>NC_086104.1:90240754-90860754 GCF_963921235.1 Mobula hypostoma | reverse complement strand
AGCTCTGATCAGTTCTCCGACATCGAGTGCTGAGCGCCATCTCTGTCTGAACGGTTCGACCTCTTTCTCGGTCCCCAAAAGCAGGCAAGGCCGGGGATTTTGAGGCCTACCCTCCGAAAGATTCCTGACCACACAGTAATGACAGCAGGGAACGGGTGTTTCAGAAATTTCTCCAGATGTTCCCCTGTGCTTTCACATCCATTCTCCATCAAATCAGAATTGTCCATGGCCCCTATTTAACAGATACGATATCATTTTTCACCGGAGGGCTACGCACATGCAGGCACGCCGCCATCTTCTCCTCCCGCCTTCTTTTTCTCTTGTTTGTGACTGAACCCACATCTTCTTACTGAGAGGCTACAGTGCTACCAGCTGAACATAGCCTTATACAGTGGGAAGTCTTATGAGCCCTGATAATTATATGTTCTTAGTTCTGTGATTGTCTTCTTTATAAATCAGAGATCAGAACAGTAGACAATAATTCAAATATGGCCTAGGATTAAAATTATGTTTAGTATTACTTGTTTGGGTTTCATTTCTGCCTCTTTAGAAATGAACCTCCCTGTTTAGTTTGTTTTTAACAGTATTCCATACCAAGTATTCCACATTATTCAGTCCACTCATCCCAAATGATTCTTGCGAATATTAGTCCCTTCCCCTGAAGTGTTACTTGGGAACAGCTTCTTTCCAACTGTGATAAGACTGCTGAATGACTCCTGACCCGGACCTGGGCCTTACCCTCCAAATATCCAGACCTGCATCTCGGTTTTTTTGCAATACCTTACTTTCCATTTTTCTATTTTCTATTTATGATTTATAATTTAAATTTTTAATATTTACTGTTGATTTGTAATCCAGGGAGCAGGAAGTGCAGAATCAAATATCGCTAAGATGATTGTACATTCTAGTATCAATTGTTTGGCGACAATAAAGTATAAAGTATACTTTAAATGATTTCTGATTATATACCACTAATTCCCTTTGTTTCTTTACCCTATTTAGACTTTCTATGCTCAAGTAGAGTGTGCCTTTTTATTCTGAAGACTAAAATATAAGATAACACTTCTCAATATTGGAACTAATTTAAAATTAGTTGATCATTCATAAAGTTTATTAGTAACTCCTAAGACACATATTCTTTTGTACTAATACAGGGACAGAAGAAAATGAATATATCCAAGATATCCTGGATCAGTTTCGCTCTCTTCTAGAGTCAAACACAGAGGAAAATGGCTTATATTTGCTCAGGTATAATGCACTGAATATCAGTGAATCCCATGCATAGGTTTTCAAAGGTAATGTTTCATAAAATATTTCTTTAAATTGCTCATCAATATTTTCTACCATATCATATCCCTGAAGTAAAATTATTGGAACTATCACTTACACTAATTAAAAGCTACTTTGTTTCACAAAATAATAAATGAGAAAATTAAAATACAAGCCCAGAAAATAAGGTCCTAGCATTACCTCTCCAGTTAATTTAATAGCAGTGTTTCATTCACATAGGTTTGCTTTCATTTCCTGGCTGCAAACAATCAGGCTGGCTAACTGCTTCATAGAAAAGAAACAGCCCCTTTAGCTCACAGCATCTAAGCTGTCAATTATCTACATCCATAGTAATCTCATTTACTTGCATTAATCCTTTATTCCTATATGCCATGCTTATTCAAGTACCTGATACCGCTTAAATCTTGTTATTGTTCCTAACCCCCACCACCTCCTCTGGCAGCCTGTTCTGGATACCAGGTATTCTTTGTGTGAAAAATTCTCTTTCTCACCCTAAACCTATGGCACAACTAACATGGCAAACGGACTCTGGCTATCTATCCTCCCTATGCCTCTCATCATGAGAAACAGACACAGCCTATCAAATAACTTGAGCCTGCAATCCAGGCAACATCCTTGTGAATCATTTCTACCTTCTTTCTAGCATAATTGCACCTTTCCTATAGCAGAATTGTGTGATTTTCTACAATTGTAATCTATTATTTTGTGTAACTGTAACATAGCATCCCAATTCTCACATTTAATACCTTAACTAATGAAGGCAAGAATGCCCAGTACTTTCTTCACCATCTTCCTAACTGTGTCGCCCCTTTTAGGAAATAATATACTTGTCCTTCAAGATCTCTCTGTTCAACAACACTCCCCAGGACCCCAGTGATGTGGTCCTGAGGTTATAGAGCTTCCATGCTTTTGACTTCCAAGTACTAGCATTTTCTGGTTTAAGAGTTGCTGTTAACTAAGAGTTACCTTGACAGTTTGTAGCAGTTAATTTTGTTCATTAGTATTAGACAAGACAGATTTACAGGTTTACAGAGGGAATTCTAATGGTGCAAGCTGTGTTGCCCAATGTAATGTTTAACTTGTTGAGGATTGTTGAGGCTGACATAATCTACATAATAATCTATCAATCACCTTATATCTGTTAGTAGAAAAATTTAGGGGAGTCATGAGTGACACAGTCACTGCAGGATACTGTCAGATCCTGATGCTTTTGCGATCCAAAGGTTCTTCGGAAGTTAAGAATAAGGCATAATACTTGCTGCTTGCAATTGTTTCATTAAGTGTTACAGGAGCAAAGAATAGAGAGGAAGGAGCATCCCGAGAGACAAAGAGAAAAGAAAGAAAGAGGCAGGAGCAGAAGACCAGTCTAGAAAGTAGTATGTTCTCCTCATACCAGACTACTGATAACAGAAATTCCATTGATAACATTAACCAACCAAATAGCCAGATTCAAGTAAAGTGACACCCACCACTGAAACCAAGAAGTTTGCAAAATAATACAGAGGCAACTCTAATTACAAAAAAACTCACTGAACAATTATGTGTGTATAGATGATTGTACAAAAATACAAACAAGCATAAGAAGTTAAACTACAAGAAAAATAACAATTCTACACCACAATCCAACAATACCTCCCCTGCCCCCCAGCCTCTGAATGCCTCTTTTGGCTATAGTATTTACAAGGCTGATCCAGTTACAGTACGAGTCAATAGTGACTACAACATCACCACCACAACTTCCAGGATGTTGATTGAAATTTTATGATGATAATTCCAATGAATGACAAAGATTGGTGGTTAGGTAGCATCTCTAGTTAGAAATGATAATTGTATTTCACAGATGTCAAATCCATTATCTGTCCAAACCTAAAAGTTGACAAGGTCATGCTATAGGCAGGCATAAACTTGCTTTGGAACTGCAAGTGGAATTGAATCACCAGCAAACATCCTCTACTGAAAGGAAATAACTGCAGGTATTTAGGTCTAGAGCACTGATCTATGAATCTCCTGCAGCTGCATTTCACCAGGCTGTGATTAGATTTTACATCATTCTTCTTCTGCCTTTCTTCTCAAGAAAACAAAGGAAATGATTTTCATGCTGTCTATTGATGCCTGCTGAACTGGTTTTGGCATGTTTTCTCTAAGATCTTTTGTCAATAGTATTTGTTCTACACAGGCACATTGTAAGTATCATTACAATCAGATCTCATTTGCTTCTCACCTTTGAATGGAATGTCTGCTCCTTGTTCTTCCTGGGAGCTAAAGAATTTCAAACAAACTATTTCTCCTTATTCTGTCGGATAATATTAGAAAATCTTTTATCACCTTCTCTCTCACTATTAAGAACATAAGAAGATGGAGCAAAAACAGGTCATTTGGTCCATTGATCTGGTCTCCATTCCACCTATCTGCTTTTCCCCCATAACCCTTAATACCCCTGCAATGCAAAAATCTATCTAACTATGTCTTAAATATATTTAATGAGATAACTCCACTGCTTCCCTGGGCTGAATACCATAGATTCACGACTCTCTGGGAAAACCAGTTCCACTTCATCTCCATCCTAAATCAATTCCCCTGAATCTTGAGGGTATGTTCCCTAGTTCTCTTCTCACTTGCCAGTGGAAATAACTTTTCGTGCCTCTATCTTATCTATCATTTTCATAATTGTATATGTTTCTATAAGATCACCTCTCATTCTTTTGAATTCTGGCAAATATAGTCCTAGTTGACGCAATCTCTCCTCATAGGTTAACCCATTCATCTCCAGAATCAACCTCGTGAACTTCCTCTGTACCGCTTCTAAAGCCAGAATGTCTTTACTCAAGTAAGGAGACCAGAACTGCACACAGTACTCCAGATATGGTCTCACCAGTACTCTGTACAGTTGCAGAATTAACTCCCTGCTCTTAGATTCAATTCCTCTAGAAATGAAGGCCAACATTCCAATTGCCTTCTTTATAGCCTATTACACCTGCAAACCAACTTCTTGCGATAAATGCACAAGTGTTGCCAAGTCCCTCTCACACAAAAGCATGCGGTAATCTTTCACCATTTGTATAATAACCTAATTTTCTATTGTATATGGCAGTATGGTAGCTTAGCAGTTAGCACAATGGTTTTACCATGCCTGCTGACTGGGTCTTAATCCTGCCAAAGGGTCTTGGCATGAAAGTCCAACTCTACTTTTTCTCATAGATGCTGCCTGGCCTGCTGAGTTTTGCGTGTGTTGCTTGGATTTCCAGCATCTGCAATTTTTATCTTGTTTGGGGTCTTAATCGACTGGGTTTTGATTCGCACTACTGTCTGTAAGGAGTTTGTACGTTCTCCATCTGAGTGTGGATTTCCTCCAGGTCCTCCAGTTTCTCCCACATTCCAAAAACCCTACATTAGGATTAGTGAGTTGTAGGCATGCTGTGTTGGCAATGGAAGTGCAGTGACACTCACAAAGAAGAAACATACAAATTAGCCAGAAAAAGCGGCACACCTGAGGACTGGGAGAAATTCAGAGTCCAGCAGAGGAGGACAAAGGGCTTAATTAGGAAAGGGAAAAAAGATTATGAGGGAAAGCTGGCAGGGAACTTAAAAACTGACTATAAAAGCTTTTATAGATATGTGAAAAGAAAAAGATTGGTTAAGACAAATGTAGGTCCCTTACAGTCAGAAACAGGTGAATTGATCATGGGGAACAAGGAGATGGCAGACCAATTGAATAACTACTTTGGTTCTATCTTCACTAAGGAGGACATAAATAATCTTCTGGAAATAGAAGGGGACAGAGGGTCTAGTGAGATGGAGGAACTGAGGGAAATACATGTTAGTAAGGAAGTGGTGTTAGGTAAATTGAAGGGATTGAAGGCAGATAAATCCCCAGGGCCAGATGGTCTGCATCCCAGAGTACTTAAGGAAGTAGCCCAAGAAATAGTGGATGCATTAGTAATAATTTTTCAAAACTCTTTAGATTCTGGATTAGTTCCTGGGGATTGGAGGGTGGCTAATGTAACCCCGCTTTTTAAAAAAGGAGGGAAAGAAAAACCGAGGAATTATAGACCGGTAAGCCTGACATCGGTGGTGAGGAAAAAGCTAGACTCAGTTATCAAAGATGTGATAACAGCACATTTGGAAAGCGGTGAAATCATCGGACGAAGTCAGCATGGATTTGTGAAAGGAAAATCATGTCTGACGAATCTCATAGAATTTTTTGAGGATGTAACTAGTAGAGTGGATAGGGGAGAACCAGTGGATGTGGTATATTCGGATTTTCAAAAGGCTTTTGACAAGGTCCCACACAGGAGATTAGTGTGCAAACTTAAAGTACACATTATTGGGGGTAAGGTATTGATGTGGATAGAGAATTGGTTGGCAGACAGGAAGCAAAGAGTGGGAATAAACGGGACCTTTTCAGAATGGCAGGCACTGATGAGTGGGGTACCGCAAGGCTCAGTGCTGGGACCCCAGTTGTTTACAATATATATTAATGATTTAGACGAGGGAATTAAATGCAGCATCTTCAAGTTTGCGGATGACACGAAGCTGGGCGGCAGTGTTAGCTGTGAGGAGGATGCTAAGAGGATGCAGGGTGACTTGGACAGGTTAGGTGAGTGGGCAAATTCATGGCAGATGCAATTTAATGTGGATAAATGTGAGGTTATCCACTTTGGTGGCAAGAACAAGAAAACAGATTATTATCTGAATGGTGGCCGATTAGGAAAAGGGGAGGTGCAACGAGACCTGGGTGTCATTGTACACCAGTCATTGAAAGTGGGCATGCAGATACAGCAGGCCGTGAAAAAGGCGAATGGTATGCTGGCATTCATAGCAAGAGGATTCGAGTACAGGAGCGGGGATGTACTACTGCAGTAGTACAAGGCCTTGGTGAGACCACACCTGGAGTATTGTGTGCAGCTTTGGTCCCCTAATCTGAGGAAAGACATTCTTGCCATAGAGGGAGTACAAAGAAGGTTCACCAGATTGATTCCTGGGATGGCAGGACTTTCATATGATGAAAGACTGGATTGGCTAGGCTTATACTCTCTGGAATTTAGAAGATTGAGGGGGGATCTGATTGAAACATATAAAATTCTAAAGGGATTGGACAGGCTAGATGCAGGAAGATTGTTCCCGATGTTGGGGAAGTCCAGAACAAGGGGTCACAGTCTGAGGATAAAGGGGAAGCCTTTTAGGACCGAGATGAGGAAAAACTTCTTCACACAGAGAGTGGTGAATCTGTGGAATTCTCTGCCACAGGAAACAGTTGAGGCCAGTTCATTGGCTGTATTTAAGAGGGAGTTAGATATGGCCCTTGTGGCTAAAGGGATCGGGGGTATGGAGAGAAGGCAGGTGCAGGGTTCTGAGTTGGATGATCAGCCATGATCGTACTGAATGGCGGTGCAGGCTCGAAGGGCCGAATAGCCTACTCCTGCACCTGTTTTCTATGTTTCTATGTTTCCCCAGCATATTGCAAAAATGAATGCACAAACAGCTTAATTCACTGTATGTTTTGATGTTTTGATATACGTGTGACAAATAAAGCTAATTTTAATCTCCTTCCAAAGTGGACAACCTCACATTTACCAATATTGTACTCTATCTGCCAGACCCTTGTCCACTCACTTAATCCATCTATATCTCTCTACATCCTCTACACAATTTGCTTTTCCACTCAATTCAGTGTCATCGGCAAACTTAGGTATGGTACACTCAGTCCCCTCTTCTAAGTAGCTAATGCCTGTCATGAACAGTTGTATATTGGGCCCTCAGCCACTCTGTTCACCAGTGACTGTCAACCAGAGAAACACTCATTAATCCACCTCTCTACCTTCTATTGGTTAACCAGTTTTCTATATATGCTAATACATTACTTCCAACTGCATGCATTCTTATCTTAAGGTAAGTCATTTTTACAGCACTTTATTCCAGCCCCACCCAGAGTTTAAGGATCCTTTCTCTCCTTGTTCTTTGGGAGTCATGATGTTTTAGGAATAGACCGTCTCTAGGTGGACTAGGTACAGTATACAGTTCTGGTCACCACTATACAGAAAGGATGTGGTAGCGACAGAGAAAGTACAGAGATTCGCCAGGATATTGCCTGGAATGGGGGACTTTAGTTTTAAGAAGATTGTTGGGTAGTTTGGACTTGTTCTTTCTGGGACATGGGAGGCCAAGGGGTAACCATATGAAGATTTATAGTTACAAGGAGTATAGAACATTTAGTCAGGATAGCCAGTCAGAATGGTTTTCCCAGGGTAGTGGCATCCAGATCTAGAGGGCATAGGTGTAAAGTGACAGTGGAGAAATTTATAGGAGATCTGAGAGGTATATTTTTCACTGAGAAGGTAGTGAACATCTGGAATGAGCTTCTGGAGGAGGTGGTGGAGGCAAATGCAACTACAATGTTTAAAAGGCATTTGGACCGATATTTGAATTGGAACAATGTAGAAGGATACAGAACTAAAGTGGGCAAATAGAATTAGCATCATGATTGGCATGGAAGAGATGGGCTGAAATGACTTGTATATTTCTATGATTCTACAAAGTGCTGTTGCAGCTGTTTCCTCAGAAAGCTTTGCACTACTCTACTTTCACTGATAGACTGCTGGACTTTGAATGTTGAAGCTTTGGTATTCAAATACTCAAGGCTTGCATTTCCCAGATTTCCTGTCACACAGCTTGCAGTGTACCTCAAAAGAACTGGCAAAATATATCACGCCCATTACTTATGTTTACCTAGAAAGTCAGCCTCTAATTAAATAGATCAAAGAGGAGGCCCAACTAATTTTGAGTAAGATTAATAATGAGTTAAACTTGTCTAAACTTGTCTGAATTAAATGTCCTGAGACAAGTCAGAATGGCACAACAATGATGTGAAATTATCGATCCACCCTAACTTGCCCCTGCTGTCATCTTGTTCATTCTGGATGTATATTTTGCTCTGATAGCTAATGTGAACAAAGATTTGGTCTGTTTATCAATTCCCAAGCTCAAGTGTGTGTTTGGTTCACTGCTCTTCTCATAGTGAGAGCGAAAACATTGCCAGATAAATTAGAGAAGAAATTATCCCAAAGAGTTGTCAGATTTCTGAGAAACATCAAGATCCTTATTATCATCAGCTAGGTGTAAAAGTAAAGCTGTTTTCACATGCACTCATTTGTTTTTGTTTTATTCTTCAAGGTACCTGTTTGACAATAATCCAAAACTGGCAAAATTGTATCGCTTTTATGAAGATGAATCGAGCAGGACTGTATATGCTGACTATACAACCTCGTACAGTGAGCATCCTCCCAACTTCTGGTTTGTGTTATTCAGGTATAAACTGAAACTTGGTTTATCAGTAACTTCATTGAGGTTTTCACTAGTGTTTCTCTTCTTAGGTTTACTCTCCAGTTTCCTGGGTTCTGTGGGGGCTAATGGGGTTAATATGGGAACTGCAGACATTTCACAGATTGGGAAGGAGGTGGTTAGTGTGGTCGGAAAATGCGTTGTTAATGATGTGGTGTGCTCAGATTCAACCTGATTGTTTTCATAAGCATACATATACAGGGGTACACACCCCATAAAAATCAGGTTTTTGCAACAGCAGCACAGTACATTACAGATATGACAAACATAAGTTAACATCAACTTAAATCAACAATCAGCCACTCATGTAGGCCTCCTGTGTTCTCCTGACACATGGAGTGAACATCGGCAGTACCAATCCCGGAATCATCCTTCTCTTTAGCAGTCATGAGCCAGATGCTCCCTCCATTTCTCCAAGGGAATTTTGAACACATCCTTAAATCTGTTTCTTTATTCACCTGTTAATCTCTTCCCACAACAGGGCTCAAAATAGAGTCTTTGTTTCAGGAATCTGGTGTTGGGCCAGACACAGCATAGCTGAGTGAGTGTAACTAGGGCCTCAAGTGCTGGGGGTGTTGGCTTACAAGAGGTAGCCAATGTGGGTTTGGTTATTTTATCCTTGAATTTGGAGTAATCCTGCAAACACAGTGTTAGTGATAAGTTTCCAGTGCCCTGAGGTGCCTGCTGCAGGTAGAACAGGTCTCTGAAGCACATAAAAGGGCAGTAGACCATGAATATTCTACCAGGTCTAAAGTCGTGATCATCAAATACCTTTTAAAAGAATCAAACAAAGGCCCTTCCTGGTGCATTGAAGGTGGTGGTGAATTTCATCAGCAATATCTGCCTTCACTGAGAGTTAGCTCCCAAGATCTGTTAAGGGATCCACTTTTTCCAAAATCTTACCATGAACCATTATTGTTGGAAGGCTGTATGGTGCCACAAGGACCTTGGTCTTGCAGGTGTTAAGTGCATAGCCCATCCTCTTGTACACTTTGGTAAATAAGTTGATGATGTCTTTGAAATCAGTCCCTATGTGTAACTGCAAACATCATCTGTGTACTGCAACTTAACTACTGAGGCTCACTTGTTTTTGGCTCAGGGATGCAGTCACGGTAGCATGAATAGTTTTCTGTTAGCTCTTAGCTCTGCTCCTTTGGGAAGATTGTTGAAGAGTGGTGCCACATTAGGGTATTGATATCCCCTGGTTAAATAACGTGCATTGGCTGTGTAACTGAATCTTGTCTATCTGCAGAGAGGTGTTCCATATGCCAGAGGAAATGTTGCTGGTACCCAAGGTTTACACTACATTACCGGCCTCTGTTCTCCACGTGATCAATAACGACACAGGAGAGGAAATTCCCAGGGTTTTTCAAAAGGTGGCACCATACGTCTATACTAAAAACAAGGTAGAACAAGGAATTCTGAGAGAATTGATCATCAATTTTTGAGGAAATTTGCTTTTCTAAACTTTCTCTTTAGGCTATGAAGATATTTGTCATCACCAAATATGATTGCCTAACACTGTATACTTTTTTATTTTATGAATAGAGCGGCTATACATTCGTGGCTGAAGCTCACTCAGGAGGTTTCACACTCCCCTCTGGTAAATGGAAAATGCGTTTGATTGCCTCCTACCAACCTCTTCCCATCCTGTTAAATGAAACTGTGAACAGCAACTTTACCATGAAAGAAATTAAGTCTTACTACATCCCAAATGACAAAGACCTTATCTTCAGGTAGTCATTAAGAAAGATTTGTTTTATATTTTGACCTTGCAGAAATGCCTGCACTTCTTGAAGATAATTATGAGACAAGTATTCCCAACCTGGCCACTGATAGTGTTCTGTAAGATGAAAATCCAGTGAAATGGGACCACTGATGATTAAGCTGGATTGACAGATCATCAGGTCTAATGTAACAAGCTGAGAATAAACCTGCACTTGGGTATTTTAATAGTACTCATGAATACAACTTAAGGAACATAACTTTCCAGTTTAACTTGTAGTACAAATTGAATGAAATATGAGTTATATTGTTTGGAATTACTTTTGTTTTATTTTAAGCAAAAATCATCTAAAAAATTTAGAAATATGAAAACTTCCCCCCTGACACCACTTCTAATATACTAGAATATGGGTGGCATGTAGCTCAGTGGTTAACATAATACAGGATCAACAACCTGGGTTCAATTCCACCGTTATCTGTAAGAAGTTCTTACCTTCTCCCTCCAGATACACTCATTTGCTCCCACATTCCAAAGATGTATGGGGTAGTAGGTCCTACTCCTCAGCTTTTTTTCTCCAGTCCTGCCAAAGGGCTTCAGACCGAAACGTCAACAGTACTTTTTTCCATAGATGCTGCCTGGCCTGCTGAGTCCCTCCAGCATTTTGTGTGTTGCTCGGATTTCCAGCATCTGCAGATTTTCTTTTGTTTGGGATAGTAGATTAATTAGTCAATATGGGTGTAATTAGGTGGCATGGGTTTGTTGGGCAGGAAGGGGCTGTTACTAAGCTGTATCTCTAAATAAAATAAATAAATGACAAATTGTTAGAAACCGAGGGTCAATACTTGACTACCTGGGACATTCATCATTCAGGAGCTAGGATTATAGCTCCATGTACATAAATTCTGAAAGCAAGATCTATTTTTAAGTTAAGATTTCTGTTTTTCACTGACATGCATTACAGGTTCCAAATTAATGTGAATGCAACCCATTTAACAACTGTCCATGTACAAACCTCCAAGCCAGATGTATACATCAAGTTACAAATCCTAGATCAGGAGAAAGAAGTAGCCAAAGCAACCGGAAAAGGCCAGGCTATCATTCCTTCATTTACATTTTACCAAAGTGTGAGACATTCAACCGTGCAGAGTAAGTGTGCCCAGACTCATCTCTTTTTTATTGCCTTTTCTCTATCTGTTCCATTCCTATCACCTGCCTTTACACTTCCCCATTATTATTTTTATTTATGACCTATAGACAATTGACATAAACAAAAGGAGGTATGGGTATGAGGGATATAGATAGAGTAAATACATCAGGCTTTTTCCACTGAGATTGGATGAGAGAAGAACGAGAGGTTACGGTTAAGGGTGAAATGTAAAATGTTTAAGAGGAAATTTCTTCACTCAGAGGGTGCTGGACGTGTGGAACAAGCTGCCAGCAGAAGTAGTGTTTACATTTAAGAGAAATTTGGATAGTCACCTGGATGGGAGGCGTATGCCAGGACTATGTTCTGGGTGCAGGTCATTGGGACTAGGCAGAATAATAGATCGGAACAGACGAGATGAGGAACAGCCGAGAGGTAATGTTACAGCTATACAGGACCCTGGTCAGACCCCACTTGGAGTACTGTCACCTGGTCACCTCACTACAGGAAGGATGTGGAAACCATAGAAAGGGTGCAGAGGAGATTTACAAGGATGTTGCCTGGATTGGGGAGCATGCCTTATGAAAACAGGTTGAGTGAACTTGGCCTTTTCTCCTTGGAACGACGGAGGATGAGAGGTGACCTGATAGAGGTGTATATGATGACGAAAGGCATTGATCTTGTGGATAGTCAGAGGCTTTTTCCCAGGGCTGAAATGGCTAACACGAGAGGGTACAGTTTTAAGGTGCTTGGAAGTAGGTACAGAGGAGATGTCGGGGTAAGATTTTTTACGCAGAGTCTGGTGATTGCGTGGAATGGGCTGCCGGCAACTGTGGTGGAGGCGGATACAAAAGGGTCTTTTAAGAGACTCCTGGATAGGTACATGGAGCTTAGAAAAATAGAGGGCTATGGGTAGCCTAGGTAATTTCTAAAGTAAGTACATGTTTGGCACAGCTTTGTGGGCCAAAGGGCCTATATTGTGCTGTAGGTTTTCTATGTTTCTATGAGCCGAAGGGCCTGTTTCTGTGCTGTAATGTTCTCTGACCCTGTGACTGGGGACAAGGTTATGCACAGGGAAAACAATAACCCAAGCCTAGACCGTACCTTATAAAACTATCCCTTAAATCCATGTCCAGTGAGCATCTTGGAATCCTGTTATACAGGAGGAAGCAAGGTGGCTTGTTATGCATGTGTTGGCTCTTGTAACAGAATTACTGAATTATATTATCCAGCTAGAACTATGCTCTTGCTCTATCCTTGCAGCCTTGATATATTCATCACATTAAGATTTTCTGTAATTCACTGGCCTTAGCCGATCCATAAGGATTTATTATTTTAATACTAAAGTCTCCCAAGTAATTTCTAAGATCAGTCATTTCCTATCTTTGTTTGACCTATAACAGCTATCCGCGTATATGTAAGAGAAGCAGACCCATTAGACCCACATCAGTAATTTGCCAGATAATAGAATTGATGAATGGGAGTGCAGTTGGATGCTTGGACTTCCAAACCTGCTCCATTTCACCAAGATGTTAAAATCTCTATTCTTGATATTTCCATAGAATATACCTTCTGTAGCAACACTCCTGCCACAGAATTTTAAGTTTGCATATTTTTGCAGAGTCCTAGAATTTTATATCTTGTAATACCTTTGCTGCTTTCTTGAAAACCATCTAACTGATCATAGCCTTTTGCTCTTTCTTCATGGCCTTCAATTTTTCTCTTTTTCATGTACTATTTCCTTTTTCAAAATTACTGCTGAATCTGCAATCATCACTATTATAAAACTGTACAGTGTTGATAATAATTACATCACATTTGGTTTCAGAGTCTTCAGTTAAACAGCCCGATACGCTTGCTGTTCACGGAGGGCCAAAGAAGTCAGGAAGTACTTCAAGCAAAACAGGAAAAGGTTCTTTGAAGTCAGGAAGTGACCGAAAGTCATCTCCTTTAAAAGTTGAAAGAACCTTCAGTCCAACTACATTGATTGAGGAAATGCCAGCTGCTCCAGAAGTGGTAAGCACTGGATTGGGTTAACATTAGTTGTAACTTGCTTTCCCTCTGCATGCTAAGGTTAAAGGATGCAGGGACACCACAGTAGGATTGAACTCAACATGGTTTCCAGAGGCAAAAGGAAAGCCAGAACAATAAACTTCAATAATTTAAAATCCAAACAAAACCGCAGATCTGATTTAAAAATAAAAGATGCCAGAAACGCTCTGCGGGTTAGGCAGCATGTGTGGAAAGAGAAATAGTTAACCTTTCAAATTAATTCTGTTTCTCTTTCCACATTTTCTGTTTTTTTTATTTCAAGATATACTTTATTCAAAACTAAATATATACAATAAACCATTCAATGACTTTCCATCCTTTACATATGTTTCCATTATAGTCAGTGCATATCGGTATTTCTCCCCGCCACCCTACCCCTCCCACTCCCACGGGTGGAGAAACCTATACTGTGGTCCTTCCCCACCGGGCCCTTGCGGTGGCTGCACCGAGTTTCAGTGCGTCCCTCAGCACGTACTCCTGCAGCCGAGTATGTGCCAGTCGGCAGCATTCTCCCACGGACATCTCCATGTGCTGGTAGATCATCAAGTTTCGGGCCGACCAAAGAGCGTCTTTCACCGAGTTGATGATCTGCCAGCAGCACCGGATGTTGGTCTCCGTGTGTGTCCCTGGGAACAGCCCGTAGATCAGAGAGTCCTCTGTTACGCAGCTGCTGGGGATGAAACGTGACACTAGCCCGTCCATCCTCCTCCACACCCTCTTTGCGAACTGACAGTGTGCAAAGAGGTGGGTCACAGACTCCTCCTCATTGCAGTCCTCCCGTGGGCAGTGGGGTGAGGAGACGACGTTCCGGGCGTACAGGAGGGCTCTGACTGGGAGGGCCCCTCTCACCGCCAGCCAGGCGAGGTCTTGGTGCCTGTTGGTGAGATCTGGCGATGAGGTATTTTGCCAGATGAACTGGACGGTCTGCTCGGGGAACCACCCCACTGTGTCCATCACGTCCTTCTCCTGCAGTGCCTGCAGGACATTACGTGCTGACCACTGCCTGATGGCCCTGTGGTCAAAGGCGTCCTCCTGGAAGAACTTTTCTACGTAGGACAGGTATGCCAGCAACGACCAGCTGACTGGGGCGTTGCACAGGAGTGGGGCCAGACCCATCCTTCGTAGCCAGGGCGACAGGTAGAACCTGGGCACATAGTGGTACTTGGTGCCCACATACCTGGGTTCTACACACAACCTGATGCAGCCACATACGAAGCTGGCCATCAGGGTGAGGGCAACATTGGGGACGTTCTTGCCCCCATTGTCCAGGGACTTGTGCATGACGGTCCGTCTCACCCGCTCCATCTTGGATCCCTAGATGAATCTGAAGACAGCTCGGGTGATTTCCGAGCCGTAGGAGCGGGGGACGGGCCAGACCTGCCCTAAGTACAGCAGCCCTGAGAGCACCTCACACCTGATGACCAGGTTCTTGCCCGTTATCGATAGGGAGCGCCCTTCCCACAGTCCCAGTTTCTGTTTCACCTTGGCAGTCCACTCCTGCCAGTTCTTGTTGCACACCTCGGCCCCTCCGAACCAGATCCCCAACACCTTCACGTGGTCAGGCCTGATGGTGAAGGGGACGCTGGATCGGTCGGGCCAGTTGCCGAAGAGCATGACTTCGCTCTTCGTGCGGTTGACCCTGGCCCGCGACGCTAGCTCGAACTGTTCGCAGATGCTAATCAACCTGCGAACTGACCTCGGATCAGAGCAGAAGACGTTTTTACTTCAATCAGCTTCAAGTTCTGCTATGAATGTGCTCACTTGACTGTGAATTCTGGTGAGTGGTGAGCTTAGTCCACCACTTTTTGTTTGTTATGGGGACTGCTTGCTTCCACTTCTGCAACATCTCCTTCCTCTGCCAAACCCTCACCGATAATAGCCAACCTCAGCAACCCTCACAGACAGACTTTGTGTTTAATTATTATGAACAATCATTGCTTTCACCACTGCCTCTTAATAATAAAACCCACCAGAGTCAGTGCTGTCAACGAAAGGAGTAGTTGTATGCATGGGGTAAGTGAGGGCAGGAGTCATTGGAATTAACTGTCACATTTTAGAAGTGTTTCATAAATGCAGGAGAATGCATCTTCCACACCACTTTGAGATTAACTTGGATCCTGACACTGGTGCACCAGGAAATCCTTAATAAATGAAACTAGGGATGAAAGATTTAATTCATGAGGATAGGTTACGTGCACAAGGCTTGTTTTCCTTGAGAATGGGGCCTCCCCAGTTACAAACATCCTACTTATGGATGTCCTGTACATATGAATGAGTGTTTAGGGCATCAGTGGGATGGATGAGCTGGCTGCTGTGAGTTTGCAGGCACCTTCTGCTGGGTGGGAATGGGAAAATGCTGTCCGCCTTCTCTCTCCATCATACCTTCCTGAGCCATGACAGTTGGCGGCTGGCTGAAGCTGAGCTGGGAATGCTGAGCAGATACACTCACTCACTGAGTCAGTGAGACCCGCTGGAGGTTATTCTTCCCATGCCTGCTCGCTCTCCCATCACATTGTTTGTGACTCTCCTACGTATTGTTTCTGCTCATTTCCAATTTATGAACACTGGGTTATGAACAGTTCTCAGGAACAGAACCCTGTCAGAACCTAGAGAATTCCTGCATGGATAGTTAAAGAGGGAATTTTTTTTACAATTAATGCTATTTTTGTGCAATTTTGATTGGAGCAGACTGACTCTACAGCCAACAAATGACACAGCACTAACTTGAACTGAACTGAACATTCATAGATTGCTTCAATGACTTTGTGGTTTGATGTTTTATATTCTGTGTTATTCGCTTGTTTTTTGCATTTGCACAATTTTTTTGTGTGTTAGGTGTTTGATTTTTTTTAGCGGGCTCCATGGAGTTTCTTTGTTTCATCGCTGTCTGTGAGAAGACAAATCTTAGGTCTATATACTGCATACATACTGTGTTAATAAATGTGCTGTATGTTGAATCTTTGAAACTGATGCAATTAAATGCTTTTCATTTGGAATACATTGGCATTAAATTTTGGAACTTACTCATTCAGACCTTACTGTCATGTTAAACAATACTTGCCACAAGAAGGAAGTTTGAAACATTTCCCTTCCTCTTGTAACTCTTCTTCCCCTCCCCCAACTCCAACTTACCTTACCACAGTTTTGAGGTGTATTCAAGGTTGTAAAAATGGGACTGCTGTGTTTGTTTAAGGCAAGGATATTAAGAGTTGCCAAAAGCCATGGGCTCACTGAAAAGCAAAACAAGCTTGAAGAGGTTGAATGGTTCAGCTTCTGTGCTCCTTGTGAAACCAGATGCAGCACGATCATCTCAATCCTACCATTACACCATCAATTAAATCTAAAATAGGAATTGCTACAGGGGCTCTTTTCAAAGTATTCTGCAGCTTTGCCAAAATAATTGCCAAAAACTTGGAAAAGCTGAAGCTTCAGAAGGGAAATGTGAAAATCAATGTGGAAATTCATCCCTCTGTTCTTTACAATAATTTTAACATTTTGTGCTTGTTATTGGAAGAAGTAATAAAACATCAACATTTGACACATCAAGCAGTTTAATTCCTTTTAATGAGTTAAATGTTTGACATTTCAATTCTTTTCTTTTTTTGGTTACATTTGTAAAAATGGCAGGATGTGTGCAAGAAAGCATGAAATCACAACCTAGTTACTTGATTGTAATGTTAAATTAACAATTTGATATTCCACAGATTCATAAATACATAATTCAAGCACTAGTTCTTCACGAAAGCTGGCCGCTAAACGAAAGTGATTTAACTTTTGCTGAATCACTAAAGGATGTGGACTGCAGCGAGATTACAGGTAAAGTTGTCAATTCGTTGAAAAGAATGGATGTTTACAACAAAGTATCATATAATAGTCAACCCAATTTATTTTAAATTACTGATTACCATGTACAATCCTCACAATAATAGATATAAGCTTAATGAACAGAAAATCTAGGTGCCATCTGTCAGAAGCTAAAGATCAAAATTCATTTTCTACATTAACTTCCTCTGTTTCTTCACACTGAAGGCACAGCATCAATGATATACCTTAAGCACTCTGTACCTCATTTACGAAGTGTGCCTTTTTATGTCAGGTTCCACAATGGCAGTCATTTCCAGTCTTGTTGCAGCTACAGGCCTTTTGTCACTAGGTGGTGCTATGGCAGCACACCACCTCGACAACACTTCGATTCAAAGGACCATGCCTCAAAACATCATCTCACGGGCTTCCAAATACTCTTCTTGAATACCTTAATCTACTCAGGAATCCCATACTTCATTCCCAACTCCCCTCACTTCTGATGCTTTGTCATCTACCCATTTCCTTATCTGCCCTTATCTTTGCTCGTAACAACTCTGTGGCATCCTTATTCCTCACCACATTCACTCCTGGTCACTGGCCACTCACTCCCATGCATTAGTTTTGGGCAACCTTCTTGGTATTTGCACCATCACATCCACCTTTGACTGTGCATGAGCCTCAGTCCTGGGTACTGCAACCTTTCAGAGATCATTCTTGATTTTTCGCTGTCTCAGATAGCTTACTATTTATTAGTTAAGTATGCATTATTCAATAAATAGACTACTTTGTATGCATTGTTCAATAGGCAGACTACATCTCAATGGGAAATGTGGAGAACAAACACAACATTATTATTAGGGGCAGATAGTAGATGGGGTGATTGTGATGACTTTGACGGGGCCTAGTGACATGGTGATATGACATCATGCTTGTCTCAGTGTCTGCAAAACTAAAGAACTGGTCATTGTCATTAGGAAGGTGGTGCACATGCTCTTGTTTACATCAAAGGTGTTGAGGTCAAAAGGATTGAAAGCTTCAAGTTCCTAGGAGTAAACATTACGAATATGAATCCTGGCCCAACCACAAGAGAGTTCACTAGCACCTCTGCTTCCTCAGAGGCTAAAGAAATTTCACATGTCCCTTTTGATCTTCACCAACTTTTCTAGAAACACCATAGAAAACACCCTATCTAGGTGTGTCATGGCTTGGTATCAGGGCCGGATTAAGCTAGTGCAGGACCTGTAGCATATGTTATAACGGGGCCCTAAATTTTAAAAATGCACATAAGTATTAAAACATAAATTATTTACTTGCATAGTAAAGTAATTCAATTTTTTCATTTGCTATACAGCCAGATAATACGACAAATGTCTGACACTTTTACTCACATGTCGGTATCAATTTCAAATGTCAAAAGTAACAAAACTACAATTTAAAAGTTAGAGTTTCTAGATTTAGCATGAGCAAATTTGTTGATGATACTGGAAATGTCTATTTCACACAGAAGTTCATGTTCAATGCTCATTAGAGTCAGATTGTTCAATCTGTTTTGACCCATGGTGCTCCTTAGTTCATTTTTAATCCATTTCAGTTTTGAAAATTAGCGCTCTCCACTGCAGTTGGTAACCATGAGTGACAAATAGATGCGCAAGGCAGTTTCTACATTTAGAAAACATGACTCCAAAGAATTGTCGGTTATCACACGGTACAACTGTAACTCTACAAGGTCTTGTTTGGCTCCAATATGAGAAGCAAGATCAGTTTTCAACAGTTCAGTAAACTGCACAAATTGTTCATCAAGACTTTCTTCCAGATCCTCCGGATATGATTTAATAAGATTTGATTACCTCTTTACAATCTCTTCAGGTGTAAACGACTGTAACTGATGAAGGAATCCAAAAATACCATTCACCTTTAGATAAGCTTCCTGCCTTTTTGACAGGGCAGAAAGCAAGCTGTCAATAATGGCAAGAAATGTTCGGCTTTTAAACTTCTGAGAAGGCGTTTGAGATTCAACAGGTGGATCAAGAGTGCTGGAACCACTGAAGTTATCAAACATGCAATTTTGCTAGTGTTTTCTTCGAGTTTGCTGTTGATATTCTTCACACTTGGTCAGATCCTTGGCTTTTTGCTCAATGTCTGAAAAAGTAGACCACATAGCATGAATATATCCATGCAAGGGTTCATAGAGTGCACAAGCTGTGTTCAAGTCTTGGCCAGAAGATTGCAAAGAAGCACTGGTCATTTGAAAAAGCTGTAATACTTGATCCCATAATATGACCATTATTCCTGTTTCCAACTTCATCATGGTTGGAAGTAGTCCACGAGCCTGTTGTCGACACTCTGCCTTCTGATCATTGTTATTTGAAATGTCATCCAAGTCTTGTTTTATTGCAGAAAAGCTGTGTAAAAGTGCTTTTGTTGCATCTGCACGAGCTGACCACCTGGTATCTGACATTCTTTTCACAATGGGCAAACGAGCACCACCATCAGATAATGCAGCAGAAAAGAGATCCCACCGATAAGTAGAAGCAAAAAAAAATGTGTACAGGCTTTCTACAAATTGAAAAAAAATTAATGCTTCTTGACAACATTCAGCAACACATTTTCCAACCAAATTTAGTGAATGTGTAAAACATGGAATGTAATCCGCAAACTCATTCAGCTCTTTAAGCCACTATACTTGCCACTCATGTTGCTGGCATTGTCATAACCTTGACCACAGCAATCTTTTATATCAATGTCACATTCCTTTAAAAAGTCAAGTAAACTTTGAGCAAGTTGTTCAGCACTATGACCTTCCACATCCAAAAACTTCACAAATCTTTCAACTGGTCCAGATGACAAAACATAGCGCACAGTCAAAGTCAGCTGGTCCACATTAGATATATCTGGAGTAGAATCCAATGAAACAGAATAATACTTGTATTTCTTCACTTCACCAATAATGTGATCCAGTGTGCTGGATCCAATCAGATTGATGAATTCCTCACGTTGTTTTAGATAGGTATGATTTATGACCCCTTCCTTGGTTTGCATGAGCATTTATACCATGACACAACAAGGAGCCAACACACGCCTGAACACACATACTGTACCATGCAGCATGCAGCTCTCCTGACATGCAAAGAACAGCGTTGCCAGATTGTCGGTGTTGTGGTGTGGATGAAATCACAGAGCGTTGTATTACCGGTAGGTACAAGGCAATTTCTTTATTCAACAAAACAAGGTTACAGCAGGCAGTGACCCCTAGCAGAACAGGTCTAACTGCCTTGTGATTGAGGCTGGATATTTCTTTGCTAAACACAAAGGACAGTTCATAGTTACAAGTATAGACAATTCTTTGAAAATTTCACATCTTTTGATTAAATTCATTCTACCGGCGCCAGTATGCCTAAACCGGCAGTCATGGCCTTTAGGAATGCAAGTTAAGATCCATAATACATTATTTGGTATGTTACGTACTAACATAGAGGACAATTCATATTCAAGAAGCATAGATATGGTGTCTTCGCAACTATCTGTAAATTTAGCATTCTTGTCTCAGAGGCGCCAGAGATGTATTGTTACAAATGAAACTGGGTTCACAGCTTTTAGGAAATGCATTGTTATGAACTAAATCCACAGTACTTTGTCAAAGAACAGAAGTCTGATGGCTGAAGTCATTTATTATTTAATTGTAAATGAATCATCTACACAAAACTCACTCCGACAGTCGTGAGAATACGATTTCACCAGACTGCAGCTTGCAAACATTTAGTGCGGGCGGGGCCAGTAGTATATGCTACTTTTGCTACTAGGTTAATCCGGCCCTGCTTGGTATCACAGCTGCTCTGCACAAAACCACACAAACTGTAGAATGTTGTGGACACAGCTCAACCTATCACAGAAATCAGCTTCCCTCCACGGACTCTGTCTAATCCTCTCAAAGTTCAAAGTAAATTTATTATCAAGGTACATACGTTGTATGTTACTACTCACTACCTTGAGATTCATTTTCTTTCAGGCATTTACAGGAAAAATAAAGAAATACAACATAATCTAAGCAAAACCATATATAAACAAAGACTGACAAACAAACATTGCAAAAGAAGACAAACTGTGCACATAAAATAATAATAATACAGAGAACAGGAGTTATAAAGTGAGTCTGTAGGTTGGAGAATCAGTTCAGAGTTGTGGTGAATGAAAAACACAAAATAATCTGCAGATGCTGGGGTCAAAGCAACACTCACAACACGCTGGAGGAACTCAGCAGGTCAGGCAGCATCCGTGGAAACGATGAGTCGCCATTTCGGGCCGGAACCCTTCGTCAGGACTGTAGAGGGAAGGGGCAGAGGCCCTGTAAAGAAGGTGGGGGGAGGGTGGGAAGGAGAAGGCTGGTAGGTTCCAGGTGAAAAACCAGTAAGGGGAAAGATAAAGGGGTGAGGGAAGGGAGGCAGGGAGGTGATAGGCAGGAAAGGTGAAGAAGGAATAAGGGAAAACACAATGGGTAGTAGAAGGAGGCGGAACCATGAGGGAGGTGATAGGCAGCTGGGGGAGGGGCAGAGTGAAATAGGGATACCAAGGGGCTGGAGACTACCTAGACAGTATATGAGGTGTTGCTCCTCCAAGCTGAGTTTAGCCTCATCATGGCAGTAGAGGTGGCAGTGGTGAATGAAGTTATCCACACTGGTTCAGGAGCCTGATGGCTAGAGCATAAAACAGTGCAAGAGACAAACAGGCTCTTCAGCTCATAATATTGTGCTGAACAAATTAAATTAGTAATCAAATGGCTAACTAAACTAATCTCTTCTGCTTACACAATATCCATATCCTTCCATTTAACTCACATTCACGTGCCTATATAAACATCTCTTAAATATCCCTAATGTATCTGCTTCTACCACAACCCTGGCCAGTGCATTCCAGGCACCCACTACTCTGTAAAACATCTTGTCCCTCACATCTCCTTTTAAATTACTCCCTCTCACCTTAAATGCATGCCCTTTGGTATTAGATATTTCAATCCTTGTTATAAGTATTGTCTTTCTACTCTATCTACAGTATGCCTGCCCTAATCTTATAAACCTCTATCAGATCTCCCCTCAGCCTCCAACATTCCGGGGAAAACAACCCAAGTTTTCCAGCTCTTGTTATATTACGTCCTCTAATCCAGCTAACATCCTGGTACGGATGCTGCCCAACCTGCTGAGTTCCTCCAGCGTGTTGTGAGTGTTGCCTTGACCCCAGCATCTGCAGATTATTTTGTGTTAACATCCTGGTAAACCTCTTCCGTACTCTCTTCAAAGCTTCAACATCCTTCCTGCAATGGGGAACCAGAACTGTATGCAATACCCGCGCTGCAGCCTAACAAAAGTTTTATGAAGCTGCAACATAACTTGCTGACTTTTGAACTCAATGTCTTGACTAATAAAGGCAACCATCCTATCAACCTGTGTACTCTTTGCCAGTCTTCGACACTATCCACAACACCACCAATCTTTGTATCATCTGCAAATTTACAATCCGACACATCTACATTTTAGTCTAGCTCATTTATATACATCACAGACAGCTGTTTGCATCACAGCCTGGTATGGAAACATTAATGCCCTTGAATGGAAAAGCCTACAAAAAGTACTGGACACGACCCAGTCCATCACTGAGCACATCTATACAGAGTGAAGTCGCAGGAAAGCCACATCCAAGAAATAAGTCCCTTTGACCACTATTCTCTGTCTTCTGTGGGCAAGCCAGTTCTGAATCCAAACAGCCAATACAGCAATTCACATGGAACAGCCAATTCACCATGGAGCCCATACATTTTAATTTTTCAAATGAGCCTCCCATAAGGGACCTTGTCAAATGTATTACTAAAGTCCATGTAGACAACATCCACAGCTCCACTTTCATCAATCAGCCTCAAGTTATTAAGACATGACTTGCTCCACACTAAGCCATGCTGGCTCTCCCTAATTAGGCTATGATTTTCTAAATTCTCAGAAATCCTATCCCTAAGAATTCTCTCGAGTAACTTCCCTACCACTGATATGAGTCTCGCAGTCCATAGATTCCAACATTATCCATGGCTCCCTTCTTGAATAATGAAACAGCATTAGCTACTCACCTGGACCTCGCCTGTGGCAAGAGAGGATACAAAGATATTGGTCAAGGTCCCAGGAATCTCTTCTCTTGCCTCTCTCAATAACCTAGGTATATCCCACCAGGCCTTGGGGAAATTCGCTTGTTCCTGAACCTCATGGTATGGGACTCCTGTACCTCCTGTCTGATGGTGGTAGCAAGAAAGGAACATGGCCTGGATAGTGGGGGGTTTTCATGACGGATGCTGCTTCCTTATGGCAATGCTCCATGTCAATATACTCAATGGTGGGAAGGCCTTTGCCTGTAATGGTGTGGGCTGTATCCACCACTTTCTGTAGGCTATTCATTCCTGGACATTGCTGGTTCCATACTAGGCCATGATGCAACCTGTTAGCACACACTCCACTGTGTACCAATAGGAATTTATCGAAGTTTTTGGTGACATGCCAAATCAATGCACACTTATAATAAAGTAGAAGCATTGTTGTGCTTTCTTTACGTTGACACTTACATGCTGATACCAGGACAAACCCTTTGATATGATAATGTTAAGGAATTTAAAGCTACTGACTCTGTTCATCTCTGATCCTTTAATGCAGACTGGCTCACGGACCTCTGGCTTCCTCCTCCTGTAGCTGATAATCAGCTGTGTGGTTTTGCTGATGCTGAGGGAGAGATTGTTGTTGTGACACCAGTTAACCAGATTTTCAATCTCTCCACTCTATGCCGAGTCGAGGCCATCTTTAATGTGGTCAACAACAGTGGTATTGTCAGCAAACTTAAATATGGCATTGCCACTGTACTTAGCCACACAATCATAGACACAAAGTGAGTAGAGCAGGGGCCTAAGACACAGCCTTGTGGTGCACCTATGCTGATGGTGGATGTGGAGAAGGTGGTGTTGGCAGTGCAGAAATTGAAGATCCAGTTGCACAAAGTCCAAGTACTGGAGCTTACTGATGAGTTCTGAGGAGATGATAGTTCTGAATGCTGAGCTGTAGTCGAAGAAGAGCTACAGGACAATAGTTATTGAGGTAGGTTTACCATGTTCTTCTTGGGCACCAGTATGATTGAAGCCTGCTTGAAGCAGGTGGTTACCTCAGTCTGCTGAAGCAAGAGGTTATAGATATTCATAAACGTTCCAGCCAGTTGATTTTTCTTTTGAGTCTTCAGTACTCAGCCAGGTCAGGCATTTGGGCCAGCTGCTTTTTGTGGATTCACCCTCCGCATCAGCATCAGAGACTGAGATCATAGGGTTGCTAGGGGCTTGGCCATTCATGAAGTTGCCTCTATATTCTGTTGGTCAAAGTGATAAGCACTGTGCTCATCTGAGAGTGAAACTTTTGTTATTATTTACGTTGCCTTGGTTTCTTTGTAGGAAGTGATAGCATTAAAGCCCTTTCACATTTGTCAAGCATCCCTCTGTGATTCACATTTAGTCTGGAATTGCTGCTTTTCATGTGAGATGGCCTTCCAGAGGTCATAACCTGGCCTCTTGTACTTTCCAGATCATCAATTCTAAATGCCTTCAGCAGATCTCAAATCTCTTGCTTCATCCATGGCTTCTAATTGGGGAAAACAGAATGATTTTGTGGGGACAAACTCATCCATGAGTTTCATTATAAAGTTTGGTGTCTTGCTGCTCGGTAAAGCAGCCAACGTTATCAGATACCCCACCCACATGGACATTCTCTCTTCTCCCCCCTCCCACTGGTAGAAAATACAAATCTCTGAAAGCACATACCACCAGACTCAAAGACAGTTGCTATCCTGTTATTATAAGATTACAATATTATAGCCATTATTGAGACCATTGCAGAAAGGGCTGGACTGGCAGCTCAGTATTCCCGGGTTCCATTGTTTTAGACGGCACAGAGCAAGAAAGATTAAAGAAGGAGGCATGGTGTTGCTAATCAAGGAAAATGTCACAGCAGTGCACAGTCAGGATAGACTAGAGAACTCATCTAGTGAGGCATCATGGGTGGAACTGAGCAATAAGAAAGGTATGACCACATTAATTGGGTATATTACAGACCACCCAACAGTCCAAAGGATTTAGAGAAACAAATCTATAGAGATCACAGTCTGTTTCAAGAAACATAATGTTGTTATAATAGGTGATTTCAACTTTTCACATATTGATTGAGACTCCCAAACTGTAAAAGGACTACATGGGATAGAGTTTGTCAAATGTATTCAGGAAGGTGTTCTTAATCAGTATACCGAAGTCCCAATGAGAGAGAGTGTGATAGTTGATCTGCTATTAGGAAATGAATCAGGGCAGGAGACAGGAGTTTGTGTAGGTGATCACTTTGCATCCAGTGATCACAATGTCATTAGTTTCAAAGTAAATATGCAAAAAGATTCTAAATTGGAGAAAGGCCAATTTTGATGGTATCAGAAAGGACCTGACAAGTGTGGACTGGGACAGGCTGCTTTCTGGCAAAGGTGCACTTGGTCAGTGAGATCCTTCAGAGATGAAATTTTGAGAGTACAAAGCTTGTATATGCCTGTCAGAATAAAAGGTAGAGACACCAGGTGTAGGGAACCTCGGTTTTCAAGAAATATTGAGGCCTGGTTAAGGAAAAAAAGGAGTTGTATTGCAGATATAGGCAGGTAGGAACAAATGAGGTGCTTATAGATTATAAGAAATGCAAGAGAACACTTAAGAAAGAAATCAGGAGGGCTTAAAGAAGGTATGAAGATGCCTTTGCAAGGTGAAGGAGAATCCTACAGATGTGTTAAAAGCAAAAGGATTGCAAGGGACAAAATTGATCCTCAGGAAGATCAAAATGGCAATCCATACATTGAGCCAAAAGAGATGGGGGGGGGGGGATCGAAAATACATTTTTTGCATCTGTGTTTACTCAGGAGATGGACACAGAGTCTATAGAATTAAGGCAAAAAAATCAACTTCATGGACTCTATACAGATTATAGAGGAGGAGGTGTTTGCTGTCTTCAGGCAAATCAGGGTGGATAAATTCCCAGGGCCTGACAAGATGCGCCAGGCAAGTACAAAAATTGCCGGGACCCTATCAGAGATATTTAAATCATCCTTAGCGACAGGTAAGGTGCTGGCAGATTGGAGGATAGCGGGCCTGAATCGGTAGTGGGAAAGTTATTGGGAGATATTCTGAGGGACCAGATATTTGAGTATTGGCTAGACATAGAAACATAGGAAACCGACAGCACAATACAGGCCCCTCAGCCCACAGAGCTATGCCAAACATGTCCTTACCTTAGAAATTACCTAGGGTTACCCATAGTCCTCTATTTTTCTAAGCTCCACGTACCTATCCAGGAGTCTCTTATAAGACTCTATTGTATCCGCCTCCACCACCGTCGCCAGCAGCCCATTCCACGCATCCACCACTCTCTGCATAAAAAAACTTACCCCTGATATCTCCTCTGTACCTACTTTCAAGCACCTTAAAACTGTGCTTTCTTGTGCTGGCCATTTCAGCCCTGGGACAAAGCCTCTGACTCTCCACACGATATGGACTGATTAACAATAGTCAGCATGGCTTTGTGTATGGTAGATCATGTCTAACCAATCTTACAGAGTTTTTGAGGAAGTTACTGGGATAATTGATGAAGACAAGGCAGTGGATGTTGTCTACATGGACGTTAGCAAGGCATTTCACAAGGTCCCACATGGGAGCTTGGTGAAAAAGGTTCAGTCACTTGGCATTCAAGATGAAGTAATAAATTGGATTAGACATCGGCTTTATAGGAAAAGCCAGGAAGTGGTAGTAGATGATTGCTTCACAGACTGGAGGCCTGTGACTAGTGGAGTGCATGGGGATTGGTGCTGAGTCCATAGTTGTTTGTCATCTATATCAATGGTCTAGATAATAATGTGGTTAACTGGACCAGCAAATTTGCTGATAACATCAAGATTGGGGGTGTAGTGGACAGCAAGGAAGTTTGTGACAGGATCTGGACCAGCTGGAAATATGGGCTGAGAAATGGCAGATGGAATTTAATGCAGACAATGTGAGGTGTTGCACTTTGGTAGGATCAATCAGGGTAGGTCTTACAGAGTGAATGGTAGGGCACTGAAGAGTGTGGTAGATCTAAAGGATCTGGGAATACAGGTCCATAATTCCTTGAAAGTGATGCCACAGGTTGATTGGGTCGTAAAGAACGCTTTTAGCACGTTGGCCTTCATACATTAAAGTTCTGAGTACAGGCGATGGGATGTTATTCTGAAGTTGTATAGGATATTGATGAAGCCTAATTTGAAGTATTGTATGCAGTTTTGGTCACTTATCTTCAGGAAAGCTATAAATAAGGTTGAAAGAGTCATCATCATTATCATCAGGTGCCATGCCCAGTTTGAGCTTTGACTGCCATGGCCCAAACATTCCTGTTTCGGGTCAAGTGGATCAATTCATTGGTATTCATTTCCAGTTCTCTGGCTGCTCTCTCCATCATCATTTGTCTTTGTCTTCCTCTTGCTTTCTTCCCTTCAATCTTTCCCATAATTACCGTGCATTCTAACTCACTCTTTCCTAATCACATGTCCAATGAAGTTATGTTGCCTTTTCATGATCTTAAACATTATTTCTCTTTTTGTGCTTGCTCTGTTCATGACATCCTCGTTAGATATTCGTTTTGTCCATGATATTCTTTGCATCCTCCTCAAAAACCACATCTCTGCTGCTTCAATTCGTTTCCTCATGTTACTAGATATTGTCCAACATTCTGAGCCATATAACGTAACTGGATAAACGTAACATTTCAGTACTCTAAGGCAGGTAGTCATGCCTAGTTTAGTGTTGGTCAGTATATTCTTCATTCTCGTAAAAGTGTCTTTTGCCATCCCTATTCTTCTTCTGATGTCCATGTCGCACCTGCCATCTGATGTCACCCAGCTTCCTAAGTAGCAAAAGTTCTGTACTTGTTTTATGTCTTGCCCATTTATTTTCAGCCTGCAGATAGGATTCTCCTTCTTTTTGGATATCACCATATATTGGCTTTTTGTAATTGATAGATACATTTTTGCACTTTCTTCAACAACTATATCAATTAAGTTTTCTAGTTCTTCCTCCGTATTTGCAATTAGCACAGTGTCATCTGCATATCTGAAATTATTGACGTTTTCACTGCCAAC
Organism: Mobula hypostoma; assembly: GCF_963921235.1. Classification (NCBI taxonomy): domain Eukaryota; kingdom Metazoa; phylum Chordata; class Chondrichthyes; order Myliobatiformes; family Myliobatidae; genus Mobula; species Mobula hypostoma. Next base: position 90,832,198 of record NC_086104.1, on the reverse strand, counting down.
TTTGATTCCCAAGATGTCTCTTATTTTTTGTAATATTGTTTCACTGTACACATTAAACAAATCAAGGGAGAAAACACACCCTTGTCTAACGTCTCTCTTGAAAGAGTACAGAGAAAATTTACAAGGAAGTTGCCGGGTCTGGAAGACCAGAGTTATGTGAAAAGATTGAATGGGTTAAGACTTTATTCCTTGGAATGTAAAAGACTGAGAGGAGATTTGATAGAGATATACAGAATTATGAGGGGTATAGATAGGGTAAATGCAAGCAGGCTTTTTCCACTGAGGTTAGGTGGGACTACAACTGGAGTTCATGGGTTAAGGGTGAAAGGTGAAAAGTTTAAGGGGTACATAAAGAGAAACTTCCTCACTTAGAGGGTCATGAGAAGATGGATCGAGCTGCCAGTGCAAGTTTTGCATGCGAGCATGATTTCAATATTTAAGGGAAGTTTGGAAGATATGGAGGGCTATGGTTATGGTGCAGATCAATGGCAGCAGGCAGTTTAAATGGCTCGATGTGGACTAGATGGCCTGAAGGGATTGTTTCTGTGCTATACTGTTCTCTGAGTCTATCAACTAATTTAAGATGCACTCTTGACTTGACAATCGACCTCATCACTGTCTTGCACCTTACCGTCTCCCTGCACTGCACCTTCTCTGTAACTGTAATACCTCATTCTGCTGCTGTTTTCCCTTGTCATTAAGCACATTTACAAGGGGTGCTGTCACAAGAAAGCAGCATCCATCATCAAGGACCCCAATCACTCAGGCCATGTTTGTTGCAAGGAGTGAATGAAGTGAACCTAAGTGCAGGACACAGGCACGGAGATTGAGTTGGGATGCTTACGCGGATGTGAACGTTGGACAGCTAACAGGAGGGACCTTGGCACGGAGCCTTAACATGGAGAGACGGGGTTTCATAGGTAAACCCTGAAACTGGAGCAAAACTTAGAACACACAGTTCTAAGCAGCTGGGAAACATTAACCACCACACAGGCAAAACCAACGATCTGGCGACTAGTGGTTGTAACACTGGGGTTCTTATGCTGCAGGTCTTGATGGAAACCAGGTGTGCCGTCATCAGAGAGAACTAGAAGCAAATGGGAAATTAACGGTCGAAACCGTGGCACAATCAAAGGAAATTAGGAGCAAAATAGGGAATTAACGATCGGGACCGTGACAGTAACCCCAATGGGAGCTGATCGTCTCGATGGAAATCACAGATGAGGGAAGGCTCCAGGATGAAGGAGCAGGGAATTCAGGACCGTTTCTCTGGGCCGTATCCTTCCCAATCGACCAGGTATTGGGGGCCTCTGCCTCGGTGCACATCCAGTATTCGCCAGACGGTGTACGCTGGGTGGTCGTCAGTGATCCGGGCGGGTGGAGAGGGTTCAGCAGGAGGGCACAAAGGGCTGACACATACAGGTTTCAATTGGGAGACGTGGAATGTGAGATGAATGTGCATGGATCAGGCATTTTGCTTCTGACCACCGAGGGATTGGTGACACTCTCAATCTTGAATGGTCCCAGATAGCGAGGGATGAGTTTCTTGGGTTCATTTTTGAGGGGGATGTCTTTTGATGAGAGCCAAACCTTCTGCCCCGGTCGATAATTTGGTGTACTCGACCCAAACGAGATGGGTGCTCCAGAATGACAGGCTGTTGGCAGTTATGCAGCAGAGTACTGCTTCCAAATCCTGGTTCACTCGTTCTGTTTGACCGTTAGTTTGCAGATGGAAGCTGGAAGACAGGTTTACTGAGGCTCCAAGGGCTTGACAAAAGGGTCTTCAGACTTGAGAGATGAACTGGGGGCCCCGATCAGAAATAAAGTCAGAGGGAATTCCATGAAGGCGGAAGACATGATGAGCAAGGAGGTCGGCTGTCTTACTGGCTGTGGGGAGTTTGGGAAGGGCTAAGAAATGCACAGCTTTGGAGAAGCAGTCCACCACGGTGAGTACAGCAGTGTTCCCCTGTGAAGGGGGTAGTCCAGTAATGAAATCCAGAGCAATGTGTGACCACGGGTGGCTAGGGACAGGTAGGGGACAAAGCAACCCAGCAGGTGGTCGATGGGAGGCTTTTCCATGGGCACAAACAGAACAGGCAGAGATGAAAGAACGGGTGTCAGCGTCCATGGAGGGCCACCAGAAATGTCTCTTCAGAAGGGACAGAGTTCGATCGATCCCAGGATGGCAGGCAAAACGAGAAGTGTGCCACCACTGGAGAACCTGAGACAGAATCAGGCACGAAGAGGCAATTGGAGGGTCCGTTGCCAGGGTCAGGTTGAGTCCATTGGGCCTCTTGGACTATGGATTCGATCTCCCAGGTGAGGGCAGCCACCACACAGAGTGGTGGAAGGATGGTCTCGGGGTTGGGAAGGCCCTCCTCAGAGATGTATTGACAGGAGAGAGCATCGGGCTTCCCGTTCTTGGAACCAGGACGATAGGTGAGGGTGAATCTGAAACGGCCAAACAATAATGCCCAGAGGGCTTGGCGGGAATTCAGGCATTTGGCGGTTTGGATGTATGCGAGGTTCTTGTGATCTGTCCAGACGATAAATGGATGTTCTGCTCCCTCCAGCCAGTGCCTCCACTCCTCCAAAGCGAGTTTGACAGCCAGTAACTCCTGGTTCCCTACATCATAGTTCCGTTCGGCGGGGGATAGCTAGCAAGAAAAGAAGGCACAGGGATGGAGCTTTTGGTCTGGGACGGAGCGTTGGGAGAGGACCACTCCCACCCAGAGTTGGAGGTGTTGACTTCCACAAAGAATTGGCGAGAAGGGTCAGGTTGGACCAGGATGGGAGTGGAGGTGAAACGCCTCTTCAGCTCTGAGAAGGCAGCGTCGGCTTCGGGGGTCCTAGTGAAAAGGGGTCATAGGCGAGGTGAGTCGAGTAAGGGGCGCTGCTACCCGACTATAATCCCTGATGAAGCGACAATAGAAGTTAGCAAACCCCAGAAATTGCTGGAGTTGCTTGAGTGTCGTGGGTTTTGGCCACTCCGCCACTGCTCGGATCTTTTCAGGATCCGCCCTCACTTGCCCACTCTCGATGATGTACCCTAAGAAACTGACAGAAGGGACATGAAACTCGCACTTCTCAACTTTAACGAATAGTTTGTTCTCCCAAAGCCTCTGTAGAACCTGACGGACATGGTGGGTGTGTTCCTGAAGATTGCGGGAGAAGATTAAGATGTCATCTAAATAAACAAAAATGAAATGGTTAATGAAGTCCCTAAGGACATCATTTATCAGAGCTTGGAAGACGGCGGGGGCATTGGTGAGACCAAATGGCATGACCACGTATTTGAAGTGACCAAAAGGGATGTTAAAAGCTGTTTTCCACTCATCTCCCTCCCTTATCCTGACCAGATGGTAGGCACTTCATAGGTCCAACTTAGAGAAAATTGTGGCTCCGTGAAGGGGTTCGAAAGCAGAGTTGATAAGGGGCAGTGGATACTTATTCTTTATGATGATGCTATTCAGGCCCCGGTAGTCAATGCCGGGATGCAGTGAGCCATCTTTCTTCCCCACAAAGAAGAAACCTGTGCCAACGGGGGAGGTTGAGGGTCATTTAGATAAGCCTCTGTTGCTTCCCTTTCTGGCAGGGACAGGTTGTACAGCTGACTGGTGGGTAGAGGAGCTCTGGGGAGAAGGTCAATTGCACAATCGTAAGGGTGGTGTGGAGGCAGGGAAAGAGCCCGTTGTTTACTAAACACTTCTCCCAAGTCATGTTACTCTGCTGGAACCTTGGATAAGTCGGGGGTTTCAGAGGCAGATGAGGTCGCGGTGACTTTCATAGAGGAAAGGGCTGATTGTAGACAAGTGGAGTGACAGAACGGACTCCAGCTGGCTAACTTCCCGGTGGACCAATCGGGGATTATGGCAGCTTAACCAGGTGTACCCAAGGACTATAGGAGCTTGAGGAGAAGAAATTAAGTTCAATTTTATCTGCTCCCGATGGTTCCCGGAGAGAATAAGAGGGCTGGTGTGCAGTGTGTGACTCGGGCCGGAAGTCTGCCATCCAGTGCCCGGGCTTCCAGCGGGGTACTCAACGGCTGCCGAGGAATTCCGGCCTTGGAAGCTATGTCTTCATCCAGAAGGCTTCCCTCAGTGCTGGAGTCCACTAGAGCTGACAGAGGCAGGGACTGTTAGTTGTAATATAAAGTAGCTGGGATCTGCATCTGGGTTCGGGGGATGGAAGTGAATGTTGTCTGACTCACCAGGGTCCCCCTTTCTACTGGTGAGCCCTCCTTTTTGGCCGACAGGTAGCACGGAAGTGGCCAGACTGGGCGCAATAGAGACATTCCCCTGCTCTCAATCTCCGGAGTCGCTCTGTAGGAGAAAGACGGTTCCATCCCAGCCGCATGGGTTCTTCTCCCAGGGCGGTGTAAATGACCAGGCTGGGAGCTATTCTAGGAGCAGGAGGAGAAGAGAGGCTTGTGCTGGTGGGAGATGGTAATGAGTGCCATGGAGTGGCCGAAGGTGGTGGACGACCAGGTCTTTCCCTATGGCGTTCTCGAAGACGACTGTCCAACCTGGTGGCTAGGGAGATCAAGGAATCCAGGCGGTCGGTGTCATCTCTTGCCGCCAATTCATCTTTCACCATGTCGCTGAGACCATTCCGAAATACCCCTTGGAATGCCTCGTTGTTCCACCCCAAGTCCGGAACTCCACAGAATATTCGGCAACACTGCATGAGCCCTGACAGAGAGTGAGTAAACGCTTAGCGGCATCTTTACCACAGATGGGGTGGTCAAAGATCTTTCTTATTTCCACGATAAAGGTGGGGAAAGAAGAGCAGATATCCAGTTGATTATCTCAGACAGGTGTAGCCCATGCTAGGGCACTTCCCCGCAACAATCCCATGATATAAGCCATCTTTGATTTATCTGTGGAGTACGTGGACGACTGCTGTTCGAACACCAAGGAGCACTGCAGAAGGAAGGCCCAGCACTTCCCCAAATCCCCAGCGTAGTGTTCTGGTTCAGGTACGTGCGGCTCTCTTGACGGGGGTGTTGCTGACACATAGGGAGTTGCCACTACAGGCTGTCTGGGCTGGTTAGACAGAGTTCTACGAGTGGATGGGGTAAAATGAGTGGATACATGGTCCACCTGATCACCGATCTTCGTTATGTTAGCGGACAGGAAACGGAGGTTCTCCATGACATCCCGGAGAAGTCGATCGTGCAGACCCAGTAGGGAGCCCTGGCTGGCAAGGGCCTGTTGCAGGGTATTTGTGTCCGCTGGGTCCATTCTGGCCAGATCATTCTGTTGCAATGAGCGAATGAAGTGAACCCAAGTGCAGGACACAGGCACGTAGACTGAGTTAGGGTGCTTACGCAGATGTGAACGTTGGACAGCAAACAGGAGGGATCTTGACACGGAGCCTTGACACAGAGAGACGGGGTTTCATAAGTAAACCCTGAAACTGGAGCAAAACTTGGAACACATGGTTCTAAGCGGCCAGGAAATGTTAATCACCACACAGGCAAAACCAACCATCTGGCGACTAGTGGTTGTAACACCGGGGTTCTTATGCTGCAGGTCTTGATGGAAACCCGGTGTGCCGTCATCAGAGAGAACTAGAAGCAAATGGGAAATTAACGGTCAGAACCATGGCACAATCAAAGGAAATTAGGAGCAAGATAGGGAATTAACGATCGGGACCGTGACAATGTTCTCTTCTCGCTACTATCATCTGGCAGGAGGTACAGAAGCCTTAGATCTCACACCACCAGCCATCAGGATCCTGAAGCAGCGTGGATAACTTCACTCACCTCAATGCTAAAATAATTCCACAAATGATAGACTCACTTTCAAGAACTCTACAACTCATGTTTTCAGCCTAATCTATTTGTTTTTGTTATTACTTGCACGATGTCTTTTGCACATTGATTGTTTATCAGTCTTTGTCATGTACAGTTTTTCATAAATTCTATTGTATTTCTTCATTTACCTGTACATGTCTGCAAGGAAATGAATCTCAAGGTACTAAATATGCAGTTACATATACGTAATTTGTTAATAAATATATTTTGACTTTGTACTACCTCAATGAAGTATGGATGGTATGCAAAACAAAGTTTTTCACTATACCTCAGTACATGTGATAACAATAAATCAATTTACTAAATATTATTTAACAGCAAATGAAAAGATATTATGGATGAGAGAATGCTGTTCCAGCTGTCTCCCAAGGCCTACCTTCTCGATACATAAGTCCATCCAAAACTCTGTGTCCGCATTTGCTCTGCTATGCTCAGCGGTGTCTGAATTTAAACATTTCCATCCGTGTGCTTAAGGTGGGCACTGTAGTGGTGTATCAGGCAGTGTAACTGGTTCACAGTCCCTGTTGCTCCAGTTCAATGCTGAACTCTGTGCTGTTTGTATGGAACAGGTGAATATCCCCCAGGTGCTCCAGTTTCCACCCACATCTCAAAAAGGTTCAAGTAGTTAAGTTAATTTGCCTCTACAAATTGGCTTTGGTTTAGGTGCATTATTGCAGAATTGGGAGGGCTGTGTATTAATGGGAATGTGAGAGAGGATCAGATACAAAGAAATAAGTAAGAAAATGGTATTGATGGGGTTGCTCAGAAAGACAGCTGATAAATGACCTCGTCCTATCCTGGAAGGGAATATCATGAATTGAAAGCGCCAAGTCTCCACCCTTCCTATCTAAGTAACTCCCCATGATCTTTGCGATCCTCTAACTGAAACCTTTTGTACAATACTCCAACACTGATAGCTGTGCATTTACCCATCTACAGCTTAAGCTGTGGAAGCTCTTTCTCAATCTCTCTACTTCCCTCCTTTAAAATGGTCCTTAAAATCCTCTTTTTAACCTATCTACCTGAATCAAATTATCAACTGATAGTTTCATTATAAATCCCCAAGTGGCCGCCTTATCTCTCTGCCTCTGCAATGGAATTTTTCAGAACATTTTGATATTTTATTTCAGATGTTAAGGGAGATTTGGTGTGAAAAATCCATGCTTTGCATTCCTGCTGGCTGGCTACATATACAAACTGTGATAAAAAAAAACATAATTGGAACATTTATATGGTGATTCATTCTTTTATACAGTGATTTTCAAATGCAATAACTTGACTGGAAAGCCTTGGAGTATTAAAGCAATTCATTGGAGAAGGAAGCAAGCGATTGACTGGTCTCTTTTAATAAACCAGAATTTTTAACATAGCCAAAAGAGAGCAAGGGGAGTTTTCATAAGCCACTAATGGCATTTTTGTCAGCACCGAGTACCGCATCTAAAACCCTTGCTATCATCCTTTTCCTTCACATGTTCACAGCCCCTGCAAATTCCATACCGTGGATTTTGACTTGCCCATTGCCCCAGCAATCCAACCCTCCCCGCTCTTCCCATCACCACTATGTCCCCTTATCTATGAATCCTTCTTCCTTCAGAAATTTTAATCCTTCCAAAAGGTTCCCAGCTCACTCATAGAGAATAGCTTGGGAACAGCTCTGAAGGAGCTGTACCAGTCATAGACTTGCCAAAACTAATGAAACTCTCCTACATTGCTATTTCAAAGATTCAAGGCTGTGATTAAAATCTTGTAATATGGACACATATCTTTCATCCTCAAAGGTAGCACAGTTAATTTATAATTAGAAACGTAAAGGTACAAGAACATCATTTGTTGAAAATAGCAACACATGTAGGCAGGGTTTGGTACACTTCCCTTCATCAGTCAGGGCATCAAGTGCAAGAGATAGGATATCATGATACAACTGTTCAAGACGTTGATAAGACCACACTTGAAGTACTGTATGCAGTTCTGGTCACCCAGCTATAGGAAGGATGTCATTAATAAAGTGCAGGAAAGTTTCACAAGCATGTTAGCAGCACTGGAGGACTTGAGTTATAAGGACAGACTGGTTTGGCTGGTGTGTTTTTCCCTGGAATATTGCAGGCTAAGGGTTGACATAATAGAAGTATATCAAGTCATAAGGAGCATAGATAAGGTGGATTTTGCACAATCTTTTTCCCACAGTAGGGAAATCTAAAACTAAAGGCCGTGGTTTTAAGATTAGAGAGGAAAGATTTGGAGAGAATCTGAAGGGCAACTTTTTCACATGGAGTGGAAGTGGTAAAGAAGGGTATAATTGCAATATTTAGACCAGTTTCTAGATAGGAAGGGTTGTGAAGGATATGGAAAAACGTAGGCAAGCGGTGCTAGCTCAGCTAAGCAACTTGGTCAGCTTGGATGAGTTGGAACAAAAGGCCTGTTTCCATGAAAAACTCTGATTCTAAATATTTTGTTTAAAGATTAGGTTCTTTCTAATCTGAATGATTCTGTATATAGGGGTGTTATTTTTTCCAACTAAACTTATTTTGGGGTTTTCTCACATTTAAGGCATGGGTCTCCAACCTGCAGTCCATAGACCCCTTTGCTTAATGGTATTGGTCCATGGCATAAAAAAAGGTTCAGATCTCCTGATTTAAGGGGTTAAAACATTTTTAGATGCTTAAATGGAAACTTGAAAGTATGATGTGGAAATGCATTTGTCTCAAATACATTTGAGACAGTGCTCCAGTACTGTATATTGTGGAACCAATAATGGAGAAAACTTATTTCATATTTTGTGTAATAGACCAGGGTTAGTTAGTAATTTCAAATTATCCTCTGGGAAACAAAGAACATATTATAGAATTTAAAATGTGTTTGCTTAGTATTTGGGATCTTGGAATAAGCTAAAGACAGAGGTCAATAGTATCAGATTAAAGGGAGCAGCTTATAATGGTGCCAATTGAGAGGTAAAGTTAAGGAAAGTCCTAAAATTTTAAGAAATCAAGAAAGAATGACCAAGAAATTGAAACTTAGAATGAAATAGAATAAAATAACTGGAAATATGCAAAATATAGAATTAAACATTTCCACAAGTTCATAAAAGAAAGTGATTAGTGAAAATAAATATGAATTCATTGAAGACACAGAATAAGGAGTTCGAAAATAAATTAAACAAACATCTTGAAACAGTGCTCAATGTGGAGAATACAAAGGACATACATTTGGGAACCAAGAAACTAATGAAAGTCGGAAATGAAGCAATTAATAGTATTAAAGGAAAAAAAATAACTATTTAAATTATGAACTCAATATACCATGAACAATGCAGATCATTTGCTTTTCTAAGATTACTCATATTCTAAAACAGTCATAGCAGATTGGAAGTTTTGAAAGAAAAGTGAGAAAGAGAACTGTCAAACAATGGTAGTGAAGAAACTAAAGTGCGTGCTTCAGAACGATAGCAGAGCACTTTGAGAACTACTGAGTTAGGCAGTGTCAACAAGGAGTCTTGAAAGATCAATCATTTTAACAAATTTAGAGATTTTTGAGTTAGATGAGGATTAGTGTATGGAGAGATTTAGATACAGTATGAAGCAACTTATGAAATTGTTGCATAAAAGTAGTACTTGTCAGAATGGAACTTATCTTGTAACATAGTTTTAGATTTGGTAACAAGTAGATTACTTTTGGGATGACTAGTTTAACTGGTGAAGTCCTACAAGAATTAGTATGTGTGCCTTTCTAAGTGAAGGGATTAAGAGAAATATTTCCAAATTGGCAGGTGGGAAAGTAAACTGTGGGAGGGATCAGGAGACTGTGGAAAGATATGGAAATGTAACCAGGTGAGAAGATGGCAGACAGCATGAAAGTTAAAAAGTGTGAAATTAAGAATTCTGACCAAAATAATTGAAAAAGCTTTAAGAAGAGAAATGGTATATTCACCTTCAACATATTAGAGGAGAGATGAGTAAATTTGATTTCCCCTGAAGATGGTTGATATCTACATTTCACTGCCTGAAACTTACATCACATTTAATCATTCCTTGGATGTACACATCAAGAATTGTGACCTGTAGAATCATGAACCTAGCGCTAGAGGGTAGGGCTAGATGGGGTAGATCCTTCTCAGCTGTCATTCATACTTGCTGAATGGCTTCCTTCTTAGTTGTAAATTTTCTTTGAGTCAACTCTTTTTGATCCATGAGATTATGAGATTACAGAAAAAGAGTGCAGCTCTTCTGTAGTTTTATTGAAGAGGCTCCGTGTGTTCCCTGCACAATGAAGTCAATCTTTATGTCTTATTGTTAAACTGTAGTCCTATCTAATGTATAACTCTTGCATTAACCCTCAGTGACCACTTTATTAAGTACTGTATAGAAGTGAAACACAGTGAGGTCATCTGCTACTGTAGCTCATACACTTCAAGGTTTGATGTGTTGTGCATTAAAGATATTCTTCTGCACACCTATGTTATAATGCATAGCTATTTGAGTTTCTGTTGCCGTCTTGTCAGCTTGAACCAATCTGACCATTCTCCTCTGACCTCTGTCATTAACAAGGAGTTTTCATTCACATAACTGCTACTCACTAGATGTGTTTTTTTCACACGATTCTCTGTAAACTCTGTAAATGTGTGCGAAAATCCCAGGAGATTAGCAATTTCTGGGATACTCAAACCATCCCACCTGGCACCAACAATCATTCCACGATCTAAGTCACTTGGATCACATTTCTTCCCTTTTCTGATGTTTGGTCTGAACAACAACTGACTATGTCTATCTGTTTTTATGCATTGAGCTGCTACCAGGTGACTGGCGGATTAGATATTTGGATTAACAAACCAGTGTACGGGTATACCTAATAAAATGGCCACTGAATGTATGTCAAGTAATTAATTCAGCCCTAGCTCAAAGTTTGAATTAAATATTTTTATATTGGACTGTTAAATATTTTATCAGGATTTCAAATTTCTGAAGTTATCATGGAATAACTTGTTTACCTAAACAAGCAAGCTGTTGACAGTATTAGAGAGGATTTTCTCTCCAACCAATAAGACAGAGGGGGCTTTGTTTTAACATTGCATTCAATAGCTGTCGTCTATGATATTGCAGAACTGCCTTAGTGATGCACTTCAGTGAATCAAGGCTCGGGATTCTGGAATAAAGAACTCCATGGCAGTTATTGGTAATGGTAACTCTGGCTGCTGGCAGAGGCGCAATGAGTTTCATATTTTAAACATGTATGCACCGTCTACTGTGATTTCTAACACTTTTGCAGACTTAAGTTAGATTCTGCGGCAATGTAAGGTAGTTCACATTAAAAATGTACAATATAGAGAATGTAAAAACGCAAACACGAGGAAATCTGCAGATTTCAAGCAACGCACATAAAAATTGCTGATGAACGCAGCAGGTCAAGCAGCATCTATAGGAAGAGGTACAGTCGATGTTTTGGGCCAAGACCCTTTGTCAGGACTAACTGAAAGAAGGGATAGTAAGAGAGTACTATCTCTTACTATCTCTTCTCTTTCAGTTAGTCCTGATGAAGGGTCTCAGCCCAAAACGTCGACTGTACCTCTTCGTATAGATGCTGCCTGCCCTGCTGCGTTCACCAGCAATTTTTATGAATATAGAGAATGAACAGGGTTTGGATTCTTGAAGGTGAAGTTGATAACTCATTTTATTTTAGAGGTAACTTCTTTTCTTAGGGGCAGAGTATTCGTCATACATGAGGGTCACATAGTCATAGTCATACTTTATTGATCCCAGGGGAAATTGGTTTTCGTTACAGTTGCACCATAAATAATTAAATAGTAATAAAACTATAAATAGTTAAATAGTAATATGTAAATTATGCCAGGAAATAAATCCAGGACCAGCCTATCGGCACAGGGTGTCTGACCCTCCAAGGGAGGAGTTGTAAAGTTTGATGGCCACAGGCAGGAATGACCTCCTATGATGCTCTGTGTTGCATCTCGGTGGAATGAGTCTCTGGCTGAATGTACTCCTGTGCCCAACCAGCACATTATGTAGTGGATGGAAAACATTGTCCAAGATGGCATACAACTTGGACAGCATCCTCTTTTCAGACACCACCAGTTCCATCCCCACAACATCACTGGCCTTATGAATGAGTTTGTTGATTCTGTTGGTGTCTGCTACCCTCAGCCTGCTGCCCCAGCACACAACAGCAAACATGATCGCACTGGCCACCACAGACTTGTAGAACATCCTCAGTATCGTCCGGCAGATGTTAAAGGACCTCAGTCTCCTCAGAAAATAGAGACGGCTCTGACCCTTCTTGTAGACAGCCTCAGTGTTCTTTGACCAGTCCAGTTTATTGTCAATTCGTATCCCCAGGTATTTGTAATCCTCCACCATGTCCACACTGACCCCCTGGATGGAAACAGGGGACACCGGTACCTTAGCTCTCCTCAGGTCTACCACCAGCTCCTTAGTCTTTTACACATTAAACTGCAGATAATTCTGCTCACACCATGTGACAGAATTTCCTACCGTAGCCCTGTACTCAGCCTCATCTCCCTCGCTGATGCATCCAACTATGGCAGAGTCATCAGAAAACTTCTAAAGATGACAAGACTCCGTGCAGTAGTTGAAGTCTGAGGTGTAAATGGTGAAGAGAAAGGGAGACAAGACAGTCCCCTGTGGAGCCCCAGTGCTGCTGATCACTCTGTCGGACACACAGTGTTGCAAGCACACGTACTGTGGTCTGCCAGTCAGGTAATCAAGAATCCATGACACCAGGAAAGCATTTACCATCATTGCCCTTTCTACCCCTATTCCAATTAACCACATCCAAGGTACTGCCATCAACAGATACCTTACTTTGTTGAATCCATGAACTTTGTCTGGATAAGTAAGGAAATTTGGCTAAAAGCACAATCCAGTTTACCTGACAAATTTTAATCCCCATTGATTTACTTGGAAAGTGTTTGCTCATGGTTAGGAATTACTACAGTATGTTGTTTCAATATGTTTAATAGTTCCTGTTACCAATATGTGATAATCGCCCCAGTCTGCTTCTGTATTTATCAATCTAATATAAAAATAATAATTTGAACTTTGAGCAAGGGCTGGCATAAATACAAGATTTGTACACTAGATGGCATTACAGTTCAACAATAAAACGTAAAAAAAACCCGATTTCATTGCACAGTGACGCACAGTGCCCTTCACTAAGATCACACACGAGATGCACTTTCTCTGCAACCCCATAATTTCGTGGGTCAAAAAGAGTAGACACAAAGAAAACGTTCTTGTAATTAAGATGATAATACAGTATAAACCTTTGATAGTACCATTTTGTTCTTGCTGTTATAAAATGCTTTGAATTTCCAGAGAAGAATATTAGCCCTGGTTCTTCTGAGACTGATGAGCCAAAACACACACCAACATCGAGACATACCAAGAAAGGAAAAGAAAAGGGTGATAAGAGTGACAAAGACAAAGGAAAAGATAAAGGCACGCCACTCAAGACAGATATTCCGGTATTTTAGTTTTCTCTATTTTTCATCCTGTTCTCTTGTGGAATGGGTGCTAAGGAATCATTGCCTCTCAGCAATGTTAGGTAGCAAAAGATTTGTGAAAAAGTGTAAGTAAAAATATCTGGAAATTCTAGTTCACAATAAACTAACGGGTGTATGTTTTCACATTCCAGAAGGTGTCATCTGTTCTTTTGTGAGGCTTTGGTCAATCAGAGATCCTTGCTAGGATGCGCTGGAATCCTCATGAAGGTATTTCAGGAAGGGGGTTCAAGGAAGGGATCGAGGCTTGATTTTTGTGGTTTGGTTGAAGAGGCCAGCAAGGGATCAAGCTAATATTGGTGTATCTGGGTGAGGCAGTAGGGAGGGAATTGAACCTCACTGGCACAGGTACTAAAGTGTTTTAGACAGCAAGTAATGCAATCAAAGGGGTAGGAACGCATGGATCAGAGGGCTGAGGGTCGTTGAGGGTTGTCTTGGAGTTCATGAGGTTGTTGGGAAGTTTACATATAATGCAGGGAGAGGCAGGATTTAGTTGAGTACTTTATATACTCAAATTTTGAGGAAATTACCAGTAGGCTAGACAAGGGAGATGCAGTGGATGTTGTATATTTGGATTTTCAGAAGGCCTTTGACAAGATGCCACACATGAGGCTACTTACAAGATAAGACCCCATGGAATTACGGGAAAGTTACATACATGGATAGAGTGTTGGCTGATTGGCAGGAAACAGAGAGTGGGAATAAAGGGATCCTATTCTGGTTGGCTGCCGGTTACCAGTGGTTTTCCACAGGAGTCCGTGTTGGGGCTGCTTCTTTTTACATTGTACATCAACGATTTGGATTATGGAATAGATGGTTTTGTGGCTAAGTTTGCTGATGATAGATAGGTGGAGGGGCTGGTAGTGCTGAGGAAACGGAGAGTTTACAGAGAGACTTGGATAGATTGGAAGAATGGGCAGAGAAGTGGCAAAGAAACATTTCGAATGTTGAAAGGCATAGACAGAGTGAATGTGGCAAAGTTCTTTCCCATGATGGGGGAGTCTAGTACAAGAGGGCGTGACTTAAGGATTGAAGGGCACCCATTCAGAACAGAAATGCAAAGAAATTTTTTTAGTCAGAGGGTGGTGAATTTATAGACTTTGTTGCCACGGGCAGCAGTGGAGGCCAAGTCATTGGGTGTATTTAAGGCAGAGATTGACAGGTATCTAAGTAGCCAGGGCATCAAAGGTTATGGTGAGAAGGCAGGGGAGTGGGACTAAATGGGAGAATGGATCAGCTCATGATAAAATGGCAGAGCAGACTCGATGGGCCGAATGGCCAACTTCTGCTCCTTTGTCTTCTGGTCTTATGGTCTTATACTTGCTGGCCTATCAGGCCTGCACCACAATAATAAAACTTTGTTGTCCCAGGGTGCTCAGCAGCAAATGCCACCAGCAATCAACGTGTCCAAGCTCCCCTGCAATGAACACTTGGAAACACTGCATGGGGAATAATGTGATCCTGCAAAACCCTGATGCAGAGATGCAATTGCAAGAGTACATGGAGCTGGGCTCACAGAGAACTGCAAGCTTCAGATGAGCTAAAGAGGAAGATACAAAAGGGAGGATGGTCAAAGAAATAATCAAAGGGTGAACATGGATGATATGATCGATCATAAGATAATAAGACGTAAAAGCAGAATGAGGCTTTTTGGCCCATCGAGTCTGCTGCACCACTCAGCCTTGACTAATTTATTATTCCTCTCAACCCCATTCTCCTACCTTCTCCCCATAACCTTTGGCGCCCTTACTATCATGCTTTGGACTGATTATAGGGTTGCCAGAATCTTCTAGTCTCCGGCGCTCCTCCCCTGATTATTAGATGATTATTTTCCCCTTTGTCTTATTTAAGTTATCGGTGAATCTGTGCATTGTTTTGTTGCTCTGATTATGTTCTCGCTCTATCATTTGTCTTTGCTCATTCCTAAGTTTGTTGGCGCGTGGCCAAGTGATTAAGGCATCGATCTGAGTCAATCCTGAGTTTACCTTCCCTGTGTGTAGTGAATCTCAAGTCCTAGCCTGTGTTCTCTGCAAACTAAACCACAAATAAAGATTCTGGTCTTCTCTGCACTTGGGTTCGGCTGGTCTAAGCCTTTCCCAGCAGTCCACTGGTGAAGATATGGAAGTTCAGCATAACAACCCTAGATCAAGCCTAGCCTGGCAACCATCCCTGTTACACTTTACCAATCAAGGACCTATCAAACTTTACATTAAATATACCCAATGACTTGGCCTCCACAGCAGTCTGTGGTAATGAACTCCACAGACTCACCACCCCCTGACTAAAGAAATTCCTCCTTACCTCTGTTCTGAGGGGACATCCTTTTATTCTGAGGCTGTGCCCTCTGGTCTCACACTGCCCCACTACAGGACATCCTCTCTACATCCACTTTCAATATCCATGAGCTCCACCCCCTCATTCTTCTCAACTCCAGCAATTATAGGCCCATAGACATCAAACATTCCTCACATATTAATCCTTTCATTCTCATGAACCCCTCTATAAACTCTCTCCAATGCAAGCACATCTTTTCTTATATAAGAGGTCCAAAACTGCTCACAATATTCCAAGCACAGTCAGACCAATGACTTATAAAGCCTCAGCATCACATCCTTGCTTTTATATTCTAGACCTCTCGAACTACATGCTAGTATTGCATTTGCCTTCCTTACCATCCACTCAACCTGCAAGGTAACCTTCATGAAATCCTACACAAGGACTCTCAAGTCCCTTTGCACCCGATTCCTGAATTTTCTCCCTGCATAGAAATAGTCTATCCCTTTATTCCTTCTACCAAAGTGCATGACCACGCACTTCCCTAGGCTATATTCCATCTGCCATTTATTTGCCCATTCTCCTAATCTATCTAAGTCCATCTACAGATTCCCTGCTTCCTCAACACTATCTGCCGTACCCCCTACCTCTGTATCATCCACAAACTTAGTCACAAATTCTGTCACCTAAATCATTGATTTGTAATGTGAAAAGAAGCAGTCCCAACAACGACCCCTGCAGAACACCACTAATCACCAACAACCAACCAGAAAAGGCCCCTTTATTCCCACTCTTTGCCTCCTGCCAGTCAGCTAATTTTCTATCTATGCTAGTATTTTTTCCTGTAGTACCATGGTCTCTTGTTTCACAGCCTCATGAGTAGCACCTTCTCAAAGGCCTTCTGAAAATCCAAGTAAATAACATCCACTCTCTCTTTTGTCTATCCTGCCTGTTATTTCCTCAAATTTCAATAGATTTCTCAGGCAAGATTTCCCCTTAAGGAAACCATGCTGACTTCAGCCTATTTGAAACCTTATCCTTAATAATAGACTCCAACATCTTACCAACCACTGAAGTCAGACCTATAATTTATTGCCTTTGCCTCCCTCCCTTCTTAAAGAGTGTAGTGACATTTGTGATTTACCAGTCCTCCAGAACCATTCAAGAATCTAGTGATTCTTAAAAGATCACTACTAATGTCTCCACAATCTCTTCAGCTACCTCTTTCAGAGCCCTAGGGTGTAGTCCACCTGGTCCAAGCGATTTACCTACCTCCAGACCTTTAAGCTCCGAAATAGCAACAACAATCACTTCTGCCTTGACACTCTTCAATTTCTGACATACTGCTGATGTCTTCCACAGTGAAAATTGACACAAAACATTTAAGTTTGTCTGCGGTTTCTTTGTCCCACAATGATATAATAGAAAGATTATTAAAAGAGGCAAAATAGATCGCCATAAGGAACATAAAGGGAAGGCCACACTGTTGGGTGTGGACAATGCTAGAGAGATTAGAGAGCACAGTTGACAGCAAATTCCGAATGTATGCAAAGTCACTTGAACAGTGGAACTGATTGGGAAAAGAGGTGTTCAATTCCCATATTAATCTGGGAATAGTCAGTGTTAATGTATAGAGAGCACAGAATTTCCAAATTGGAGACAGAAGAAGGTTTAGCCAAATTACAGCATGAATTGGAGGAGGTGTCGAGTACAGAGTTAGCAACTCTCTATTTGTATTTATAAGAAATGAAGGTAGGCAAGCTATGAGCATTATTGCGTAAGTAATCTTTTAAGTCAGTTTGAACATTGTTATGCAAAAAGGAAAAGAGGTTAAGGTTCTAAATTTAGATAAGGCCAAATTTGCTACACTGAGAAGTGATTTAGCTAAAGTGGACTAGGAAGAACCTACTGAAGGTAATTCAATATCAGGGCAAAGGGACATTTTAGTAGATTCAAGGGATCAGGTAAAATATGTTCCCACAAATAAAAGCATGGGACATGCTAAATTTAGATGTGCCCAATGGCAAAGTGCTTAGAGAGTGCAAAGGAAAACACAGAGGCAATCAGACATTGAAAACTTAATGAATTCTGGAAGAATATGGAAGGTATGGGAGTGAAAGTGAAGGTAAATGAGGAAAGCGTAAAGAGGGTATAGAAAAAGTATTGCAAGTGAAATCAAAGAAAATCTAAAGATGTTTTATAGGACATAAAGAGCAAGTGTATACTTTCGGAAAGAATAGATTCTAGTAGGTGTGAAAAAGGTCACTTGTGTGTGGAGGCTGTAGATTTGGTGGGTTCATGATGAATATTTTGTTACTACAGTATGGTAATGAAAGAGGGAGATTATACTGATGTTGTTAATGTGTGAAATATTACATGAGATAAATACTGTGAAAGGGGAAGTATAAGGGGTATATTTTTGAAAATATATCCAGGCCCAGATGAAATATATATCAACACTCACTACATGCTGGAGGAACTCAGCAGGTCGGGCAGCATCCGTGGAAATGATCAGTCAATGTTGTCGGGCCAGAACCCTTCATCAGACCTGCTGAGTTCCTTCAGCTTGTAGTGAGTGTTGCTTTGACCCCAGCATCTGCAGAATATTTTGTGTTTGAAATATATATCATGCTGTTAAAAGAAATAAAGGAGGAAATTGTGGAGTCTAGTTACAATTTTTCCATCTCCCTGGTTACAGTGAATACTGACCAAAGGTTAGAGGACTACTCATGAAAGGGAAGTAAGGAAAAATATAGATACTGTAAAAACAGGTAGGTAATTTAGTATCACTTCAGTGATGGCCAGATTATTGGAATCTATTTTAAGAGACAGAAAAGCACAACTTACTTAGCCCAGTCACCAGGATTTGTTAAGAAAAGCTGATTTCTGATTAACATGGATTAACTTTTGGAAATGTAGCAAGATCTTTGATGAGACAAAGAAGGCTGGTTGATAAGAGAACACACATCAAAGTTGCTGGTGAACGCAGCAGGCCAGGCAGCATCTCTAGGAAGAGGTACAATCGACATTTCAGGCCGAGACCCTTCGTCAGGACTAACTGAAGGAAGAGTTAGTAAGAGATTTGAAAGTGAACTGAAGGAAGAGTTAGTAAGAGATTTGAAAGTCTTGGAGATAAGGACCTTGGAACTGTAAGGATGTTACCAGTAGGATTCCCACAGGGCTTAGTACTCACTCTCTGGTGTAAATTTAACTTCATACCATCATTATGGTATACAACACCGTAAGATCCCGTCTCGCTAATTAGTAAATATCTTGACACCTGATTTCCAACATTGTCTCATCCATTAGCTCACTTGTCCTCTGTCCACATCATTCTCACCTACTATCTGCCTCTGTTGAAAATAGGCAAGTTACATTGGTCGCATATGTCATTACAAGGTCCTTCATTTGCTATACGGAGCATCGGGTCATCATAAGATATATTTTCCATTCCAACTTTGTCAGAAGTAGATTCTTTAATTTGATTTTAAAATATTCTGAATTTTTTACTGAATTACCTACAATTATCTTTCATATCATGTGACAAGTAAATTCTGTATAAATTTCCAAAAGAATGGCAATGTTTTTACTATCAGGTATTCATGTATTTATTAAATCTTGCTTCGACCCTCTTGGCTGTTTCTGAATGTTTATTTATATGTAATGCTTAAAGTAACAGTTATTGAAGAATACTAGGGGTGATTGATAAGTTCATGGCCTAAGGTAGAAGGAGTCAATTTTAGAAAACCTAGCACATTTATTTTTCAACAAAGTCCCCTCCTACATTTACACACTTAGTCCAGCAGTCGTGGAGCATACGGATCCCTTCTTTGTAGAAGTCGGCATCTTGGACTTCCAGAAAATGGTCCACAGCAGGGGTGATTGATAAGTTCGTGGCCTAAGGTAGAAGGAGATGAGTTATACAGCTCTCGTTACAGGCACGTGCAGTTCAACTCTTTAAGTGATTATGCAGAAAGTTTGAAGTTAATAACTTATCTTGTATGTTGTTTAATTTTTATGCTTTTCAGGTACGACAAATTGATTTGACAAAACCTCATTTCACATTCCACTACGTTGTTGACTATGGTGAAAGTGACAGTGTTGACATCAAGAAGGATACCAATCGACAGGATGAAATCCATGCTATGAAACGGGCTTGGGAGGCTGCAGAACCTGGAAGAGCTTTCAAGGTAATTCAGTATCAATAAGGTAATTTCTTTATCTTGGTAATGGAGTTAGCAATGTGTGCACCTCATTCAATTTGTAAAAATATTAGTTTTTATACACACTTATATATCCATTATAACCACAGCTTATCCAAAATTAGTAGTTCAATCAAGTATGACGTTCTCCAAAGGGGTTGTCTATTGGCAGGTCCTCAGGTTGCTGTAGAGGCCAATCCAGAACGTTAAGGTGGATTTCCCTTATGGCGAGACCCGACGCAGGCTGGGAGACCGTTTCACTGAACACCTATGCTCTGTCCACCGGAGAAAGCAGGATCTCCCAGTGGCCACACATTTTAATTCCGCGTCCCATTCCCATTCTGATATGTCTATCCACGGCCTCCTCTACTGTCAAGATGAAGCCACACTCAGGTTGGAGGAACAACACCTCATATTCCGTTTGGGTAGCCTCCAACCTGATGGCATGAACACTGACTTCTCTAACTTCTGTTAATGCCCCACCTCCCCCTCGTACCCCATCCCTTATTTATTTATTTATTTATTTGTTTGTTTGTTTTCTTTTTCTCTCTCTCTCCTTTTTCTCCCTCTGTCCCTTTCACTATACCTACTCCTTGCCCAACCTCTGGGCTTCCCCCCTCCCCTTTCTTTCTCCCTAGGCCTCCCGTCCCATGATCCTCTCATAACCCTTTTGCCAATCAACTTTCCAGCTCTTGGCTCCATCCCTACCCCTCCTGTCTTCTCCTATCATTTCAGATCTACCCCTCCCCCTCCCACTTTCAAATCTCTTCCTATCTCTTCTTTCAGTTAGTCCTGACTCGGCCTGAAACGTCAACTGTACCTCTTCCTATAGATGCTGCCTGGCCTGCTGTGTTCACCAGCATTTTTTATGTGTGTTACCTATGCATGACTTTGTTTAATGTGGAGAGGCTGGTGCATGGGTAACCACCACACAGTCCTTGTCAGTTCAGGGTCCAGGTCCACTGGCCTGGTTTGCAAGACGACTGAGGACCCTTCATTGCTGCAGTCTTCCTCCACCTTCACTGCCATTGTGATATGTCAACATCCCCCACCTCGTCCACTATTGAAGTCTTGGTTGGATTGCTCTTTGTCTAGAACCTTCCTCTTGACCTTACCACCATGGGTGACCCTACCAGAAGCTAAGTGCTGAGGATTATTACCTCGTCATGGTGGAGAGGCTGATGAGTTTCTGAGAGCAATGTGATCATGAGTTTAGCCATCTGGCCCTTAGCTCCTGGTAGGGTCATCCACAGAGGCAACCAAAATTACAACATAAACAAAAACAATATATTTTTTTAAAGTACAGTGGATTCTGGTTAATTGGTGCATCGGTTAATCAGGGCAGCCACTTATTTGGGGCAACTCTTAAAGAAAAAAACTAATCAAGAAAATTGCCCGGATTCCCTTCATGTATTTGGAACACTATACCACTTAACTGGGGCAGGAGACTCGTCAGTCACACGCACATGTTGTGCTCATTAGATGCTGCACTGTGCTTAGAGCAAAGCTTTTAAATAACATCAGTTGTGTGCTTTTGTGTTCAAAAGCAATGATTTTTGTCACTGAGAGTTGGTGAGAAATAAGCAGTAAGACAATTCAAGCATTCAGGAGTGGAGATGTCAGAAATGACTGGGGGGTGAAACTGAAAGGATTTCACTATTTCAGCAAGTTAGGAATTACAAAGAATTTGAATGTATTGACAATTGTCTTGAATGTTACAATACAAATGAAGATTTGAAGGACACAATCATCAAAAACTTTGTATGAGGGCAGTTCATTAGCTGTACTAGCAGTCTGCACTGATCTTGTTCATTACGTATACTGGATCAATTCCTTAGTTGATAACTATTAGGAACTAATACACAGTTTTATAGTACTGTAGTACTATTGGTAATGTTCTAATTTGTTTCTGTATTTCACTTAAATACATAATTTGTTACTCAGTTTGTCTTTTTATACCTTTTTAACAATTTCCATCAAACTTTGACTAATTGGAGCAGCCACTTAACTGAGCCAAAATGTACTGGTCTTGATGTATCTCAATTAACAAGAATCCACTGTATTATATTATAGGCAAAGGCAGCACCAATTCATTTACAGCAAGGTCCCAAAAGCAGTACTGTTATGAGATTTTATTAGTGATTTTGGTTGAGGGATAAATATTGGGTAGGGAACTACCATTAACTTCCCCATTCATTTTCAAATTGTATCCAGGGATCTTTTGCCTCCCTCTGAAAGGCAGATGTAGATAAAAGTAGTGCCTTGGTACTCCTGCAAAATCCAACTCTCCTTTAGTAAAATATTGAGTGTCAAACCTTTAAAATGGGGCTTGAACTCCCAAACTTGCCACCAAGATGAGTTTGCTGCCACTGAGCCATTTTTTTTTTTGGCAAATCCAGTTCCCAGCAGTTCTGGCTATGTATCAGGAAATTTGATGTTCTGATCTGGACAGCAGAGATATGTGGTGTTTGGAACTGAGATGTTATAATTATTGTTCATTTTTTTTTTCCAGTGCAAAGCATGAGATTCAAAACACTTAAACCTGATATTAAATATAACATAGGAGACACAACAGGCAGCATTTTGACCTGAAATGTCCACAATTCCTTTCCTCCCACAGATTCTACTCAACCCGCTGAGTTTCTCTAGCAGATTGCTGGTTGCAGTAAACACTCACACATTCCATCTCTAAATGAGAAGAGCAGATTTAGAAGAAAAGTGCCCACATTCTGGGGCTTCCTTAAAGGCCACAGAACTGTGAAAATGAGCCAAAGGGAGAATTCTAAATTCAGAGGCACAAGTGAGGACACATCTGTAATACTGGGTGATTTTACATATAATAGGCTTGGATCACAGTATGGCATGTGATAAATAATGCTTTCAGATTGCTTTGTAGATCAGTATACTTCAACAATGACAGAACTAATGCATTTACTTATGGTACATGAAGCTAGCCAAATGTCTGGCATAAATGTTAGGAAGCAAGTGAGAGAATGCTGTAATAAATTAGTAATCATAGAACAGAGAAATCATTTGAACTCATTGCTCAACAATTTGCAGCTGACTCTATATTGACAATACATGTTTAAGTATCATTTCAGATGAAGCTCAACAGAAGCTGCCTTCTGGGCAAATGCACAATCCAGAAGGAGGTGGATGATGGTCTCATCCCCATCACAACCACATTGAGGGCACTGAGATAGCTGTGTAGAGAGAACCTGACAGAAGTGCCCTTATGGCCACCAGCCAAGCATGGTCCTGGTGTTCGTCTTAAAATTCTGCTGCTGAGGCAGTCTAAAAAGTAACTTTGTTCATGACGAATAAACTCTTCTCAGGCTTCCAGCTGGGTACAGATATCAATTTTAGTCAATGTTTCAAGACAAGCTCTACCATCTTCATCAGGGATGATGCCTAGGCATGTCTAGTCCGCTGGTATATATATCCTGTCATCCATCCCTCCTGATTGGTTAGTCCTCATCCAATCAGGTTTCTGCTGTCCCACTTAGTTTAGAATTGAATTCCAGTTCTTACTTAGAGCGAGACCTTTGTCTTTGTTAAAATTCTTTTTCTCTAGTTTTATTTTAATGGCTTCCTTCATTGGGCAGTCTCAAAAACCATTGGCACGACACAATGGTTGTGTGCTGGCGAAGTCAGTCTTATGGCCATTGCGAATGCAATGTTCTGCTACTGCCAATTTCTCTCGATAACCCAGATGGATACACCTCCTGTGCTGGATCTGGACTAGACATGCCTAGGCATCATCCCTGATGAGGATAGCAGAGTTTGTCATTGAAATATCAGTAGCCCAAGAAGATCTTATTCATTGTATACACCAGAAAAGCATTAGATCCTTTTTCATCTCTGTTCCTGAACTATTCAACAGGATCTGCCAAGTACACCAATGGTTTTCAATACTCCAGTTGTTCCTTTAGGCCTGGTGTTCCCTTCGTAGAGCTATCTATTTGCATTTATCATATCCTTTAAGACAATCTTTATAACACAGTTCTTTAAATGGATTTTTGATCACTAATCACAATCTCTCCAAACAATTTTGTAAATGTTCCTCTGAAGTATTTTTGGAACATTTCAGTCTGTTAAAGATATTTGCAGGTTCTTGGCATGTATCAGTTGGCTACATCATTTCCAGTATTACTGTTCAAAAGTGTAGTATTATCATTTCATTTATATTTGTTATAAAAAGTAGATAGAATTACATGAAAGTAATGTTGTGCATCATCTGGTGAAGTTGGACGATGGACTGGAGATACGTCTCTACCAATGAAGGTGTAAGATGCTCCTTCTCCCCGCTAGCCTGCAGGTCACCCTTGGGCAAGGTGTAGCACCTGCTTAGCCCCCCGATCAGGGTCATGTGATGATGAGTGAAATCAAAGAAACTCTTTCAAAAGATACAAAGGAATCAAATTGTTTCTTTATATTGGGTTCAGAAAATAATTTAAATTTCAGGCTACGATATGTATTAATTCTTGTGTTTTTCTGCCATGTGAGTTTACATCTTATGAGAATCGAACTTAACCTAAAGATATAAGTCAAAGAGGTGTTTATGCAAAATTACCTAGAGCTGAGCATGTAAAGAAGTTGTTGGCATAAAGCCTATGTCACAATATTGATGTGACAATGTGGATTTAGCTCTAATTGTTTGAATGTGGACATATAATGTAAGAGCCTGTGAATTGACACCATGATTATAGAAGGTTCAAAGGTTCAAAGGTCCAATTTAATATCAGAGAAATGTATACAATATACATCCTGAAATGCTTTTTCTTCGCAAATATCCACAAAAACAGAGAAATGCCCCAAAGAACGAACGACAGTTAAATGTGAGAACCCCAAAGTACCCGTCAGCTCCCCCCTCCCGCGCGTAAGCAACAGCAAGCAACAATCCGCCCTCCCCAGCATAAAAAAGTGTACCCACAACCGAGCACAAGCGCGAGCTAGGCGATAGCAAAGACACAGACCTTGCAGTTACCCCAAAGACTATCGCATTTCATCCGGCATTCAACAACCCACAGTTTCTCTCTCTCCCTAATAAGGGAGAGGGAGGTGTCCCACCTTTTCACAGCGAGCGGGAGACATAACACCAACCTGCTGGTTTACAATGTTATAAGTCCACTTCATCGCTTTTTACAAGCTCTGTGACCAAAGATCACGAAGATCTCGGGTCTTCGGGCCCACAGTGAAAGATTTTCCGGCCTCCCCAACGACAGAGTCTCCTGCCATGACACCGGCCCTCAATCCGCCCGTCTCCAGAGCCCCGAGATCTTAGGCTTTCAAATTCAAGCTAGACTCTCAAGCCAAACCCTTGGCATGCCAAACAACAGCGGCCGGTCCTGAAACCCCGAGAACAGGTCCCATTCTGCAAAGAACCGAACTCTGCGTATTACTCCGGGTCAGAGTCTTCAAAAGAACCCTGAAAGGGAAAAATAAAGATATTAAAGATGGAAATAAAGCTGTTTCCAAAGATGCAAGCAAAAGAGTCGCCATTTAACCCATAGGAAGGCTTCTATCTTCCCACGTTTATTTGCCAGAATCATGATAGACCACTTTGGTGAAACTGTTGTACTTCTGAAGCTTGCAGCATAGTAAATAGGTGTGGAGTTATCCTCTCTGAGTTTCAGTTTGGTAATATTATAGAATTCAATGCTGTAGTAATGAAATTCAGTATTGCTAGAGATACTGACATCAATTTTTACCCTAACTGCCCAGCCAAGAGCAAATTGGTTGCAGTGAGGATGCAGGCTGGTAGTTAAGATTGGCCAAGTGACTTACTGACATATTACCTGTTTGAAATCCTATGAGAAAAGGAAAACTACTCACTTTGAAACTAGTTATAAAACTAGTCTCATTATCGTTCTCTTTCCTGAAGCCCCTACTGTTTCTCCATCTATCTCCTAACAACTACCACTGAATCTGCTTCTACAGTCCTTTCAGACAGTGCATTGCAAATTATAACAAGTGGGCAAAAGATATTCACGACTTCCCTCAGCTCTTTGTAATTATCTTAACTCTCTGTTCTCTGGATACTGACTGATGTCCCACTAGAAAGAGCTTTTAATTTACTCACTGTATCCTTCATTTAACATTATGTGCATTGCACATTGAAAACCCTTTCAAATATATTTGCATTTTGATAATATTTTTTAGAAATGAAGTTACAAAAATACAATTTTGAACAACTCCTTTAGAAATAATTTTGTGTCCATTGTCTCCCAGGCCCTACAACTCCGCCTGCATGTACTGAATAACAATGCAACAAATATAACTCTCCAGAGCATCGGTGAGAAGCAAGAAGAAATTATTAATGGGGATGGTTCTGAAATGAACAGACGAGCTGCAGAATTGAAGGAGATACCATCCACAGGTATATCATTTGAGATTAGTAGTCACTCATTCTGCATTTCAAGTCAGCTTTTGCCATTCAGCAATCCTTTGTTGACTTGATTCTTAACTCATCCCCCAGTTATCCTTTGATATCTTCATATGACAAAATTCTATCAATCTCAGTTTTGAAATGTTCAAGTAACTCAGCCGTACCAGTGTCTTAGGAGAACATGTTCCAGGTTCCCACTCCCTTTCATGTGACAACACCCCCCCCTCAAATGGTCTGGATCCAGCTACATTTTAGAGCTTTTCCCATTTGTTCTGCCGCCAAAGAAATATTTTTTTCTTTATAGATCTTATCAAATACCTTTATATACCTTCTTTAAATATTTTCAATAATTCTATGTTATTACTGCTAATCGTCTTTACTGAAGGGCATACAGTCCTAGATTATACAAGTTAAACTTGCAATTTAACACTTTCAGTCCAGTTATTATTCTGGTGGATCCTGCCCAAGTTGGGGGGCGGGGGAGGTGTGGTGCCCAGAGACAAGCTCAGAATTCAAAATGGGATTTTTAAACATTGCTTCTATGTGATATTCCATCTACCCTGATAATGAAGTTCAACAGATTAGCACTTTAAATTAACAGACATTCCACCTCTCCCAGAAGTTCTGGGAGTCTCCCGCATATTAATAGTGGCTCCCCGATGCCCACAAATTATATACAATATCACGGAAATCAATTTTTTTGAGAGCGAGTGAGAGAAAGCAAGAGAGAGCGTGAGAGCGACCACGAGAGGGAGCACGCGTGTGAGAGAGAGCGAGAGCAAGCGAGCGAGCGAGAAAGCAAGTGAGAGCGCGTGAGCGAGTGAGCGAGAGAGAGCGTGAGTGAGAGCGCGCCATGGCAGAGTGTTCCAAAAAAATATAAAACGTACGTCACCCCAGACTACACTAAAGTGTACCCCTGCCTAATAGGGGTCAAAATAATGATAGTGTTGCACTGTTTGCAACAGTGACTTTTCTATTGCCCATGGTGGGTTAAGACTGTAAAAGACATGTTGAGGTGAGATTAACAGGTGTCATTCATTCATTAGCATGGCTAACGTTATTTGAACTAGCTGGCCAGCTGCTGAGGAGCTACTGTATTGCAGACATCCCACCTCTCCCGGAAGTCTCCCGCAAATTGATGGTGCTACCTCCCTGAAATGAGTTTTTGCAGGGTGGGATGTCTGAGTTAAATTTCAGATGACCTGAAAAACTAATAACTGCTGTAAATGCACAAGAGATTCCATCTTAACAGATTTAAAAAAGGGCGGTGTAGAAAAATATCCACTCCAAAATATCATTTGATAACATAAAGCAAAACTCAGACATTGGAGCACATTGGAGCATTATGTTAGTATTGATGGAAACCAGAAATGCACTCTTTGACCGAGATTTCTCATGGACCAGTTGTAGTCCTAAAGTGAGATTGTGTCTGGCACAGCAAAGTCAAAGTTGAGTTTATTGCCATATACCCAAGTACATGAATGCATAAGAGCAATGAAAAACTTTTCAGTAGCATCACAGGCAGATAGTATCATATAAACAGCATTCACAAGAAAGGCTTAAATTAGACATAACTTATTCATAATTTTTACAATAAGGAACCCAATAAGAACAAAAAATACTTTCAGTGCAAAGAGATAAAAGTGATCATAGTGTTGTTAAACTGTAGTGGTAGTGTTGGGGGTTGGTTCAAGAGTTGAATGGTTGAAGGGAAGTAGCTGTTGTTGAATCTGGTGGTGTGGGATTTCAGTCTTTGGTACCTCCTGCTGATGGTACTTGCATGGAGAGGGCATGATCTTTTATGGTGGATATCACCTTCTTAAGGCAGTACTTCCTGTAGATAGTACCAAAGGTGGGACAGGATGTGTGTGCAGAGTCTGCTACTTTCTACAGTTTCTTACATTCTGTGTGTTTGAATTGCCAAACCAGACCATGATGCAACCAATCGGGATACTTTCAACAATACCTCTGTTGAAGAATGAGTATTCTGGAACTTGGATTTAGAAAGTGCCAGAAAGATGATAGGTGGAGAAGTTTTGGATCAGAATTCTACAGTATTTTCCTTTTCTTTTTAAGTATAACAACATTCTGTTAGAGACAGAAGGCAAGAAATAATTGTGCCGATCCTTCCTCTGTGTTTGTTAGTCAACAAAGTTCCCTGCCCTCCCATGTGCTCTGAGACCTGCAGCAAGGATCTTAAGACAGTGGAAATACACCCAGTAGCCACTTCATCAGATACAACAGATACCTGACAAATAGGTCATCGTGTGTATTTCTGTATGGTGATGGTCTTCTGCACACCACTGTTGTAACACATGATTATTTTAGTTACTGTCACCTTTCTGTCGGCTTGAACCGATCTGGCCATTCTCCCCAACCTCTCTTATTAACAAGGCATTTTCACTGAGAGAACTGCTGCTCATTGGATGTTTTTTGTTTCTCACACCATTCTCTATAAACTCTAGAAGTTGTTCATGAAAATTCCAGACGATCAGCAGTTTCTGAGATATTCTAACTACCCTATCAGGCATCAATAGAAACCCCTGTGGAAATGGCAGAGAAAGTAAACCACTTCATGAACTACCCATCTGCAGCTTTGAAAGACTGCTGTAATTACAAAAGACTTTTCTCACTTCTGTAATGTAACAGTAAAATCCACACTCCCACTTGAAGAATCTGCCTTCTTAAGAATGAATTGATGCTCATCTACATCATGGAAGCCACATACCTAATTCAGAAGTGTATCCTTGGGGTTCTGAGGGAAGTTCTTAACAAGGGTCTGGAATTTCTTTGGAGTAAGATCTCTCCATGCTTATTGTCCACCTATCTGCTAAATTGCTCTTATCTTTAATGTATCCCCTGTAGGGAAATTTTTGCTCCAGCCAGCTCTGAACAGCTCAAGGCCTTCTGACTGTAAAACCCATGGGAATGCTTTGTCAACTACTTAAGACAAGCCCCTGGCCTAAACTAGTTGACAAAGCCAGTAAAATTAAGATTAAAATTAAGTTCAAGTTTAATTGTCAGTCAAGCATACCCATGAATACAGCCAAACAAAACAGTGTTCCTCCAGGGCCAAAATGCAAAACACAGTACCAACTGCACACAGCACATAGCATATATAGCACATAGAATTATGATAGCAGAAAAACATACAGTCACAGTAAAAAACAGCCATGTCCCTGAGTGGCATGGCCGATAGATTGGTGGTGCATGGGATGTTGTTCTGGAGCCAAGTTTCTGCAAGCACAGAATAGTTCCTCGTCATGCACACTCCAGCATGCCCACAGAGGCCTCTGCTGTCTCCCACACTACTTCTGGCATCTCCTCTCCTGGGTGGCTACAACAGGTAACACAGCAGCATGAGTTTGAAGTTCCTAGGTGTAGGAATCACCAATAGCTTGTTCTGGGCAAGCACATGAATGCATAGCCAAGAAAGCACACCAGCACCTCTAATTTCTCAGAAGCATAAGGAAATTCATCATGTCCCCCTCACCAGTTTTTATAGACACACCATCCTCCACCATCCTCTCCAGATGCTCACAGATAGTACAGCAACTGCTTTGCCCGAGACTGCAAGAAATTGCAGAGAGTTCTGGGCACAGCTCAGTCCATAACAAAAACCGGACTCTCAACCATGGACTATGTTAACACCTCTTGCTGCCTTGCTAAAACAGTTAGGGTTCAGTTTATTGTCATTCATCTGTACACATGTATACCACCAAACAAAATGAGGTTCCACAACACAGTACCTATAACTCACTCGTATATTACATGAAGTAATATTACCACAAATAAATTAACAAATAAAGTTACATCCAAAAACTGCCTGGAGTTGATTACACTATTTCACTTAAGTGTTCAAAAATTTAAGAAACAATACAAGCACTTAAAATGCATTTAAATTAATTTAATTAAAATAAAACCCAAAATATACCTTTCTTCCTTACAATGGTTCCTTTCCATTGAAATGGATAGAGTGACTGAACATTATTGTGATTTCAGAGGGCAGATTTCCTAGTGTAACTATTGTGAAGATGAAGGAAATTAATGCTGATATACTAACTCAGGAGTCCAGCACCAGAGCAAAGTCAGTGAGAATCTATCTCTCAGCTGTTTAGAAGTTTAAAACTTTTGTATTCACAAGATGTCTTAAACCTCTGCACTTTTACAAAAGTAAACACTGGAAGTTGCGCTTGGAATTGTTTGATTTCTGCAGGTACTTCATTCATACGTGTAACTTGCACAAACTGTGATCTTAAATAATTATATTTATCCTTCCTGTCTATGTGATCAGTCCCATGGCATTCTGTGATATGTGCATGTTACTTGGTTAAATGTATTTACAGTACTTTAATAATGTCCATAAATATTATATAATTCAGAACTATTCTCATCGTAAATTACAAAGTTTGTCTGGGATGTTAATTTATCAATATTGAGCAACTCTGAGAAGAATGCACTAACTTACTAAATTTAAACCTTCTGATGAAAGATAGCAGACTCAAAAGCTGTATATTCTGACCACAACTGCTGTATATTTAAATCAAAATATAACAGAGGAGAACTGAGACACAATATAGGCACAGTATGCATATTGGTGGGTCAGAAGGGCCTGTATCTTTAAAGTTAGTAATTTGTCAACCTGACATGGCATTTGTACTTTGTAGTCATTTCACAGGATATTCAAGAAACTCAGTCCTCAGCTGCTGACAGAAATTCACAAGTTGCTGATGATATTATTAAACCAATGAAGTGGACCCAGTATATCAGGTACTTAAGTTCAAAGTAAAATTTATTATGAGTACATACATGTCACCATATCCAACCCTGAGATTCTTTTTCTGTGGGCATACTTAGCAAATCTATAGAATAGCAACTGTAAGCTGTAAACATCAAGAACTTAAGTACATAAATAGAGTGGTTTGGCCAGCGATTTTTTAAGTTGATAGTGGCACCTGTTATTCAGAATCAGAATCAGGTTTATTATCGCTGGCATGTGACGTGAATTTTTTTTAACTTAGCAGCAGCAGTTCAATGCAATACATAAACTAGCAGAGAGAAAAATAAATAAATAAGATAAAACATAATAATAGTAAATAAACAAGTAAATCAATTACATACATTGAATAGATTTTAAAAAGTGCAACAACAGAAATAATGTATATTTAAAAAAAGTGAGGTAGTGTCCAAACCTTCAATGTCCATTTAGGAATCGGACGGCAGAGGGGAAAAAGCTGTTCCTGAATCGCTGAGTGTGTGCCTTCAGGCTTCTGTACCTCCTACCTGATGGTAACAGTGAGAAAAGGGCATGTCCTGGGTGCTGGAGGTCCCTAATAATGGGCGCTGCCTTTCTGAGCCACCGCTCCCTAAAGATGTCCTGGGTACCTTGTAGGCTAGTACCCAAGATGGAGCTGACTAGATTTACAACCTTCTGCAGCTTCTTTCGGTCCTGTGCAGTAGCCCCTCCATACCAGACAGTGATGCAGCCTGTCAGAATGCTCTCCATGGTACAACTATAGAAGTTTTGAGTGTATTTGTTGACATGCCAAATCTCTTCAAACTCCTAATAAAGTATAGCTGCTGTCTTGCCTTCTTTATAACTACATCGTTATGTTGGGACCAGGTTAGATCCTCAGAGATCTTGACACCCAGGAACTTGAAGCTGCTCATTCTCTCCACTTCTGATCCCTCTATGAGGATTGGTATGTGTTCCTTCGACTTACCCTTCCTGAAGTCCACAATCAGCTCTTTCATCGTACTGATGTTGAGTGCCAGGTTGTTGCTGCAGCACCACTCCACTAGTTGGCATATCTCACTCCTGTACGCCCTCTCGTCACCACTCGACCAACAATGGTTGTATCGTCAGCAAATTTATATATGGTATTTGAGCTACGTCTAGTCACACATCATCCTTTTATTAAATGACACAGGAGTGAAGATAAGATGACTGATGAAAGTGCAACCCAGTTATACAATCATCACCCATATAAGAGAAATCCACTTACCTTCCCAGTTACTGCTAAATATCAGGGTCTAAAAATTTTGACAGTCTTCACCACTTCAAGTGAGATAGAAAGGAACAGTTCTCCTCTTAGTCTATCATAACTCCTGGGCACATGTCCGTCAGATTACTGAGATGGCAATAGTCAATGCAACAAGATTCCTTTTCATACAGGCATTTAAGGAAAATAAGTACAAAAGAATTTATAAAAACTATACGTAAACAAAGACTGACAAAACAATGTGCAAAAGAAGACAAACTGTGCAAATATAAGAATAATACTGAGAACATAAGTTGTGGAGTCTTTGAAAGCAAGTCTGTAGGTTGTGAAATCTATTTGGTGTTGAGGTGAGTGAAATTATCCATGTTGGTTCAGAAGCCTGATGGTTGTAGAGTAAAGAGTGTTCCTGAACCTGGTAGCGTGGGACCTAAGGCCCCTGTACTTCCTGCAATAAGAGAACATGGTCTGGATGGTAGGGGTCTCTGATGATAGATCTGATTTCTTGTGGCAATGCTCCTTGTAAATGTGCTTTATTGTGGTGAGGGTTTTGCCTGAGATGGACTGGTCTGTACCGACCATTTTTTGTGGGCTTTCTGACACAAAAATCCATGATCTGTACCTGAGCCATTTCTGGCTGATTGACAAAAGGCCCCTGTGTTTTTTCATGCCTGAAAAAAGCAATATTACAATGCCAGAGCTTTGCAGGCATTCTTAGGAAACCCATCCCCTTCTAGGAGTGAAATGTGCAGTGCAAATATCCCTACTTGGAAGTTCTAGTGCCTTCAAATAGATGTGCAAGCTAGAATTTGTTGCAGGCTTTCAATACAAATGAAAGAGAAGTGCTCATGTTTCTAGTTAAAATGGTACTGGTAACAAGGCAAGATCTGGGGATTGGAGTTGGGTGGTTCGTAGAGAGTGATGATGTTATTAAACCAAGAAATGGTTCCACAATGTAATGCATTTATATACAGATGCATGGTCAATCATCCCCAGGCGATATGCTGTGTTGGCTCAATCAGGCCTGGAATAGGGCATTCAGAGGATTAAATAGTCAGGAGGAATAATGTGGTGGGGTGGGTGTGTCCTGCAGGAAAGATTCAGGCTTGGATGGGGTCTGCAAGAAGGGTGGGTGATAGTGATGAATTAAGTGGGTGCGATGATGAAAGGGTGAAGGTTGGGGACAGCTTAAAGAAATAAATAGTCTGGAAGACTGAACCAATTGTCAATCACTTCATGGATAAGACTGTAGGCCCAGGACTGTGGGTCAGGGCCTATGGCTCAGGGGTTCCAAACCATTGGAGAGCCAATTAGTCAGATCCTGGGCCTTGTACAATGTGAAGAACACTAATGGGTGAGATGTACATGGTAATAAGTGATCCTTTAGGATCAAAGGTATCATTTTTATCTTACAGGATATCCAATCCAGTGCTGTGTCAGTAAAACTCAGATAACCTGCGAGTGTCTAATAATTGTTGCTCCCTGGGCAATTTGATCTAAATTTTCCCCAAAAGGAGCATCGCCATGCATTGGGTACGGAGCTCATGCAGGAGTGGGGTCAGATGCTAAAGGTGAACTCTCCAAGAAGTGTAGAGTCAAACTTCTGAAGTAACCTGAAATGGCTTTTATTGCAGTTCACTCTGGATACAGTCCATACAGCTTAGAACAGACCCTTCTGCCCTTCATGGGCCAAGCACCCATTTACTCTACTTCCATTTCTATTCTCTCCTCATTCCCATGAACTCTCTTCACACCCCTGACTCTAGCTCTCACCTACACACAAGGAGTAATTTACAACTGCCTTTATATCTTTGGGATATGGGAGGAAGCTGGAGCACCCAAGGGAATGAAGTCACAGGGATAACATGCAAACTCCACACAGATAGCACAAAGGCCTGAAGTGAAGACGGGCTGCTGGAGATGTGAGGCAGTAGCACTAATGGCTGCTCACTGTGCCACCATTTACAATAGCACAACATTGTGCAGCTGGGGGTCAGTTGTCAAACAGAAGAATGTAATTAATTGGACATTCAGAATGTCCAATAGCCAGCACAAGATGGACGAATTTATCTACCTCTTGTGCTGTGTAACTGTGGGTCTAATTGTGACAAAGGTGCTTATAAAATCAAATCAATGCATCCACCCAGAATCCCTTTCCATTCACAGGTAGTAATCCAAGGAGGTAATACTTGAGGCATGTATGAATTGTTCAAATTTCAACAGGTCAACTCTACCTGAACCAATTCTGCAAAATGAAAAAATTATCGAAGAACAAGAGAAGATTAAGGCAGAAGAAATTCACAATTTCCGTCAGAAGCGAGAGAGAGTCTTTGAGCAGCGAGAGAGAGAAAGACAAACACGGCGTCAGCTGAAGGCAAAGCAGCTTCAAATGTATGAGGATCTGCAGGTGATGTCATTTATTCCAAAAATATTTTGCAAACTAGAAAATTCCTACCATGTTATGGCAATTTTATTTATTCAATGATTGAGTTCTGCAGAATGAGCCAGCATTTAATTGCCCATCCCTAAATGCCCTTGAGAAGAGTTGTCTTCTTGAACGCCTGCAGTTTGTGAGTGTGGGTATGTGTCAGAGGAATTTCAGTCTCTTTTAGTTAAACACAAAATCTACTTTGATATTCCTTTGCAATACAAGGTGTGATACAAACAGTCAGAGGTATGTCCTTCATGATGTAAGTTTAAACTGGATTTAGGGACTTTCCATTCAATAGATATAATGCTATTCAAAACTGAAACTGATAGCAATTTAGATCCTAAGTGGACCTGGGAATATGGTAACTGTGGTGCAAAGATGACAAAACACATGATCATCCATGATCCTATTGAATCGCAGGGCAGACCTGTGGCCAACTCCTGCTTTAATTTATCTTCTTTTTTCCACCTCTTTTAAAGAAATAGTGAGTTCCTCACAGTCTACTAGCCAATATTTTCCACCAACATCACCAGAAGTAATACTCCAATTATTGTCTCCATTGCATTCCTGTGCACATATCGACGACTACTTGTCCTATCTTACAAATGTGATTAAGCTTCAGAGGTACTTCAGTGGACGTAGAGGAATCATTAATTGCAATTTAGCTTCCATACTTTCTTCCGCTCACACTCTGCCACTCCATATTTATTATATAAACTTATGCTATACAGTATAAAACTTGTGTTATTTTAATTACAACTTTTCATTTTCAAGCCTGACAATAAAAATAGTCTCAGTTGCGGGAAAAAAATGCTTTAGGATTTCCTTTCCATCATCATGACCTAAGGTATAGAGAGGTTCTCTATCAAATAGCCATGAGTGCAACAAGTGAAGCTCAGAGGAAAGTACCAGCACAAGCGTAAATTTTCAGTCATTGAGCACAGAAACTAGCTCTTCAGCCCAATTTGTTTCTGCTCTCTAAGGCATCTTCCTCAATTAGTCCCGCTTGACCCGTATCATCCAGACCTTTCCTATCCATGTTTTCTGTTTCCATCTGTATGTTAATTGTGGCATATCATTCCAAAAAGGAAGAAGTATGAGGGTGATTGATAAGTTCGTGGCCCAAGGTAGGAGGAGTCAATTTTAGGAAACCTAGCACATCTATTTTTCAACATCAACCCTTCCTACATTTACAGACTTAGTCCAGCGGTCGTGGAGCATACGGATCTTGGACCTTCAGAAAGTACCCACAGCAGGGGTGAATGATAAGCTCATGGCCTAAGGTGGTAGGAGATGAGTTATACAGCTCTCATTACATGCACATGCAGGTTAATGTTTTGAGTGATTATGCAGAAAGTTTGAAGTTAATAACTCATCTCCTTCTACCTTAGGCCATGAACTTATCAATCACCCCTGCTGTGGACACTTTCTGGAGGTCCAAGATCCGCATGCTCCACGACCGCTGGACTAAGTCTGTAAATGTAGGAAGGGACGGTGTTGAAAAATAAATGTGCTAGGTTTTCTAAAATTGACTCCTTCTACCTTAGGCCACAAACTTATCAATCACCCCTAGTATATGGATAGATTTGAATTTGAACATCTGACCCACAATGTGAAGGAGTAAAAATCTTTGCATTATGACTCTGTCGCAATGTACAGACATGTGCATTTATAAGTCTAATGGCCTGTAGAAAGAAGCTGTCCTGTAACCTGTTGGTCCTGGCTTTAATGCTGCAGTACTGTTTGCCAGATGGAAGCAGCTGAAAGTTTATGGTTGGAGTGACTGGTGTCCCCGATTATCTTCCAGGACTTCTTTATGCACCTGCTGCTGTAAATGTCCTCAATGGAGGGAAGTTCATATTCACAGATGCGCTGGGCTGTCCATATCACTCTTGGTGCAGTTCCTGTACCAGAGGGTGATACAGCCAGTCAGGATGCTCTCAATGCTGCCCCTGTAAAGGTCTTGAGGATTTGAAGGCTCATGCCGAACTTCTTCAGTCACCTGAGGTGGAAGAGATGCTGTTGTGCTTTTTGTTTTGCCATTGAGCCAGTATGTACAGTCCCAGTGAGATCTTCAGTGATGTGTAGACCGAGGAACTTGAAACTACTGACCCTCTCAACTGAAGTCCCATTGATGTTGATTGAGCCGAGCCTATCTCTGTTCCTCCTGTTTTTTTGGACATTGAGCGTGAGTTTGTTATCTTGGCACCACTGTGTCAGGGTGTTAACCTCTGCTCTGTAAGTTGTCTCGTCAGCGCTAGAAATAAGGCCAATCAATATTGTGTCATCTGCAAATTTGATCAACAGTTGGAGTTGTGTGTGGCAGCACAGTCATGGGTGTAAAGGGATAGAGGAAGGGACTCAGGACACAAACTTGGGGGGCACTGTGTCGAGGGTCAGGGGGCAGAGATAAGGGAGCCCATCCTTACCACCTGTCAGTGAACCGATAGGAAGTCCAGGATCCAGAATCAGAATCAGGTTTATTATCACTGGCATGTGTCACGAAATTTGTTAACTTAGCAGCAGCAGTTCAATGCAATACATAATATAGAAGGAAAAAAAACAAAATAAAATAATAATCAGTCCATCAATTACGGTATACATATATTGAATAGATTAAAATTGTGCAAAAAACAGAAGTACTATATATTTTTTTAAAAAGTGAATATAGAATCGGGTGGCAGAGGGGAAGAAGCCGTTCCTGAATCGCTGAGTGTGTGCCTTCAGGCTTCTGTACCTCTTACCTGATGGTAACCGTGAGAAAAGGGCAGCCCAGGGTGCTGGAGGTCCTTAATAATGGACGCTGCCTTTCTGAGACACCACTCCTTGAAGATGTCCTGGGTACTTTGTAGGATAGTACCCAAGATGGAACCGACTAAATTTACAACCCTCTGCAGCTTCTTTCAGTCCTGTGCAGTACCAGACAGTGATGCAGCTTGTCAGAATGCTCTCCACAGTACATCTATACAAATTTTTGACATATTTGTTGTCATACCAAATCTCTTCAAATTCCTAATGAAGTATAGCGCTGTCTTGCCTATATAGTCCAGCTGCACATGGTGGGGTCCAGGTCAAGGTCTTTGAGCTTCCTATCAAGTCTGTGGGGATTATGGTGTTAAACGCTGAACTGTAGCCCAGGAATAGCATTCTAACGTATGCATTCCTCTTCTCCGGGCGAGTGAGATGCAATTAGGACAGTTCTATTCCACATATGGAGTATCATCTTATTCCCAGCTCCATCAGCAAATCATTCTATTCCCTCTTTCTCAAGATCTCACCCAGTTTTACCTTAAACCACCCCAACATCTTCTTCAAGTGCTACCAGAACAGATTTACTTTAAACTGTTATTTCCTCTCATTTTTGACATTGCAATGAGTGGAGCAATCTTCTCCATATAAAACCTTTCATAATCTTAAAGCCCTCTTAGGTCACCTATCAACCTTTATATCTTCAAAAATAAAGTTCCAACCTTATGTTTATAATCTCACAGTTCTAGACCCATACATCAAAATAATTTTTGCACTTTTTCCATCACCTTTTGAAACAGCTGATAAAATCCCATCAATCAACAAATTAACTGTTCAACAGCTTGATACGTATGAGCAGTATGTAAGACAAGCTCTTTGCTATATCTTGGTACATGTGACAACAATAAACCTATGACAATAATGTGCAAGACCTCTCAGTTGTGAGCACCTGGATTATGAACAGCGCATGCATACAGTATGGTCAAAGTTGAATGTGGACCAACATATGGGAGATCAGAAGGGATGGATTTTGTGTTATATTGAACATATTCACTATAACACAAGGGCATCAAAGGTTATAGGGAGAAGGCAGATCAATGAGGCTGAGAGGGATAATAAATCAGCCAATCACGAGGAAATCTGCAGATGCCGGAAATTCAAGCAACACACACAAAATGCTGTTGGAACGCAACAGGCCAGGCAGCATCTATGGAAGAGGTACAGTCATTAAATAAAACAGCCATGATAGAAAAACGGAGAAGACCTGGTAGGCTGAATGGCCTAATTCTTCTTCTATGTCTTAAGTGTAATGTACTAAGAATCAATATTCTATATTTGATTTGTATACCGTAACTTTGGATGACAAAACACGAATATCTACCTAACATGTTATTGATGATCCCACTATTCATCTGTTCCTTTTCATATATTTATCTAAGTTGCCCTTCAAAGCATCAATGCCATTTGCCTCAAATTTTGTAGTAGTCAGTTCCAAATTCTTATCCTCTGGGCAATTTCATTTTTTGAATTAACGACTGGATTTATTCTATAGAACTTTTTTGACTATACTTGTTGATATCATTCTTGACTACTTCAGTGGACTTTAGACCAGTCTGCTAGCTTCCACACTTTTAAACTTGCCCTTCATAATTCCACTGCCTGTTTCCTAACTTGCACCATCACATTTATGC
Source organism: Mobula hypostoma (assembly GCF_963921235.1). Lineage (NCBI taxonomy): Eukaryota > Metazoa > Chordata > Chondrichthyes > Myliobatiformes > Myliobatidae > Mobula > Mobula hypostoma. Next base: position 90,793,122 of record NC_086104.1, on the reverse strand, counting down.
ATCAACCCTCCAGTATGTTTGCTGACCTTTATTATTTCCTGGTTAAACATCTTCTCAGTTTTAAAATCCTCACTCTTCAATGTCTTCACTGTTATCTCCCTTTAACTTTTTCTGAATCCACAAACCTCTACAAGATCTGCATTTCTCCAATTCCAGATGTTTGCACACCTTCAATATTATTTGATCTACCACAGGTAGCTGTGCTTTCAGCTGCTGGGCTCTTAAGAGACTCTTATCTAAAACTGTCCAGCACTTATCACTCTTTTCACTTTTTAGATTCTCATTTAATCCTACCTTTGAGCCCAAGCTTTCTCTCCTAATAACTTTTCACATGACTGGGGTTTCAGACCTTGTTTGAAAATACATCTATAAAGCTTATGGGGATAAGGAGACAGGGTGCTTTAAAACTGCTATGCACTCAGTGACACTTTATTAGGTACACCTGCTCGTTAATGCAAGTATATAATCAGCCAATCATATGGCAGTAACTTAATGCACAAGCATAGCAGACATGGTCAAGAACTTCAGTTGTTCTTTGGACCAAACATCAGAATGGGGAAGAAATATGATCTAAGTGTCTTTGATTGTGGAATGATTGTTTGTGCCAGATGAGGTGGCTTGATTATCTCAGAAACTGCTGATCTCCTGGCTTTCACACAGAGCAGTTTTTAGAGTTTACAGAGAATAGTGCAGAAAAACAAAAAAAAACATCCAGTGAGCAGCAGTTCTCTGGGCAAAACTGCCTTATTAACGAGAGAGGTCAGAGGAGAATGGCTAGGCTGGTTCAAGCTGACAGGAAGGTGACTGTAACTCAAATAATCACACATTATAACAGTAGTGTACAAAAGAGCATCTCTGAACACACACAACAGGAATTCTGCAGATGCTGGAAGTTCAAGCAACACACATCAAAGTTGCTGGTGAACGCAGCAGGCCAGGCAGCATCTCTAGGAAGAGGTACAGTCAACGTTTCAGGCCGAGACCCTTCGTCAGGACTAACTGAAGGAAGAGTGAGTAAGGGATTTGAAAGTTGGAGGGGGAGGGGGAGATCCAAAATGATAGGAGAAGACAGGAGGGGGAGGGATAGAGCCAAGAGCTGGACAGGTGATAAGCAAAAGGGGATACGAGAGGATCATGGGACAGGAGGTCCGGGAAGAAAGACAAGGCGGGGGGGACCCAGAGGATGGGCAAGAGGTACATTCAAAGGGACAGAGGGAGAAAAAGGAGAGTGAGAGAAAGAATGTGTGCATAAAATAAGTAACAGATGGGGTACGAGGGGGAGGTGGGGCCTTAGCGGAAGTTAGAGAAGTCGATGTTCATGCCATCAGGTTGGAGGCTACCCAGACGGAATATAAGGTGTTGTTCCTCCAACCTGAGTGTGGCTTCATCTTTACAGTAGAGGAGGCCGTGGATAGACATGTCAGAATGGGAATGGGATGTGGAATTAAAATGTGTGGCCACTGGGAGATCCTGCTTTCTCTGGTGGACAGAGAGTAGATGTTCAGCAAAGCGGTCTCCCACTCTGCGTCGGGTCTCGCCAATATATAAAAGGCCACATCAGGAGCACCGGACGCAGTATATCACCCCAGTCGACTCACAGGTGAAGTGTTGCCTCACCTGGAAGGACTGTTTGGGGTCCTGAATGGTGGTAAGGGAGGAAGTGTAAGGGCATGTGTAGTACTTGTTCCGCTTACAGGGATAAGTGCCAGGAGGGAGATCAGTGGGGAGGGATGGGAGGGACGAATGGACAAGGGAGTTGCGTAGGGAGCAATCCCAGCGGAATGCAGAGGGGGGGGAGGGAAAGATGTGCTTAGTATGTTAGATATGCTTATTATATTAGATATGCTTAGTATGGATGTACTTTCCATCCCCCATCAGGAAGGTATTTTCACCATGGATGTCCAGTCCCTATATACTTCCATCCCCCATCAGGAAGGTCTCAAAGCTCTACGCTTCTTTTTGGATTCCAGACCTAATCAGTTCCCCTCTACCACCACTCTGCTCCATCTAGCGGAATTAGTCCTTATTCTTAATAATTTCTCCTTTGGCTCCTCCCAGTTCCTCCAAACTAAAGGTGTAGCTATGGGCACCCATATGGGTCCTAGCTATGCCTGCCTTTTTGTTGGCTTTGTGGAACAATCTATGTTCCGTGCCTATTCTGGTATCTGTCCCCCACTTTTCCTTCGCTACATCGACGACTGCATTGACACTGCTTCCTGCACGCATGCAGAATTCGTTGACTTTATTAACTTTGCCTCCAACTTTCACCCTGCCCTCAAGTTTACCTGGTCCATTTACGACACCTCCCTCCCCTTTCTAGATCTTTCTGTCTCTGTCTCTGGAGACAGCTTATCCACTGATGTCTACTATAAGCCTACTGACTCTACAGCTATCTGGACTATTCCTCTTCTCACCCTGTCTCTTGCAAAAACGCCATCCCTTTCTCGCAATTCCTCCGTCTCCGCCGCATCTGCTCTCAGGATGAGGCTTTTCATTCTAGGACGAGGGAGATGTCTTCCTTTTTTAAAGAAAGGGGCTTCCCTTCCTCCACTATAAACTCTGCTCTAAACGCATCTCCCCCATTTCACGTACATCTGCTCTCACTCCATCCTCCCACCACCCCACTAGGAATAGGGTTCCCCTGGTCCTCACCTACCACCCCACCGGCCTCCGGGTCCAACATATTATTCTCCGTAACTTCCGCCACCTCCAACGGGATCCCACCACTAAGCACATCTTTCCCTCCCCCCCCCCGCATTCCGCAGGGATCGCTCCCTACGCAACTCCCTTGTCCATTCGTCCCCCCCATCCCTCCCCACTGATCTCCCTCCTGGCACTTATCCGTGTAAGCGGAACAAGTGCTACACATGCCCTTACACTTCCTCCCTTACCACCATTCAGGGCCCCAAACAGTCCTTCCAGGTGAGGTAACACTTCACCTGTGAGTCGGCTGGGGTGATATACTGCGTCCGGTGCTCCCGATGTGGCCTTTTATATATTGGCGAGACCTGACGCAGACTGGGAGACCGCTTTGCTGAACATCTACGCTCTGTCCGCCAGAGAAAGCAGGATCTCCCAGTGGCCACACATTTTAATTCCACATCCCATTCCCATTCTGACATGTCTATCCACGGCCTCCTCTACTGTAAAGATGAAGCCACACTCAGGTTGGAGGAACAACACCTTATATTCCGTCTGGGTAGCCTCCAACCTGATGGCATGAACATCGACTTCTCTAACTTCTGCAAAGGCCCCACCTCCCCCTTGTACCCCATCTGTTACTTATTTTATGCACACATTCTTTCTCTCACTCTCCTTTTTCTCCCTCTGTCCCTCTGAATGTATCTCTTGCCCATTCTCTGGGTCCCCCCCCCGCTTGTCTTTCTTCCCGGACCTCCTGTCCCATGATCCTCTCGTATCCCCTTTTGCCTATCACCTGTCCAGCTCTTGGCTCTATCCCTCCCCCTCCTGTCTTCTCCTATCATTTTGGATCCCCCCCTCCCCCTCCAACTTTCAAATCCCTTACTCACTTTTCCTTCAGTTAGTCCTGACGAAGGGTCTTGGCCTGAAACGTCGACTGCACCTCTTCCTACAGATGCTGCCTGGCCTGCTGCGTTCACCAGCAACTTTGATGAGTGTTCTCTGAACACACAACGCTTTGAAACTTGAAGCGAATGGGTTACAGCCACAGAAGACCAAGAACATACACTCAGTGGCCACTTCATTAGGAACAGGAGGTACAGGAATGCATATATGTAATTTGTTCTTATTATTATGGCCCTTTTTAAAATCTCAAAATATATTAAAAGATATTCTCTTGTGGAAAGCAAATAAAGTGAGCATATTTTGCCATTGGTGTAGTGAGTGTATATTTAATTTAACAAATGCAGTGCTGATCAAATGGGCTGCTTTATTCTGGAATCTGTTACATCCTTGTAGTGTGGAAGCTGTAGTCATCTAACCAAGTGGAGATTTACTTAACTTGCCTTGCAGATGGTGAAAAGAAAAATGCAGTGGATCATCTGGTTAATGGATATTGATGGTGATGGTAACTCCACTGAATGTCTAGATCTCATGAGAGATTGTTATTTCTATCCCAAAGATGGTATGAATATCATTTGACAAATATCAGTCCATGTCTAAATCTTATTGTTATGTCTTGTAACTCCAAAGCATAAAACTAATTGAAAGAAAAACTCTGAGCCAGGAATAATATGTCTACTCTGAGTTTCATTTTGACTTTGGTGAGATGCGCATGTCTGAAGTGGTGGTGTAATAACGTATGCCATTCACATACTTTTACATATAACCTGTAATGAATTATGTAAACAACAAAAGAAGCTTAATCAAACAATATATTTACAATATTACTCAATTATTACTGAAATATTAAATACACAACAGTTATAAAGACTTCTCTACATGACATCAAGCATTGCCTCATTATCTGATGACTTGGAAATACAAACATTTGCAAAAATCCCCATTTATAATCATTTGCAGGGCTAGATCATTATGAAGCAGCTGAGAAAGAGTTGTGTCTTGAACACTGTCCTGAAGAGTGTAGTGATGCCCTGATGATTGACCTTAAACAGTCACATTACAGGTGACCACCCTCCCAATTACTGTCAGTTAGATAATGGAAATCTGCCCTAAAAGAATTCACTAATTACTACTTAGAAATTAGAAATACAGATAAAATTGACTCACACAGAATTCATGTTGAAAAAATATATAGTTTGTTCAACTCATATTTCATTGACATGTGCACAGTTGACATGGATTTCTGTTATGGAAAATTGTGCTATGGACCATTTTCTATCAACATAACCCCTCTTAGTAATGCAAGAGTCACCCAGATCTTTTTTGTGGTTATAACCCCACCTATCTTCTGATCTTAGCAGGTCAGGCAACATCTACGGAAAGGAATAAACAGTTGATATTTCGGACCAAGATCCTTCATTAGGATGAAAGGTCTTGGCCCAAAACATTGACTGATTATTCCTTTTCCTAGATACTGCCTAACCTGCTGAGTTCCTCCAGCACTGTGTGTATTACTCTGGATTTCCAGCATCTGCAGAATCTCTTGTGTTTACAATCTTCTGATCTTCATTGATTTCACTTTTACTTAGGCTTCTTTAAGCAGACACAATCAAGTGCTGCTTTGGCATTAGGAAGAATCACTTTTGTGATTGAGAACTTTTGTTCAGCTTTGTCCTAACACCATAGTGCGTATTGAGCCGAGAGATCCCAGTTGAATTTGAACTCTGTTATCTGGTTAATGTTGAGTATGTGCTTCTTGTTAACTCAGCCCACAACATCTTCCATCACTTTCCCTATTACCTAGAGTAGAATAAATGAGGTAATTGGCTGGATTCTGCTTTTTCTGGGTATTTTTCCACTCTGGCAGTTAGATGCCAGATTTGTATTGGAACAGCTTGATCAAAGTCAAAGCTCGTTGTGAAACAAAAGCTTTCCTCTAGGATGTTCAGTAACATGACCATCAACTACCATTTCTTATAGATATTACCCTTTTTGATCTGTGTTGTAACTTCTAGTGTGTATCTATGTGCCTTTCCATATACCTCTGCTCCTTTCAATCTCTTATTTTTCAAGGAATACATGAAATGAAGCAGATCATACTAATCTAGATTTCTTAGTTACATGGTGTCTTTTGGTATTTTGTCCCTGTATTGCTCTGTACTAATGGCAATGGTCAATATTGTGTTGTACTTACACTGCAGGCAGCTTTAGATGAGGCTCGGCAAGACATCTTTCAACGGAGAGAAACATACAGAAATAAACTTATTGAGGAGGAAATGAAGAAGCAAAGAGAAATTGCAGAAATGGAAGCTCTCCAAGCAGAGCAAGAAAGAAAGAACAAAAGTGCTGCTTCTAAAAAGTCAAAGAGTCCAGGAAGGAAAAAGTAAACTGCAAAAATGCCAAGTTTCAAATTGTATCTTCAAACATATTTCATTATATATCCTTCAATGCAACACTTCATTACTATTTTCAGTCAAGCTCTCAGTTAATTTCTTTGCCAGTGGTCACAACTCATACTTCCTTGAAATGACAACTGAAAAATATCAGAAGCACCTAGGTCTGTCAGTACCCAGAAAGGCCAGTGATAATTTGGCTGTGACTACCACAGAGGGATTCTAAGACTTTCATTCCTATTACTGCACTATGGTATGACCACACTTCACAAGTATTTCATTGACTATAAAAGTGTTCAATAACATGGACATCAACTACCATTTCTTGTATTACCCTTTTTAGTCAATGATACAACTTTTAGGGCTGGGTCCATTTGCCTTCCTGTACACTTAAGTACCTTTTATTCCAAGGAGTATGTGCTTAAGAATATCTTTTTGCCTTTGCAAATTAATGGCTAAACTGATATTTGTTGCAATTTTCTTTACATTTGCAGTTTTTTTCCTTAATGAATATGCTTCTGTTTAACAAGTTGTTCCTTTTTTTCAAGTTTGGATCACAGTATAATTAAAGTGTATTTTCTGGTAAATATATCCAAGTTTTTCTTTGTTTAAGTTTACTGAAATAGATGTATTCGTGGAGAACCTGGACAATCACATGGTGATAGGGTGAATAGCAGAAGTGGGAGATGATTCGTGTGCAACACCCCTGCTGAGTGGAATGACCAGTTTCTGTGCTGTAAATTTAATGTACACTTTCAGGGGATGGATTGTAAGCACGTTCATACCCTAAAACAGTTGCAGATCCAGTATGGTGGAATTAATTGAAAAGGTGATGCTGATTGCATCTTTACACCAACAGTTGCTGGTCCTTCTGCAAACCCCTCCAGCAGTAAACCAGTAGCTTGAACTGACAGCTATGCTTCTGTTTGGTGTTTCTCACCACCCACTGTAATGTGGTTGAATGTCTATCTTTGGCGTAACAAGCAAGCAATATCAAAATTACACATTATTGCTGCTTCATCTCTTTTATCACTTCATTGTCAGTGTTGGACACTTGGAAGACAATGCCTACTGCCCACTTGAGACCGTGGTGCTGTTATTGAACTATTGTTGGCCCTGCACGAGGACTCCCACAATGTCATTCAAGAAAGAATCCCTGACATTTACTAGTTAATGTTAATATACTATCTATCCTAAAGTGAGGATGGTGGATGCTTCTGTGATAATACACACACCTATGATATTGTTGTTCCTCTTTTGGTGTAGGAGTTGAGGAAGTGTTGATAAAATAACTTTGATGATTTGTTATGGTGTACCCCACAGACCATAACCACTGCACCATAGGGTGTCGGTGAAGAAGGAAGTGGAACTGAATCCAATGATCACCCACATGAACTGCTATAATATTCAAGCTTTTTAAATGTGACAGTGCTTGCCAAGATAAGTAGTGATAAGTGAGGGGAGAGGCACGTGGAGTCCCACCTGCTTTCTGACTTGAGATTTACAGATTTTAGAGAGGCTTTCAGAGCCAGAAAGTGAGTTTCATGCTCACCCCTTCCTTTCCTCCCTCTCTTGTGCCTTCCTATTTTGACCTGGAACACTGTAGCAACAAAAATTCCTCACAGATTACAGAATTATATTCACCCTTTTGCAAATAGAATTCACCTGTGGGTTTATGTCATGTGTAAGGCAAGCTCCAAAGGTAGATTCCATTTCCCACTTTGAGCTCCTTCAAATCCTGGTGTGGTGGTAATGGGACAAGAAAATGACATTGTTTGTGTTTTCAATCTGTAAAGGGAAATGATCAACATAATCGTAAATGACAGGAGCGTTGTGTCAGTGTTTTGTGGTATGTGTGATGTATGCTAGCAAAGATCCTCAGCCTGGTTTAACTTTGGGTATATTTGTATTTTAAATATATAGTTATTTTGTCAGATGTGGATATTGTAGACATGGACAGGATTGACATTCAAATTCACTTATTTATCACGTTAATTGAAACAGACAGTGAAATACGTCGTTTTGCATTAACAACCAACCAAACCTAAGGATGAGCTAGGGGCAGCCCGCAAGAGTCGCCACACCTGTTGGTGGCAACATAACATGCACACAATGTTCAGCAGAACCACACAAGCAACAACAGCAGAAGAAGAACCAAATCAGCCCCTTTTCCACCTGCCCACTCACCCATTGTTCTTCACTAATTTTCCTTGGAAGATGATGATAAGCCACCTTCTTGAATTGCTGCAGAGTTTGAGAAGGTACTTCCACAGTGGTGCTGGGTAGGGAGATGCAGGATTTAGACCCAGCAATATATTTCCAAGCCAGGATGTTGTGTAACTTGGAGGTTGGTCTGTAGATGCTAGTGTTCCCATATGTGAGTGTGAGGTCATGCGATTTATTAAGAGGATTCAAAAGATAGATTATTATCCCATGGAGAGAGATTGAAAATAAATGAACTTGGGAGGGATATAAGTGTTCTTTTTTATGAATCACAAACAAATTAGCAGGCAGGTCAAGTAAGTAGTTAAGAAAGCAAAAAGCATGTTAGCCTTTATTGCAAAAGGGGGTTGAGGGAAGTTTTGTTACTGTTGTACAGGTTGTTATTGAGGCTTCACCTGGAAAGTTGTGCACAGTTTTGGCCCCCTTATTTGAAGAACAATATACAGTAGATTCCAGTTAATTGGGCCATTGGTTACTTGGGGAACCCGCTTATTTGAGACAACTCTTAAAGAACAAAAACTAATTGAGAAAATAGCTGGGTTTCCCTTTGTTTATTTGGGACACTATGCCACTAAATCGTGATAGGAGATATTGTTGAACTGTTTCTAACTAGTGTTAGTGGCATGTACTTGCATGGCCGTTAGACACTGCACAGTGCTTGGAGCGAACGGTGTTTAAATAGTGTCAATCGCATGTGTTTGTGTTCAAAAAGCAGTTATTTTTGTCACTGATAGTTGGCAACAAATAAGCAGTAAGACAATTCAGAACTGTTTTGCTGATTGTGGTTTCAAGCATTCAGGCTTGACGATGCCAGAAACGGTTAGGAGTGAAAATAAAACTATTTCACTACTTCAACAAGTTATGAATTATGAATAATTTGAAGGTATCGACAGCCACCTTAAATGCTACAATAAAAATTAAGATCTGTAAGAGGCAATTGTCAAAAGCATTGTATGAAGGTAGTCCATTATCTGTACTAGGTGTCTGCACTGAGTTTGTTCATTTACAGTCAATCAAAAGTACACTTCAGCATACACTGAATGAATTCCTCCATTGATAACTATTAGGAACCAATACCAATAATACTGTAGTAGTGTTGATAGTGTTCTAATTTGTTCTGTATTTAATCTAAATACATAATTAGTTAGTCATTTAAATGGTAGTTTTTTAAAATACTTTTTTACTATTTCCATGAAACTTCAGCTAATTGGGGCAGCCGCTTAATTGGGCCAAAGTGTACTGGTCCCAATGTGTCCCAATTAAGCAGAATCCACTGCAGGAGCATTTAATTGAAGGCAGTCAACAGAGATTCACTAGGCTAATTTCTGGGATGAGAGGTTTATGCCATTAAGAGAGGCTGCTTTGCTTTTAGTTAGTTGCACGGTGGGTTTTTTTTGGGGGGGGTTTTCTTTTCTCTATTGATATATATATAAAATTAGTATACTATTATGTTACCTTGGTATGTTATGTTTAAATTACATTGTAGTATTTTTTTTTGTATTAATATCTTCTGTAATTTTATTATATTCTAACAGTGTCTATATGGTTTACCTTTTTGTATACTTATTCAATAAAAAGATTTAAAAAAAAAGAGAGGCTAGGCAGTTTGGGTTTGTATTCCTTAGAGCTTAGAAAATGGAGGCATGGCCTTATTCAAACATATGACATTGTAAGGTGGCTTGACAGGGTAGATGTGAAGATGTTTCTACTATCGGCAGAGTCTGAAACAAAGGGACATAGTTAAAAGATGACAGGTACATCATTGAAAACTGTATAAAAATTACTTATCTCAGAGATTTCAAAGGTACATTTAATGTCAGAGAAATGTATACAATATTCATCCTGAAATGCTGTTTCTTTGCAACCATACACAAAAAAGAGGAGTGCCCCCAAAAGAATGAATGACCACTAAATGTTAGAATCCCAAAGTTCCCCCCACCTCCCATCCCTCCTGAATGTAAGCGGTGGCAAGCAACAATCCCCCCCCCCCGCTCCCTCACCGAGGAAAGAAAGAGCATTGGCACTCAAGCATGATCAAAGCAACAGCAAAGACACAGACTTGCAGTACTCCAAAGACTGCTTGTTCATTCGACATACCACAGGCTCTCTCTCTCCCTGATAAGGGTGAAAGGGGTGTCTCCATTTCACTGTGAGAGGGGAACATAACAAACAACTCGCTGGTTTATGATGTTAAAAGTCTGTTGCTTCACTTTTTCCGAGCTCTGTGCCCAAAGATCTTGGGTCTCTGGCATATAGCCTTAGATCTTCCATCTCCCATGACACACCGATCTGCCCAGACATTGACTTTCGATCCGCCTGTCTCCAGAGCCACGACATCTTGGCCCTCCGAAGGCGAACTGAGCTCTTAGGCCAAGCCCTTGGCGTGCTGAATAACAGTCAGTCGTGAAACCCCAAGAGCGGGTCCCATTCCCGCAAAGAACTGTAATCAGTGTGTATCCCTGGATAGTGAATCCCTGGAATTCCCTGCCCTCAAGGGTGATGGAGGCCAGTCAGAGATTTAGAAATGTTTGAAAGATCAAGCAATTCAGGGTTGTAGCCTGTCACCAAGTGAATTGCAGCCAGTATAGGTCAGCCATAATATTTTTGAATGGCACGGCTGATGTGAGGGCCAGGTGGCCTACTCCTGCTACTATTTTCTTGTATTTTTGGATATATGAATACTCACAGGCACATGGAACTAAAAATGTTTCTGAGATTATTTTTTTAAAGTCTTACCTCAACAACTATCACCCAATTACACCCAAATCTACTGTGGTGAAGTGCTTTGAGAAGTTGGTCATGACCAGAATCATCTCCTGACTAATCAAGGACCCAGGCCCACTGCAATTTGCCTATCGCTACAGCAGATGCAATCTGACTGGCTGTCCATTCAGCCTTAGATCACCTGAACAATAGAAATACCTACATCAGGATGCAGTTTATTGATTACAAATCAGAGTTCAATACCATTATATCCTCAGTACTAATCAACAAGCTCCGAAACCTGGGCTTCGGTACCTTCCCCTGCAACTGGATCCTTGACTTCCTCAACAGGAGACCACAGTCAGTGCAGATCGGAAATAACATCTCCTCCTCAATGACAATCAATACTAGTGCACCAGAAGTATGCGTGCTTAGCCCAGTACTGTAGGCTCTCTACACCCACGGATGTGTGCTAGGTACAGCTCAAACGCCGCCTATAAACTTGCTGATGCTATAACTATTGTTGACAGAATTTCAGATGGTGACGAGGAGGTGTGCATAAGTGAGATAGATCAGCAGGATGAATGGTGTCACAACAACAACCTTGCACTCAACATCAGTAAGACCAAGGAATTGATTGTGAACTTCATAAAGTTGAAATCTAGGGAACACATGCCAGTACCCATCGAGGAATCAGCAGTGGAAACGGTGAGCAGCTTCACATTCTTGAGAGTTAACACCTCCTGAAAACCTAGCCCGAGCCCAACATATTGATACAATTACAAAGAAGGCACAACAGCAACCATATATCATGTGGAGTTTGAGGAGACACTTGCAAATTTCTACAGTTGTACTGCGGAGAGTATTCTAACTGGTTGCATCACCATCTGATATGAAGAAGCCATTACACAGAACTGAAAAAATCTGAAGAAGTTTGCAAACCCGGCAAGATCCATCTTGGACTCTATTCTTCCCAACATCGAGACATCTTCAAAAGGCGGTACCTCAAAAGGGTGATGTCTGTAATTAAGGACCTCCATCACCAAGAACATAATCCTTTCTCATTGCTACCATCAAGGAAGAGGTATAGGAGCCTGAAGACACACATACAATGTTTTGGGAACAGCTTCTTCCCACCGCCATCAGGTTTCTGAATGGATAATAACCCCATGTACACTACTTCACTTTTTCTTCCATTTTTGTTGTTTTGCACTACTTATTTAAATTATATATATATATATAATTGTCATTCTTATTGTCATTTATAGTTTTTATTATGTATTGCAATGTACTGCTACCACAAAACAACATATTTCACGACATATGCCAGTGATATTAAACTTGATTCTGATTCTGTTTTCTAACTTATCTATCCAGCTCCTTAACTTCTCCTTGAAGGACCTTATTTTTCTTTAAAAATTTAAAGATTGCCTTTATTTGTCACATTTGCATCGAAACATACGGTGAAACATACAACCAAATGAAATAAGCTGGGCAGCCCACAAATGTCACCACACTTCTGGTGCCAAATTTGATTGTTAGTACAACATGTGCCACCATCACAGGCTCTTTCTGTGGCATCCTTGGCTCTAGCACTAGGGAGCCAAACTGGAATCATGGCTGTGACCACAGAAGCACCTATCTGATAACCTTACAATGGTATCCTCTATCACTGTCACTCTATCACTCTTTTTTCCGTTTTGTATTTTACTTCAACCCAAATGGACTCACTATCTTCTTGGTCTAGATAATCCGTCACAAAACATACTTCATTTCTTATTCGCAGACCCCTTTTCCGTCCAGCATGTCAACTATTTCTGAATGTTATGTTCCAACACTCTTCTTGGTGGTCACCCAAAAACCTCGCTGACTGTGCATTCTTTACCATCAATATGACCTTCTCACTGAACATATTACCCACGTGCATCTCAGCATTATGGATGCTCTAGTCAACTTGTTTTATAACTGCTGCCATTTTTCTTTTTCTTAACTAATTTGGATTCGTATTAATTAAGGAGATTTACAAAGCACTTTTTTTTTCACATAGAGATGTAGGTGCCTAGAATGTACTGCCAGGGGTCGTGGAGGAAATATACGTTATCAATGTTAAAGAAGCATTTAGACAGGCACATAAGCAGGCAGAGAATGGAGGGACCCAAGTCATGTACAGGAAGATGGGGTTACCTTGGATTGGCATCATGGTCAGTAAAGACAAGGTAGACCTGAAGAGTTGAAAACGAAACAGATTTTCAGTTATGGAAACAGCAAAGACAGGTCTGCGACAATGCCGTCTCCCAACTCTGCAGAAATGTTTGGTGTAGCAGTAAAACAAGTGAAGCAATCGTGTGGAAAGTTAAAGGAAACAAAGGTTTGTGACAGGGTAGAGAGCAAGAATGAAATGTGTTGGCAGAAAAGGTGACAAAAGTCGGTGAATAATTGCTTTTTCTGAGGCATGGCTGTAGAAGAGACAACTGAAATTTGAAATAACCAGGAGTGAAGAGAAAACTGAATGTCAGAGATGAGTGTCAAGAAAGCAGAAAGTCATTATTTGCCAAACACCATGAAGCAAGGTAAACATTCACTTAACAGACATCAAGAATAAATGAAAACAGATTACTACATAAAAAAATCTTTACAGAGAATTCAGTAGCATTCCACAAATTAAACGACCTTTAGTGCATCAAAATCTCAGAAAAAAATGATACATGCTTTTGTTTTTAGCAGATTAAATGTAATGCACTCTTTTCAGTACTGCCTAGGATAGATATAAATTGGCTGCAGCTCACCGAAAATGCAGGAGCAAAAATGTTAACCCAAAAAAAAATCTGAGCATATTTCACCAGTTTTGGCATCATTACATTGGCTGCATGTGTCCTTTAGGATCAATTTTTACATTCTCTTAATTGTATATTTTGGAGTAGCTATCCCCTTAAATCCCAAGTTGTAATTTTAGGTCCATGAATACTGGATTGCTTAGTGTTTCTAGAGCCCAGCATATAAGAACTGATGATGCTACTTGTTACACACCAGAGATCTGAAATACTCCACCAATTGAGATATACCAGGTTAGTACTGTGGAGCAGTACTTCTAAACAATGTTTTGAAAACACTTCTAAAAACCTAGTTTTTTAAAATTTGGCCAACTGTAGGATTACATTTATATAATTTGGAATATTCAATTACATTTTATTCTATATGTTTGTCTTACGATTTTTAATCTTCTCTTGTATTTTTATGACTATACTGTATTGATTTATCTTTACAATCTATGTCGAGCACTTTGGGCCTGTAGGAATGTATGAAAGGTGCTATATAAATGAAGTTATTATTATTATTATTATTATTATTATCACTGAACTGACAATGCTCAATGTTTGTAATTCAGTGACATACGCTGAGATGATCTCCTCTTCTTTTTTATTCTCCTTATGAAACCTAAAGTGTTATGCATTTATCAATGGTTTTAGTTCTAAAAGTTCCTGCATTAATTTCACGATATCAGCAAAGCTCATTTCAGCTGGTTTGGTTGGAGCAGTTAAACTTAAAAGCAAACTGTATGCTTTCCCACCTCTTGCACTCAGTAACACTGGCACTTGCTTTTCATTGCCTTCAAAATACTGCTCAATTCATTGTGTACATAATCCAGTTATCTGCATTGCAATCAAATGTGTCTATATTTCTGATGTAGCCAGACTTTCTGCTCTTTTTTAAAATGTATTATTATCATCACTCAGTATTCACTGCTTATGAACCCATGAATTCCGTCTGTTTTCTGCCTTTTTTAATTCAACAATCTTTCTCTGATGCCAAAGAGAAAAAAAAGTGCTTTTTTTTTAAGCTCAAATGTCTCGCTGCACCACAGGTTGGTAGTCATCTCAGCTTCATTTCAAAATTTACTCATCGCCACCGTTATGTTTTATAACTTCAAAACATAAAAATTAATTGAAAGAAAAACATGGGAGCTGGGGATAACTCGTGAACATTTAGTTTTACTTTAGTGAGGTGTTCATATATGATGTGGTGGCATAATGACATATGCCATTCATATACTTTTACAGAAGCCTGTATTGAAATATGTCAACAATAAAGAATGCTTTATCAAACAATATTATGGCACTCTGGTGGAGGAGGCGTGGTTGACAGTTCACCCCAGCACTCCCTCTTTTGTCACCTTCCCGGGTGGGCGGTTTAGGCAAAGCGCAAGGCTTATACGTGGACTGCATGCTGGAGGACATCAGATGGTGTGCATCAGTGAACATGGGGTCAACCATCACCATCATCCACCCAAGTGTCCTCCCTAACTCGGACCAACCATCCCCGCCTGGTGGACAATGACGGCGGTCCAGTTGGCTACAGTTACTGGTGACCGTACAGCAATGAAAGGTTAGAGTTGGCTGCGCATCACAGTGGGGAAAAACACGGTGAAGCATGAGGTGTGGCTGGGCGACATCCAGGACTCCTGCATCACTGGCCTGGACCTGCTGTCCCACTGGGGTGCCTGTGTGGATGTGCCAGGAGCAACACTCTCCCTCGGCACTGAAGCGGTGGCTCTCTGGCAGGGCAGTGCCAGGTGGTGGAACAGGCGGGCATAGCAGAAACAACTGTGACCACCCCAGCACAGTTCACCGTGCCCGTCATCAGCAACTGCATCGGTGCAGCGTGACATTGGCAGCACTACTGCGGTGCCCTCCAGCGTGACCGTCCGGGCTGTGCGAGAGCTGAGGCAGCAGAGCAGCGAGGGTTTGGATCAGAACTATCAGAGAGCTTGGCCAGGAACAAAGATAGCATTTGGCAGTTCAGCGTAGAGTATCGTCATCTCAATGCCATGAGCCAAAAGGACTCCTACACACTGACCCGAATTGACAGTGCCCTGGACTGTATCGTGGATTTGATCTGGTTCACCTCTCTCGATTTCCACAGTGGCTACTAGCAGGTCAACTGGCCCTGGAGGTCTGGCCCAAGACTGCTTTCTTTCTTTTTCAATCTTTTTATTAATTTCATAGAATGAAAACATAACAAAGCAAAAATACAAGTAGGAGATACATTGTTACACTTAAAATGAGTAATTGTAAAACCAAATAGTATAAATTGACAAAGCTCCCAATCGTGTAGGATAACAATGAATAATACAAAGCAAAAAAAAACTGAAGAAAAATCATGAAAAAGAAAAAAAATAGAAAAAAAAAACAAACCCCATCCCAAAAAAAAACTAAACTAAACAGAATTAGTCAACTAAACTAAAAGACTTGGGCAATACTAACAACTTGAAAATGGGAAGAAGAAAACCTTAGTGTCGACGACTGCATTCCTCTCAACCAGCAGTACAGAGAAATAAAACAAGTTTGGAAATGGCCAAATTACATCAAATGAAAATGCTGAATGAATGGCCTCCAAGTTTTTTCAAATCTAATGGAAGGGTCTTAAACCACACTTCTAATTTTTTCCAAATTCAAACATACCATAGTTTGTGAAAACCAATGAAATACAGTAGGAGGGTAAGACTGCTTTCAAGGTCTTCAGCGTCAAGGGCTGTGGCACTTCCAGGTGCTGCCATTTGGCCTGGGTAACACCCTGGCCACGTTCGAGAGACTGATGGAGAGGGTGCTGGCTCACATTCCGCGGAGTTGCTGTGTCATCTATTTGGACAATCTCCTGGTGCACACCGAAGAGATCTTCGTTGCCGTCCGCCAGGCAAACCTGCGCCTCAGCCCCGCAAAATGCTGCCTATTGCACTGCCAGATGAAGTTCCTGGGGCATGTGGTAAGTGGGGAAGGAGTGACAATGTACCCTGAGAAGGAGGCGGCCCCTCCCACCCCCACGATGTCTCTGAGCTTCGAAACTTCCTGGGGCTGGCATCATACTCCCGCCAGTTTCGCCACCATCGCCAGTTCCCTGCACTAGCTCACCGAGAAGGGGAGGCCCTTTGCCTGAACTCGCACCTGCATTGCTGCCTTCGACCAGCTCCGAGCTGCGCTCACCCAGGCCCCAATCCAGCACATCCCTTCACCCCAATGTCTGTGGCGTTGACTCAACGGGGGTCTCAGCGCAGTGCTGTCACAGGAGGGGGACCAAGGAGAACACGTGGTGGCGTACTTCAGCCGCTCCATGAGCCACACGGAACAGAAATATTGCATCAGCTGCCAGGAGCTCCTCCGTTATCTCTTCGGCCAATGGTTCCTGCTTCGCATGGACCAGGCATCGCTGAGCTGGCTGTTGAGGTTCCGTGTTCCCGAGGGGCAGCTGCTGTGGAGGTTGGAAGCTCTCCAGGACTACGACTTTGAGGTACAGCATCATCCCAGAAGGCACTATGGCAACAGTGACACCCTCCCGTGCCCTCCCTGTGAGGCCGCTGAATGTCGCCACTGTCACCAACTCAAGGAGCGGAGCAGCTAGCAGGTGAGGGAATGGCTGAGTGTGGGACAGCGGCCGGGGCAAGGGGAGTTCCGCACCCTGGATCCAGAGATCAAAGTGGAGCAAGATGGAGGTGTGCGACAGGTTCCGACAGTGACAGACATCTCCTGCTGCTGTTGGCCCCTCTGGGGGTCCGCGCCACAGTGCTGCGGTCAGCACACGGGCTGGCCATTTCAGGGTTTCAAAGACACCGGCAAGCTGCTCATACTGTATGCCTCTATTAGCTTGGGTGCAGGCAGGGTGTGAAGCTGTTGGTACACTGCTGTGATGCTTGCACGTCCCAGAAGGGGCCAGACTGCCAATCTAGGGTGTTAATGCAGCAGTACCTGGTGGGGGTCTCAATGGAGCTCTTGGGGTGGGCACCCTTAGCCCCATTCCCCGCATTGACTCCGGGAGCCGCTACATACTCTTGGCCACGGATTACTTCATGAAGTGGCCAGAGGTGGACGCAGTCCCGGACCACTGCACCACCACCACCGCTGAAAGACTTGTGGAGTTCTTCTGTTTTTTGCACCTCTGAGGAACTTCACAGTGACCACGGGCACAACTCTGAGGCACACGTTTGGTGAGGTCTGCAGGCAGACCACCCCCTCTCACCCACAAAGTGATGGGCTGATGAAACGCTTTAACTGCAGCCTGGCTACGCAGCTTGCAATCCTCGTTAGCCAGCACCAACGTGATTCAGATTGCCAGCTACCCCTAGTATTGAGGGCATAGCAGACAGCAGTTCGGGAGGGCACCAGGGGTACCCCAGCTGTGCTCATGTTCGGGCAGGAGCTGCGCACGCCGGTGGATCTGGTGTTTGCCCCCCCCCCCCACCCCGAGCCAGAGATTCTTGGGGAGGCTGCGTTGGAGTACCTGCAGCACCTCAGGGGACACTTGCGGGGTTCACGATACAGCCGGGCAGACCGAAGTGCAGCTAGCGTCCGCCAAAAATGAGTTTATGATGCCCACTGCTGGGGACAGGATTTTACTGGAGGGGACCGAGAATGTAGTTATTGTCCCTCCTGGAAGAAGGGACTAACCCCCAAGCTGGGAAGCCACTGGAAGGGCCAGGAGAAGTGCGTGACCGCATCTCCGATGTGGTATATCGTGTGTGGTTGCCTGAGCGGCGGAAGGCAGTCGTGCTGCCCTTGGCCACCACAAACCCAGCGAGGCTGAAGGAAGGGATTGACACTCTGGGTACCCTGACTCTTCCCTCACCAAACAGTGCCCCTCCTGGGGGGGGCTCCAGTAGACACCCCACAGCACCACAGGCAGAGGTGTCAACCACCGTCGGGACTCTCGGACTTTGTTGTGGACTCTGGGGTTGCAGGGGGCAGCTGACCCTTCAGGTGGGGGCAGTGGAACTCCGGGGGTGGACAGGTTGCCCCAGCATTCCTGGCGGCCAGTGCTATTTATTGTTCTCGTTTTAAAATATGTTTGTGCCATTATGGTGGGATGTTCAAGTTCATTTATTGCTACATTTTAGCTTGGGTTATACAGTTATTCGTGTGTGTGTGTGTGTGTGTGTGTGTGTGTGTGTGTGTGTGTGTGAGAGAGAGAGAGAGAGAGAGACCGGGATGTGTGATAATCACCTCCCCCATTTGTATGAGGCTGAGCAGCTCTCTCCCCGGCTCCTCACACCCGATCTGTTTTTGTGGTTATCACAATAAAAATGGCAGTTGAGTTAAACGAGATTTTCATGGACTAAATGCTCGCCACAATATATTTACAATATTACCGAAATATTAAATAGACAACACTATCCCCATTATTTGTCACCGGCTGGGTCATGTCCAGTCCTCAGCGCGCAGCAAGAGTGATGTAGTGTGACGTTTCCTCTGTTGGACTGCTGCGCCCACTGTCACTGCTGGACCCTGTGAGAGGGAAGTGTGTCACTGACAGTCACTCATTATCTTCGGGTGATGTGGCTGTCACTGTTGATTAGGCAGCAGTGCAGCGTGTTGTGAGCTGCGGCTGAGATGCTTGGAGCAGTGCCTGAGGGTGCAAGTGTTAGCAGTAACGGGGAGGAGTATCACACACAGCAGTATGTGAGGCCTGTGGTGCAGTTGTGAACCCTTTCCAGCACCGCACTCATGTCCTCAGCATTGACCTCCAGAGTGAGCAAGGTGCAGGAGGGAGATCACCACATACACTTCCCACTCCTCTCTGGAACGGATCACATCTCTTCTCCTCCTATAAGGCTTTTAGTACAGCATCCAAAATCAATCAATCAATCTCTCTCTCTCTCTCTCTCTCTCTCTCTCTGTCTGTCTCTCTCCTCTCGTTATTCCATTGCCTTTTACACTCACCCCCACTTGTTCCTGAAAATAAAATGCTGCTATTCAAGAGACTCATTTTACGCAATCTAGGTTAAATTCAACCTGCAACAGCCCCTCCTCTAATTGGGCCTCAGCTGGGACATTAAAAAAGATAACAGCATGGGTAAGGTTGGCTGAATGCTACAATTATTTTAATGAGCCGGCAGTGCGTGAGTCACTAGGTGTGACATCCATGCTTTCCATTCTCTCGCCTTCTTTCCAGTTTGTCCAATTTAAACCCTACATTTTATTCTATTTTGGAAATACAGAGAAGAATTTGACCAATGCCCAAATATAGGTGCAGGCAATCATTAACCTGTCCTTGTGCTGCCAAATTATAACATTGCTCCACTTATTGGCTTCACTGTTCCTTGGCAACGTGCATCAGCAGATATGCTTTGTGGGGCTACAGCAACACAATCAACATCTACTAAATACAAAATGTGGTGGGAGTTGTCTTAAAAAACATCCTGGGCAGTGATGACTCCAGAGCCTGTAAACCTTGGGAGACTTTGTACTGATGGCATTTGTGGACGAGCCAGAGGAGAGATGTCCATGGGAGTGGGTCAGTGCTGCAGAAGTTCCTGACATTGCAGGAGTATATTGCATGGGTTAATGCTGAAATGATGATCTAGGACTATGAATGCAGTGCTGGAAAACTGGCAATGAATGAGGAGATGTAGGATTGACAGTGAATAAGAAGGTGTGGGACTAGGATGAATGGGGAAGAGTAGGATTAGGGTGAATGGTGTGTAGTGAGACCGGGGTAAATTGGAGTTATGGGATTGGAAATAAATGGAGAGTTGAAGGACTGGTAGTGAATGAGGAAATGGACTGATGGTGAATGGGGAGGTGTGGGACTGGTAGTGAACGGGGTTTTGAGTTTGACCTTGCTGGCTCTATTACAGATTCTATGACCACATAAAAAAAATTCATCTTCCTTCTATTTTTCATTTCTCTTTCACATGCTCCACTTTCTGTTACACTGCATCATCTTACTCAGTGGCTTTGTTCAACTGAAAAGTGCAGGAGAGAGCTAAGCCCTTCTACCATTCAAGGCCATGCACCATATAAAATTATGAGGGAAGAAAAGCTGAGACTGACCTGCATCAAGGGCAGGTTTGAGAGTTAGAGCTCAGTTATGTGTTACAATCTGGATAAGATGGCCGACCTGTGATCTTCATGTGTCATCTGTCATTGGTCCACTTCTCCCTGGAGGCCAAGAATGGACTAGTAACCTTGCACTGGGAAACTACCTTACCTGCTACTATTTATCTAAATGGAACTGCAGAAGAGCAGAAGTATGCACAGGAAGACTAGCCAACAGTATTGTTGGCTCCATCCAATCATTATTATGCAGTTCAGGGATATGTGTATAAAAAGCGTGTTTAATGTGCCACTCCAAAAGTAGCCAAATAGGTCGGGTATCTTTCACTGGAGTGCAAGAGTCTGAGGGGTGATCTTCTCAAAGTTCATAAGGTATGAGGGACATAGATAAGGTGGATGATCACAGGCTTTTAACCAGTATAGGGGAGTCTTAAACTAAAAGGACATAGGTTTAGCAAGAAGATAAAGATTTAAAAGGGGCCTGAAGGGAAATTTATGCACACAGAGGGTAGAGAGTATATGGAATGAGCTGCCGGAGCAACTTGTAGGGGTAAGTACAATTACAATGCTTAAAAGACATTTAAACAAGTACAAAGATAGAAAAGGCTTAGATGGTTATGGGCCAAGCATATGAAAATGGGGCTAGATATCTTGGTCAGCAGACACATTGGACTGGAGGGCCTGTTTCCCTGCAGTATGACTCAATATTCTGGAATGGGAGAATGGGAAATTCATCTCTGTCGGATAACAGACTCTTGGGAAAGTTGGAGTTTCATCCAAATCATTTACTTTCAGTTTCAATTTAATTTCAGTGAATAACTTGGAAATCAAAAATACCAGGTCATTCATTTGTGAGGAAGTTAAAAAAACTACCATGTTGTTGTAAAATCTTAATAAGTGGCTCATCAATGCACTTCAGGATAAGAAATCTGCCATCCTTACCTTGTCTGGCTTACGTGTGACTCTTGTTCACCAATATAGTTTAAACAATGGAGCAAACCCCTTAGTTCAAATATGGTTAGAGATGAGTAAAGCATTCTGGCCTTGCCAGTGCTATACAGATCCTTAATAAGTCAGTCAATTAAAAGGATCAAGCTGTAAGGATACAGTTATATATTTCAATAAAATCCTCTAAACCCTGCCTGGTACAAACTTCAGCTGCTTGCTGTCATCCAAACTCAATGAAAAGCAGGCAATATATTAGGTGACAGTAAAGGTGCAGAAAAAAAGCACATGCCAAATATCAAGGAATGAAAGTACATTTATTATCAAAGACTGTATCGATTATACACCTTGAGATTTGTTTGTTTACAGGCAGCCGCGAAGCAAGAAACCCGAAGAACCCATTTAAAAGATCATAGCACTGTGCTGAGAAAGAGGAAAAGAATGCGCACACGCGCGCGCACACACACACACACACACACACACACACCATGCAAACAATAAGAGCAAACAACAGCATTCCAAACCAGACTGAGTACTTAGATCCACTCCCCGGAGCAGCCGGAGGGAGTAGGCCCAAGCCTCGATCTCAGTTCAACATTCTAGTGGGGCAAAAACACTGCAAAACTGGCAGACCACAGCTGCTGGAGAGAGGAATGAACCTTGCTGGAGAGAGGAATGAACCTTGCAGGAGACCGAGCAAAATTAGCCTAACCCTCTCCTCCGGTCCTGCCATTCGGCCTTTCCAATCTATCTGGAACGGCGTTTAATTGTCCGGGCACTGGGTAGTGCCTCGCTGTTGGACACAGTGACACGTCTGGGCTGCACAGCCCAAAGCCATTCTCAATCTCACCAAATCGGGTGAGGTGGAAGGGAATCGAAATTGTTCCACATCGACTCTTCTCCAAATCGCTCCCTCCAATGTCACAACAAGTTTACAACACTGCAAGATTTCTGAACTAGGTAATTTAAAGATGCAAGTTCTACTGAGGGACTTGCCTTACATTCACTGCTGGTTCATAATAGGCATCCCTGTGGTCTTATAGTTCATTTGCCGCCAGAAAGAGTCACCACTGTTCAGTGAAAGTAATTGCATCACAAGTCTAGATATTGCAGTGTACGTGTAGTACATTCACTCTGCCTTCTAGTTCTAGCCAGTTCTATGAGTCATGTGAGCATGCCTGCCTCATTACCGTTTTACAAAAACTCCATGGATACACTGTCAACACATATAATTATTTAGAGTTGTATTGCATCTTTTGGTCAATGACCTTGTGCAGAAATTTTCATACATAAGGGATCAAGACATCATGAGTGATGAGGATCATGATGTTTCGGTGCAAGTCATGCTGTTTGGTTCACAATAGTAAAGGAGGTTCCACTTACTGAGTTGCCTGCCGCACTGCTTCTCAAAAGCACTAACGTTTGGGGAGAGTTATGGCAGAATAAATCAAATGGAATGTCCCTGTGGAAGTTTATTTTGCTTGCTTCCTTCATTTTCTTTATTTGCAGCAACATTAAACTACAAAGGCTGTCCTACATCCTGCACACAGCTCAGCACCTAGTCTAACTTGCACTGTCTTGTTTCAGACAGGGGAAGCTAATAAAGTTAGCCCAGGACTAGCATGTCGAAGCAATATCCTCCTATGTAGGAAGACCCAAGAAATCATGAGCCAAAACTAATATCAAATAAGGCTGGAAATATTCAGCAGATCAGACAGCATCCATAAAGAAATGTTTCCAATCCATACTTTCCATATTTCTTAATGAAAATTCTACACTTTGTATGCACATTGACTCTCAGATCATTCCCACCAAACCCCTTCCTCTACTGATTTCTCTTTCACTTGCCTATTCACACCCCACTGATTCCCCCATCGCTCACCAACACACAGGGTAATTGGATAATTTACAGCAGCCAATAAACCATGTTATTGGGATGTGAGAGAAAACCAGGACAACCAGGCGTAACCCAGACAATCGCAGGGAGAATACAGAGATCAGGACGAGGCTCCAGCACTGGGGCCATGAGATTTTTACACTACCTACAGCAGAGGTGTACGCCATGGACCCAACTGGCAGTCTGGAGAAGCCTATGGACCCCTCCTCAGAGTGACGTATTGTAACAACTGTAATGTGATATGAAAATATCTGTGATTTCTATTGGCGACAAAGTCACAGGAACTGCTAATACTACTACTGTGGTTCGTTGCCTACATTCATAATTGCAGGAAATACTCAATCTCAGTTTGAGGTTAGTGAAAATAAAGATGTATATTTTTTCCCATCCAAGTTCACGGACCCCCTGGGATCTATTCACTGACCCCTGAGGGACCCCAGGGCTCCAGGTTGAGAACTGCTGAGCTACAACATCACCACTAACTATTCTGATGAAAGGTTATTAACCCAGAGCAGTAACTCTGTTTCTGTTGCTACTGTTGGTGCCTGCCCTGCGGCTCAGTTACAGCATTTTCTGTTTTATTTCAGACTTACAGTGTCAACACAGAACATGAGAGAGTACAGCACAGGAACCTGCCCTTTGGCTCACAAGGTTAAACCAAACTAATTACTGGATTTACTTGTTGAATGAAGCTGCCCACGCACTCTCTCAAAGCAGGCCAGAATGAACGGAATCAGCCTCACAATGCTATGTACAGTATATTTCCCAAACAGGACTGTGAGTTGCTAAACACTTCTAGCTGCCCTCAGTAATATCCCCAGAAGAGGACAATACACAGCTTTAGTCCATAATCCATTTTTCTAAAGTTGGCTTTTATAAATGCCATGTGTATTTTGTTAAGAAGTTCTGTAGATCTGGAAAGGTTTGCTGGATGGGTGTTACAATGCTTTTTGATCATTGTTTTTCCACCATAAGCCTCAGGTGTATCCAAGGAACAATCAGGATTGGTTCATGGTCACGGGCCCTATCGGGTGTTGGAGACAGGACGAGGTGTGAGTGGGTGGGGTGAATAGTATGGGGGGACACATTGGCGGATGTTCTGAGTGATGTGGAACCATGACAACAGGACACCCAGTGGATCATCAGGGGTTGAATACCAGCACACTGACACACTAATGGATGATCACAGGGAATCTGGATGTGACCAGATATAAGTGGGTGGAATGGAAAGGGTCAAGGAGACAAGACCATGAGTTTGGTACCTGGGGGTCATCAAGTCAAGTGGAGCTTATTGTCACTTGCACAATTACAGTGAGACATGAGATATAAAATCCAGAACATGCAGCTGCATTACGGGCACAGAGAATATAAATTACTTGTAAAATACGTAAATATGAAAAAGTCTGTGCAAAAACAAGACCTTAGTGCATTAAAAAACAAAGACACAATCAGAAGCAAGTCCATGGCAGTGCAAGGAAGAGTGTTCCATTGCTGAGATAGCGTTGAGTTTGTGCAACTGGGTTCAAGAACCTGATGGTTATAGAAAAATATCTGTTCAGGAACCTAGAGGTGTGGGACTGTACTTTCTGCTCGGTTCTACCAGTGAAAAGAGGACATGACCTCTCACTGCCTGCTGCCCGGTGGTAGCAGTGAGAAGAGGTCATGACCCCAAAGGTGGGGATCCATGAGGGTGAGGGATGGGCAGATGATGGGGTGACATGTGGATCCTGGAGCTAAGTGGATTGCAGAGTTGAGGAAGCAGCAATGAAGGTCATAAGGATTGGTGGAAGGGTAAGGATAAAGGAGTGAAAGGTCACTAATGGTATCCCTGTCCACAGTCCAAGATCAAGTCCATCTTGTCCTAAAGTTGCCCAACGATGGCTGATCTCAGGACAACATGGTCCAAGTTCCCTCACGACACTTGAAAAGTTGCAATGAGGAACAGCATCACTGTATGTGCCTCAAGGCTTAAATTCCTAGAGTGGTCTGAAACATTCCTTGAAAAAGACAATATTATTTTTCACTATGGAAGATAAAAATCAAACGTCAATTTTATAATGCAAGGGTATTATTATATTACTGAAATTTGAGGCACTTTATTTACTTAATCTTGAATTACAACAGCTGAGCGAAGGGATGTGTAATCAGCCTATCAACAGAAAGGCAAAAGGATTCCTTGATGGAAAATCTGTATGTTGATCCAATTAACCCTACCTCCCCCCCACATCCGTCTGAAACCCTGCATCCTGGAGGTTAGACATATTCATATTGGATGAGATTGACAAGTGAGTACATTCATTTCCTTTCATAAAACCATAAGACCATAAGATATAGTAGCAGAAGTAGGCTATTCGGCCCATCGAGTCTGCTTCGCCATGGGCTGATCCAATTCTTCCAGCCATCCCCACTCCCCTGCCTTCACCCCATACCCTTTGATGCCCTGGCTATTCAAGATCCTATCCATCTCTGCCTTAGATACACCCAAGACTTGGCCTCCACAGCCGCTCATGGCAACAAATTCCACAGATTTACCACCCTCTGACTAAAGTAATTTCTCCACATCTTAGTTCTAAAAGGATATCCTTCAGTCGTGAAGTCGTGCCCTCTTGTCCTAGACTCCCCTACCATGGGAAATAACTTTGCATTATCTAATCTGTTCAGGCCTTTTAACATTCGGAATGTTTCAATGAGATTTCCCACTCATTCTCCTGAACTCCATGGAATACAGTCCAAGAACTGCCAGACATTCCTCATATGGTAACCCTTTCATTCCTGGAATCATTCTGGTGAATCTTCTCTGAACCCTCTCCAAAGTCAGTATATCCTTTCTAAAATAAGGAACCAAAACTGCACACAATACTCCAAGTGTGGTCTCACGAGTGCCTTATAGAGCCTCAACATCACATCCCTGCTCTTATATTCTATACCTCTAGAAATGAATGCCAACATTGCATTTGCCTTCTTCACAATCGACTCAACTTGGAGGTTAACCTTGAAGGTATTTTGCACAAGGACTCCCAAGTCCCTTTGCATCTCTGCATTTTGAATTCTCTCGCCATCTAAATAATAGTTTGCCTGTTTATTTCTTCCACCAAAGTGCATGACCATACACTTTCCAACATTGTATTTCATTTGCCACTTCTTTGCCAATTTTCCTAAACTATCCAAGTCTCTCTGCAGGCTCTCTGTTTCCTCAACATTACCTGCTCCTCCACCTATCTATGTATCATCGGCAAATTTAGCAACAAATTCATTAATACAGTAGTCCAAATGATTGACATACATCGTAAAAAGCAGCGGTCCCAACACTGACCCCTGTGGAAATCCACTGGTAACCGGCAGCCAGCCAGAATAGGATCCTTTTATTCCCACTCCCTGTTTTCTGCCAACCAGCCAATGCTCCACCCACGCTAGTAACTTCCCTGTAATTCCCTGGGCTCTTATCTTGCTAAGCAGCCTCTAGTGTGGCACATTGTCAAAGGCCTTCTGAAAATCCAAGTACATCACGTCTACTGCATCTCCTTTGTCCACCCTGCTTGTAATTTCCTCAAAGAATTGTGGTAGGTTTGTCAGGCGGGATTTTCCTTTCAGGAAACCATGCTGGCTTTGGCCTATCTTGTCATGTGCCTCCAGGTACTCTGTAATCTCATCCCTAACAGTCGATTCCAACAACTTCCCAACCACTGATAGGTCTATAGTTTCCCTTCTGCTGCCTCCCACCGTTCTTAAATAGCAGAGTAACATTTGCAATTTTCCAGTCATCCAGTACAATGCCAGAATCTATCGATTCTTGAAGGATCATTATTAATGCCTCCACAATCTCTCCAGCTACTTCCTTCAGAACCCAAGGGTGCATTCCATCAGGTCCAGGAGATTTATCCACCCTCAGACCATTGAGTTTCCTGAGCACCTTCTCAGCTGTAATTTTCACCGCACAAACTTCACTTCCCTGACACTCGTGAATGTCCGGTATACTGCAGGCGTCTTCCACTGTGAAGACCAATGCAAAATTCGCATTCAGTTTCTCTGCTATCTCAGCGTCTCTCATTACAATATCTCCAGCGTCATTTTCTATTGGTCCTATATCTACTCTCAACTCTCTTTTACCCTTTATATACTTAAAAAAACTTTTAGTATCTTCTTTGGTATTAGTCACCGGTTTCCTCTCATAATTCATCTTTTCCTTCTGAAAGACCTTCTTAGTTTCCTTCTGCAAGTTTTTAAAAGCTCCCCGATCCTCTATCTTGCCACTAGTTCTGGCTTCCTTGTATGCCCTCTCTTTTGCTTTTACTTTGGCTCTGACTTTACTTGTCAGCCACAGTAGTGTCCTTCTTCCCTTTGAAAATTTCTTCTTATTTGGAATATATCTGTCTTGCTCTTCCCTCATTTTTCGCAGAAACTCCAGCCATTGCTGCTCTGCCGTCTTTCCTGTACCTGTCCCTTTCCAGTGAACTACGGCCAGTTCCCCTCTCATGCCATTGTAATTTCCTTTATTCCACTGAAATACCGACACATTGGATTTAATTTTTTTCCCTCTCAAATTTCAAAGTGAACTTGATCATATTGTGATCACTCTTCCCTAAGGGTTCATTAAGCTTAAGCTCTTTTATCACGATCATTCCACAACACCCAATCCAGCACAGCCAATCCCCTAGTGGGCTCAACTACAAGCTATTTTTTTTATTAAGTGCAATCGTGAACAATAGCCAGATCAGAAATGCTGATCAAGTCAACTAGTTCCCAAAGGGAACTCTGATAGGCCAATCAGATGGTTCACAGCTGCTCAACGATAGCAGGTACATAGGACAGGCACAAGGGTCGCTAGCCCCTGTACCCCAGAAACACACCTGAGCAGTGCAGCGGAGGTATGTGCTATACATGACCTGATCTGAAAGCATCATGTTGACTCATAACAGATCGTGTTCACAATGGAACAGCTTAGTCAAGGATGGACAATTTATACCTCCACTACCCCGACGTTCTAAAAAGCCATCCCTTAGACTTTCTACAAATTCTCTCTTTTGACCTAGTTTTCCCAATCCACTTTCATGTTAAAATTCCCAATGATTATCATGACATTGCCTTTCTGACATGCCTTTTCTATCTCCTGCTGTAATTTGTAATCCACATCCCGGCTGCTGTTTAGAGGCCTGTATACAACTGTCATTAGGGTCCTTTTACCCTTGTCATTCCTTAACTCAACCCATAGAGACTCTACACCTTCTAATCCGATGCCATCCCTTTCTAATGATTTAATATTATTTCTTATACACAGAGCCACACCACCCCCTCTGCCTACTAACCTATCTTTCCGATATACAGTATATCCTTGGACGTTCAGCTCCCAATGGCAGCCATCCTTTAGCCAAGTTTCAGAGATGGCCACAACGTCATATTTGCCAATCTGTAGCTGAATTTCAAGATCATCCATTTTATTCCTTATGCTGCGTGCATTCAAATACAACACTCTCAGTCCGTATTTGTTGCTTTCTAATTTAACTGCACCACACCTCTATTGCCCTGTAACTCGTGCCACTGGCTTTGATTAAGCCTCATCTCAGCCTGTTCTTTCTATAATCTATGTTGCACGCTATCTTTGATTTATTTCTGTTTTCTCCTCCCTCAGCCCTATCACTCCGGTTCCCATCCCCCTGCCAAATTAGTTTAAACACTCCCTAACAGCTCTATTAAATGTGCCCACTAGGACATTGGACCCCTTTGGGTTCAGGTGTAACTCGTCCTTTTTATACAGGTCGCATCTCCCCCAGAAGAGGCCCCAGTGATCCAGGAATCTGAATCCCTGCCCCCTTCACCAGTCTCTCAGCCACACCTTAATGTGGCACGGGCAGCAATCCTGAGATTACTACCCTAGAGGTCCTGGTTTTCAGCTTCCTACCTAACCCCCTGAATTCTCTATTCAGGACCTCCTCCCTTTTTCTACCTATGTCATTGGTACCAATGTGTACCAAGACTTCTGGCTGTTCACCCTCTCCCTTTGTAATACTCTGCACCCGATCCAAGACATCCCATACCCTGGTACCTGGGAGGCAACACACCATGCGGGTATCTCTATCAGGCTCTCAGAACCTCCTGCCTGTTCCCCTCACTATAGAATCCCCTATGACAACCGGATTCCTCATCTTCCTCTCTCCCTTTTTCACCACGGAACCAGGCTCAGTGCCAGAGACCCGATCGCCGTGGTCATCCTCTGTCAGGTCATCTCCCTCAACCGCATCCAAATCGAGATAACGATTACAGAAGGGGATGGCCACGGGGGTGCTCTCCACTATCTGAGCTCTTCCTATCCCTTCCCTGACCGTCACCCACTTACCTAACCCCTGCAGCCTCGGAGTGACTAACTCCCTGTAGCTCCTCTCTATCTCCTGTTCACTCTCCCCATTAAGCTGTAGGTCATCAAGCCGCAGCTCCAGGTCCCTAACATGGTCCCTCAGGAGCTGCATCTGGCGCAGATGTGGCCATCTGGGGGACTGGAAGATTCCCAGGATTCCCACATCCGACACCCAGAGCAAAATACTAACCCTACCGACATGCTTGCTACTCCTCAAAAAAAAATGCAAAGAAAAACCAAAAACGAAGTCCACTTACCCAATTACCTTGCTGAAGCCTGAATGAGCAAAAGCCTGTCGCTTCTACTCTCGCCACTGGCCCACTCCCAACAATGGCCACTCCGTTTATCCCTTCTGTACTTTTATTTAGTTCATCGAGCTCAGTTGCTGCTGCTGATAGGCCCCGCACAATGGATTAACGCACACGAAGCTCTCGTTTTAAATCACTGACTCTGACCTGCGAGAAGCCTCCTCTGTTGAGCTCAGTTGCCGCCAATGATAGGCTTCGCACAATGGCCACTTATGTCAAATAATTTTATCTGTACACACTTTCTGAATCATGTCACTTCGTACAGACCTGCTACTGAAGCACTTTAACAGAATGTAAAACAGCAACCATCAACTCTGTTCCTTCACCAAATCCCTAAAGCCTATTATAATTCTACCAGTGCAGACACTATTGTCTCCTACCTGTCACTTCCCTTCATTAGTTCACTCCTGTTGAAGTCCATCTCCCTTCTCCTAAGATTGCACTGCAGTGATAACCTGTGCTCTGAGAGCAAATTGATATGAATTTAATTAATCCCTCAGTACCTACACATTCTACAGCAAGACGAGCAAGCTTTGTGACATTCTTACTGCTTAACAGCTCTTTAGTTGCTTGACTAATGCCAGGGTCTCCACCAAAAAATCAGATTCAATAAAAGACTGCAACCTGTAATAATTGCAGGAAACCTATAGCAGCAGAAGGGCGGATTCTTCACAAGAAACAGCAAAATAACATCTGTGTCTCCAGGATTATTGCTTTCGTCACTATTCCAAAGGGGAATAAGGCAAAAAAAAGGCCTTGTATAATAGAACAATGGTTACATTACTGAGCAAGAAATCCAGAGAAATGAACTTGTAATCAAAAGTTTAAGTCCCACAATAATAAACCACAAAATTTACAAATTATTGTTTAATTAGTAGAAAAAGCAACACACACAAAATGCTGGAGAATCTCAGCAGGTCAGGCAGCATCTATGGAAAAGAGTAACCAGTCAACGTTTCAGGCCAAAACCTTCTTCTGGAACAGGAAAGGATAGGGGAAGATGCCAGAATAAAAGGATGGGAGGAGGAGGAGGAGGTTAACTGGAAGGTGAAGGTGATGGGTAAAGCCAGGTGGGTGGGAAAGGTAAAGGGCTGGAGAGGAAGGAATCTGATGGGAGGGGAGAGTGGACTACAGGAGAAAGAGAAGGAGGAGGGGCACCAGGGGAGGTGATAAGCAGGTGAGAAGCAGTAAGAGGCCAGACTGGGGAATAAAAAAAAGAGTGGAGGGGGAAGGGATTTTTTTTAATTGGAAGGAAGAATTGATATTCATGATATCATGGTATCATATTCATAGGTGGGGGGAGGTAAAGATACATTCAGTGATAGGATCCCTTGCAGATGGCAGAATTTGCAGAGAATGATGTGTCGGATACAGAGGCTCAGGGGATGGTAGGTGAGGACAAGACGAACTCTATCGCTGTTAAGGTGGGTGGAAAATGTGGTGAATGCAGATGCTTGAACAATGGAGGAGATGTGGGTGAGAACAGCATCAATGGTGGAGGAAGGAGGACATCGCTGATGTCCTGGAAAGCAAAGCCTCATCCCGGGAACAGGTAACGTGGAGGCGAAGGAACTGAGAAAAGGGAATAACATTTTTACAGGAGACAGGGAGGGAAGAGGTATCGACAAGATAGCCATGGGAATTGATAGGTTTATGAAAGATGTTGATCCACAGTTTTTCTCCAGAGATGGAGAGAGAGAGATTTAGAAAGGAGAGGGGAGTGTCAGAAATGGACCCAGTGAATTTTAGGGCAGGGTGGAATATAAGAAATCTAGTGGCCATTAACCGGTTGGATTGTCTTAAAACAATTTAACCAACTCAATAATGTCCATTAGGGAAGAAAACTGTGCCATCCTTACCTTGTTTCACCCAAATGTGACGGCAGTTCAGCACCAAGTAGTCGACCATCAACAGATCGGGATTGGTCCAGCAAGCCACTCAGACATTTTACCACCTTGCCAAAGTAAATGACGTTAGGCAAAAACTTAATCAGCCCAGATTTCAAGAACTAATTACAAAAATAATTAGGGCCAAAGTTATTAGTATTTATACTATGTATAGATATTGATTAAAAACAGTAATAAACTTTACAGTAAGGAATAGAAAAGTAAAGAGAGTTAGCTCCAGTCTGACACCTAGTGGCAGTAACTGCCAGTTGCAAATAAAAATCTCATCTACTAAAGGGATTGAAGGAAGAAAATTCAATGTCACATCCAAAAAGGTCCTTTGGGACTTTAAGTACAGAGGCATCACTACCCATTTTCTTCATACTCATAACAGTCCTCTTAATTCTGCACCAGGAGAGAAGATTGCAACATAGTCATAATCTGCACCATAGATTGACATGGCTGTGACACAGAGCTCACAGCTGTGCTTCAGGGGCTGCAGCTGCAGCAGATGTGAAAGTAACTCGATTAGAACCAACGCATGGTCAGCTGCAGCAGCGCAGGGCTAGTACGGGGTTATCATTTGGAATGCAAAGCTAACATCTGCAGAACGGGGTTAATATCTGCATAATGGAGCTAATAGATTCTCTTCACTGTTTGCTAAACAGGTCTAGTTCGGCTATTTAAATAAGGCTAGGGTGGTGATCCTGTTCTTCCTCTATTCCCACCAATGAGACACTCACAGCTGTCGGAATCAGAATCAGGTTTATTATCGTCATCTTATATGAGGTGAAATGTATTATTACAGAGCATCAGCACAATACAAAGACATGAATTACCATGAATTGCAAATCAAATAAATAATGCAAAATGAGGAATAATGACACAATGATCAGGGGTTCAGGGACAGTTCCAAAATCTGATGATGGCAGGGAAGAAGTTACTTCTGAATCTTTGCGTGTGGGTCTTCAGGCTCATGTACCTCCTCCCCAATGGCAGTAGCGAGAAGTGGTCATGTACTGAACGGTGAGAGCCCTTAATGACGGGTGCTGCCTTCTTGATGCACCGCTTCCTGAGGTTGTCAAAGGAACCTGACGGTGAAGTGACAGGTTCTGCTATTGCAAAATTCCTTAGATTCTGGAAAGGTCCTTGAAGATTGGAGACCAGAAACCTCAACCACCACCAGCACCACCAAACGTTCGAAGAGGGAGGGGATACATAAGAAACTATTGGCTGATTAGTGATATCTTTCACTGGGAAAATGCTGGAATCCATTACTACATCAGGGTAAACGAATCTCAGGATTGTACTGTATATGGTGACATACATGTAATATGATAATAAATTTACTTTGAACTAATGAAATAGCACTAATATGCAAGTTGGCTAAAGGGGAGTCAATAGATGCAGCATATTTAGATTTCCAGAAACACTCAGTGAGGTACCTAGTTAAAGGTTACTGCACAAGGTAGATGGTGTTCTGGGTAAAACGTTAGCAATGCTTTATTCACCATAGCCAAACTGAGAGTTGGGACAAATGGATCATTTTCATGTTGGCAAGCTATAACAGATGGGTTGTCACAGGGTCAAGTGCCAGGGTCTCAACTATTTACAACATTAATAATTTAGAATCAGGGAGATTTACAGAGTCACAGAGCTCTGAAACACCTCCTTCGGCCCAACCAGCCCATGTCAACCAAGATGCCCATCTGTCTGCATTCAGCCCATATTCCTCTAAACTTTTGCATCTATGAACCTGGCCAAGAGTCTTTTAAATGTTGTTAATCTACAGTACAACCACTTCCTCTGGTCAACTCACTTCTGTATACACACTACCATTTGGGTGAAAAAGTTGCCCCTCATTTTCCTATAAAATATATAGCCTGCCACCTGATACCTGTGTCCTCTAATCCTTGATTCCCCAACCCTGGAGAAAAGACTGTGTGCCTTCATGTTATTCATATCCCTCATGAATTTATACACTATTGTAAGTTCACCCTTCATTCTCCTGCGCTCCTCGTATAATCAACCTCTCTCCACAGCTCAGTTTCTTGAGTCCTGGCATGTCCATTTTTTTCTGCCCTCCTTCCAGTTTAATGGCACCTTTTCTTCAGCAGGGTGCACAAAACTGAACACTATGCTCCAGATGCAGACTCACCAATGTCTTGTACAACTACAATATCCCAGTTTGAATGCTCAATACCATGGTTAAGACCGGCGTACCAAAAGTTATTTTTCACCAACCTGTCTACCTGCAACACTACTTTCAGAGAACTATGTGCTTGTACTCCAAGATCCCTCCATTCTACAACACTCACCAGGGCCCTGCCATTCACTGTGAAACTACCACCCTGCTTGTCTTCCCATGACTTGACTGAAAGGACCAGGTTTATCCAGCCAAATTTGTTGATGGTACTCTGCGAAGGAAGCTGAGGAACTATGAGGAGTGGGCAAAGGTGGAACATAAAGTGGGAAAATGTTAGATTGTCCTCTTTGGTGGGATGAATCTGGATATTATTGTACATGAAGCAGAGAAAATCATCTCACGGGTTCAGCAAGTAATCATTACAACAAATGGATTGTCGATCTTCATTGGAAAAGGCAATAGAACAGAGAAACAGTGAAATGTTTGCTTCAGAGAAGTTGGGATAAGTACGTGGATGAGAAGAGTATGGGGGCTATGGTCCAGGTGTAGGTTGATGGGACTAACAGGAGCTTGAAGACGCGTACCGCCAGATTCGGGAACAGCTTCTTTCCATCTGTGATAAGACTGCTGAACGGATCCTAACCGGGATCTGGTCCGTACCCTCCAAATATCCGGACCTGCTTCTCCGTTTTTTTGCACTACCTTACTTTCGCTTTTCTATTTTCTATTTATGATTTACAATTTAAATTTTTAATATTTATTATCAATTTGTACTCCAGGGAGCACGAAGCACAGACTCAAATATCGCTGTGATGATTGTGCGCTCTAGTATCAATTGTTTGGCGACAATAAAGTAAAGTGAAGTAAAGTAAGCAAATACAGTAGTAATTCAGCATGGTCTAGATGGGCCAAAGAGCCTGCTTCTGTGCTGTGGTGCTATGGACTCTATGACTTTATAAGTCTATCATGCAATAGTGAGAGCACAGAGGGAGAATCTAGCAGTTTTGATCATCTTTTATGTTGAGATACATTTTGAAAAGGTTCACTAAGTTGATTCTTGGGATGAAGTGGCAGTCATGATGAAAATATGGGTACCTTGTGCCTGTGCAGAATGGTGTTTAAAAGAACTTGAGCCAATTTTATTGAAATATTTAACATTCTGTGGGCCGTGATAGGTGACGCTCAGAGGAAATAGTCCCATTAAAATAGGGAGTGTGGTTTCAAAGTAAGTGATCATCCATTTAACATTGGAGATGAGGAAGTGCTTCTTGTCTCAGAGGATCATGGATCCAGAGGGTTGTGGAGGCTCTTGGATAGTAAGGGAAATGGGTTACTACATGGAGTTATTACAGGAAGAATAGCACTGAGGTAAAAGATCAGCCATGCTATTACTGAGAGGTGTAGCAGGTGTGAGGGGCTGAATGGCCTACTGTGTTTCTATTTCTTACACTGAATCATTGCTAGATTCAAGGCTGAAATATACAGCTGCTTCAGGGATTTAAAAGTTATGAGGAACAGGAGGAAAAGGAGAGCTGAGAACAAGGAACAGATTGTTGGAGCAGACTGAAGACATCTTGTCACTCCTACCTCTTAACATTCTTATGGCTGATGAGTTGTGGAAAATGAATCACAAAGATCACCCTCAATATGGTGCTTTATTGAAGGTCTCCTTGTCTTGCACGACAACTTTAAGGACCTTCAGGCTCCTTCTGATAATACAGAGAATGAGATGCACGGTCCCACGTTTCACCAATGGCCAAGATATGCCGACCCCAGTCAACCCCAGTGACACCCGTGATCGGTCACGTGAAGCAACACTCTGATATATTTACACTTGCGACGTATTTCCTCCAGCAAATTCACTCATCACAATTCCTACATACATCCTATCCCACTGACATGACAAACACCCACCCAATGAGATAAAAGGGCTAGCGGAAGTGGTTCTGGGTCTTCAGAACATTGACTCTGGACACCATTAGATCTCATATCATTGGTTTAAATACAGGCAAGGAAACCTGAAATGCTCAACATAAAAAGTAGTACCAACATTGACCGAGGTAGCCAACTTCTGATTTTAATATTTACAGCAGCACTGTGCAAAAGTCTTAGGCACAAATACGTATACAGCTAGGGTGCTGGAGGCTATTGCACAGCACTGCATTCGTCAACGTGGAGCAGAGAGTGAGTTTGTAGATCTGGCAGGAGCAAAGGTTGTTGGGAATGGTGAGGGTGGAGTACTGTGGGAGGGGTGTGGGACAGGTGGCAGCCAAGGAGTGCCAGGGGTGGGGGTGGCACTGCAGACACCAGTGAATGTCATTTGATTCCAAACAATTGGTTTATTGATCATTTCAGAATGTCTCTCCGGTGTTTCCCGCTCCCTCTCCCTCTTAATTCCCCTTTTCCCAACCGTGATTCCCCTCTCCCTGCCCTTCCCGCCCTCAGTCCACAATAGAGACCCAGATCAGAATCAGGTTTATCATCACACACCTATGTCAAGAAATTTGTTTTTTTGCAGCAGCAGCAGCATTACGGAGCAATACGTAAAGTTACTACAGTACTGTGCAAAAGTCTCAGCACCCTAGCCTTATATATGTATAGTGTGTGTGTGTGTGTGTGTGTGTGTGTATACGCGCGCCTAAGACTTTTGCTCAATACAATATTATACCACAATGGGTTATATGTTTTTAGAACTCTTCCTCAAAGGGCAGCTGAAATAGAGTCTTTGAATATTTTAAGGTAGGAATAGACAGATTATTAATAAACGAAGGGTTAATGGCTCAGTGATTGAGCTGCTCCATGCTGAGAATCAAGAGATTTTGATGTAGCATTCACTATGTTCTTCTGTGAACCTTGCAGATGAAGTCTTCCATCTTCATGAGTTTCCACTAATATCGTCGCAACCCACAATGCTGCTTTAAAATGAAAAATGAGATTGTGGAGAAAATTCAAGGTTATATTGTCTAAAACTGAAAGTGCAATAGCTCAGAATCCGAATTAGCCTCTGTACAGCTAATGCATAACTGTCTCAGTTTTGAATTCCAAAATCCCTGTGCTGTTGGATTACATTCCACTCAGATTTTTAATTACTTTTTCTATCTGTACACGGGATTTCAGTGGTACGTGTAAATACACAACCAAATCCCTTTTCCCTTTTGCAGTCCTCGGTTCCTCTCCTCATCAAAATATTCCAGCTTGTCTTTCTTAGATTCAGTGTGTGGGTGACCCCACATCACCTCTTATGCAAGGAACTTTGACTTGGAAATATATCTTCAATCACTTGCATATAACATACAGTACTTGTCTCAACCATCCATTATCCTCCACTTTTGAAACTCAGCTTCATTTCGGGAAAAGATGACTAAAACTTGCATTAATACTGGGATTAGTATTCCACAGAGAGGATCAGAGGTGGAGAGTGTCAGCAATTCTAAATTCCTCAACCTAGCATAGAAGTGCAATTATGAAGAAAGCACAGCAGAGCTCCTACTTCCTCAGGAGTTTCCAAAGGTTCCGCATGACATCTAAAACTTTGACAAACTTCTATAGATGAGTAGTGATGTGTATGTTGAATTCAAATCCTATGGCTCATCATCACCTCAAGAGCAACTAGGAATGGGAGATACACATCCCATCAGTTAGGACACTGGAAGTGGTATTCCTATTTCTTACTTCTCCACATTCTGCTATTGTTCCCCAACTGTCTAATAATGGTAGCATTATTGTGTTCTGCACCTATTGATATTTTAGTGTTATTTCTACTGTTGATGTTAATGTAAATATTAGCATTAATTCAATTGCTTTTTATAATAACCATTGTTCTTATTTATTCTAGCATTGTGCATTAACATTTCTATTCATGCTTATATCAAGTGCTCCAGTTAGTATTTATGCTGGGATCATTATTAATCTTCTTGATCTTCTTCATACAAGTATCATAATTAGCCCAACTGTTCCTATTGATGGTATTGGTACATACATTTGCTGGCTTATTATTAATCTTACTTGCCCTTTCCTGCTGCTTGTATTTTTGATCCTGTTGTTTTTATTGATGTTGGCATTATTTCAATTAACCGTACTAATAATGATGCTATCAACTCTTATAACTCTTTTGCTTATTCCTGTTTTTCCCATTAGAGTTACCATTATTAGTCAAACTACTCTAATGCTAGTGCTACCACTATTATGAAGGTTCTTCTCTATCAACACTGGTGTTACTACAGGTATTAACCCTAGAATGACTATTACCACAACTGCCTTGTACCGCTATTAGAATTAGTACAAGTTTTTTTTAATCTAAGGCAAGCCAAATATAAATAAAAGTAAACTGAATAAAAACAAAGAAGCCTACAAACCTTGCTGATCAACTTAATACTATCATTGATATCCCTTATTAATGCTCCTACTCAGATTAATTTTGCTTTCCTGGTTAATGCCGCTCTTGCTATTAACCTGGTTCTGTCTATTAGTGCGAACATCACCACCTCTTCTATTAGATTCATTTTGTTAGGAGTAACAAACCTGGTTATGGAGGTGACTTGGGGCATTTTAGATTGTTCATCTACCCTACCCTACAGAAAGGTGTTTAGTCACCTTCGTGTCCCCATTCAAACTGGATTCAAGGTATTCAGGTTGTGACAGGTGGTCACAAATGCTCACTCTCTCTGTTGTTACGAGAAGCTCCTTTTCAGCTGCTGTGATGTGACAAAGCCAGCGCCTGCTTTCCTCTGTATGTCTCATCTTCACAGAACAGCTGGCACAGTTCTTCGTCTGTTACAGTAAGGAATGTCAAGGTGGCACTGTTACAGTAGGGAATGTCAAGGTGTCAGTGTTATTTGGTTTGAGACAGCCCATAACACCTCAGCACATACCGTTCAGCACCAAGTATCATCTTCAATATGACTGGGCCATTTCTATACCAACCTATAAGATTATGTAGAGAGTTTGACAAGGTATATGCTATGTTATTTTCTCTTGTGGAAATCAAGAATTGGGGGCACAGTTTCAGAGCAAATTATCACCCATTTAAGATGGAGGTGAGGAGGAATTTCTTCTCTCATAAGGTGGTAAATAGTTTGAATTCTCTACCTCAAAGAGCAGTGGACTCTGACTTACTGAATATGAGCAAGGCCAAGTATCAAAGAGTTCTGGTATGCAGAGGAATCAAGTGAAGTCGCAGCCGAATGGAGCTGAGGCCAAGTTCAGATTTGCCATGTTATTCTAAGGCAAAGCCTGTCTGGCCTGCTCCTGCTACTGATCATATTCCCTATATTCTTATAAAATCACATTCAGTTCTGGAGAGGCAAAGAAGCATTTCGGAGGACCTGAAGGTCGTTGATTGCATTCTCCATTTTGAACTAGTAAAATTATGTCGTTCACATGCTGGATCTCCCTCTTATTATGACTGGCTACTTTCTAGGGTCACACTGGATTTTCACAGTAGATGCCATTTTAGTCCATTTTTAGCTTACTGCTTGCTTTACAGTTGCACAAATGCCAGAGAATGACACTAATTTGAATTAGATTTTGCCAGAGCTGACAGATGGCCTGGTGGGTACAGATGCCAGTGTGTGCTTGAGCTGGGCTACTATTACATTGTTAGGACATAGACACAAATAAAGCTGCGTGTATTCGGGTGGACTGGTTGGTCTATTGTGTAGGGCAGATGTTAAAAAGGATAGGTGTCAATTCACTTCCACCTAATAAACCACCCACAGCATTTGTTCCATTGTTTCCATTTTTATTGGTGTCCCGATCCACCCTGCTGATCCCCAAAAAACTGCTGGTACAGCAATACTGTTGGTTTTGTTGTTCTAATTAGACCATAAAACATATGAACAGAATTAGGCCATTCAGCCCAATCGAGTCTGCTCCGCCATTTCATCATGCCTGATCCATTTCCCTCTTAACCCCATTCTCTTGCCTTCTCCCCATAACCCTTCAAGCCCTGACTAATCAAAAATCTATCAACCTCTGCCTTAAATACACCCAACGACCTGGCCTCCACACATACCTGTGGCAAAGAATTACACAGATTCACCACCCTCTGGCTAAAGAAATTCCTCCTCATCTCCATTCTAAAGTGATGCCCCTTTATTCTGAGGCTGTGTCCTCTGGGTCCTAGACTCCCTCAATACAGGAAACATCCTCTCCACATCCACTCTATTGAGGCCTTACAACCATTTATAGAATTCAATGAGATACCCCTAGTTCTTCTGAATTCCAGCAAGTAAAGGCCCAGGGCAATCAATTGCTCCTCAGACAATAAGCCTTTCATTCCTGGAATCACTCTCATGAACCTCCTCTGAATCCTTTCCAATGTCAGCAAATCCTTTCTTAAATAAGGAGCTTAAAACTCTTCACAATACTCCAAGTGAGGACTTACCAATGCCTTATAAAACCTCAGCATTACATCCTCGCTTTTATATTCTAGTCCTCTCCAAATGAATACTAATATTGCATTTGCCTTCCTCACCAACTCAACTGGCAAGTTAACCTTTAGGAAATCCTGAACAAGGACTCCCAAGTCCCTTTCCATCTCAAGTTTTTGAATTTTCTCCCCATTTAGAAAATAGTCAATGCTTTTATTCTTTCTACCAAAGTGCATGACCATACACTTCCCAACACAATACTCCATTTGCCACTCCTTTGCACATTCTCCCAATCTGTCCAAATCCTTCTACAGCTTTCCGGCTTCCTCAACACTACCTATGCCTCTACCTGTCTTCATATCATCCAAAAACTTGGCCACAAATCCATTATACCATCATCCAAATCATAAAAAGAAGTAATCCTAACACCATCAGTCACAGGCAGCCAATCAGAAAAGGCTCCCTTTATTCTCTCTCTTTGCTTCCTGCCCTCAGCCAATGCTCTATCCACACTAGTATCTTTCCGCAATTATCTTGTTAAGCAACCTCATTTGCTGCACCTTGT
Organism: Mobula hypostoma; assembly: GCF_963921235.1. Lineage (NCBI taxonomy): Eukaryota > Metazoa > Chordata > Chondrichthyes > Myliobatiformes > Myliobatidae > Mobula > Mobula hypostoma. The sequence goes on along the minus strand of NC_086104.1, from coordinate 90,751,972 downwards.
CAAAGACCTTCTGACAATCCAAGTACACAATATCAATCGATTATCCTTTGTCTCTCCTGCTTGTTATTTCCTCAATGAATTACAACAGATTTGTCAGTCAAGATTTTCCCTTAAGGAAACCATGCTGACTATGGCCTGTTTTACCATAGGCCTCCAAATACCCTGAAGCCTCATCCCTAACAATTGACTCCAACATCTTCCCAACCACTGAGGTCAGGCTAACTAGCCTTTAATTTCCTTCCTTCTGCCTCTCTCCCTTCCTGAACAGTAGAGTGACACTTGCAATTTTCCAGTCTTTCAGAACCATTCCCGAATCAAGTGATTCTTGAAAGATTTTTATTAATGCCTTTGCAACCTCTTCAGTTACTTCTTTCAGAACCCTAGGGTGCAGTCCATATGGTCCAGGTGACTTATCTACATTCAGACCTTTCAGCTCCCCAAGCACCTTTATTCTAATAGCAACTGCACTCATTCCTACCCCCGACACTCTCAAACTACTGGCATATTGCCAGTGTCTTCCACAGTGAAGAATGATGCAACCTATGTATTCAGTTCATCTGCCACTTCCTTGTCCCCCATTACTACCTTTCCAGCATCATTTTCCAGTGGTCCAATATCTACTCTTGCCTCTCTTTTACTCTTTATTTTTCTGAAAAAACGTTGATATTGTTGGCTAGTTTCCCTTCATATTTTACCTTTCCCCCCATTATGGCTTTTTAGCTGCCTTCTGTTGGTTTTTATAAGTTTCCCAATCCTCTAACTTCCCACTAATTTTTGATCTATTATATGTTCTCTCTTTTGCTATTGTATTGGCTTTCATTTCTTTTGTTAGGCATAGTTGCATCATCCTGCCTTTTGAATACTGCTTCTTTGGGATGTATCTATCCTACACCTTCCAAGTTGCTCCCAGAAACTCCAGCCATTGTTGCTCTGCTGTCAACCATGGTGTCCCCTTCCAGTCAACATTGACCAGCTCTTCTCTCCTGCCTCTATAATTCCCTTTACTCCACTCAGGTACTGACACATCTGACTTTAGCTTCTTCTTCTCGAATTACAGGGTGAATTCTATCATATTCTGATCATGGCCTCCAAATGGTTCTGTTACCTTAGCTCTCTAATCAAATTGGTTCAATACACAACACCCAATCAAGAATAGCTGATCCCCTAGTGGGCTCAACCACAAGATGCTCTAAAAAGCAATCTTGTAGGCATTCTATAAATTCTCTCTCTTGGGATCCAGCACCAACCTGATTATCCCAATCTAGCTACATATTCAAATCCCCCATGACTATCATAACCGCCCTGTTGATGAGCCTTTTTTATCTCCCATTGTAATTTGTAGCCTACATCCTGGCTACCGTTCGGAGGCCCAGTGTCTTTTTACATTTGCAGTTTCTTAAAACTACTCACAAGGATTCTAGACCTTCCGATCCTACGTCATCTCTTCCAAAGGATTTGATGTCATTTTTTTCTCCCCCAACAGATACACACCACCACCTCTGCCTACCTGCCTGTCTTTTCAATACAACCTGTACCCTTGGATGTTAAGCTCCCAACTATAATCTTATTTCATCTGTGACTCAGTGATGCCCATAATGTCATACTGGCCAGGCTCTAACTGCACTACAAAATCATCTACTGTATTCTGTATACTGCATACATTCAAATATAAAACCTTCAATCCTGTATCCCACAGCCTTCTTCAGTCCCCCCCCCCCCATACACTGTAGCCCATCTCACTGACTGCAATTTTGCCCTATCATCTGCCTATCCTTCCTGAAAGTTTCACTACACACTGCCTCTGCTTGTAAATCAATAGCCCTTACTTCAGCTATATCACTCTGGTTCCCATTCCCCTGCCAAATTAGTTTAAGTACTCCCCCAACAGCTCGAGTGAACCTGCCCTCAAGGATACTATTCCCCCTCGGGTTCAGGTGTAATCCATCCCTTTCGTACAGGCCACACTTTCCTCAGAAGAGATCTGAATGATCCAGCAGTTTAAAACTCCACCCCCTGCACCAGTTTCTCAGCCAAACGTTAATCTGCCAAATCATCCTGTTCTTACCCTCTCTGGTGCGCGGCATAGATTGCTACCCTGGAGGTCCTCATTTTCAGCTTTCTTCCAAGCTCCATAAAATCTCTCTTCAGGACCTCCTCAGTTTTCCTACCCATGTCATTGGTGCCAATACGTACCAAGACTTCTGGCTGCTCACCCTCCACTTTAGAATGTCACGGACCCAATCCAAGATGCCCCTGACCCTGGTACCTGGGAGGCAACGTACTATCTGGGTGATTCTACTGCATTCACAGAATCGCATGTCTACTCTTCTAACTATAGAATCCCCTATCACAATTGCAGTCCTCTTCTCTCCCCCCGCCCCACCCGAGCACAGCGCCAGACTCAGTGCCAGAGATGCGGTTGCTGGGCACCTCCCACCCCCACCCCAGTAGGTCAGCCCCCTCAACAGTACCCAAAGTGGTATACTTATTATTGAGGGGAACGGCCACAAGGGTCCTCTGCACTGGCTGCCCATTTCCCTTCCCTCTCCTGACCATCACCCATTTTCCTGCCTCCTGTAACTTAGGGGGTGACTAACTCCCTGTAGCTCCTATCTATCATATCCTCAGTTTTCTGAATAAGCCGAAGGTCATCGAGCTGCAGCTCCAGTTCCTTAACACATTCTCTGAGGAGCAGCAGGCTCAGTGCACCCGGTGCAGATATGGTTATCGGTCTCCCAGATTTCCAATATCTCACACAAAGAACAGAGCACAGCCCCTGGAGCCATTCTTGCTGCTCTAGTTATGCACTAACAGACAAAGAATGAAGAATGCAGAAGAAGAAACTTATCAGGTACGTACCTTGCCCAAGCGTTCACTCGCCTGAGCCTGATGAGCCAAAACCTCCCCACTCTAATATCAGCCCATTCACACAATGGCCGCTCCCCTTGTCCCTGCCTTATTTTTATTTGCTTTTGCTAATGTGTGAGGCCTCCTGCACTGATTCAACTGTATCACTGAATTATAACAGATAATTATAGAATGATAATTGATATAGTAATTTTTCCTAAAAATGTTGATGTTAGAGACATGTGCATTGCTTCTCATCGTTGCTGCTGCTATTATTCCACCAGTTGCTGTTACTATGAGACAATCAATACCAATCAATTTCAGTAATAGTATTAATCCAATTGGTTCTATTTGTGTTGATAGCATGAACACAGCAGTAGCTTTAAAATCTAATGTTGCTGTTAATGCTGCCATAACTATGACTCATGACAATGCCGTAAACACCCATTTTAATCCAATTAATCCATCTAATGCTGATCGAAGAACTTTTTCTGTTCCTGCCAATGGGGATTGCAAGGGATGCTTATTCCCTTAATATTGGTTATCTCAATGTATCGAAGATGTTATAAAGGAGACACAGCAGCGGCTATATTTCATTAGGAATTTGAGGAGATTTGGTATGTCACCAAAGACACTCGCAGACCTCTACAGATACACCTTGGAGAGCATTCTAACTGCATCACTGAGTGGTATGGGGTGAGATGTACTGCACAGGATCAAAGTAAGTTGCAGAAAGCTGCAAACTCAGTCAGCCCCATCATGGGCACGAGCCTCCCATTCATCCAGGAAATCTTCATGGAGTGATGCGTCAAATTGATAGCATCTATCATTAAAGTACCCCCTTCACCCAGGACATGCCCTCTTCTCATTGCTACGATCAGGAAGGAGGTACAGAACCCTGAATGCACTCACTCAACAATTCAGCAACAGCTTCTTCCCCTCTGCCATCCAATTTCTGAATCGGCATTGAACCCATGAATATTACCTCATGCCTTTTTTTTTTAACACTACTTCTTTAATTTAACTTTTTAAATATATATATATTCTTATTGCAATTCACAATTTTTGTTATGTATCGCAATGTACTGCTACCACAAAGCAACAAACTTCACGACATATGCCTATGATATGAAAACTGATTCTGATTGGTAACTTTTAGTACATATAGTAATTTTTGCACTTGGATTGCCCTTGGGTCTATTGCCCTTATTAATGCTTTAAAATGATGTGGATGAAAATGTAGATGGGTGGGTTAGTAAGTTGGCAGATGGTACAAAGATTGCTGGTGTTGTGGATAGAGTAGGTGACTGGCAAAGAATTAAAATTGATATAGACCAGTTGCAGATGTGGACAGAGAAATGGAAGATGGAGTTTAACTTGGCCAAATGTGAAGTGTTGCCCCTTGGTAAGTCAAATTTAAAGAAACAGTACACCATTAAGGAAAGATCCTTAACAGCTTAAGGAGTAGAGGGATCTTCAGGTCAAAATTCATAGCTCACTGAAAATGGCTAGGTTGCTAGGATGTTAACAAAGCATATGGCATGCTTGCCTTTATAAGTCAAGGAATTGAGTTTAAAAGTTAGGGAGTTATGTTGCAGCTTTATAAAACTCTAGTTTTAACCTGCATCTGGAATATTGTACACTGTTCTGGTTGCCCCATTATAGGAAGGATGTCGAGGCTTTGGAGAAAGTGCAGAAGAGGTTTACCAGGATGCTGCCTGAATGAGAGAGTGTGTGAGAGGCTGGACAAACTAGTGTTGTTTTCGCTAAAGTGGTAGAGGCTGAGGGAAGATCTTAGAGAAGTTTATAAGATAATGAGGGGAATAGATAGAGTAGACAGGCAGTATTTTTTCCCAGGATTCAAATGCCTAATACCAGAGGGCATGCGTTTAAATTGAGAGGACATAGTTTCAAAGGTGATGCAAGGAGCACTTTTTTTTTCCACAGAGAATGGTGGGTGCCTGGAATGTACTGCCTGGGGCAGAAACATTAGAGACTCGTAAGAGACAACTAGATAGGCACATGAACGTGATGAAAATGGAAGGATGTGGACATTGTGTACACAGAAGACGTCAGTTTAATTAGCCATCTGATTACTAATTTAATTGGTTGGAACAATGTTGTGGGACAAAAGGCCTGTTCCTATGTTGTACTGTTCTATGTTCTAAAATATGATATTAATCCTCCCATAACAATTTGTAGAGTTATTGCAGATAATATTGAAATGTATAACAGTATGCTGCAAGTACCAATTGTTGTGTTCCATTTAAAACTGCCATAACTCTTCTGCAGCACCTACTACTGCTAAAACTACATTTGCCCAACAGTTCCTAGTAATCTCCCACAACTGTTAATTCTGTTCCTTTGAATGATACTACAATATTGGTGCTTTTGTTCCTATTAATGTTCAAACTACCATGAGTAATGTTTTTCCTGTTAATGATGTTATTGCTAATCAGTGATTGGGAGACCACTTCTCCGAGCACCCAGGCTCTGTCACCAGAAAAAGCGGGATCTCCCAGTGGCCACCCATTTTAATTACACTTCCCATTCCCAATCCAATATGTCTATCCATGTCCTCCTCCACTGTCGTGATGAGGCCACACTTAGGTTGGAACAACACCTTATATTCCGTCTGGGTAGCCTCCAACCTGATGGTATGAACATTGATTTCCAGTAATACCACCCTTCCCCCTTCACTATTCCCCATCCCCTTTTCCCTCTATGACCTTATCTCCCTGCCTGCCCATTGCCTCCCTTTGTGCTCCTTGCCCCTTCTTTCTTCCCTGCCCTTCTGTCCTCTTGTACCAGACTCCCTCTAGCCCTGTATCTCTTTCACCAATCAACTGCCCAGCTCTTTATCTCATCCCTCCCCCTTCAGTTTTCACCTATCACCTTGTGTTTCTCTCTTCCCTTCCCCCCACCTTTTCATCTACTCCTCAGCTTTTTTTTCCTCCAGTCCTGCCGAAGAGTCTCGGCCCAAAACGTCGACTGTACTCTTTTCCTTAGATGCTGCCTGGCCTGTTGAGTTCCTCCAGCGTTTTGTGTGCATGCGTGTTGTTAATCATCCTGTTCTTTTAATTTCCCCACTACTACCATAAAGGCTGTTTCCATTAATATTGTAAATTATTATTATTCATATTAATTCCATTATTGCTGACTCCTGCTGATATTAGAACCGATGGTATCATTAATAGCAGTGTTACTGTTAGCCAAGCCGGTTTTGTGAAAGCTGCCTTTACATTCTGCTCGATTACTATTAGCCCATAGTGCTTTTAGTATTATAATTGCTGTTGATTCTGTTACTAATCATGTTGATATTGCTTCTAGCCCTCTGTTCTCCCAAAAGCAATTTCTAATAGTTCTTTTGCACGTTATTTTGTTATTGATATTTGTTTTACAATTCATACAACACTGATATTACTGAGTTCTGCCACTTCTATTAATTCTCATATTACTATTAGACATACAACTCCTTTATTGCCACTATTCTATCCTGCTGACCCTAATTGTTAATAACATTTAATTTCTGCTGATATTCTTAATGGTTTTGTTATTAACCCTGTCATTGTTATCAATTGTGCTGTTCTTCTTAATGCTTCTGTTACAAATAAACATGTTGTTCCTGTTAAAGCTGATAATACTTGATCCAACTGAAACTGATAGCATTTTTTCCTGTAGCTAATTATGTTACAACTATTATATATGCTGAATTTCCTCATGTCGGTTTTATCATTAGTCTTATTTTCCTGTTCTTAGTGTTAATTATCCTATTAATACTATTATTATTATTAATTCCTCTCTTCGTATTAACAATGTTTTACAATTAATCTTGCTGACCAATACATTTATATAAGGTGAGCAAGAGTGGTGAATGAACATAGCCACTAGTCTTCCAATTCCAGGACTCCTACTCTCATCTGTCTTCCTCAATCTTTTCCCAGTTCCAATTACAAGTCATCAACCTGAAATTTCTTTCTCTTTTCCACAGCCATTGCTTAGCTAGCCTAGTATTCCAGGCTTGTTCTGTTTTTCTCCCCCCAGATTCCCAGTCTCTGCAGAATTTTATTTTAATTTTACTGTTAATCCTCTTATTTGTGTTAATGCTATTTAACTCTAAATCCAGCTAACCTCATTAATGATGACATTAGTGGTGGTGGCATCCGTTAGTCTCGCAAGACCATGGATCTGCGCCTGGAAAGATGACATTAGTATCAGTGGCTTAATTAATAATTGCTGATACTATTATATGATCATAAGACATAGAAACAGAATTAGTCCATTCAGTCCATGGAGCCTGCTTCTCCATTCTATCATGGCTGATTTATTATTCCTCTCAACCCCATTCTCTTGTCTTCTCACAGAATCCTTTGGCACACTTACTAATGAAGAACCCATCAACTTCTGCTTTAAGAATACCCAATGACTTGGCCTCCACAGCCATCCGTAATTATCAATTCCACAGATTCACCATCCTCTGGCTAAAGAAATTCCACCTCACTTCTGTTCTAAAGTAATGTCCCTCTGTTCTGAGGCTCTGTCCTCTGGTCCTAGACTCCCCACTATAGGAAAAATCCCCTCTAAATCCACTCCATCTGCACCTTTCAATATTTAACAGGTTTCAATGTCAGCCCAGAGCCATCAAACACTCCTCGTACATAAACCCTTTCATTCCTGGAGTAATTCTTGTGAACTTCCTCTCCAATGGCAGCACATCGTTTCTCAGATAAGGGGCCAAAACTGCTCAGAATACTCCAAGTTTATTCTGACCAATGTCTTATAAAGCCTCAGCATTATATCCTTGCTTTTATATTCTACTCCTCTTGAAATGAATGCTAATGATTATGACTAAGTGATTAGTGATGATTAGTCCAGCAGCTCATTAATACTGACTTCAGCATCAATGGAAAAAGGTAGGATCATGGAGGAATAGTAATTTCAGAGAAACAAAGGTAGCCTCGGCAGCAGCCAAACTGGTCAAGGTTTTACTTTGATTGGTTCATCTATCGAAGAATTGCTGCGTGTACTTGTACTGTACTACATTTGTTCCTATCAGCATTGCAATTAAAGTTAGTCCTGTAAACCCAACATGATTAATTCTGCTACTTCTATTAATGTTATCAGTCTGTTCATACTACTTTCTGGTAGTGAACTTGGTATTTTTGTCATTATTAATTATGCTCTGTCTTCATCTTACTACTCTAATTAATGTTATTTTTTTATTGATGCTTGGTGATAACTTTTGCATTCAAGGATGTTCCTGAGGGTTCAGTCAGCTGATCCTGTACACTAAACATCAAATAATACCCCTATTAATTCTGCTGTTATTTACTTATCCTATACTAACTACAGTATTGCTTTATAGATTGCTTCATTGCTCCTACAAACAACATCATTAATTTTAATCCAGCTGCTCCCAATAATGGTTATATTGTATTACCAATTCTACAGTTATTATTACTACTGGTCATGGTCTAGCAGCTACTATTAATGCTGCTACAGTGATTAATAATGCTATTCCAGTGTTATTATTGTGCTATTAATGTTTCTATTTGCTACTATTGTAGTATTACCAATTAACTGTAAATGCTAGTACCATGGTATTATTATTTTACTACTAACATTGCTATGAAGCAGAAACTTAGGACCACCTGCAGATTCTCCTCCAAATCACACATCATCTTGACTTGGGAATGCATCACAGTCCTTTCATCACCACTGGGTCAATTGCTGGAACTCCTTGCCCAATGGCTTTTCCTAAAAGGACTCTAACTCATGAAGGGGACTTGCCACCAGTTTCTCGGGATTGATTAAGGATGAACAATGAATGTGGACCTGGCCGGTCACATTCAGATCCTACAAAAAGAAAAAAAAATTATTCCCATGTTTGATGTTATAATTTTACTACTGCACAATTAATACTATTTGCTACTATTCCCATCAATATCACTTCTTTAAATGATACTAATGCACAATTAATGCTATTTACTATTCTCATATCACTTCTTTAATGACATTTTGAACAATTAATATTGCTACTTAATGTTGCACTATTAAGGCTGAAATTCCAGTCCTGCCATTACAGTATTGTTGCTGCTATTTCTATACTTCAATTTCACTATTAACACTGTCAACAATAACAATATCCATGACTAAGGCTGCTATACTATTGCAGCAACTGCACTATTGACATTAGTAGTAAATGGTTTTGCTAGTCTCATGCTGCCATTCCAGCCATTGCTATTATGTTATTACACTTCTATTTATCCTGCTGTACTTTTAATATTGCTATTCTGTTGCTACTACTGCACAACTAACACTGATGTTTAGTACGTAATAGCAATCGTGACTAGTAATACTGTTATTGTATTAATGTTGTTATTTGTTACTAGTGTTACCACTAACACAGCTATTCCACTGTTGCTATTTATCTATTATACTGCTTTTCACTATTATTATATTACTATTTCTAGTGCACTTTTAATTCTGTTCTCTAAATGCCATTGTCCTATTAATGTTGCTACTTGTGCTGCAATTGCACTATCTCTGCAGATATTTGCAATTATTGCCTCCACTCACCAATGCTCTCTTCTGGTGCCGCTACTAAAGTTGTTTTGCTAGTGCTGTTGCACTGTCACGGCTGCTATTCACTACTATTGCCACTACTGCAACTGAAGTGCTATTTTGCACTATTACCACTGTTATTCACTATTATTGATTCTGCTATTGCACGACTAACATTTTGCTACCGCTCTTCTTTGATATTGCTATTTACCCCTGTAACTACAGTACTAGCTCCGTTTTAACTACTAGTTCCACTATTAGCATCCTATCCTCGTGCTATTATTGCAATGCGAACGTAATTTACCACTACTGTATCCATTGTGCTGTTGTGCTAGTGATGCTGTTGCACTATTACCTGCTATTTACCATTACTGTCACCATTAATACTGCTGCTCTCACAGTGACGCTATTACGCTGCTATTTACTATCAGTGCCACCATCAACGCTGTCATTTCAGTGCTACTATTGCAAGATCAGCACTGGCATCGAATTAATCGGACTGCTCCACGCCCTGGTTGTGTCAGCAGTGGTGCTACGCTCGCCCACCCTCTGCGCTGCGCTCGATCGCCTCAGGTGCACCGGCTTCTTGACATCCGGGTGTGTGCGCGCGCGCGCGCGCGGCGGCGGCGGCGCGGACTGTGCGCAAGTGCGGAGCTGCGGTCCGGTTTGTGGCTGCGTTTCCGTGTCCAGCGGCAGGGCGGGCGAGCGAGTGACTGAGGGAGGCGGACAGGCCAGGTCGGGCCGAAGAACCAACGGGCCAGGGCCGAGCGCAAGGAGCCTCGGCAGAAGGCGAGCGGCCGGAGCCCAGGAGGGCTAAGAGCAGCGCGCCGCAGCGCAGCGCCCCGCCCCGCCCCTCAGCCCCGCGGCCTGAGCGCTGCTGCCGGCCGCTCTGACATGTGACGCGGGGCAGCGGCATCATGAAGAAGTTCAACATCAGGAAGGTGCTGGACGGCCTGACGGCGGCGGCGGTCGCCTCGTCGTCCTCCTCCTCGTCATCGCAACCCGGTCAGCGGGCCCCCGACAGTGACATCGTCGAGAGCCTCTGCTCTGAGCACTTCCAGCTCTGCAAAGTGAGTGCGGCTCTGGTTCTCCCATCGTAACCCGCCTTCCCCTCCCTCCCTCCTTCCTCCCCTCCCTCCCTCCTTCCTCCCCTCCCTCCCTCCTTCCTCCCCTCCCTCCCTCCTTCCTCCCCTCCCTCCCTCCTTCCTCCCCTCCCTCCCTCCTTCCTCCCCTCCCTCCCTCCTTCCTTCCTCCCCTCCCTCCCTCCTTCCTTCCTCCCCTCCCTCCCTCCTTCCTTCCTCCCCTCCCTCCCTCCTTCCTTCCTCCCTCCCTCCCTCCTTCCTTCCTCCCCTCCCTCCCTCCTTCCTTCCTCCCCTCCCTCCCTCCTTCCTTCCTCCCCTCCCTCCCTCCTTCCTCCCCTCCCTCCCTCCTTCCTTCCTCCCCTCCCTCCCTCCTTCCTCCCCTCCCTCCTCTCCTCCTCCCTCCCTCCTCTCCTCCTCCCTCCCCCCTTCCTCCCCTCCCTCCCTCCCCCTTCCTCCCCTTCCTCCCCTCCCTCCCCTCCCCCCTTCCTCCCCTCCCTCCCCTCCCCCCTTCCTCCCCTCCCTCCCCTCCCCCCTTCCTCCCCTCCCTCCCCTCCCCCCTTCCTCCCCTCCCTCCCCTCCCTCCCCTCCCCTCCCTTCCTCCCCTCCCTCCCCTCCCTCCCTCCCCCCTTCCTCCCCTCCCTCCCTCCCCCCTTCCTCCCCTCCCTCCCTCCCCCCTTCCTCCCCTCCCTCCCTCCCCCCTTCCTCCCCTCCCTCCCTCCCCTTCCTCCCTCCCCCCCCCTCCCCTCCCTCCCTCCCCCTTCCTCCCCTCCCTCCCCCCCTTCCTCCCCTCCCTCCCTCCCCCTTCCTCCCCTCCCTCCCTCCCCCCTTCCTCCCCTCCCTCCCTCCTTCCTCCCCTCCCTCCCTCCCCCCTTCCTCCCCTCCCTCCCTCCCCCCTTCCTCCCCTCCCTCCCTCCCCCCTTCCTCCCCTCCCTCCCTCCCCCCTTCCTCCCCTCCCTCCCTCCCCCCTTCCTCCCCTCCCTCCCTCCCCCCTTCCTCCCCTCCCTCCCTCCCCCCTTCCTCCCCTCCCTCCCCCCTTCCTCCCCTCCCTCCCTCCCCCCTTCCTCCCCTCCCTCCCTCCCCCCTTCCTCCCCTCCCTCCCTCCCCCCTTCCTCCCCTCCCTCCCTCCCCCCTTCCTCCCTTCCCTCCCTCCCCCCTTCCTCCCCTCCCTCCCTCCCCCCTTCCTCCCCTCCCTCCCCCCTTCCTCCCCTCCCTCCCCCCTTCCTCCCCTCCCTCCCTCCCCCTTCCTCCCCTCCCTCCCTCCCCCCTTCCTCCCCTCCCTCCCTCCCCCCTTCCTCCCCTCCCTCCCTCCCCCCTTCCTCCCCTCCCTCCCTCCCCCCTTCCTCCCCTCCCTCCCTCCCCCCTTCCTCCCCTCCCTCCCTCCCCCCTTCCTCCCCTCCCTCCCTCCCCCCTTCCTCCCCTCCCTCCCTCCCCCCTTCCTCCCCTCCCTCCCTCCCCCCTTCCTCCCCTCCCTCCCCCCTTCCTCCCCTCCCTCCCTCCCCCCTTCCTCCCCTCCCTCCCCTCCCTCCCCCCTTCCTCCCCTCCCTCCCTCCTTCCTTCCCTCCCTCCCCCCTTCCTCCCCTCCCCCCTTCCTCCCCTCCCTCCCTCCCCCCTTCCTCCCCTCCCTTCCTCCCCTCCCTCCCCCCTTCCTCCCCTCCCTCCCCCCTTCCTCCCCTCCCTCCCCTCTTCCTCCCCTCCCTCCCCTCTTCCTCCCCTCCCTCCCCTCTTCCTCCCCTCCCTCCCCTCCCTTCCTCCCCTTCCTCCCCCCTTCCTCCCCTTCCTCCCCCCTCTCCCTCCTTCCTCCCCCTCTCCCTCCTTCCTCCCCCTCTCCCTCCTTCCTCCCCCCTCTCCCTCCTTCCTCCCCCCTCTCCCTCCTTCCTCCCCCTCTCCCTCCTTCCTCCCCCCTTCCTCCCCCCTCTCCCTCCCCCCTTCCTCCCCCTTCCTCCCCCCTCTCCCTCCCCCCTTCCTCCCCCCTCTCTCTCCCCTTTCCTCCCCCCTCTCCCTCCCCCCTTCCTCCCCCCTCTCCCTCCCCCCTTCCTCCCCCCTCCCCTCCCCCCTTCCTCCCCCTCTCCCTCCCCCCTTCCTCCCCCCTCTCCCTCCCCCCTTCCTCCCCCCTCTCCCTCCCCTCTTCCTCCCCCCTTCCTCGCCCCTTCCTCCCCCCTCTCCCTCCCCCCTCTCCCTCCCCCCTTCCTCCCTCCCCCCTTCCTCCCTCCCCCCTTCCTCACTCCCCCCTTCCTCCCTCCTCCATTCCTCCCTCCCCCCGTCCTCCCTCCCCCCTTCCTCCCTCCCCCCTTCCTCCCCCCTCCCTTCCTCCCCCCTCCCTTCCTCCCCCCTCCCTTCCTCCCCCCCTCCCCTCCCTTCCTCCTCCCTTCCTCCCCTCCCTCCGTCCGTCCTCTCCCTCCGCTCCCGGGCTCAGGGTCACCACAGCAGGGACGATGAGGGGGGTGGGTTAGGAAGGCATAGTCAGGTCCCTGGTAATGCGGCATTCAGTGGCCCGAGGCAGGACAGTGATAATCTGCCTCCCCGTTTCCGATTGTCACACTGTATCTCTTGGCCGTCATCTCCTCCACGGTTAATCCCCATCTGTCAGTCCGTATTTTACTCGAGGTAGACCCGCCCCTTCAACCTTTTCGATCCTAGTCTCTTCATTCCCTCCCATCCACAAAACCTCTTTCTTGATCTTGGTAATTTCCAGTCTTGTCTCTTTGCCTCTCATGGTAAGTCGCCCCCTCCCCAAACTTCTGCCATTCCCAATCACCATTCCCTCCCCCAACTTCTGCTATCCCCAGCTTCTTTCCTCTGCTCCAATCATCATTTGCCTCTCCCACATCACATCTTCTGCTTTCACTCAGCTGTCATCTGTGCTTGGTTGGCTCCTCGATCCTACTTCCCATTTCCTGTCAATGCCTAAATTTACCTCCTTTTGACTCCCTCTCTCCCTCTCATCAATCTTTGTATCTTAGCCCTTACCTGTATACCTGTGCCTCACAACAGTCATATCTGTTGCCGAATGATCACTTGCATTACCCCATTCCTTCCCTTCCCACTTTGCATCCTAAATTGTAATGTTTCTGCAGTTTGTTAATCCCCAGTCCTTCCTTTTACACCTGGTCTTTCTGTTGCTACTTGTGTTAGACTGTTCGTCATGGATTTCCGTATCAGCCTTCAGCCATGGCTTTCGATCCGGTGCAAAAAATCCTGGCAATTGGAACCCAATCCGGATCATTAAGACTGTATCCTTTGACTGTGATTGGCGCGACAGTAATAAATTCCATTCTCTGTGGAGCCTTTGGCACTTTGTTCTATGCAATTGGAGAGGCTTGTCAGTCATTACCTTTTCAAAACTGTGGTGCATGGACTGATAGTATACCGTACTACATTTCTCCTGCTACAGCAATGAAGATGTGCAGGAGAAATCCTCTTTTATCATCATCAGTCAGTGAAGGTAATGTTTTAGTGTTTGGCCTATTCTTGTATCTGCCAATACCATGCTAAGATTGAATGTAAATTGTGCAGTAATTAGACTGCAGTCTATTGATGTTGCATGTATTATGAATTCTAATTATCAGGCTTTAATCAGTGGGTTCCTGTGTCTTTTGCTTGTTACTTATTGTGTGTGTACAAGCCATGGTAGTTCATTTCTGGCTTGTCACATGTTTTGTGGTTCATTATCTATCTATCCATCTGACTTAGTACAGCTGCTCCCCTCTGTGAACATATGAACTGTAGTTTTTTAGATTTTTTAACTGTTTTCATTGCAGCATACTTTGCTTTTTTTTATTAGAAAAATAATATTGTACCTTTTCCTTTGTTATTTATTATTTTCCTCCTTTGATATTGTTTTGGAGACTAATTTCAATGTATTCCCATCAATGCATTTGTGTTCAGCATGGAGATGGCCTTTTGGTGGCTTGTAATGATGTATACAGTAGATGCTTTTATGAATGTGTTGGGTACTTTGCAATATTGGAGCTATATTATGGCCAGGCCCTTTGTAGTTTGACAACCTAACTGATGTCTGAGTATCTTGACTGTGCATTTCCTTTTATTAAAATAAGAGATCTGTACCTAGTGTTGCTTGAAAAGTTAAATGGGAATGGGTGGTGGTGGGGGGGGGGGTCGAACAATACATGAGGTGAAAAACATAATGAGCACCAAACAGATTTGGAAGCACTTTTACTAAGGCCTCTAATTTCACTTGGTAAACAATGCTTTCAGTTTTTAACATTTCCATCATATTCAAATTCCTCCTTTAACTCTCAACCATACAAACCTTAAATCCCTGTGGTATTCAAATTCTGTCTTGTAACTCCTGCACTGCTCAGTTATCGGGTCTCAAATTTTTGACGTTCCTCTCCTTTTAAAATGTTCTTTAAAACTACTTGTAGTCTAAACTTTCAGCCTTCCTTATTTCTTCTGTTTAAATCTGTCAGCCTTTGAAGTTCCTGTGATGTGCATTGACATGTTTTATTAAATTAATACTTATTGGCTTATAATTATATCACAGTGTTGGTCTCCGCCTTTAAACTGATGACACCATCTGTTTTGTTCCTAACACAAGCTGCTAAATTAATGGCAGTTGTTATTTAAGGGGCTATGATGTTTTATTGCCCATGATTGAATTTAATTCAAGTATCCTGATGGCAGAAAGCTGATGTTTAGTTACACTTCTAAACATTTTAAACCTGTCCTAAATCCAGTATGTGCCCTGTTAAGGTCTGAAATTCATCCCTAATTTGGAAACTCCATATCACTATCTCCCAATTCATGCTATTTGACTCCTGACAAGAAATAGTGGCAAGAAATTTTGTTCTGATGTCCTCCTCCCCAGAGCCATCATCCTTAAAATGTCATTTTGTGCTTAGGAAACTATCACTGTTAGTATGTTAGCCATCCTTACTTGTATGAAACAACAGTTATTCAGTTTCTTCTGTTTGCCTTGCATTCCAATGCTTAGCTCCAATATAGTTAGTACATCTGTAATATTTGTGTAATACAGCCTTTCTCTATTTAACTTTGGGGTACATTGTTACACATGCAGTGTATGTCTGAAGTTTTGTCCATGCTCCTACACAACTATTTGACTCCAATTATTTGCTCCATACCATGTTCTAGATCAGTTCTAGTTTCTTACCATGAAATATTCACCAAAACTGAAGCACTTCATATTGGATCTGATCTAGGTTGCCAGTCCTTGAGTTGAATTCTTACATTGACCTAATTCAGGTTAAATTCATTGACCTGAATTACTCGGCTGGTCCATTTAAAAAAAACTGCTCCCTGTCTATCCTTCCCTTCTCTCTGGCAGGTGTGCCATTTCTCACTTAGGTTTAGCACATCTGGCATTTTGTACCAAATTAGTGCTTGCAGTTACCTCTGGTCTAATGTGGGGACAGCCTTTGTGAGCATGAATTACAGATGTCAAAAAGCTAATATCTAGAAGCATTTGGACTTGGGATGTTTTTAGAATGCAGATTAATTGAAGTCTCTTTTTTTCCCAACAAATCCCAAATTCATTCTAAATTTGCCACAGATCCAAGGAGTCACTTGTCCAGCTTATGTCCTTTCCTTTTTAAATCTTTTTATTGAATAAGTATACAAAAAGGTAAGCCATATAGGCACTAATACACTGTTAGAATATAATAAAATTACAGGAGATATTAATACAGATAAAAAATGATACAAACAATGTAATTTAAACATAACATAAGGTAACATAATAGTATACTAATTTATATATATATATATATATATATATATATATATCAATGGAGAAAAGGAAAAAAAAAACCCAAAAAAACCCACCGTGCAACTAAACTAAAAGCAAAGCAATGGGCTAACTTGGAACCAAGTAGAGTTAAAGAACTTAAAATCACGTCCTCAAACCCGACCTCCATTAAAAACAGTAAAAAAAAACAAGAAGGGAATATAAATATGGAGCAAAAAAGAGAAAAAAAAACATTAAATGAAAATATTGAATAAAAGATCTCCAGGTCTGTTCAAATTTAAGTGAGGAATCATAGAGATTGCTTCTAATTTTCTCCAAGTTCAAGCATAATATCGTCTGAGAAAACCAAAAAAAAGTAGTTGGAGCATTAAGCTCTTTCCAATGTTGTAAGATACATCTTTTCGCCATTAAAGTAAGAAATGCAATCATTCTACGGGCTGAAGGAGAAAGATTACTGGAAATTTTAGGTAATCCAAAGATAGCAGTAATAGGGGGAGGAGAGATATCTATATTCAATACCTTTGAGATAATATTAAAAATGTCTCTCCAAAAAGTTTCCAGAGTAGGACAAGACCAAAACATATGAGTTAAAGAGGCTATCTGCCCCGGACATCTATCACAAAAAGGATTAATATGAGAATAAAAACGAGCTAATTTATCTTTGGACACAAGTGCTCAGTGAACAACTTTAAATTGAATTAGAGAATGTTTAGCACAGATAGAGGAAGTATTGACTAATTGTAAAATCTGCCCCCCAGTCATCCACGGAAATGATAGAACCCAATTCCTGTTCCCAATCTACCCTAATCTTATCAAATGGAGCTTTGCTAAGTTTCATAATAATATTATAAATCATAGCCGATGCACCTTTCTGACATGGATTAAGGTTAATTATAGTATCTAAAATATATGTAGGAGGAAGAATTGGAAAGGAAGAAAGTATAGTGCTTAGGAAATTTCTAACTTGTAGATATCTAAAAAAATGTATTCTTGATAAATTATATTTATTAGATAATTGTTCAAAAGACATAAGGGAACCATCTAAAAATAAATCCAAAAATCGTGAAATACCCTTAGTCTTCCAAATTTGAAAAGCACGATCTGTGAAAGAGGGAGGAAAAAATATGTTACCTAAAATAGGAATCGCTAGCCCAAATTGGTTAAGATCAAAAAATTTTCTGAATTGAAACCAAATACGTAAGGTATATTTAACTATCGGGTTAGAGACCTGTTTGAGGCGTTTCAAATCAAAAGGAAGAGAGGAACCTAAAATAGAGCCAAATGTAAAGCCCTGAACAGACTGTAATTCCATTGCTACCCATTTAGGAATGGATAGTATATCCTGGTCAAGTAACCAAAATTTCATATGTCGAATATTAATTGCCCAATAATAGAATCTAAAGTTAGGTAATGCTAAACCTCCATCTCTCTTAGCTTTCTGTAAATGTATTTTACCCAGTCTCGGCTTTTTATTTTGCCAAATAAATGAAGAAATTTTTGAGTCAACTTTATCAAAAAAAGATTTTGGAACAAAAATCGGTAATGCCTGAAATATATATAAAAATTTTGGCAGAGAAAATATCTTAACTGCATTAATACGACCAATCAAAGTTAAATATAATGGAAACCATTTAGATGAAAGTTGAATAATATGGTCAATTAAGGGTAAAAAATTAATCTTAAAGTCCAGCTTATGTCCAATGTTCACATTTTGTCTATTTCAATCTTCTGGCTTGGATCTCACTTTAAATTAAACTATTCTAATATTGATTCAAAATGGGAAAATTCTCTTTAATATTGAGATAAACTATTAATTTCCAATAGATCTGAAAGATGATGACTTTTTGGGACAAATTAATGCAAAGTTATACCACTGCAAATTTGATATTTGATATTTCAGGTGCTAATTCAAAGGTTGTAGTTGAAAAAATAATAATAAATCTAAATATTAAGAGGCATCTGACTTTGTATGTAAATATAGCCAGAATGCATATTTTACATTTATAAATTACTTTTTTTTATCCTAATTTTTATTATCTCCTTCGTCCAGTTTTCTTCCACTGTTTCCCCACACCTACCCCATCTAGTTGCAGATGGCAGAGTGTGTTTCTGTTTTTAATGGTTTAATGCTGGCCTAAGAGTTGCATGAGCATCATAGTGATGACTTTGTATCTCATGATCCATTGTCGTTTATCTGTCTTTTCCTCTCCTGCTCTTTCTCCCTGTCTTACACATACTGTCTCCCTCTCGTCTGCCTCCATAAATGGAGACACAGTAAACTTTGAAATAGTGGATGACATAAAACTGAGAGTGGAGGAGGAGCTGAAAGAATGTAGAAATAATTTGGAGAGAAATATTGCAGAAAGCCAATAAATGCTCAGGATTTGATGAGTTGCTGTGGAGATGGTTGATGCACTAGTTACCATCATTTAACGTTCTGTAAATTTGGAGAGCTCTGTTGGCAGCTGATGGAGTAACATTCTGTAAATTTCAGAATGGTTGCCACTGATTAGAAGTTAGAACACGTAACCCTATTATTTAAAAAAAAAAGCAACGCAAAGAGAAATCAGGGCACTATAGACCAGGTAGCCTCATAGCAGTAATAGGGAAAATGTTGGAGTCTATTTATTAAGAAAGCGGTAACAGGGTAATTGTATAAAATAAGTCAGAGCAGAATCCCTTTGCGTTTATGAAAGGGAAATCTGCTGGAAATTGTTTTAGGTTGTAACTGAGGCAAAGGAATTAAAATTGTACTCAAACAGCACTGAAACAAACCATTCAGCTCACCAGGTCTGTGTCGACCATCAAGCACCTGATTACATTTAGCCCAAATTTTTTTCTTCACATTCCCATCAACTCCTTCCACATTCTTCAACTGACACTATTCCACATGAGACAATTTACAGTGACCTGCTAACTTAGCAACCTGCCCACCTTTGGGATATGAGAAAAAACTTGTGCCTCCTGGAGTGTGCAAGAGGAAGAAAGTGCAATCTTGTCAGTGCCAGAACCCAAGCTATGAGGTAGCTTTACTGCCCAGTTGATGCAGTGTATTTAGATTTTCTGAATACCTTCAAAATCATTTGATAAAATTAGAGTGCATGCTAATTCTGTAAAGTGCAGTTGAGCACTGAGATTTGAATTATGTAAAAAAAAACATGTTTTTCATTGAGAGGTTATGACTATTGAACTGCTACAGTGACTGGTGGTGGATTTCTAGCTGTTCATTATCTAGATCAATCATCTGGCTGTAAAATGAAATCTTCCATTGGTGTAAAACTTGGTGGCTCTGTGGGCTGAAGGGCGTTGCCAGGGGAGGCTTTGGGGAATATAGACAGATGTATTGAATGGGCAAAGACATGGCAGATGGAAAAATACAAGTTCATCTGTATTTGTTGCAAAAGAATCTGAATCGAGAATCTTTCTGCATTTATATTAGGTATGATGAGACACAACTGGAATACAGTGTACAGGACTTGTCTCCAAATCTAATGAAGATTGTACGTTTGACAGAAGAGTGTAGTGATGGTTCATCAGACTGATTCCTCAGATGAGTATTTGTTCTTTGAGGAAAGTTTGAGCAGAGCAAGCCTATACTTCAAAGTTTTGAAGAATAAGAAATAATTTCTTGTGGGATTTGAGAGTGTAAATGCAGGCTTCATATCTTCCTCGGCCATGACGTCTAGAACCAGGAATCAGTCACAAAATATGGTACAGAATTTGGAACTAAGGTTTGAGAAAACCTCTTCACTCAGAGGATAGCGAATCTTTGAAATTCTCTACATAAGAGACCTGTTGAGTGTTATTCACTGAGTATTGTCAAGCCAACCATTTATAGATATTTTAGATATTCAGGGAATTAAAGGATGCAGCACAAATGCAAGAAAGTAGTGCTGAGGTAAAAGAGCAACCATGTTAATGACAACGAGCAAGAAGGGCTGAATGGTCTACTTATTTCTATTTCTTTTCTTGCAGTCTTTTCTCCTCAATACTCTCTGTAGTGAGGATTGTATTTACTTCTACTGTTTTGCAAAAAAAAAGATAATGTGTCAGTGAGAGGAGTATAAGTAGCCATCTAGAAAACTGTGAACCAGATGAATTTAAGCTTCAAAAACAAGTATGCATGAAGGATATTTTGAAATTCTCAGAATTAATAAATGGTTTATTTCTTGGGAAATTATGACATTAAGTACATTGTCTGCATACCTATATAAAATAACTACATGCACTTGCAATCTTTGCTACTCTTTAGAAATTATCCTTTGATTGCAGTCTCACTCACTGTGGAAATTATTCTTTGTTCTTATGGAAAATAATTTCTTTAATTTCTCTTTGTGACAAATTAGTGGTTACCCACGAAATCAAATGGTGCTTGTAAATAACTGCCATGTTTTTTTTGGGAGTCAAACAATTGAAAATGAGTTAAATGGCATAGATTAGAAAGAACACGTGGAAAATAGAAATTAAAGATTGTATAAATTAGAAGAAGACTTCTGTAATTAGTTTCTGATGCAGCAAGTATTTCTGGATGGATGATTTATAATGGGTCAGTGGCTCTTCTCATCAGTAATTTGTCCTGTAGAAGCTGATACATTGAGAGTTAGAAATGATCTGGGGTTGAAGATGAAGAGGAATATAATAATTTTTATGCCTGTCCTCAGATTTATTCCTGCTTTACTTAAAACAAAACCTTCAATTTCCTTCAGCAGCTCATGCCCTGCCAGGTCATTTTAGCACAAAATATTTGCATGCAACTGTATAGCAGCACTCTTAACCTTAGCATATTCATAAAACTTCGCAGCTGAGTGCTTTTTGGAATGCAAGTTGGGGCATCAAAGGGTATGGAATGAAAGCAGGGGAGTGGGGATAACTGGATGAAGTGGATCAACCCATGATTGGTTGGCAGAGCAGACTCGATGGGCCGAATGGCCTACTTCTCCTAAATCTAATGGTCTTAAGTTACTTTCATCATGCAGGACACTGGAAAATGCCTGTCATAAAAAGTAACAAAATAATTAGATTAGATTCTCTTGTTTTTTTTTAATTGCTTGCATTGTAAAAAGTGGTAAAGGCATCAAAGAGAATGCTTCAAAATTGAGAGATTAGATCTTTTGAAACTGCCTGTTTGCCATCGCAGCAGATAGTATCTCCAACAGTGCAGCATTGAACGTAATATATTGCACAACATGAGGTGCAGAATATATCAGCAGTAGTCAATGCTGCCCAAATTGCAAATTTTTTGGAAAATGTTAATACCAGATGTATTTGGAACTATTTGCTTGAGTTAGAACTGTTATGATGTAGTATTGTAGAAAAATGTAGAAAATTCACTTTCCAGAATCAGAATCAAAATTATTATCACTGGCATGTGACGTGAAATTTGTAACTTCGCAGCAGCAGTTCAATGTAATACATAGTATAGAAGAGAAAAAATAAATAAAATTTAAAAAAATAATAAATAAGCAAATCAATTACAGTTCATGTATATTGAATAGATTAAAAAATGTGCAAAAAACAGAAATACTGTAGATTAAGAAAGTGAGGTAGTGTCCAAGGGTTCAATGTCCATTTAGGAATCGGATGGCAGAGGGGAAGAAGCTGTTCCTGAATCGCTGAGTGTGTGCCTTCAGGCTTCTGCACTTCCTACCTGATGGTAACAGTGAGAAAAGGACATGCCCTGGGTGCTGGAGGTCCTTAATAATGGACACTGTCTTTCTAAGACTCTACTCCTTGAAGATGTCCTGGGTACTTTGTAGGCTAGTACCCAAGATGGAGCTGACTAGATTTACAACCTTCTGCAGCTTCTTTCAGTACTGTGCAATAGCAACCCCCACCCCCATACCAGACAGTGATGCAGCCTGTCAGAATGCTCTCCACGGTACATCTGTAGAAGTTTTTGTGTGTATTTATTGCGGTACATCTGTAGAAGTTTTTGTGTGGATTTGTTGACATACCAAGTCTCTTCAAACTCCTAATGAAGTATTGCCGCTGTCTTGCCTTCTTATAACTACATCGATAGGTTGGGACCAGGTTAGATCCTCAGAGATCTTGACAGTAGAATTTGATATACAGGTGGAAAGACCTTCAAAAAGAATTCAAGGAAGAGAAGACCAGGTTAGTGTGTGATATTTTGAATATTAATGAACCCAAATTAATATTGGAAGGGAATCTATGAAGTAAGGTCTAGTTTGCATCAAAAAGCAGGCAGAATTAATTCTTTGAGATTATGTATAAGCATCAGATTAATCATGTAAGTGTACTTATGGTGTCAGCATAACTAAATCTGGAAGTGCTTTCAGCTCTTAAAACTTCTCCAGCTGAAGAGCTGTATTTTTATGTGATTGTTCTAATAACCATAATACACAGTGGTGTGAGTTCTGGGAGCTAGTGATCAAATTAAGCTATGTTTGTAAATCTGACCATTGAGAACAGTGTTTAATATATTTTTTTAAAAATCTGAGATGAATTTTAAGGTCTAATCTCGCAATGTCAGAATTGCACTAGGCCGAAGTTAATTGCTTTGGGTGGGAATAAATGGTAGAGCAAACAACAAGCAATATTTAAGTATACTTACTGTAGAATAATATTGTGGAAAATGGGAATTATAGAAGAGAAAAGAGATGAGGTGGGGTGAGATGAAGGATGAAAGATAGTCAACAGAAAGTGAATGGAGTTTTAACTGAATAGGATGATCTCTGGTGTGAATACAAGAGTGGAAGTTTGTGTACATATAAGCAAATGGAAATCTGCAGTCACTGCACGACATACACTCAGTAGCCACTATATTAGGTACAGGAGTGGAACCCAGTGTGGTCTTCTGCTGCAGTAGTCCATCCACTTCAAGATTAGATGCGGTCCGCATTCACAGATGCTCTTCTGCACACCATTGTTGTTCATGGTTATTTGAATTCCTGTCACCTTCCCGCCAGCTAAAACCAGTTTGGCCACTCTCCTTTGACCTCTCATTAACAAGGCATTTTTGCCTGTAGAACTGCTCACAATGGTTTTTTGAATTTTTTTGCACCATTCTCTGTAAACTCTAGGGACTGTTGTGTGTGAAAATGCTAGGAGATCAGCAGTTTCTAAGATGCTCAAACTACTCTGCCTGACACCAACAATCATTTCACGGTCAAAGTTACTGACATTGCGTTTCTTCTCCATTCTAATGTTTGGTATGAATAACAACTGAACCTCATCACTATATCTGTAAGCGTTTATGCATTGAGTTGTTGCCACATAATGAGATATCTGCATTAATGAGCAGGTATGCAGGTGTACCTAATAAAATGGCCACTAAGTGCAGAATGTCAGTAGTGCTAAGTTTGTTAGGTCTTAGTGAGAAGTATGACATCCCATTGTGGAAGAGCATTAGTGTTCCAGAAATATTTCCTTGAAGGTTCTCATGTGTCATACCAAAGAAATTTAAAAGTGACTTTATTTACAAGATTAAAGAATGAGTAGTCATATGACTTCAAAATAATTGAAGTTACTGAGAGGGTAAGTAGTGAAAGTAGTTTTCATGAGAAACTGGTAGCACTAAGTCATACGTCAATGATTATTATAAGGACGACAAGGGAAGCAAGAATATTTTAGTTATTGGCACATTAAGTATATTTATTGGAAGTTGTCTTGAGATTGTGATTGACAATCTCAAACACAACTTAATGTATGAGGATTGGGTGAAAATTTAAAGAGTTTCTATTAATAATGTTCTGCTATAGTCTTTGATTTCTGTCTAGTGGCTAGCTCTCCTCCAGATGAAGGGTCTCCACCCAAAATATCAACTGTCTGTTTCCTTCCATAGATGCTCCCAGTGCCTTGCATGTTGCTCCAGGTTGCAACATCTGCAGTCTCTTGTATCTCCTATCTGCACTCTGTAACTGCTGTGTCATTCCTTAGCAATAATGCAGCTTCAGCTTTTGATCATTCACCATCCTATGATATCATTCAAGTTGCTGGATTCCAGGGATGTCTGTATTCGTCAATGATTCTTTTACTTCCAAATAGAAATGTATTTAGGTTTATTCAAACCACCAAAATACTTTCAGATTTGATTATTTAATTCTGAACATGTGTGGTCACTTCCTATTTCTGATGTAATTTGAGAGTGCGATTACATGGATTCGTATAATTACACTATTAATCCAGAGAATAAAGCTCAAATTCCCACATTATCTTGGGGAAGTTAATATTGACAAAATTTTTTGAACTTTTGAAATTAATTAAGTAAAAGTGAATCCATCTATTAAGCAATGTTCCAGAGTGAAGGAAACGTGCTGAGCTGCTTGATCTAAGTTTACAGTATATCATTTTTAATATAGTACCCAGTGAATCTGAACACATTATATGTTTGGGTTGTTTTTGCCCTCCGTTTTCCTAAACACCAGTGAGCACCACCCCAATCTCCAACTTTTCCTTATAAAGCAATCCCTTTGTATCTATCAGTGAACATTCTTAGAATTATCTCAAATGTTAATTTATTTTCTTAGATAACTATACAGATCACTCTACAGATCACTCTACATGGGCTCTGCTTAATGCATTTGTACAGTTGTAGTAAGACATACCTGCTCTTATACATTAAACCTCTTGAAATGAACACCAGTATTCATTTGTCCTCGTGCACCTGTAAGCCAGTATTTGTAGTTCACGTACAAGGATCCCCAAATCCCTTTTTGCTGCAGTTTTCTGGTCTTTTTCCTTTTAAACAATCTGTTTATCGTTCTTCATCCAAAAGAGAACAACTTTGCAATTTCACACATTGCACTTTATCTGCCAGTTTTTTGTCCGCTCTCTCGACTATCAGTAATTTTCTGTAAACTATTTACATCTTCCTCATAGGTAGTCTTCCCTTCACATACCATTGTTACCATTCTTGCTTTCTCTTCCATGCTCCTGCAATTTTGCTTTTCTAGAGCCACCGGTTCTTCCACCCAGCATTAAGGCTATTCAGTTCTTCCTATTTCAGACATGCCTTAGCCATCTTCCCAAATCCCTTCTATATTTCTTGGTTTTAAGTTCGTTTTTTTCAGAAAAATTGGAAAAGTGAAGGCCCACTGGGGAAAATGTTAAAATGTTTGTATCCATAAATCACAATTAATGGTAATCATAGAGAATTCACATTTTGCTTTCATGTTATTGTATTTAATTTCCAAATGCACATGGAATATTGTCAGTGGGATAGTGTATCAGTGCAGGGACAAATGAAAGAGTAAAACGGTAAGCATTAATGGGACTGAAACCAGGAGGTGTGCATGGCTATGTGTAGGATTCAGTTTAAAGATTTTCATTCCAAAGCTTGTGTAGCCCAGTAAACTTTTGTGAGTGGTTTCCACTATTCAGGCAGGCACTCTGTAGTCTTGGTAAAGTAAAATTCCTTAAGCATCCGCATTAATGGAATCATTTTGAATGCAATGTTTACTTTTTTGGCAAATTGCTAAGTAGTTTCACATCAAGTCTGTAAACACACAAATTTAAGCGTTCGTATGGTAAGATTCACTGTCCCTTTAAACAAGGCAAAGCTAAGACTTAGTTGATGCATCTTATTCAGGAAATTTTTAATATCTGAAATAGATTTAGTCAACATTAATAAAAAGGTTGAAAGCAAACTCAAATGTAAAAGGAATTAAAAATTCAAGCCTGACACACTCAGGGCTTTGCTTTTTAATTTTTTTCTTGAAGTGATGTTCAGTAAACCATCACTGAGCACCTATGTAGTGTGTTAGCTTTTTATTCTTTTCAGACTTCTGTGACAATGTATTTCGATAAAATCGGCCATGCATTATTGTTTCAAAAGTGTAGATATGATGCCCATATTATTGGCACATGTGTTTGTACCCTGAATGTGAGTGGGCAGTAGTGGGGATTGGAGGTGGGGACATGGGTGACATGAATGATTTTTGAAAAAGACCAAAAATTGCAGAAATGAACCAAAAATAAACAAAGAAAAAATTGAAACATGATATAAGACCTGTAATGGTGGTACTAAGTTATTTTGCAGAGAAGTAGATGAACAATCTGGGACACTTCTGTGGGTCACTGACTTGTGTCCTCCCTCCTGTTGTTAAGATTAAACTTCAATGTTGAACTCCCTGCAGAGTCCAGTGGCAGAATGCCAACTTCCTGCAGATAATGTAGCAAATATATTGGAAATTTTCTCTCGATATCAATCCCATTTTGACTTGGCAAAAGTTCAGTAATTCCTTTCAATGGAACGGAATGGCTCGGAAAGGACATGCGTAAATTAATTTGCTTTATTTTAAAAATGCGGTTGCAATTCTTAATGTTAAATGTATGTGAATGTGTTGATTTTAAAATGCTTTCTATGTTTAATTTTTCTTCTTAATGTTTTTTAAGAAATTTGTGCCAAATATTCACAATCACTCAGTCACAAGATATTCAAGGTCTTAACAGCCAGTAATCCTGAAGCATGCCTCAGCCAACTGTAAAATTGTTACTGAGAGTAGGGGTGCTTTTTCGATTTGGGAGGTCTATGTGTGGCATGGAACTTTGGTGATCGACCCAGCTTTGGGGACAAAGTTACTGCTTCAGTTAAGTGTAGATATGA
The DNA here is from genome assembly GCF_963921235.1 of Mobula hypostoma. NCBI lineage: Eukaryota > Metazoa > Chordata > Chondrichthyes > Myliobatiformes > Myliobatidae > Mobula > Mobula hypostoma. The sequence goes on along the minus strand of NC_086104.1, from coordinate 90,725,187 downwards.
AATTGAATTTGGACTGCTCCCTCTCTGCATTGGGCCATGCGATCCCACTGGGCCAGATGATTCCAGGAGGCTTTGTATTGTTTACCATGAGTCCGTTGTGTACAGTAGTTCATCTAAGTACATTATAGCACTATAGATGTATTATGTACATCTATAGTGCTTCTGGATTAAATTTTTAATACATGGTTACTTGTACATCACAAAAGTAACTCCTTTTTAAATCTTTTTATTGAATTAGTACCCAAAAGATAAACCAAATAGGCACTGATGCACAGTTGCAATATAACTTTACAAGAGATATTAATGCACAAAAAAAAGTTAGTACAAACAGTGCAGTTTAGATATAAAATAACCAGGTAATATAATAGTATACTAATTTTCAAACATGTCAATAAGGAAAAAAAACCCAAAAAAACCCCCCAGAAAAAACCCACCGTGCAACTAAACTAAAAAGCAAAGCAATGGGCTAACTAGGTATCAAGTAGAGTTAAACAACTTAAAACAATCACGTCCTCAAACCCGACCTCCATTAAAAACAGTTAAAAAGCAAGAAGGGAATGTAAATATGGCCAGAGAAAGAAAAAAAAAGTTACATTAAATGAAAATGTTGAATAAAAGATCTCCAAGTCTGTTCAAATTTAACTGAAGAATCATAAAGATTACTTCTAATTTTCTCCAGATTTAAACATAGTATCGTCTGGGAAAACCAAAAGAATGTAGTTGGATAAAAGTAACTCCTGTGAAGTGCTTTAATGCATTTCCTGTTAAATGTGCTATGTAATTGGAAGATGTCATTACTGATGTTAATAAAAATATCCTTTTGGGCTAGAGTTCAGAGAAGAAGCATTCTCCTCTTAAATTAGAATAGGCTTCCAGAGAAGATTATTTATTTGATATCTCCAGATAGTTGTGAAGGCAAGTTTAATCACTGTCTGTCAGGCGTCCTGATAGTTTAAGGTTGTAGCAATGATAATAGAAAATGCCTTGTCATGGAAAGAATATGTATCTTGAAAAATGAGTGATTATGTTGGCATGAATTAATGTGTGTTTGGTTTTTTTGGATAAATTTAAATTCCCAGCTGGGCAGTACAAAGAGGTGCCAGGTTTTAGATGACAGCACATACTGGATTGTCCAAAACATTTACCAACAGTTTCCACCTTGCCAATGAAACCAGTCACTTGTTGCATAGCTTGGCCAGTGTATCAGTATGTGACCGCAACCTTTCAACAATCCAGCTCAAAAGTACTTTTCAGTGTCTTTGGACTGTGGTTGTGTGAGAAATATGAAGGGCTGTCTCTGGTTCAACCTGCGATTTGAGAGTTGTGTGTGCATATAATTATTTACTTAAAAAAAACTTAAAAGTTGATCCTTCCTTTTTAAACATATTCTGAGAAAACTGGGAGTATGTGTGAAGCCACTACCCACTTTAAAAATGTATGCGGAAGGTACCATGCTTTTGTTGGTAATTACCTGTGGGGGAAAGGAAGGAAGAAGTTGCATGATGCCGTCACTCCCCTCCCTCCCCTCCCTCCCCCAACACACACACCTTCAGCTGTATAAAATTCACCACTGGATCAGCCTGGAAGATCTTGACGAGGCTATGCACATTGAGGCTGCTTCCATGAGGTGAGTGGTGGGTGGGCAGATGGAGGAAACTGAAGCCCCTTTTTTCCTGTGAAATATCTGTTACTTTACAGTGTGGTGGAGGTTATCCCTGGCATTCTTCCCAGAATTTATCCCTCAACTATATAAAAAAAAATCTGATTATCTGTTCATTATCACAGTGATATTTTTGGAAGTTTTGCCAATTGGCTGCCATGTCTTCATTTTGTGATGGCTGCTGCACTTTAAAAGAAAGTAGTTAATTGACTCCAAAACACTTTAGGAGGGACAGCTTGTGAAAGGACTGCTGCATCCACTGAAACAGGCAGACAATGCCTCTGTTTATTTTCTCATCCAAAAGCTGTCATCTCGAACAATGCAGTACACCCTCAATACAACATTGAAATGCTAGCATGAGGCTGTTTGCTCAAGGACTGCAGTGAACCTTAAATTTATGATTAGTGCATGTACACTACCTATTGAGCTAAGCTAACCTTATGTAAGAGATCACTTGTAGAATTTTTGGGGAAAAACAATTACTAGCTGCTTAAGCAGACTTTTTATTTTAGCTTTGGCAATTTTACAGATTACTTCTGCCAAATACCCTTAAAGATAAAACCTTGTATCAAATACAGGATTCTGAATTCTTATTAAAAATGTACACCCAATGGTAAACCATTCATTGCACAGTGGTAAGTCTGTGGTAAATGTCAAAAATTGAACTCTAGATTCAAGGCTCACTATAAAAAACATGCTTTTTAACAAAAAAGAAATCTATTAACTTAAGCTGCTTCCAGCTGCGGTATTCTGGACCACTTCATTAGAGTGTGGAAATCTTGAGATATTTTTTAAAAGAAGAAAATATTCAGTGCTCAATAGGATATAAAAGAAAGAAAATTATAGTCCAAATTTGAATGAAACAATAGAACTTTAGGGTATATGGAGATTAAAAAGCTCAAATAAAATTGTGGTAATGCTCACTTTCATCCCATTCACATCAGAATTAATGCTTATGAAGTTGGTGCTTGAATGTAGAACATTACAGCACAGTACAAGTCTTTCGGCCAATGATGTGCCAACCTTTTAACCTTCAAAATCAATTTATCCCTCCCCCTACATAGTCCTCCATTTTTCTATCATCCATGTGCTTATCTAAGAGTTTCTTAAATGTGCCTTATGGAGCCATGCAATGCTTGTAAGCTTAATTGTATGCACCTATGTAGCTGTTCCTAAATTTGGATGATTAGTGAGAAGAGTGCTTCTGTTTTATCCAATGACTTGATAAATATATCTGGTGTTAGCATTATTGCAAAGCACGAATTTGTCTTAACAATATGAACCTACAGCTTTGGAAGGCCAGGGGTGGAGTGTTACTGCCAGCATGACAGTTCTGCAGGAGTGATCCAACTGCAGTTCTTGATTAATGAGGTTAGTTTTTTTTACTTACCTTCATTGTAGTTGAAGTAGCATGAAAAATGTGTGTTTCACTTAAACGTGCATATTTTTTGAGATGCATTGCACAGGATTAAATTTTAATTTGAATTTATTTTGCAACCTTGAAAAAGGATATCGAATTTGAATAGTTCAGTTAAAAGAATAATAAACCTATCCAAAAAGAACCAAATTGTTTTTTGCCAATTAATGTTAATATATCAAACAGTAATTGCAGGTATGAATGAAAGTAATTATTTTTACAATGTGCTAGCTGTTTTTCTGATGGTTTGAGGATTGTATGTTAGTAGATCCACATTGTATACACTACAACAGTGTATTTTAGATGTTACGTTTTTGATCCCCTATTTCTCTGCCAATTTTGTTTCTCTCTTCTATCCCTTGTCTGTCCTTAATTTATATTCCTCCTGTCTGTGACTTGCCTCTTGGATGATTACTGCCCTCCTTGTTAATCACTCTGAGTACAAACGTTATCTCCTTAAAAATTGCAATAATCACTCAAAGAGCTCACAGGCTCCTTGGCATGATCATCCCATTATGTAACCAGCCTTTATTGGAGTGAAATTGCAATGATTAACTGAGCGAGGCTCAAAGAACATTTGTAGATGCCATCTGAAATATTTTGCTTCAGGAAGATTTCCGGTCATCTCACAATTCCTAGTGTATAAAATCCAGAGACAGCGTACAGCTATGGGTATTTTAGGAATAGAAAGCCAGGCTTGCAATGGTAAATTGTTCATTGAATTTCCTACGTAACTAAAGTGACTAAATTTCAAATTACTGTGGGCTGTGAGTTGTATTCTGTCACCTTCGGAAGTTTGGACCCAGGTGCATAAATGACTTGAATCTGTTGGGTGACAACCTCCTCACCACAGGATTTTCAAACAAATGAACTGTTTGTTGGTTGAGGGATAAAAATATTGAAGAGTCTGTCTCTTCTAAGTAATTTTGTGAGTATTTTTGCATTCAACTGCAAGGGTAGATTATTCCTCACTTTAATCTTCTGAAGGTGGTGCTTCCACTCAATTCAGCACTATAGTGTTCCAGTATATTTTATGCTGTGCTCAGAATAAGTCTTAAACCTGCATTCCTTTGACTCAAAGCCAAGAATGGTAGCATCGAGTCGAAGATGAAGCTTTAAATATGCCAGGGCAGTAAAGCAATGCAATTTTCCTATATTTTTAGTTGACATCCTAAGAATTTTGCTGGGGCAATTGCAAAGGCATTTCCACAGACACAAATGTTGAGCTGTTGATCAATATTAATGGCTACTTATTCTCAGTCAACCTGAACTAAAGAGACAGATCAACCTTTTATCAAGTAAGGAAATGTATGTATTTAACAAGCTGATTATTCACATATAAGATACCAAGCTGAAAGTATAAGGGTCATAATGTCAAATGCAAGCAATCTCATTGAATTGTCCCAGAATAATTTTTGAGAATGCACAGAGCAGAGTTGAACAGCTTCAATACTGGATACTTCCCGAGTGCTTGCCAAAAACCAAGTCAGCTTAATCATTACACAGTCTGCCTTCTTGGGAGCAGAGGTTCACTTTCCATGTTTTATCAGCTTATTTTCTGCAAAATGTAGTAGAGAATTCACTGAAATTAGTGGCCTTATTTTAGCATCAACAGAAGAAAAACAGTTAACTGAATTTACCTTAAAGCTTCAATCCAATTCACAGTTAATAAAATTTTTGGAAGAAGTATAATACTTGTAATGTCAGATACATGGCAGCAATATAGCATGATCCCCAAAACACCTCTTGATGCAGGAAAAAGTATTAGACTAACTCTATGGAGAATTCCCCTGCTTTGTCTCAGAATAATGCCAAGGGATCTTTTACATCCAGCTGAGAGAGGAGATGATGCCTTGATTTTATGCAGATCTGAAAGATGGCGTCTCTGATAGTGCAGCACTCTCTCATTATGACAGAATATATGCATGGATTTACAAAGTGGGTTATCAATACAAAGCTTCCTGATTCTACCATTGGAGCCACAGCTGATACCCAAAATTGTTTTGTTCATTCACATGGTCAGATACATATCCTGCAAACTGAATCAGAAAAAAAATGCAAGTTTCTGACATTTGCTCCTGTGAGGTACTGTCATTCAACACGTGAGAATGGTGACAAAAAAATATCAAATTTGCCTGGTTACTTTCCTTTTCAAGATGATTCCACAGTCTGCTTCAGATATCAGTTGTGAATGTTTAAGACTTTTTTCCTTGTGTAGAATTTTACTCTGTGGGGAAAAGATATAACAGAATTATATATAGGCTGTTTTGTTAGATGCCAGCAGCCTTCTGGGACATACAATCAAGACTTGTGAAAGCAGTGTTACTACAATCGTTTTTTAAAAAATTAAGATTATTATCTTCACTCGAAGATGGACATTTCCAGTTCCAGGACCAAATTTCTGATTTGTGAATGAGGAAGTCTAGGCAATTGGTCTTTGATTCTACTACTTTGCAAGTGAATTTTCCTGTGGCATTCTCTAAACAGGCCAACATTTTTGTGGGTTATTTTGCCTTTTCCTGAAAGGTTTATGTCAATCAAGAAAGATCAGTGTTGATGGACTTGAAGCTTTTTTTGTATATTGCATTTGTTGGAAGATGTAATATGTTTTTACTGTCCTGCAGGGAGCCCTTGTGAGTGCCTTGGCAGATGATACTTTACATCTCTGGAATCTGCGTCAGAAAAGGCCTGCCATACTCCATTCTCTTAAATTTAACAAAGAAAGGTAGAGTAATTAAATCTTCAGTGGTCTCCTGGTGTTCACTGAGTATATTGGGTAGATATTGAAAGACAATATAAGCATTTACTACAATGTTTAGAAATTGGCATTTTGTAATGTATTCCATGATGAACCTGTTTCTATTGGTCAAAGGGCCAGTGATCAGAAGACAAAGTTCAGAAAAATAATAAAGGTAACATTAGACCAGTAACAATACTACTACAGTACTATAAAACTATGTGTTAGTTCCTGATAGTTATCAATGGAGAAATTCATCCAGTGTATGCTGCTGGGTTCTTTTGATTGACTGTAAATGAATGAAATTAGCACAGACCCCTGGTGTAGATAATGAACTGCATTCACACAATGTTGTTGATTGCATCCTCCAAATCTTCATATTCATTGTAACACTCAAGATGATTACCGATGCCTGCAAATTCTTCATAGTTCCTAACTTATTGAAGTAGTGAAATCATTTCATTTTTACTTCCAGTCATTTCTCCGAGCCTGAATAACGATTCGGAATTGTCTTTTTGCTTATTTCTCACTAACTATCAGCAACAGAAATAATTGCTTTTTGAACACAACACACACCCACAACTGACACTATCTTAAAAACTATGCTGTAAGCTTGGTGTAGCGTCTAATGACCACGTGTACGTGATTGATGGTTAGAAACTGTTAGAAAAAGTGGCATAGTGTCCCAAAAAAAACAAAGGGAATCGTGGCAATTTTCTCAATTAGTTTTTGTTGTTTAAGAGCTGTCCCAAGTAAGTGGCTGTTTCAATTAACCAATGGCCCAGTTAACCAGGATCCACTGTTACATGCATGTTTGTGTTTCTTGCTTGATATAACCATAACAGGAGTCATGCAGATTTATCTCAAAGGGAGCAGAGGCACAAATAGGATGGAAAGACAAACCAGACTGCATTTGCGTGTTGTGGGGGTTGCAGTGAGTAGCTCTGAAAGCAGCTGGCTCCCTTGGGTGCAGGTGATGTCTATTCTCAATGGGGCTGAGGGACAAAGAATAACAATGCAAAGCTCTCCATCTCTCCTGTGGGACTACAACAGGCATATTCTGGAAGATTGGTTGTCTGCAACTCAATTACATTGAATTATTAAGCATGTGGACTTGAGGTTGTGGTTGAATCAGATGGGTTTCAGTACTTTTAAATGAGTATATTCAACAAAAGTGTGCAGTCAGATAAGCAATTGGCTGCATATTATTTTGATTCTCTGTATCTGGAATAGAAATGCCTCCTACATTCAGTCCATGACTCCAAGGCTCTTTCATCTATGTATGTTTCCAAATGCCTCTTTGCAATTGTACATGGCTTGACTACTTCCTCTGGCAGTTCTTTACAAGTACTCAGTACCCTGTGTAAAGTAGTTACTTCTTGATTGTCTTTTACATCTCCCCTGTCTTGTGTTTGTGCCCTCTCTCTCATTTGGGCTCCTAAACCTGGTGAAAAAATTATGACTCTCCACTTTATCCTTACACCTCATGACTCTTATAAACTACTGTGAGGCCGCCTTGCACTCCAGGGCTTAAAGATCCAGTATGACCAACCTCTCCCAATAACTTGGCTCTCTAGTCCAGGCAGTATCCTTGTGAATCTCTCCTGCACCCTCTCAGCTCCCTTTCGAATGAGTTTGGAGGCGACGTTAGATGTACGACAACTCTGGCAAGGTTTGCAAGACATTACTTCCTACAAAGTGAAACCCAATAGCATGAATGGCAGCGAGGCTTCACTACCAGGTGAACTCAGCGCCTTCTATGCCTCCTTTGAAAGGGAGAATATAACTACAGCTGTGAAGACCCTTGCAGCACCCGGTGATCCTGTGATCTCTGTCTCATTGGCTGATGTTAGGCTGCCTTTTAATCGGCTGAACCCTCTCAAGGCGGAAGGTCCCGATGGAGTACCTGGTAAGGCTCTGAAAACTTGTGCCAACCAACTGGTGGGAGTATTCAAGGACTTTTTCAACCCCTCACTGCTACATGCAGAAGTTCCCACTTGCTTCAAAAAGGCAACAATTATCCAGTGCCTTAGAAGAATGAGGTGAGCTGTCTTAATGACTATCACCCGGTAGTACTCACGTCTACAGTGATGAAATGCTTTGAGAGGTTGGTCATGACTTGACTGAACTCCTGCCTCAGCAAGGACCTGGACCCATTGCAATTTGCCTATCGCCACAATATGACAATGGCAGATGCAATTTCAATGGCTCTTCGCACGGCCTTAGACCACCTGGACAGTACAAACACCTATGTCAGGATGCTGTTCATCGACTAAACTCAACATTTAACACCATCATTCCCACAATCCTGATTGAGAAGCTACAGAACCTGGGCCTCTGTACCTCCCTCTGCAATTAGATCCTCAACTTCCTAACTGAAAGATCACAATCTGTGCAGATTGGTGATAATATCTCCCCCTTGCTGATGATCAACACTGGTGCATCTCAGGGGTGTGTGCTTAGCCCACTGCTCTACTCTCCCTAGACCTATGACTGTGTGGCTAGGCATAGCTCAAATACCATCTATAAATTTGCTGATGATAGAACCATTGTTGGTAGAATCTCGGATGGTGACAAGAGGGCGTACAGAAGCAAGATATGCCAACTAGTGGAGTGCTGACGCAGCAACGACCTTGCACTCAACTTCAGTAAGACAAAAGAGCTGATTGTGGACATCAGGAAGGGTAAGACAAAGGAACACATGCCAATCCTCATAGAGGGATCAAAAGTGGAGAGAGTGAGTAGTTTCAAGTTCCTGGGTGTCAAGATTTCTGAGGACTAACCTGGTCCTAACATGTCAATGCAGTTATAAAGAAGGCAAGACAGCGTCTATACTTCATTATGAGTTTGAGGAGATTTGGTATGTCAACAAATATACTCAAAAACTTCTATAGATGTACTGTGGAGAGCATTCTGACAGGCTGCATCACTGTCTGATATGGTGGGGGGGGGCACTGCACAGGACTGAAGGAGGTTGCAGAGGGTCGTAAATTTCGTCGGCTCCATCTTGGGTACTAGCCTACAAATTACCCTGGACATCTTCAAGGAGCGGTGTCTCAGAAAGGCAGAGTTCATTATTAAGGACCTTCAGCACCCAGGGCATTTCCGTTTCTCACTCTTACCATCAGGTAGGAGGTACAGAAGCCTGAAGGCACACGCCCAGCGATTCAAGAACAACTTCTTCCCCTCTGCCATCCAATTCCTAAATGGACATTGAACCCATGAACACTACTTCCTCTGCTTTTTGCACAATTTTTAATCTATTCCATATATGTATGCTCTAATTGATTTACTTATTTTTTTTTTCTTCTATATTATGTATTGCATTGAACTGCTGCTGCTAAGTTAACAAATTTCACAACACATGCCGGTGATAATAAACCTGATTCTGATTCTGAGCTTGACAGTGGCTTTTATAACAGAGCCAACTTTCTCCACTTGTGTGGCTGCTTTTAGTGAGTTGTGCTGCAGGTCTCTCTGTTCCACAAAGCTCATCAGTTCTTCAATTTTGCTATTTCTTTGATTTTACATAAGAGGAATTTGCCATTTTAGCACCCAAAATTAATCTCTTCTGTTCCAAAGAATGGTATTCACATGCAAAAGTAGTATCTGGAATTAGTTCAAATTACAGTTTGTATATATCTATCGCCCACCCATCATTTTCATACTCACCACTGATGAAGTTGTGGTTAAAGTGGTTAAACTCATGGATGTGTCAAGAAGCCCTAAGGTATCTTTTTCCTCAACAAGAATAATAAAAATCTATCGGTTGTGGGGGAGGAAAGCAGAACATGGCATCTAACAAGACTGTAGTTACGTTAGATAAGAACATCCTCTAATTGAATGTTTTGACTTAAGGAGTTGGACAAGGACTTTCCCTTGTCCAACTACATCTTTGCTGTTACTTGACCCTGCTTTTGAGGTCTATTATTGACACTGACCAACCAGGATAGTTTTCCCTGGAGCTAAAGGTTGTTCAGTCTCAAAGTAAGCTCCTGTTGCACTTAGCTACTTGTTCTGCAAGTGTCAAGTCTTCCTTCAAAAAAAAACATTTTGGCCGTGATTATGTAGTTGTGAAGTTACAGCATATGCACACAAGGCTGTAACCTCAAAATTCAAATTTATTTATCATATGTACATCAAAACCACATAGTTTGAAATGAATTGTTTGTGTTAACAATGAATACACCTAATGATGTGCTAGAAGAAGCCTGCAAGTGTTATCACACATTCCAGCACCAACATAGTATACCCACCATGTTCAGCAGAACAACACAGACATGAAGTTTGAGGATTTTGGCGTAGAGCAAATTCCTTTAGTCATTAGGTGCCTTGAGTACCATTTGTTGCCTGATACAGGTTGACCACCACAAATCCAGAATGATTGGGACATGTGCAGTGCTGGATTAGTGATTTTGCTAAATCACAGGTGGTTAGGCAAGATAAAATAAGTAAACACCTCTAACCCACTTGATGATAATCCTTGGATAATAAAGAGGAAAGAAATGACAAATATAACGCGTGAAATATATTGAAGCACAGTACAGCCACTTCATAAACAGCGAGTGATATTTAGCCTTCAAAGAGCAGAATATTCCATTGGAAGGGTGGAATTAATGACGTACAATTAGGTGGCAAGTGGTACCATAAGCATCCTTTAATAACAGTTCTGCTTTTGGATGCATGGTGCAGTTATAATCCATTCTTTTTTGTTGGCATGGTAAATTTCTGGAGACTGCTTCATACCTTCTGAAAGCTCTGGGATGTAAACTTTTGCCAATGACTAACAACTTACACCTGTGGGTTCCTGCAGTGTTGGAGTAGCCCAACACAGTGACACAATCTTTTGGTGCTTTATGAACTGTTAGTGATACTGCATCCTCTGCAGTTAGTGTTCGTCTCGGAGTATAACACCAAAATAAAGTGGTTCTGTAAACTTTGTGTATCTGCTCAAGGCTTAAATTTTCATCAGAAACTAACTTCGTAAACTCATCAACAAACTCAGCAGCTGCTTTCTTGTCTGTGGATGATTTTTCAACACACTCTACGAAATATTATTCCATATTGTTGCTTGAAATGTTGAAGCCACCCTTCACTGTAATCACGCTCATAATCCAGTCCTAATTCTTCATGAAATAATTTCACTTGTTCCTTCACCATCTCTCCTGCCAGTTCTACACCTTCTTTGATGTGGAGTTTAACCATTTTATGAGAACTTTATCTCATTGTGAACATGTTCCATCTTTTATTGTTTTTCTTATGCACCTTTTTTTTGATTCACTGTCAGCAAAGAGCTGGAGCAACTTTTCTTTTTGTTTCTTTATATCATTATCTGTGGAAGTGCCAATATTATACAAGTTGCATATGCTTTTCACAGACACGCAACTTTCGGAGCTTCTACCTTATCTTGTATAGATAGCGTATGGTGTTTGCACTTCACACCACAAGAAGCACTTCCTGTATTTAATGAGGATATGACTTCATTGATAAGCACAGGTTATAAAAATAAATGCAGAATGACCCAGAGGAATGACTTGCTTCTTTTAAAGACTGTTCCATCTACTGATTCTGCTAATGACGGTGGCAACGGGTTGGCGTGGCAACGTGGGACATTTGAAATTAGGCGGGCAAAAATTATGTCCGAACCAGCGGTGGAACTGGATTACTAATTGCTGGATTCGAGGTGGTCCACCTGTACTATTCCTTGAATTTCTCTTTAATTCTCAGATATTCTGCTACCATTTCCTTTGCCACTGGTTTTCTTCCATTGAAGGAATTTTAAGAGCTCTTGGGAAAAGTGGATTAAACTTGAACTAAAATAGGAGACTGATGGAGGGAATAAGGAAGGTTTAAATTTGCTTCTGAAAAGTGATTGTTAATGTTGTCCTGTTGTATTTCCGTTTGAGAAAGCTAGCCACTCTAAAAAGGGGAATCTGTCAAGTCTTCCTATATTATTTATTTATTCAGGACAATTCTTAACAAAAATTAATTGAAAAAATTTCTAGGATACACTTAGTTTATTTGGGACACTATACCATTTAATTGAGGCAGGAGATTGTTACCGAACAGGTTCTAACTAGCATTAGTCACGCGCACTTGTGTGGCTGTTAGATGCTACACTGTGCTTCAATTGAACAGTTTTTCCTTTCCAATATTTTTATTAGTTTCTACATAGAAGAATACAGAGTACAAGAAAGTGTATATAAAAGGTCAAAAAAGATTTTTAAAAACTACCAATTACATTATATCTATTCATAATCTCATTATCCTGTATTCATGTAAGTTAATCAATAGTTATATTAAAATATGCTAATTTATTAGGAAAAAAATCTAACCCCTACCAAGACTGAAGCTATACCTTCTCATATAATAAAAAATAATAATAGCCAACATCTGAATTTAAACAACGACTTGAAGGTTTTGAAAATAATTCAGAAAAGGTCCCCACAACGTTTGAAAGTCTTGACGAGATTCAGAAATTGAACAATGAATCTTTTCTAAATCTAAGCATGACATAATGTCGCATAACCACTGAGAATGAGTAGGAGGAAAAACATCTTTCCATTTAAACAAAAGTGCCCTCCTAGCTATAAGAGAGCTAAAGGCCAAAATATGTAAATATGCCTTCAGCTTGAGATTTTGTCTTGCAACAATACCAAATAGGGCCGTCAGAGGATTAGGCTTAAAATTGACCTTGAGAAGTAAAGAAAAAGTTTGAAAAACTTCCTTCCAATATTTTTCAAGACTCGGACAAGTCCAAAACATATGAATTAATGAAGTTTCTCCATTATTACATCTGTCACAGTAGGGAGATATATCCGAATAAAAATGAGATAGCTTATCCTTAGTCATATGAGCTCTATGTACCACCTTAAATTGTATGAGGGAATGACGAGCACGTAACGAAATATTAACCAGTTTAAAAATTTCATTCCAAGTTTCCTCAGATATTAACGTCTGTAAATCTTGTTCCCAGAGATTCTTAATTTTGTCTAAAGGAACATTCCTCGCCTCCAGTAACATGCCATAAATATTAGATATTGAACCATTATGAAAAGGTGTCAAATTGAAAATTACGTCTAGTAAGTTCTTATCTGAGCTTATAGGAAATGTGCATAATTGAGATCTTAGTCTCTGATTTGTAAATATCTAAAGAAGTGAGTTTTGGGTAAGCTATATTTAGCTGACAATTGCTCAAATGAAAAATGATTTCCTCCAACAAACAGATCCCAAAAACACTTAATACCCAACCTGTCCCATTCTTTAAAAACTAAATCGGTCATGGAGGGTTTAAAAAAAGAAGTTAGAATAAATGGGACTTGAAAGGGAAAATCTCAATAAACTGAAGTGTTTTCTAAGTTGTATCCAGATCCTAAGAGTATGTTTAACTATTAAATTATCAGTTAGTTTACTTACAAATAAAGGGAGTGAGGATCCAAGAAGAGAAATAATAGAAAATTTATTAACAGAGTTAGCTTCTAAAGAAACCATACTAGACAGTCTACACGATTAATATAATATTAGATTAGATTATGAGGACATTCAGTCCTCATTTATTGTCATTTAGAAATGCATGCATTAAAAAATGATACAATATTCCTCCAGTATGATATCACAGAAACACAAGACAGACCAAGACTAAAACTGACAAAAACCACATAGTTATAACATATAGTTACAACAGTGCAAAGCAATACCGTAATTTGATAAGAGCAGACCATGGGCAGAGTAAAAAATAGTCTCAAAGTCCCAATAGCCCATCATCTCACGCAGATGGTAGAAGGAAGAAAACTCTCCCTGCCATGAGCTTCCAGTGCCGCAAACTTGCCGATGCAGCATCCTGGAAGCACCCGACTACAGTCCGACTCTGAGTCCGTCCGAAAACTTCGAGCCTCTGACACTGAGCACCATCTCTGCCGAGAGCTTTGAGCCCGGCCCCAGCCACCAAGCAACAGGCAAAGCCGACGATTCGGGGCCTTCCCCTCCAGAGATTTCGGATTACACAGTATCAGCGGCAGCGAAGCAGGCATTTCAGAAGTTTGACCAGATGCTCCTCCGTGCTCTCACGTCTGCCTCGATCAAATCAGAATTGTGCACGGCCTCCTACTTGACAGATTACAGATATTCATCAGCGGAGAGGCCGTGCATGCTGCGTCACACCGCCATCTTCTCCTCCCGAAATATAGCCAAAATGTAATATATATTAACTGCCCAGTAATAAAACCTAAAATTATGTAAGATTAAACCTCCAGACTTTTTAGATTTTTGAAGATGAACTTTATTTAATGGAGGACGTTTATTTTTCCATATATAAGAGGATTTTACATAGCCGTCAGTCCCGGACTCGGGACGGCACCCACTGACTGACTGACTGATAAGAGGATAAAATAGAATCAAGAGAGTCAAAAAAGGATTTGGGAATAAAAATGGGTAAAGCCTGAAAAAGATATATAAATTTAGGTAGAATTTTCATTTTAATAGAATTAATTTGTCCAATCAACGATATTGAAAGAGGTGACCAATTTAATGATATTCTTTTTACATGGTTCAATAAAGTAAGGAAGTTTTCTTTAAACAAGTGTTTGTAATTCTTAGTGACTGTAACACCCAAATAAGTAAATTGATTCCTTACAATTTTAAAAGGGAGATTAGTATAAGTTGATACCAAATTATTTAAAGGAAATAATTCACTCTTATGTAGGTTCAATTTAAATCCTGAAAACTAGATAAAATGGGAAAGTAAAGAAAGTACACAAGGTAGCGAGATCGCAACATTAGAGATAAAAAGCAATATATCATCGGCGTAAAGTGAGATTTTGTGAATAATACCTCTCCTTAAAATACCACAGATATCATTAGATTCTTGAAAAGCAATGGCTAAGGGTTCTAAAGCTAAATCAAAGAGCAAAGAACTCAACGGATAACCTTCTCTAGTTCCGCGGTGAAGTTTAAATGATTTCGTATTCTGAAAATTAGTAAGAACCCGAGCAGAAGGAGATAGATAAAGTAATTTAATCCATTGAATAAAATCTGGTCCAAAATTAAATTTTTCTAAGGTTTTAAATAAATAATTCCATTCAACCTGATCAAAGGCCTTCTCAGCATCTAAGGATATCACACATTCCGATATCTCCTGAGAAGGAGAGTAGATAACATTTAATACACGGCGTATATTAAAATGGGAATGTCGGTTTTTAATAAATCCAGTCTGATCATCAGAAATAATAGAAGGTAAAATATTTTCAATCCTATGAACCAAAACTTTAGAAAGGATTTTAGTGTCAACATTGAGTAATGAAATTGGTCTATAGGAAGAGCATTCAGTTGGTTCCTTGTTCTTTTTTAGGATAAGTGAAATAGAAGCTTCATAGAAAGATTGAGGCAAGCTACCCAACTTGAAACAATCCAAAGAGACTAACTGTAACTGCACTATAATTAATGAGGAAAAAGCCTTATAAAATTCTCCAGAAAATCCATCTGGACCCGGAGACTTCCCCAAGTGTAATGAACCTATAGCTTGGCAATTTCCTCATAAGAAACGGGTTGATCCATCTGGTTGCAGAAAGTACAGGGATATTTGATATAGAAAATTATTCATTACAGTACTATCTTTAGGGGAATCGGAACTATAAAGTTTAGAATAGAATTCTCTAAAGGTATCATTTATTTCAGAGTGATCAGTTGTCCTATCACCACGAGTTTTACAAATTTCTTTAATTTGTCGTTTAACTACAGAAGTTTTTAATTGGTTGGCCAATACTTTGCCTGATTTATCTCCGTGAATGTAAAATAGAGTTTTATCTTTAAGAAGTTGAGTTTCAATTGGCTATGTTAACAGAAGATCATATTTAGTTTTAACTTCAACACGTCTTTTATATAAAGCAGGATCTGGAGCTATAGCATATTTTTGATCTAATTGTTTCAATTGATTGGCTAATTCAGTTCTTTCTTTATTAGCTTTATTCTTAACGCTCACAGTAAAAGAAATAATTTGTCCTCTAAAATAGGCCTTGAAAGTATCCCATACAATAAGATTAGAAGTCTCTTCCTTTTTATTCTCTTCAAAAAACAAAATAGTATGCCTCTCTAGAAATTTTAAAAGTTCCTTATCAGATAACAAAGTTGTCTTAAAACGCCAAAATCTGATTGAGGAAGACCAGGGAGATTTAAAGATAGAAATACAGGAGTATGATCTGAGACGGTAATCTCTTTGTATTCACAGGAACAAAGTGATGAAATTATTTGACTATCAATAAAAAAAAATCAATCCTGGAATGTGTATGATGAACATGGGGGAAAAAACGAGTACTCCGTATCTAAAGGATGTAAAAAGACACCAAACATCAACAATACCGCACTTCAATAAGAAAGATTGAATAAACAAAGCTGATTTATTAAGAGACGCAGATTTAGAAGATGATCAGTCTAAAACTGGGTCTAGCCAACAATTAAAATCTCCTGCCATCACTGGAGAATAAAGACTTAGATCTGGTGAAAACGAAAAAATAAACGCTCTAAGAATCCTGGATCATCTACATTTGGGGCATACACATTGGCAAATACTATTAATTTATTATGTAATTTTCCTGAAATATAACAAAATGTCCATTGATATCAGACACTACTTTATGTTGGACAAAGGAAAGTGTATTACCTATAAGAATCGAAACTCCTCTAGATTTGACCTGAAAAGAAGAATGAAAACAAAGTCTATTCCGACGGCTAAAACGACATAAACTATCACATTTGCGTATATGAGTTTCTTGTAAGAAAATAATAGGGACCTTAGAATTTCCTAATATAAGCAAAAATCTTATTACATTTAACAGGGTGATTTAACCCTTTCATGTTAAAACTGAGTAACTTAATAGTTTCGTCCATTTTTAATATTATTTAAAGGAAGGGTTAAAATGTAATTTAAAACCAACCCATAAACCTTGAGAAATGGTAACCAAGCAACAAGTTGGCTAAAAATTTGAAAACAGCTTCTGAGAAAAAAAAACATACCCCAACCCACCTCCCAAAGAAAGAAGGCAGACCAATAGGAAGCTGGCATCTACAACTACAGACAACCCGCCAAAAAATCTGGTGATCACTCCAATTCGTTTCAAGGTTACTTATATTCCAACCTAGACAAAACAATATCCAAACAAGAAATTGAATTCTCTTATATCAAAAATACAGTATTAAAAAAATACAAAAGGAAATTAGTTACAAAGGTTTACCAAAAGTAAAAGATGCAATTATTCATACAGAAAGACATTAAACATTTATCTTTTATCTTCATGAAAAAAACAGACTAAGCAGTTAGCCTTCAAATTTTAAAAATCTTTGTGCTTCAGCATTCAAACGAAACCATTCAAAGGATCTATCTTTAATGAGATTCTCAGTCAAACTGGGTAGCTAAGGGACGGCTTGAAACCCTTGTCAAAAAAGTTCCAACAAAGCTTGTTTGAACTTAGCATGTTCCTGCATAACCTCAAGCGAATAATCTTCGAGAATCTTAATATTCCAACCTATAACCAATCATGCCCCTTCGACGGGACCCGTGAATTAAAAGTTTCTCATTTAATCTTGTGTCTTCATGTAAAGACAAACGAAACAGCTAGCCTTCGGATTTTAAAAACCTTTGTGCTTCAACAGTCCAATGAAACCATTGGAAAGATCCATCTTTAAATGTGATTCTGAGTCGGGCTGGGTAGTGAATGGAAGGCTTGAAACCCTTGTTCAAAAAACTCGGACGTAACTTCTTTGAACTTCCTGCATAACCTCAGGTGAGTAATCTTCGACAATTCTAATCTTACAACCATCATAGTCAATCATGCCTCTTCGACGAGATCTGCGAGTTACAGAATACACGTGGACTAAGATGTTAACTGTCCTGTGCTATCACCAGTGGGATCATCAGTTGATCTGCCACCTGTCTTCAGGAGTTTCGACCCGCTTAATTCCTTTGTTTTAAATTCATAAAAACAGATCATTACTGATCTTGGTCTATCTCCCTTAGGAGGACTAAACACGGGAGATCTGTGAAGTCAATCATAGGCAAAGACATCAAAATTTCCAGAAATAATTCTTGCAAAAAGTTTACAAAAAATTCCATAGGATGATTACCTTCGATTAATTCTTCGAGACTCAGAACCCATAGGTTGTTTCTTTTACTTCTATTTTCTAGGTTGATAATCTTCTGTCTTAACTTTTCGTTGGATTTCGATTGCTTTTCACAAAGCTTTTGCAATTCATCTTCTTCCATTTCCAGAGATGACAAAATTGCATTATTTTTATGTGTTTATCGTGTTCATTAAGAGTTTGTTGAATAGAGTCCAATTTACCATCTATTTGTTTAAATTCAGAGCTGAATTGTTGAAACTTCTCAGAGGCTTCTCGTGTATGACTTTGCAGCAAATCCATAATAGGATCCAAAGAAGCAGGGAGATCATCCCTTTTAGTTCCTCTGGCACTCCTTGTAGCCATAATGAAAGAATATCACACTTAAAAAAGAAGTTTCAAGACAGGTTGGAAATAGATAGTTAGAGTTGGAGCAACGGCAGATTGCTGTTACTCTGTCAGCCACCACCAAGAATCTGAACAGTTTTTAAATAGCTTCAGTTGTGCGTGTTTATGTTCAAAAAGCTTTGCTTCTGGATGAGCTCAATGCTCTCTTTGACTGTGAAAGCAAGGAGGAACCTTCACGAACTTCCACAGTCCCCAATGACCCTGTGATTTCAGTCTCAAGAGCATCTTTCAGGAGGGTTAACCCACAGAAAGCATCCGGCCTGTGTGGGGTACTTGGCCAAGTAATAAAAACTTATTCTGATCAGCTGGCTGGAGTGTTCACTGAGATCTTTAACCACCTGCTTCAAGCAGGCTTCAATTATACCGATGCCCAAGAAGAGTGTGGTGACCTGCCTCAATGACTATGTCCAGTAGCACCTACATCCACTGTGATGAAACATACCAACTCCTGCCTGAGAATTGACTTGGATCCACTCCAAAACAGGGCCACAGCATATGCCCATTTTATTAGCTTTTCACTCAATGCTGGAACATCTGGACAGCCAAGATGCATAAAACAGGATTTTTTTTTTTAATCAACTACAGCTCGGCATTCAATACTATTATCCCCTCAAAACTAATCAATAAGCTTCAAGACCGTGGCCTTAATACTCCCTTGTGCAATTGGATCCTGGATTTCCTCACTTGCAAACCTCAGTCAGTTCAGACTGGCAACAACATTTCCTCCACAATCTCTATCAGCACTGGTGCACCGCAAGGCTGTGTGCTTAGTCCCCTGCTCTACTTTACACTTATGACTGTGTGGCTAAGCACAGCTCCAATGGCATTTTCAAGTTTGCTAATGACAGCACTGTTGTTGGCCACATCAAATGTGGTGATAAATCAGCATATAGAAGGGAGATTGAAAATCTGGCTAAATGGTGCCACAACAACCACCTCTCACTTGATGTCAGCAAAATCAAAGCTGATTGTTGACTTCAGAAGGAAGAAACTGGAGGCAAATGAGCCAGTCCTCTTTGGGGGATCAGATGTGGAGAAGGTCAGCAACTTTAAATTCTTCAGGTTATCATTTCAGAGAATCTGTCCTGGGCCCGGCTCGTAAATGCAATTATGAAGAAAGCACGACAGTGTCTCTCCTTCCTTAGAAGTTAGCAAAGACTTCTAAGTCTTTGAAATGACAAATGACATCTAAAACTTTTACAAACTTCTATAGGTGTGCTGTGGAGAGTATATTGACTGGTTGCATAATTGCCTGGTATGGAAACACCAATGCCCTTGCATGGAAAATCCTCCTAAAAGTAGTGGATACTGTCCAGTCCATCATGGGTAAAGCCCTCCGTATGATTGAGCATGTCAACATGGAGTGCTGACACAGGAAAGCAGTATCCATCATCAAGAAATCCAAACCCCACCCCAGGCCGTGCTCTCTTCTCACTGCTGCCATGAGGAAGGATGTATAGGAGCCAAAGGATTCACACCACCAGCTTCAAGAACTGTTACTGCCTCTCAGCCATCAGGCTCTTGAGCCAGAGGGGATAATTTCAAGTTAGGAATCACGAAGAAATTGAAGGTATCAACAATCATATTGAATATTACAATTAAAATGAAGATTTGGAGGATGCAATCTTTGTTAGCATTTTATGTAGGCAGTCCATTATCTACACTAGGTGTCTGTGCTGATTTTATTCATGCATACACTGGATGAATTTTTCTATCAATAACTGTTAGAAACTAAAACACAGTTGTATAGTACTGTAGCACCATTGTTAATATTCTAACTTGTTTTGTATTTCGTTTGAATCCATAACTTGTCCACCAATGCTTCTGTCTGCACCCCTAACTTACCTTGTCACTGCTATGCTCTTCTTCCCCCTTACCTCTGAGCCACAGTGCCGTAATCAGTGCCAGAGACCTGGTAGGTCATCTTCCTTAAAAATATTCCAAGCAGTGTACTTGTTATTGAGGGGAACAACCAGAGGGTACTCTACACTGTCTGACTATTAGCTTTCACTCTCCTGATGATCATCTCACTACCTGCCTCCTTGGATGCAACTGCCTCCCTAGCTATGATTTTATCATTCTCCCAAATGATTTTTAGATCATCCAGCTCCATAATGCTGTCTCTAAGGGGTTACACCCAGATACACACAAATGAGGCAATCAGGGAGGCTGGAGGTCTGCCAAAATCTCCCACATCTTTCAAGAGGAGCACACCATGTCCCTAGGATCCATTCTCACTATAGCTAGTTACTAATAAAGAAAGAAACGGAAACTTGACAGAAATCTCAACTTAGCCTACCTCTCACACTGAAGCCTCAGTTCCCCACTCTATGTCCCACTCCCAAAATTACCACTCTGTTAAAACCTAACATCTTTTTATTTGCTCATTGCCGAATGCTTAGTAGCCCGAGCAATCTCGAGCTCTGTAGAAAGTAATGACAGGCCTTGTTCACATTTTAACTCTGGTACTTGCTTGCCACAATAGTCTTTGAGTATGCAATACTCCTGCTCCTGCTAGGATAATGGCAAAGGTGTGGTGGTTTCTTCCTTCCTTCAGTCCCAGGGGCATGTGGTGGGGCGGTTGCTGCAGCTCTCTCTCAATGGGTGCATGGTGAGGTCAATACAACCCACTCCCTCACCCTGTTCTCTCTCCTCCCCCCCCCCAGAGTATTGAGACTACTTCCTCCTGCTTTTCTCAGAAAAAAAGGTTGCTCCCACTTAGGTTTATTTGGTAATCAGTTACTCATCCTGAAATTTCTTTATTACCTGAACTACAAAAACTGCATAACCTGCTTTTCCACTTGAATCATTTAGTTTTCTTGGGTAAATTAAGTTTAGAGGAATAGATAAAAAGAGCATTTCATAATATCCCATGTCCCAGAGCCTTTGCTGTGCGAGCTTTGAAGTGTATTATGTATCTCTTAGGGAAGCATGGTAGAACATGATTGGATCTGGTAATAACAAATGACTTCTTAATTTGTCCAGGTGTTTTAAATTGAAAGACTTATTATGGAGTGAGCACAATGCCTGTTTTTCTTAAATAACCAAAACATAGGTTTAAATTGATATTTTACCAAAATATTAAATCTCCAGGAGTAACACACAACAAAGTTGCTGGTGAACACAGCAGGCCAGGCAGCATCTCTAGGAAGAGGTACAGTTGACATTTCGGGCCGAGACCCTTCGTCGGGACTAACTGAAGGAAGAGCTAGTAAGAGATTTGAAAGTGGGAGGGGGGATGGGGAGATCCAAAATGATAGGCGAAGACCGGAGGGGGAAGGATAGAGCCAAGAGCTGGACAGGTGATTGGCAAAAGGGATATGAGAGGATCATGGGACAGGAGGCCCAGGGGGAAGGAAAAGGGGGGGGGGAAAACCCAGAGGATGGGCAAGGGGTATAGTCAGAGGGACAGAGGGAGAAAAAGAGAGAGAGAGAAAGAATGTGTGTATATAAATAAATAACGGATGGGGTACGAGGGGGAGGTGGGGCACTAGCGGAAGTTAGAGAAGTCAATGTCATGCCATCAGGTTGGAGGCTACCCAGACGGAATATAAGGTGTTGTTCCTCCAACCTGAGTGTGGCTTCATCTTTACAGTAGAGGAGGCCGTGGATAGACATATCAGAATGGGAATGGGATATGGAATTAAAATGTGTGGCCACTGGGAGATCCTGCTTTCTCTGGCGGACAGAGCGTAGGTGTTCAGCAAAACGATCTCCCAGTCTGTGTCGGGTCTCGCCAATATATAGAAGGCCACATCGGGAGCACCGGACGCAGTATATCAGTGTCGCCTCGCCTGGAAGGACTGTCTGGGGCCCTGAATGGTGGTGAGTGAGGAAGTGTAAGGGCATGTGTAGCACTTGTTCTGCTTACAAGGATAAGTGCCAAGAGGGAGATCAGTGGGGAGGGATGGGGCGGGGGGTATGAATGGAGAAGGGAGTCGCGTAGGGAGCGATCCCTGCGGAAAGCAGAGAGGTGGGGAGGGAAAGATGTGCTTAGTGGTGGGATCCTGTTGGAGGTGGTGGAAGTTATGGAGAATAATATGTTGGACCCGGAGGCTGGTGGGGTGGTAGGTGAAGACCAGGGGAACCCTATTCCTAATGGGGTGACGGGAGGATGGAGTGAGAGCAGACGTGCGTGAAATGGGGGAGATGCGTTTGAGAGCAGGGTTGATGGTGGAGGAAGGGAAGCCCCTTTCTTTAAAAAAGGAGAACATCTCCCTCATCCTGGAATGAAAAGCCTCATCCTGAGAGCAGATGTGGCGGAGACGGAGGAATTGCAAGAAGGGGATGGCATTTTTGCAAGAGACAGGGTGAGAAGAGGAATAGTCCGAATAGTCCAGATAATCTCCGCGAGTGTTGTATTCCTTTTATATTGCGCTGATTGTCCAGCCAGGTTCCAAAAGGTACAATTTTTAAAATGTGCTTTCTAACCTGATAAATAACAAAATTAAGTGGCAAAATATGGTTGTATTGCTTCCAATCATTGCTGATCTCATGTTAGAAGTTGAAGTGAATTGTTGAATGTTTGCAAGACTCTTTATTGTTTTAGAATCTGTTGATTCCTTATTAATGGTGATGCTAAGCAACAGAACTATCAATAATTTATCTTTTAATGGTACAATTCAGAACTCTGGAGGGCTGCAGGGTTTGCATCACCTTTGATGTTAAATTGAGCCACTTGTCAAGTGACTTCAAACAAAAAACTGATGACATTTCAAAGAACAGTACTGATACACAGTATTTATCCTGACCAGTATGTATTTAAGATTTCATTACTAAAACTTATTATCTGGATCTTACCAGTTTACTAGCTTTGGGAATTCACACCATGCAAATTGCTTCCTAGATTGCAATAGTATCAATGTACCAAAATGTATTACAGGCTGTAAAGTACTTAGAGATCTCATGAAAGGGCTAAGATATGGCAATTGTAGAGTGATGTTTGAAGATTTGAAATTGTCCACTTTGGCAGGACAAGTGGGGGAAAAAAGCATATTTTCTAAATGGTAAGAGAATGCAGAAGTCTTGAGAAATGGAGATATCTAGGTCTGCGTGCTTGATTTAGAAAAAGCTAATGTATGAATTTTGCCGCTTGGGGAACAATCTGGAACTAGAGACTGCTGTTTAAAAATAAGTGGCCACCCATTTAGTACAGATGAGTCATTTCAGTCCCTCTGAAGATTGTGTCTTTGGAACTCTTTTCCTCAAAGAGTAGTTGAAGCAGAGTCTTTAAAGATTCTTGAGAAATTTATTGATAAATAGTCGTGAAGGAGAGACCTCAGACAGTCCATGTTGGCAGCAAGCCCCCAAGGTTACATGCCCAGCCCACTGCTAAACACATCATTAAGTTTTCTGATTACACAAGTGATTGGCCTCATCAGCCACAATAGGTCAGTATACAGAGAGGAGGTAGAATGGGTTGTGGACTAGTGCAAACACAGTAACTTGAGTCTCAATGTAGATGAGATTAAAGAGATGATTGTGGACTTCAGGAAGGTGGAGGCTGCCCACTCCCTACTGCACATCCACACTTTCTCCATGGAGAGAATCAGAAGCACCAAGCTTCTTGGAGTGCACATCACAGACAATCTCACCTGGTCCCTCAACACAATCGCTTTAGTCAAGAAAGCACAGCAGTACTTCCACTTCCTGAGTAGACTGAGGTGAGCAAGGGTCCATGCCTCCATTCTAACCACATTCTACCAGAGTACTAGGAAAGTTCTTGCTATTGATTAAAAGAAAACCATGTTGAAAATCCCACTTTCCATCTGCTGGTGAAGTATCATGTGCAACTCATGCAACCATTTATTAGGAATAAGTAAGGTGAACAATGATGATAGACCGTAGTTGCTATCTAGGCAATTTGTCCATAGGAATGAACATATACTTCGCTTGGAAAGCCCGGCAGAACTGAATTTCACTAAGTCCCAAACCAAACATTGTAAGTTTCCAATCCATTACAGCTAAACATTGAGTTTTGCATTTTGATTTTCATGTGTGCGTGTTTTTCAACTGAATTTAGTTAAAGCTCAAATAAGCAAGTTAAACAAGAATCCAATTTGTTTATACAGCAGTCAAACATTGCAGTTGAATCTTATTTTGGAACAAGTAAAAGTTTTGGGAAGCATACATCACATGAATCATATGTTGAGTAATATGAAGAAAATCATGAAAGAAAAAGTTGGCAAAGACAAAAAAAAATTGGTCTTGAATCTGCAATAAGATTATGATTTATCCTAAGCAGGGAAGAGGAATGACCCAAACTTGAGTGTGTGATTCTCAGAAGCAGTGCCATCTTGAAACCAATCTCCAAAGGTTAAAATCATTTCAGTATATGTTTTCAATGGAAGTGATGTGAAATGACATCTCACCAGCAAATGAGTGCCTCTTGTATTGTCACTTGCAAATCAACATTTTCAACTGGCGAAAGTAATGCCTTCAATAATAGATGCCTGTCATTCAGTCAAAGGTGTAATAGCTGCCAAGAAAATTAGTGTCATTCCTTTGTAAAATGATGTGGCATAGAATTACTAGTGTTATAGAAGGTACTGAACACAAATGGAAAGAGTGAAGCATGCTGGTTTGCAATAAACACTGACATTTGTGAATCTAAAGACAGTTAACAGCGAGGGTTGGAATTCCTATGCTTTTTGTACCAACCTGTGTAACATCCTGCTCAAATTTAACTGTCCATAGAAATTCATCTCTATCCTACTGTTTCATGATGTGCAAACAAATCTTAATCATTTCATAACAGACCTAGTGCCAGTTTAGTCTTCGTTATCTGGCTGAGCTATTCTCTCAACATTTCTCTTGATCTTCCTTGCCAGAATGGCGCATTTCACTTACAACAAGCTTTTCGACCTGTGTCACCTCCATTCCAGAAACAAGATTATCCCTACCTTTGTTATTGGCTGCAGCAATAGACCCACACATTCAGAGGCCAAACTCCAAGTGAATGTACTATATGATCTAGGTTCATTGAAATACCTTAGCTTAACAATAGCAAAACAGAGATCCTTTATCTACTAGCTGCTGCTGTACACTACCCTCTGACACAGAAGGTTTACAACAATTCTGGAAAACCTAGATACTGTCTTGTGTCTGGGAAATGACTTACTACTGAAAGGCAGATATTGATGAAGAAATTCACCATCTGTATCATGTCTGGCCATTGGACAAAGAACATTTGTAGATCAGGTTGTTACAGCTAGCATGGTCTGTTGAGGTACAGTAATCTGTGCCCAAATGTATATTCTAAAGAAGGGACTACCAACACCTAGGTAGTTCAAAAGTTTGGAGAGAAACCCCTAATTCTACAGGATTATCTAAATTGATCGACAAAATCAACAAATGTCGTCAGCTTCCCCCCTGGACTCATCTCCCCAGCATTAACACCCTAAGTACTTTAAGTTTGCTTGAATGCAGAGGCCATTTTGCTTGAATACTAAATACCAGGCTTCTCAAATGGGCACTCATTTCACAAGAGATCACCAAGTGCACAGAGGAAAAGATTCAATGTGTGCTTGGGAAAGTGTACTACCTCAATTGACTTTTGAGGGAATCCTTGACCATTACTTTTCAGAATGGAGAAGGATCATTAAGAGTTTTCCCCATTTTCTGGGAGCAGAGTATAATTGATAGGAGTGCACAATTTCTCAAACTACCCATATACCCGGCATTCCTGTGAAACCCTGGTGATAGAACCTACAGTTCCACATTGACCTTATCAGCCACTTCTTAACGATCAGAGTTGAATTACCGATGAACTGCCTGAAGAGAAATAAAGCAGTTCTTTCTCTCCTCTTCACCAAGCATGTTTTGTATAGGACACTTTAGCATTTGGAAGAATGTGATAGTCCAGAAAGGATTTGGAGGAAATTTTAAATTGTCGTTCAAGGAAGGATATTTTTAATTCTATGGAAAGACTGGGTTTTTTGAGGTTTGTAAAGTTAAGAAACCAAGATGGAATGAATAAGAAATTCCTATTTTTTAAAGTTCAAATTTTAAAGTAAATTTATTCAAATTACATATACATCACCATTTCCAAACTTGAGATTCATTTTCTTGTGGGCATAAAGACTGCACTCAAAAGGGCGGACAAACAACCAGTGTCCAAAAGACAACAAATCGTGCAAGTATAAAAAGAAATAAATAATCATAAATAAGCAATAAATATCAAGAACATGAGATGAAGAATCCTTGAAAGAAAGTCCATGTGTTGTGGGAACAGTTTAGTGATGGGGTAAGTGAAGTTATCCCCATTAGTTCAAGAGCCTGATGGTTGAGGAGTAATAATTGTTCCTGAACTTAGTGAAGATTCAGTGACCCTGAGACATAGGACTGAAGAATTCAGGTCTGAGGAATTTTGAGTGGTGGCAGCCTGTTGCTTATTGCCTAATAGTTGAAGCGGAAATCCTGCACATTTTTTAAAGTACTGTGAACAGTTAATATACTAGGCCGGGACTGAGAGCCAGGAACTGAATTTATCTAAATTAGAACTACCCTGCTGGGCTTGAGCCAGACAGGACCCAGTTATGGATTTGACTCAGTCTTAAAAACAATAGTCTGAAGACTCGTAGGTCTAGATTGATTGTGATTGGTGGGCTGTTTTCAGGTCAGTTTTAATTTTAGACCTTAATAGACCTCCAATCAATGCGTCTCCAAATCATTTGCCAGTGGGTGGTGAATGCCCAGTATGAGCTGCAAGATCCTTTGTGGGAGATAGGTACAATTGCAACATTTAAATGGCTTTTTGGGAGGTGGTTGGCTAAGAGGGCTATAGAAGGATATGGGGTTTGTTTAGGGAAATGAGATCAGTGAAGGTAGACGTCGTAGGTGACTTGGATGAGGTAGGTTGAAAGGGCCTGGTTCTATGCTTTTGTGCTCTATAGCTTTCAGATTATATTCAAGGTGCTTCCTAGTTGAAGGCCTCATTATCAAGTCTAATCACTATTACCTACTTTCTGAAATTGAGCTCTGTATTCCATTAGTGGACAGAGCTTTGATGTGGTTTGCAGTGGAGTGTTCCTGAGCATTAATGAGCAGGATATTGGGAAATAAGTTCTGCCTGATAGCACTACAGACACCACCTTCCATCAATTTGCTAATTAATGGGTGATGTTTTGCCAACTCCAATCTGTCCTTTCTTTTTGCTATCAGGATATAGCTGGGCAATTTTACTCATTGGAAGTTTTAACTTTACAAATTGCTTGGTTAAAGCACAGCTAGTCGTGGAATGTAAGCCTTTGGCACAAGAGTCCAAATATTTTTTGGTCCTGTAGCTGGGCTCACTGCCAAATAAATTTTAATCATTAACTCTGCCACTTCAGTTTCATCATTCCTCTGTGCTCTAGTAGGTTATTTGGTTAAGTTTAGAAACCATCCATTTTCTTTCCTGTAAGCAGGAATATTGTTCCCAGAGCTTGCTTTATTTCAGACAAGTCTTTTCTTTCACCACTTTATCAAAAGTTCTATGTTTGACTTCTGTCTGTGGCTCTCAAACTTAAAATGATACACATGTTTATGCACATACAGTCCAAGCCCATTTTTAGACCGCCTTGTTTTTATCCCTTGTTTCCAAGCATTTTGGTTCCCACAAAATGAAACCAGCATTGTGCTTGTTATATTCACTGTGTAGATTTTAGCCCCAGCTCTGTTAAAAGACCAAAGGGGTTACTTTATTTGCAGAAATATAGGATATAGATTTTATGTTTTTAGGAATGTATGGCCTCAGTACTGTACACTTTCTCTGTGTATGGTGGTAAACAGTGTCTCTTTAATCTGCTGCTTTAAGTGATTTTTACTCCTACACAAAAATTCTTACACATTTTTCTATTGCCTGAGCAATGAGAACAATGTTAATCCCACTCCCACTTTTCTCTTAACACAATTTTTTTTCTTGTTTCCTTCCATGTTTTTTTGTTCCTCTTTTGAAAGTTAATAAACTTATCCACCCTTTCAGGCAGCCATTTCCAATCAAAACTTGTATTTAAAATAAAATCTCACTGCATATTCTGCCATTTGTTTAAAAATCTGCGTTCACTAACCATTGATCACCACTCTCCCCTCTACCCTCTGCGTACACCTCAAAACACTGGAGTACCATTTACTTCTTATCCAACATCTTGTGTATTTTAAATGCGTTTTGTCATATGAAGAACAATACCAGCTACTGGAGTCTATTCAAATAAATTAAATCCTTTATACACAGTACCAATATAATAAAGCTCCTCTAGACCTTCTCCATGAACATCATGTCCTGTCTGAATTGTTACGTAGAATTCAATCTGATACTCATTAATACCACTGCCACTTTTCTCTCTTAAAATTTTAATCTACACTCCTTTCTTATTACTAGTATTCACAAAATCTTTTATTGAAAAAAACAGCATTTAATTGCACAAAATGCCTGTAAACTTGGAAATTAATTGCAAAGTGGCCTTAAGAAGAAAATGTTGAAAGTAAGTCCAGTTCATTGCAGTACCCAGCAGCATTGCATTTTCTCAGCATGAAGGTAGTAATTACTGTTTTAAAATTTTCTTTCTTTCCCCCCCACGAGATTGTGTAATTGTTGTATGGTGTCACTACATTCAGTTATGTCCTCCCTACTTTTTGTTGCTGTATTTGCTGAACAATTGTGAAAGGAGTCACTGAAAACTATATGTGAAGTAACAGTGATTGGGGAGTAAATTTCTAAGATTGGCTTGCCTAAAATCTAATAACCTCAAAAGTTTTATGCTGTTCAAAAAATGAAAGAAATAGCTTTTAATAAATTATTTACATAACTTACAAACTGCTTCAATCTTTCCTTTCACTTACTTCGATATCAGCCTTCAGTGAATATGCACTTGGTAGCTTTGCATGCTTACTTTTCCTTGGCATCTACTGTGCAAGCATTGATCTTTCTATCCCAGGGCTATGTTGGAGGCTCACGACTCTTTTCACATTTTGCACCTTATCCTTCCAGTGATAATATCCAGAGGTGAGGATCAGCATTTCCACTATTGGTTTCAAGTTTATTGCTCTCAGCTGTCTGAACAATTGTGCAATATCATTTCCTATGCAGCTTTTCTAAGCCTGTCAGTGGTTCCTTTCATTGTGGCTTACTGCTTGCCTTTCTTTTCCATCTCTCTCCTGTATGGGGATTGTTGTGGAAATGTTAAAGGCATAATTTAAAGAATGCAGATTAAAGAAAGTAGTTATGAAGGATAAACAGAATATAACCTTTTTGCTGGAGGAATTGAATGTGAAAGTGGGGACGTCAGGCTTCATTATGTTACGTTATGGACATACAGTCAATCTGTATATACTATCTTATGTGTTTGGATGTCCAGTCCCTATATACTTCCATCCCCCACCAGGAAGGTCTCAAAGCTCTCCGCTTCCAGACCTAACCATTTCCCCTCTACCACCACTCTGCTCAGTCTAGCGGAATTAGTCCTTACTCTTAATAATCTCTCCTTTGGCTCCTCCCATTTCCTCCAAACTAAAGGTGTAACCATGGGCACCCGTATGGGGCCTAGCTATGCCTGCTTTTTTGTTGGCTTTGTGGAACAATCAATGTTCCAAACCTATTCTGGTATCTGTCCCCCACTTTTCCTTCGCTACATCGACGACTGCATTGGTACTGCTTCCTGCATGCATGCTGAGCTCGTTGACTTCATTAACTTTGCTTTGAACTTTCACCCTGCCCTCAAGTTTACCTGGTCCATTTCCGACACCTCCCTCCCCTTTCTAGAACTTTCTGAATGTATCTCTGGAGACAGCTTATCTACTGATGTCTACTATAAGCCTACTGACTCTCACAGCTATCTGGACTATTCCTCTTCTCAGCCTGTCTCTTGCAAAAGTGCCATCCCCTTCTCACAATTCTTCCGTCTCCACCGCATCTGCTCTCAGAATGAGGCTTTTCATTCCAGGACGAGGGAAATGTCCTCCTTTTTTAAAGAAAGGGGCTTCGCTTCCTCCACCATCAACTCTGCTCTCAAACGCATCTTCTCCATTTCACGCACATCTCTCTCACTCCATCCTCCCGCCACCCCACTAGGAATAGGGTTCCCCTTGTCCTCACCTACCATCCCACCAGCCTCCGGGTCCAACGTATAGTTCTTCGTAACTTCTGCCACCTCCAACGGGATCCCACCACTAAGCACATCTTTCCCTCCCCCCCCCCCCGCTTTCCGCAGGGATTGCTCCCTACGCGACTCCCTTGTCCATTCGTCCCCCCATCCCTCCCCACTGATCTCCCTCCTGGCACTTATCCTTGTAAGCAGAGCAAGTGTTACACATGCCCTTACACTTCCTCCCCTCACCACCATTCAGGGCCCCAGACAGTCCTTCCAGGTGAGGCGACACTTCACCTGTGAGTCAACTGGGGTGATATACTGCGTCTGGTGCTCCCGATGTGGCCTTCTATATATTGGCGTGACCCAACGCAGACTGGGAGATCGTTTCGCTGAACACCTATGCTCTGTCCTCCAGAGAAAGCAGGATCTCCCAGTGGCCACACATTTTAGTTCCACGTCCCATTCCCATTCTGATATGTCTATCCACGGCCTCCTCTACTGTAAAGATGAAGCCACACTCAGGTTGGAGGAACAACACCTTATATTCTGTCTGGGTAGCCTCCAACCTGATGGCGTGAACATTGACTTCTCAAACTTCTGCTTATGCCCCACCTCCCCCTCGTACCCCATCCGTTATTTATTTATATACACACATTCTTTTTCTCTCTCTCTTTCTCCCTCTGCCCCCCTCCCCTTGCCCATCCTCTGGTCCCCCCCCCTTTCTTTCTCCCTGGGCCTCCTGTCCCATGATCCTCTCATATCCCCTTTGCCAATCACTTGTCTAGCTCTTGGCTGCATCCCTCCCCCTCTGTCTTCTCCTATCATTTTGGATCTCCCCCTCCCCCTCCCACTTTCAAATCTCTTACTAGCTCTTCTTTCAGTTAGTCCTGAGGAAGGGTCTCAGCCCGAAACGTCGACTGTACCTCTTCCTAGAGATGCTGCCTGGCTTGCTGCGTTCACCAGCAACTTTTATGTGTGTTGCTTGAAATTCCAGCTTCTGCAGATTTCCTCGTGTTTATGTGTTTATTGTTTTTTATATTATTATGTTCCTTATCTTTTGTTTTCTTTGTGATGCATCGGATTCAGAGAAACAACTGTTTTGTTCTCCTTTACACTTGTGTACTTTTCATGAAATTAAACAATCTTGAATATAGGGCAGTGGTGACACATCATCAAGAGTAATGGTGTTTGTTATTGGTTTTATTTTGGGAAGGAAGTTAATGAATTGTAAGCAGTTCAGAGATCATTTACTCAACCGTTTCCTGGAATGGGTGGATTATCTTATGAGAAAAAGTTAGCCTTGCTAGGCTTGTATTTGGTGAAGTTTGGTAAAGGAGCTTGATTGAAATATGATCGTGAGGGGTCTTAACAGAGTGGATGTTTTCTTCTGTGGAAGAATTTAAAATTGGAGCCACTGTTCAAAAATAAGTAGTCATCTATTTAAGAAAAAGATAGGACAATATTTTTCGTAGGTTATATGACTTTGAGACTGTTTCTAGCATTCTTTGAGAAGAATATAAATTTTAAATATGTTTTAAAAAGTGGGAGAAGAGTTTTGATAAACAATGGCATGAAAGCTTACTGAAGATGGATGGGAGTGTGAAGTTGATCTCATTAAATGGCAGAGCACACTCAAGAAGCCAAAGGACCTACTCCTTATCTGTATATTTGTATGAATGAATTAACATTCATTGGTTAACATTCTTGAAAGTTTCATTTCAGTTTCTTCATATTGCACCGCAGATACAGTATTCCAGAACAATAGATGAAAAGAATGTGAAGATTATGGGAGCCAGAGGTATCACCTGCCATGTTTGAAATAATTGGAGTTCAGTGCTTCACCATTAATATAAACAGAGGCATCAATCTTTTCTGACCAGTGCAATTGACTATTATTATAGCAGCTTAAAATTGCCCAAAAGTCCGTGTCCCCCTTAATACACTCAACATTCTTATGAAAGCTTCTATGATATGGCCCACAGCTTGAAACAGGTGCAATCACTCAGTAATAATGTGTCTGATATTTCTGCTGTGTGATTTTACATTTATTTGAATAGCAGATTTCTTCATAAAGAACTCAACTTTCACTGCATTTCACTAACTAGAAGATAGAACAGTTTTATTTTAAGCGAGCCAATATCATTATTATGAATCCACCCATTCACCTAATGGGAAATGCAACTCAAATATATCAAATGAGTGTCATGTTGTATAGCCTTCTGAATATTAGACTTCCCTCATGCTGAATTAGACTGTACCAAAAAGGCAGGATCAATGTTTGTGTTATTAATATATATGTGTGTACCTGGATATCTCAATGAAACATTACCAATGAATTTCCTATGTAGAATTATAGCGAGCAAACCTGATTTAATGCAAGCATTCTTTTTCCATTGAGGTTGGGCGAGACAAGATCTAGAGGGTTAAGGGTGAAAGGTGAAATATTTAAGAGGAATCTGAAGGAAAACTTTATTCAAAGAGTGGTGCGAGAGTGGAATGAGCTGCTAGCAGAAGTGGTGGATATGGGTTTGATTAAGAGAAGTTTAGGTAAGTACATGGACAGGAGTAGTGTGGAGGCCTGTGGTCCAGATCGATAGGACTAGGCAGACTAGCAGTTTGGCACAGATCAGATGAGCTGAAAGATCTGTTTCTCTGCTGAAGTGCTCTATGACTCTGACTCCAGAAGGCCTGAAATATGGGGAGAGGTTGACCAGGGTAGGTCAACCTCTTGGAACGTAGGAGAATGAGGGGCAACCTAACAAAGTGTTAAAGAGGACTAGAGGCATGGATGTGAACAAGCCAAAACTAGAGGGGGGAGGGCATAGATGGAGGGTGAGAGATGAAAGATTTAGAAGGGACTCAAGCAACTTTTTTCATGCACAGCGTGATTATGTGAAATAAGCTACAAGAAGAAGCAGTTAAGGTGATTACAGTAGTATCATTTAAGAAGCACTTGGTCTTGGAGGGATACAGCCAGACGTAGGAAATTGGGACAAGCTAGGTGAGCACCATTGTCAGCATGGACAATTTAGGTTGAAAGTCCTGTATCTGTGCTGTATTGTTCTGTGATTCCATGACCTTTATGCTGTTTTAACATGGCAAATGCACCTGCCATTTTCTAGATGTTTTAGGAAGAATAATTGATTTATGTATAACAGCTGATTGGCTAGCTAAATATCAGAGATGCCTCAATAAGCTGTTGCTCTGGATTCAGTTTGCTTCTGACTGCTGAAATCTATGGTGATTTCTCTATCTGAAGACTTATTTTCTTTATATTGTTCTCCAAAATTATTATGATGGTGTTGTATTTGGAGACTTGTGTACACTGAATGCTTGCAGTGACACAAGGTCATGGTTGTGATAAAGACCATAAAGAAACTGAAATTTGCTAATGGTTATGTCCTATGCAGCAAAGACTCTTCTTATAGTATTGGGTAAAATAATCAGAAAATATACACTCATAATGGCTGGGATTTTAGCCCTATGTAATTTTACTCTACAGAGGATTTGATCAAAGTGTAATGCACCACTAACAATATAAAGTGCGCAGTTTATCGCTATTGACTTTACTCTTAATATCTTATGGAAGTAATCTCTAATTATTTTGAGTTATTAATGCCAGCTGTTTGGCTTGCAAGTAGGCTTCTAAAAGCAGTACTTTTCAAGGTCACTCAACATGTTATTTAAATTTTCATGATCATTCATGTAATTTACACTTCCAAATTGTGGAGTATTATTCCTCTACTGCAACTACCAGAATACCAACCCTAAAAAAAAGTCATGTTTCTGTTTAGAATGTTTTCAGGCATTAGTGTATATCTATTGCTACATGTATGAATATTGTACAATATTTCAATGAGATTTTCATTCAATGTTCCTCTTCTCTACAGGATAACATTTTGCCATCTGCCCTTCCAGAGTAAATGGTTATACGTCGGCACAGAAAGAGGGAATGTACATATCGTTAATGTGGAGTCCTTCACACTCTCAGGCTATGTCATTATGTGGAATAAAGCCATTGAATTGTAAGTGCTTCATTCTTAACATATTTCCAAGCAGGAAATGTTATATATCTTGAGCAAGGCATGTGTGTCTTTATCTTTGTCTACAACTTGAAGTTCCATTTATGTTCGCAACCCCAGTTCAGATAATTTAGCTTGCTGTATCAATCATGAAATATTTTGTCAGTTAGTTTTCCTTATCATATTTGAAAGTTTAAAGCCTATTTTAGTTCAAGTAACAGTGAATTTCTTTTATATGCAAGCCTCTGAGTACTGTTAGATTGAAAAGATGCCTCATCCAAAATATTTGAAGCAAGGCAGGATGGGTAAGGTCCCCTGTCATGTGAAATTATTGTTTCATTTAGCTGTCATGTTTCGATTTTTCTTCTAGTTAGCTACACTTCAAAAATCTTCAGGAGGTTATTTCAGGAAGGCCAAGGCCAGTTTTTATACACCCTAATTAAGCTATGGAGGGAGGCAAAAGTGTGTAGTGAATTAGCACGTACATGTATAGTCAGGGACTGTATTTCCAGCTGTGTTTTATTTTACCACTGCAAGTGGATTTGTTAGTTTAATATCTTCAAGAGGTACTAGTGATATTTATCACAGGAAAGTGTTCTGTTTGTGAGGCTGTTCACATAACTGCTTAAGACATGGGATCAAAAATGGACAATTTCAACCCTTCCATTCCTGTTCAGTTGTTTAATTCAATCACATCTGATCAGCATTTCAACTATCTTTAACACTTCATCTCTATTTCCCTTCTCTCAAAGCAACTTTGAGAAGTTAGCAAGATTCTGGCTGCAAGATGGAAGTAAATTTAAAACCAGCTTCGCTGGATATTTATACAGCTTGTTTAGTCATGTTTACTATGAATTGATTCAATAAATATATATTACAGGTAATTCAGACTTTCCTGTGTTCATTTTTGAGCACATTTGGCTGTTTCTTTGTCATTCACTTAAATTTTTCTTTATCCTCATTAATTTTCTAACTTTCATGCTCTTATTTTTTTCTTTTTCTTAATCTTCTGCTTTTGTTGCCCATTCCTCTACAGACAGGAGTTCAAGTTTTTTCCATTGTACCTGTACCACACTGTATTTGTAAATAGGACAATATCTCAACTTGAATTGGAAACTACTCTTTCAGTTGGAAACTTGTATGCCATTCTGTTGTCTAAGGATGATGGAAGAAAATCAGTATAATCCATTTGGCATAAAATCTTTAGGAAATAGTTCATAATTAAGGGTAAAGTGCTTGAACACTTTGACAAGCATTTGTTTGTAAAAGAAGGGTTATGTCTAACAAAACTGATTTAAATTTTTTGGTTGACTGATGTAGCAGACGGAACTATTTTCGGTGGTATTTTCGTGGACCAAGAAAGCACTTGATAAAGACCCTGAATGCTGTCAAGTAAAATTAAACTTTTGGAATTTGAAAGCAAATTATTGACTTGTCTGCAAAATTGACTAGGCAGTAGAGACAAATAATAGGGTAAATGGGAGGTAATCAAATTGGCAGGCCATAACCAAGGTCCTGCGAGAATCTGTATTGAGTCATCAAATATTCACTGTTTATTAATGATAGTATAGAAACACAGATGGCCAAGGTTGCTGATGGTGCTAAGATGAACATTGTTTAAGCAATGTAGATAGAAGTACTAAACCATGAAGAAATGGTGCTTGAGTAAATGGTTCAAGCTATGGCAATTAAATGTCTGTCAACCTAAAGGATAGAAGCATGTACTTCCTAACTGAGGGAATTGCTAAAAGCAGTGGGAGATCTGAAGAGCATAAAATGTCATTGGCAGGTTCAGAAACTAATCAGAAGAACCAGTATAATCCCTGCCATATTATCTAGAGGACTGGATTATACAAGATTGGAGCATCATTGTGAGGATGGGTAACAACTCCCCTCAACAGTATAATTTTAAAATATAGCAGGCTCTGCACCAGCTGATGACACGTTGTTTCACTTCGCCATCATTTCTCTGACTTCAGATTTTTCACACTTTTCCTTTACACTTGTGTACTGATAATGACATTAAACAATCTTGGATGAAAAAAAATGTATGGGAAGCATTGACTTTACTAGAAATTGTTTGAAGCCAAGTGGAACCTAAATTTTGTCTTTGACCACATCTGCTTCACCAATTTCAAGTTTAATTGTCATTCAACAATACATGAATACTCATTAGTACAAAACAGTGTTACTCTGGAGCTGTGTAAAGCACAGTACCAACAGACATATACAGCACAAGGCACATAGCACATATAAAACTGCAAGCACGTACAACATAGCAGTAATATACACAAAAAAAAGGTCCAAGTCCCTGAGTCATGAATGTTGCAGCAGTCTGCAGTTGGAACACAATAAAGCCAGCCTCCTGCCAAGTGAACACTGCGTGTCAGCACAGACTCCAGTATGACGCCGCTCCATGGTGCCTCCTACACTCCACTGGAGCACCCAACTCTGATGCCACCCCCGGGACATTGCAAACATGTGACAGTGGCTTGAGGCCTAGTCCTCGCTGCAACCAAGGCCACACTGCTCCCCTATAGTTTGCCAATAAACTAATGAATTGGACTTCCATGCCACCAATATCCAACATGGTCTTACAATCACAAGAAAAGTGACTAAGACAATTATTTGTTGTTAGGTTGACTATTCCCATTTCTATAACATTATAATACTTTGTCCTGGCTCAATCTTGATGAATGCATCTCCATCTTGTTTTTTCCGTTGCAGAAATGTGCTCCATTCTTACTTTATTCCAGCTGTGGGTAAACCCCTTAGTTCTGCTGTTAGCACTACAAGCTTGCTTGGACTTCTAACTGGCAGCTCATTTGCTACTTTCTATTAACTCCAATTTGTCTAGAAAACATTTGGTTTTCATGCACTCATTCTAGTCTTGCAGACTTGTTACCACTACCTTTCTGTATTACCCTAACTCCAGTCCTTCTGATATCACACATTTATAAAATTTTCATTCTTCCTGAAATTTCTTCAAAGACTTGTTCCGCCTCAGTTCCAGAATGACCTCCGGTTCTAAAACCCTTGTATAGTTTTATACTTTGGCTTGATTCTTGAATGTTCCAACAGTCCAGACTTAATGCTTTGGAATTGGAATTCTCTCTTTTAAATATGTGTCTCTCATCCCTTTAATAGCATCTTTAAAGCCTAGAGAAATGGGACAGCAGATGCTGGAGGGTGGGGTGGGGGGGGAGTGTCAATATGCGGCGGAACTCAGCAGTAGGGCAGGGTCTACAGAGGGAAATGGACAGTTAATCACTTGGGTTGAGACATCTTAGTTCAGATGAAGAGTCTTGATCCAAAATGACAATGGTCCATTTCCCTCTATTGATGCTGCCTGACTTGCTGAGTTTCTCCAGGAGTTGGTTTCTTTGATCTTTTTGAAGCCCAGTTTTTCATCTGAATTATGTCTATATTGCCATTCTACCTTGCCATATTAAAGATGTTATATTAATCCAGTTCTCTGAAATTAGAAGTTTTTTGTTTGATAAAGATCTTTACAGGCAGTTGATATAAAATCTGTATGGGTAGTCTACCGCTATCTTGTGTTGATCAGCTGACTGAAATAATTGTTCAGCTGGTTTCTTGGTCTGCTGTCCAGCAGCTGCTTTTTGACCTGCATTCAGTTTTTATTATTCATTTATTCATTTATTTATTTGTTTAGGGTATGGCATGGAGTAGGCCCTTTGAGCAGCGTCACCCAGCAACCCCCGACAACCCCTATTTAACCTTAACCTAATCATGTTACAATTTACAATAACCAGTAACTACCTACTACATTTTTGGACTGTGGGAAGAAAATGAAGCACCCAGAGAAAACCCACATATTCCACGGGAAGGACATGGAGAGGCTCCTTGCAGAGGACGCTGGGACTGAACTCTGAACTCCGAACTCCAAACTCCAAACTCCAAACTCCACACCTGAGTTGTAATAACGTCACACTAGCCTTTGACCCAGACTCCAGCATTGCTTTGAATATTTTTGAATAAATTAACAAAATATTTAACTGTAAATAATTGTGAAATATAAGTTTGCATATTGGGCCAACTATATGGTCCATAGCTATGGTGATATTCATATCAAAAATACTTCGATCAAAATTATGGGATGAGCAGGGCAGAGATGATTAGTAAGTGCATCAAAGTCATTTTGTTCAGGAGGACAATACTGGAAGCTGAATAATTTAATAGCTTTGTTCCTTTCAACCTTCAGAAGCTGTGTGCAGTTGTTGCTGTAAATAGTGTTTAACTATGTTATTATCTAATAATCATTTTCCTGTACTGTTTGAAAGTATTATGCAACTACATTTTCCCCCTTTTCACAAAAAGCGTTTTAATTGCAGATCATCAAAAACCCACCCGGGACTCATTGTTCACATCAGTGACAACCCAATGGATGAAGGCAAGGTATATGATTTGCTCAAAGGGTAACTGGTTAATTATTGCCTCAGTGGCAAAGAAATATGCAATACTTTTGTTGGGGTTGGATTTTGAATGTGTTATATCATTCATATGTTCACCTAGTATCCTACATTCATTATACCAGTTTTCTCCTGTTCTTGGCTACATTCCATCTAAACTGTACCTTTTTATGCGTGTTAATTACTTTCGTTCCGAACTATTTCATTAACTTCTTTTGTCATTGATCCAATCAAATGATCCAATCACCTTTGTTCACTGCAAGGTTTAGTTTTGGATATTTATAGTTTTTAGTGAAATACTAAAAGTTTACTTTCAGAAAAATGTATAAAATGAGGAAACAAAAATAAGCATGCTATTGCTGCACAAGCTTGCTGCAACATTTAGTAAGATAATGGCTGATCTGGTGATTAGCCTCACCACCACTTCCTTGTCTGGTGCTCGTTCATTTCCTTATGTTGAAATATCACGACTAGTGCTCTCTGGAGATTGATAATCTTCGGATAGTAGAAATACTTCTCCCACACCCCAGGAAAAATTACATGTACAGTGTCAAGACCCCCAAAATTTAAATGTTTCATTAAAATTAACTCTCTTCTAAATTCTAAATGTAAAACGTTAAAACGTCTCCTTCGTCCAGGACTAAAGCTAGTGAAACCTCTTTGTAATGTTATACTTTCATTTGTTCTATATCTGTGTTTGCACTTATTTTTACTTTTATATGGATTGTGTTGCTGTATAAAATTGTGTTGACAAATAGAATTTTCTGGCCCAGTTTTTGTTTCTATCTGATTCAGTGATAAGAGTTTGCGATGCACGATTTTAGCAATAGTATTGCAAAAGTATCAGTTTATGTTAACACATACACATAAAATTTTGTATAACTGCTTTAAAATTTCAAAGAATTGGTTATCAGCTTTAAGTATTTTCTGGAAAATCAGCTTTTCAGAATCTGCTCAATCTTCCTGAAACAAGAAAACAGTGAAAGAACAGTTAAACTAGAGGCAATAAAGCCTTCTGTGCTTTTTCCTAATTCTAAATATAATTCTAAGTATAAAAGACCTAAGGATACCTTCGTCTGAAACAGACACTTGTATTAGGTTTTTGAAATAGTTTTTTTTAACATTTTCCAAGGTGTTTCATAGGAATATTAATCACATTTCACATTGTGCTGTATATAAAGAGGGAAGCTTTCATTATATCAGAGGCAAAAATAATTTAAGAAAGTTCGAAGGAAAGAATTCCAGGAATCAGACCTGTTCAGCTGAAATCATGGATGCTGGTGGTGAGCAGTATAAAATTGTGATGCACAAAAGACAATTAGTGAAATGTAGAGTACAATGCTAGGAAAAATATAGTAAGTACCAATTAAGAAGGGATTCCTATTGGGCATCAATTTCAGGTTCTTTCCAGCAATGAAAAGTATGAATACAATGACTAAACTGAAGAATATCTACCTTTAGGACAAGAAATTTGATGTGCCAGTGTGCTTGTGGCATATAGGAGACAGTTAGGTGCCTTTTATTTGCAATGTTAGATATGGATATCACTTGCCTCTTCACTGCGTATTTTTCCAGTTGTGTTTCCATACCTGTGCTGCCTTCAGAAATGCTAAGGCTACCAGGTTCTCAGATCGTGCAGATGTGTATGTAACTGGTAAGTCTAGACCTTGAACTAAAGTGAAACATTTGCAAAATTTTGGGCAGCTTCTGAGAGATGCTTTTAAGCATCCAGAGCCATCTGTAGCCAGTAGACTTGTGAGGAAACTATGTTGGAAGCATCTAATGCACCAGTTATTGTCTTTGAAGTTAGCGATACAGGAGCCTTAGTTCCTGCAAGTGTTTTTGTGCCACCTGTAAAATGGGCTGAATATACCTATACAATTGAATGTATAAATGATTGATTGTGAGCTTATAAATCTTATGGACGTGTGGAAGGCGTAAATTCTTATCGAAATTAGTTGGAAGAAGCTGCAAATTGCATATTAAAATGAATAAAACCCACCTCAGTGCTCAACTGTGGAGGCCCCACTTTTTGAATGTAGGGTTAAATGATTGTCCAGTGTCCAGTCTATCTTTTCATGTGGCCGTACTGGAAGAAAAGCATGGAACTATCCTAATTTTTCTGGCTACGTTTTGTACTTGTATCAGCATCGAAAATTGATTTCTTGGTCCTTTGTATGAATGCTACATGTTGGGACCTTGCTGCATGCAAATTGGCTGTTGTTTGCCTTTGTTATTGCAGGGACTACTCAACATAGTTAATTTGTGGTGAAGCATTGTGAAATATCCATAGGTTGTAACTACACAATATGACAGAAGTTCTGTTGTTATTTCCCTTAGATTAATCTTGCACAATGTTGATTCTCTCCATTTGTAGGACATGAAAGCTTGCCATCTTCCTATCTGTAGAATAAATGTCAGCAACTTTATATGACTCATTCTAAGACTATTTAACCTCCCAAGCTATTTCATTGTGGAGTTTGCAATGAAATAATCGAATACCACCTTGTCCTTTAATACAACAGATTCATTTTGCCATGTGATTTCAAAAATTATAAAGTCATCATATTCCCTGGAAGTAACCTACTTGAGCTGACAAAAGTCTAATCTTATTTTGGCTTTTCGCTAGTTGAAATTGTCGTAAATCAAATTAGTGTTGCCAAACTAAAACTATCTTAATGTGATCTTGATCTTTCTGAAAACATCTGCACGAAACTTGCTTTGTTTCATTGATCACATTGTTAACCCTTGCATGCAGTGAGTTGTTCTTGGCCATTCATCATTCAGTGTGTACTTGAGGTTTGCTCCTTAATCCATAAAAATTGTGTGATGCCATTTGGTAACTGACATAAATCATAGATCCAGTCGATCAAAGTTGATCAGTAGAGGCTCTGTATCCTTTTATCACATTGTCTGACAAAATGAAAGTTAGTTGAAGTAATAGCCACCATTTTTGTGGAGAGGGTATACTGGGGAAAAAGTGTTACCTATCTTTTCAAAGTTGCTCAATTCTTATAGGAAAACATATTCATGGTTTAAAATCAGTTGATGGTAGCTTTTTACCCCAGTGTCACAATATATAATTCTGCCACTGAAAAACAGAAGACTCTTTGTGATACCTTCAAATCAATTGAGTACTGATTGACTAATAAACAACTTATTGTCATAGCATCAAACAGCTATTTTCTTTTACTCTGAGGACCTCAGATTGAAAATAGGCTTATTTGCATGGAGAGGAGTGGTCAATAAATGTAAGCTTTCTGTGTTTGTGATTTTAACTTGTAGATGGATAGCATGTTTCATGTCCTTGGCATAAGTGGGGAGAAACAGATTGGGGGTTTTAAAATATTAGAAGATGAAGTTGCAGGGCAAGTATGTGGTTTAAAAAAAACCCTCAATTTTGCTGCATGAAGGACATCCTAGAGTTTGGCTTTGGACTGCTCCAGATATCCACCTTTTCATTTATTTTCTTTTGCTCACGCAATAGATGAGTGATTTTTTTAAATTTCTAAAATATATCAAGTGGGCACACCAAATTATAATCCTTTTACTCGAAGAATTTTTAACAGAGAAATTTTGAGAGTCACATTAAATTTTTCTTTGGTGGATAAGAGAGCATAGTGTCATCTTGAAGTAAAATTAAATATTTTTTTAAGTAAAATCTTCTGTTTAATGGCCATTTTCAGATTCCATCTATGTAAAATAGCTTTTATTCTGATACTCAGACTTCATCTGATTTTTTTTCCCAGTAGGTTGTTTGAAATAATAGAAAAATCAAAAGATCAGAAATCCTGTTGCACCATGGATTAACATTTGACTAGCAGTCAGAATTCTGCTGTGGGTTGTGTGGATTCCCTTCATCTGCCTATTTCAATTAATAGAGTTATTATCAATAGTGCTAGCAAATAAAACTTACCGTCGACATGCTGACCGAAATTCAGTTTGGTTTCTACCTAAGTCACTGTGCTGTTTTCCTCTTTTCAGTCATGGTCCGTTCACAGAAGTAGGAGCAGGTCAGCATATTCTTCAGTGAGTGATTCACCATGCTGTCTTGAAGTCTTTCGATTATATCTGCTAGGCAGAAATCAGAAATATAACAGAATATCAAGCAAATTGCTAGAGAAGCTCAGTGGGTCATGCAGAATTGGTCAAGGGAAATGCACAGTTAACTGATGCCCATACGAAGGGTTTCGACCTGAAACAATGTCCATTTCCCTTGAGAGATGCTGCCTGATCTGCTGAGTTCCTCCTGCATTTTGTTTGTTGCTCCAGATTCATCATCTGCAGACTTTTATGTCTCCATACAATAGAGTATCCTCCATTTACCCAGTCAAGTACAGCTCTAATTATCAGAAAAACTCAACACCATCATGGACAAGGTGATTGATTATTATCCTAACCACCACTACCACATGGGTGGCCATGGGTTAGGAACAGGAGAATAGGTAATGTTGTTCTGTTGTTCAGGAAAGGCTCGGTAAGAATAAGCCAGGGATTTATAGATAATGTTGTTCTGTTGTTTAAGAAAGGCTCAGTAAGAATAAACCAGGGATTTATAGGCCGGTCAGCCTGACATCCTTATTGGAAGTTATTAGAAGGTATTCTAAGGGACAGAATATATAAGTATTTGAATAAACAGGGACTAATTTGGGAGAGTCAACATGGCTTTTTGTGTGATACATTGTGTGTTACCAATCTTAGAGTTTTTCAA
The DNA here is from genome assembly GCF_963921235.1 of Mobula hypostoma. Classification (NCBI taxonomy): domain Eukaryota; kingdom Metazoa; phylum Chordata; class Chondrichthyes; order Myliobatiformes; family Myliobatidae; genus Mobula; species Mobula hypostoma. Next base: position 90,681,623 of record NC_086104.1, on the reverse strand, counting down.
GGAAATTACCAGGAAAGTCGATGAAGACAAGGCAGTGGATGTTGCCTACATGGACTTAGCAAGGCCTTTGACAAGGGACATGGGAGGTTGTAAATTGGATTTGACATTAGCTTCGCAGGAGAAGCCACAGTGGTGGTGATGTGTGGAGGTCTATGACTAGTGGTGTGCGCAGAGTTCAGAGCTGTTGATGTTTATCATCTATATATCAATAGTCTAGATGCTAATGTGGTAAACTGGATCAGCAAATTTGCAGATAACACCAAGATTGGGGGTGTGGGGATCGGGACTAGCTGGAAATATGGTCTGGAAAATGGCAGATGGAATTTAATGCAGGCAAGTGTGAGGTATTACACTTTGGAGGACCAACCAGGGTAGGTACTGTATGGAAGAGCAACACACACAAATGCTGAAGGAACTCTGCAGGCCAGACAGCATCTATGGAAAAAGTATAGTTGACATTTTGGGTCGAGACCCATGGTGATTGGTAAGACAGTGAGGGTAGAACAGAGGGATCTGAGAATACAGATCCCTAATTTCTTGAAAGTGGTGTCACGGGTAGGATAGTCGTAAAAGAAGCTTTTGGCACATTGGCCTTCATAAATCAATGTATTGAGTACAGGAGTTGGGATGTTTTGTTGAAATTGTATAAGACATTGGTAAGGCCTAATTTTGGAGTATTGTGCACTTTTAGACACCTACCTACAGGAAAAATGTAAATAAACTTGAAAGAGCACAGCGAAAATTTACAAGGATGTTGCAGGGGCTTGAGGACCAGAATTATAGGGAAAGGTTGAATAAGTTAGGACCTTATTCCCCTAGAACATAGAAGATTGAAGGAAGATTTGATAGAGGTATACAAAATTGTGAGGGGTGCAGATGGAGTTAAATGCAAGCAGTGTTTTTCCTCTTAGATTGGCTGAGCCTGCAACTAGAGGTCATAGATTAAAGGCGACAAGTGAAATGTTTTAAGGGGATCTTCACTTAGTGGGTGGTGAGTGTGGAACAAGCTGCCAGCACTAGTGGTGGATGCAGGCTCGATTCCAACATTTAAGGGAAATTTGGATTGATATATGGATGGGAGGGGTATGGATGGCTATGGTCCAGGTGCAGATAAATGGGACTAGACGATTAATGGTTCAGCACGGACTAGGTAGGCCAATGGGTCTGTTTCTGTGCTGCATTGTGCTAGGACTCTGAAGTTTAGTTTTACTTCCAACTAGGTAGACTTCTGTGAAAAGTACTGTATATGACCTTAACAATTGCTGTGCTAGTTATTCTTTGTTTATATATTGAATTCCAAACTATATTTTTGTTTCAGGGCAACTTGATGCATAAAATGTATTGCCTTGCTGTTTTACAGAGAGGAAGGCAAAAGCATTTTGATAATGGAATTTGAAGTAAAGCTACGTATTAAATTCTTTCATAAAATGATTCAAGTGATAGATTACTCAAATATAAATATTGGGCAACTGTGCTGTTAATGTTTGCACATTGCACAATATTTCTCTGCTGACTGTTTGATAAAACATGTTCTTTCAAAGTAAATGTGTAGATACTGAATACAAGAGAATCTACAGATACTGGAAATTCAGAGCAACACCTTCAGAATACTGGAGGAACTCAGCAGGTCAGGCAGTGTCTATGGAAAGGAATGAAAAGTTGACGTTTCAGGCTAAGACCCTTCATCAGGACTGAAAAGGAAGGGAGAAAAATAAGGTGGTGGAGGAGGGGAAGGAGTACAATCTGGAATGTGATAGATGAAGCCAGATGGATGGGAGAGGGGGTATAAAATGAGGAGCTGAGAGGTATAGGTGGAAAAAGTAAAGGGCTGAAGAAGAAGGAGTCTGATAGAAGAGAAGAGTGGAACATAGGAGAAAGGGAAACAGGAGGGGCATCAGGGGACGGTGATAGGCAATTAGGGAGAAGAGAAGGGGTAAAAGGGGAGCCAGAGTGGGGAATGAATGGAAGAAGAGGGTGGGGTGGTGGGTAAATATTATCAGAAGTTAGAGGAATCGATGTTCATGCCATCAGGTTGGAGGCTACCCAGACAGAATGAGGTTTTGCTCCCCTACCCCGAGAGTGGCAGTAGAAGTGGGGCAGAATTGGAGTGGGGATTGGAATTAAAAAGTTTGGCCATCGGGAATTGTTTCCTAGGGCTGGTCTTGGATAATTTTGTCCAGGCAGTAAGACTTGTGGTTTTGATCTAACCTAACCCTAGTTACGTTGAATCTGGTTGCTGACCAACCAGATCTGCGTACAGTTAAGCTACAGAAGATATAAAATATGTAGAATCTAATGAAGGAACAAAATGGCTGACTACTGATTAAAAATGATCCCGTGTTATGGCCATTTGGTTATCAGAAATTTGCCTTTAAAAATTCACAATCACTATTCAAAATTTTGAGATATGGAATAAAGTTTGCTCCAACTAAACTGTGTGGGAGGAAGATGGTAAATAAATACATGAGTTTGATGAAGCTTCTTCGCATTGGGGAAATCACAATTTGGACCATTTTCTAGGGGTACAATTCCTCCCCATAATGAGGGGTTGATTGTACTCGCTGTACCTACACTGGAAAATCATTTTACTACCTCTACAGAAATTTGTGAATGTGCTTAGGTTGGCATTCCCAGTCATGTGAATCTAGGCTACGGAGAGCATTTTTATCATGTTATGTAACTTAATAGATTGTTCATCTCATGGAACCTATTTCCATTTCTTTCACAGTAAAATATAGCACACATTAATTACACATTGGCAGTGATTTGCATCACCACAGAAGAGCAGAAACAAATGTTTGTTTCTGCTCTTCCCAACATCCTTAACTATAGTCATTACAATGCAACACCCCACTTGATCTGTCATGTTTGTAATAGCTGTGGAGTAATCCAATGTAAGTTTCACTTTTTATGGCCTTTCCTTTTTCAACTGTTGCGTTCTCTTCTAGTATACAGTGCCAACTCATCCGTGTTCCAACAGCAATTTTTTTTAAAAGCACAGTCTTTATTGAATACCAGCCAATGATTTAGAGGTAGGGTAGGACATATGCAGTTTGTTAAAATGAAACAACAAACAGCATTTCACCCAAAAATAACAGGATAACTCCTGCCGAAAATGCAATAAGTAGCGAATAACTTGCATGCAAGTTGTATGCGTAAAATCAAACTGTAGTCTATAGAACTCTTGTTGCTGACTTGATTTACAGGCTAACTCCTGGTCTGTAATACCTGGCCTAAGTATTATTATGAAAAGCAATTTTTCCTAATTTCTCTTCAATCTTTGATCTAAACTTTTCTTTGTGTACATGTTCATAAGTATGTTTTGAATTTGGTTTTCCAGATTTTTATTTAACACATGTCCTAATTTCTAGCCCAAAGTGGCATCATCTTACATACAGGTCAGGAAACCAATTTCTTTCTTTGATCTTTCCTATCTTTTGAAGCTGGAAAAGTTACACTGAATAACCTTAGCAAGATGCAATATACAAGAGAAGTCCAATTAAATCCCTTCATCATTCCCATTAATATTTGTTTTCTCTAATTATATATAATCGTCATTATTAAACAGCAGCTTGGCAAGTGCTTTGAAGTTATTTTCAGTTGTTATTATCAACTGTAACTGTCAATATGAAATACCTTGCACCTTTGGCAGTCATCACTGCTTAGGCTTAGCACTTGTCACTCTGTTTGCCAGCTTTATTTTAGTAGGACTGCCCCAATAATGGAGCAGTTAGTTATTGCACTACCTTCCCAGTATAACAGTCTTGTAGGGTTTTTCATTTAATAACAATATTGCACGTGACAGTTTCATCAGTTCTAGCCTTGAGAAAGTATAATTCATGTCATGTTCAAATGAGCTGTTAAACTGAGAGGGAAGATGGCATCTCAGATTAATAACAAAAATAAGTAAAATATAATGTACTGGAAGAAACATAATGACACTGTGTAATACAAAACTGAATAGGATGCAAAAGCAGTCAAATGCTCAGTTATAGATTCACATATATTTAATCATAGCAGGTCAAATTTTCAGGGCAGATAAGAAACTCTCAGATCCTTGGTGAGTAGGGGCATAATACCTCACTGTCATTAAAGGCATGGTGTATAGATGTATCTGTGTGGGGCAAAACTAAACTGATGTTTAGACTCGGCAGATCTTGCTTGTCCTATAAATCTAATTTCTCTTGTATGGTATCTCTTATTCAGTGATGCATATATGTTTAATGAATGAGAAAATGCTATTAAATTGCTTGGATCCCTTTTTGGGCATCACAATTATAGAACTTGTAGGTTACATTAACAGTAGATAACTGAGTAAATGAAATACAGCAGAATGCTGAGGTAATCAGTAATTAAGTCAGATTCTCTAATCTTATTTTCCTTTTGCGAAATTAATTTTCAAGATTAAATATTTCTGCAAAGTAATGGAATATTATTTCAGATTATACAGCACGCTTAGGGTGAAGCTGATTCTTACTTTGTTTAAAAGAGAACATAGGAGTTTCTAATTTTTGAACAGCAATTGTTTTTCAGAATGAAAAGAACAAAATGTTTAACTATGGTAAGTAATAGATTGATGACGGTCAATGTCTGCACTACAGAGAGTACTCCCACATGTGATGGCAAAATTGGGAGGTTGGAAACAAAGTGGCTGTGAAAGCTAAGCTTTGACTGGTTCTTTGAAAACAAGTATTCCCTGGCAATCTGTACCAGTGCCTCAGCATTTCATCAGCTAACTTAGTTAAAGGATTGGTGATTCATACATCTACATTTGCAGTTGGCGCTAAATTAAGGAAGAGAGTAAATTATGTTGATTGTATTGATGGAAGCAACAAGCTGTATTGACAGGAGCAAATTAAACAAGTGATGGATAGCATTCGATGTAAGAAAAAGTCCTACTCTCCTGCAATATCTTTCATGACTCAGTGTTCCAAAGCACTTGACAACAAATGAAGTACTGTTTTTTATTTATTTTGTTTTCAGGATTTGAGGGTCATCTTTTATTACCTATCTCTAATTAGTGAACTGAATTATAGTCAAGCAAAATGAGTAAAACACGTTCTCTCACACAAAAGACTAAATTTGTCACCATTAAGTACATTTAGATGGCATGCTGCTCATGAAAGCAGTATCCATCATCAAAGACCCCCACATCAGACCATGCCCACTCCTCATTACTACTATCAGGCAGGAGGTACAGAAACCTAAGGTCCCACACCATCAGGTTCAGGAATAGTTATTACCCTTCAATCATCAGGCTTCTTGATTCACTACTCAACTGATCCTACGATCTACAAATTCACTTTCAAAGATTCTTTACAACTTGTTTTCAGTATTATTTTTATCTGCAGTTTGTTTTCTTCTGCACTTTTACAACCAGCTCTCTCAAATTTGTGTAAGCTGGACAAATAGAACTTTCAATCTAGAGCAAATAGCTTTTAAATAAGGAAGTGCCTTGAAACAAAGTGCCTACTGATTGTGTTCAGAATTAAGCTAGTGATGCTGTTCCTAGAACTCTGCTGTGCTATATCCTATAATGCTCATTTTTTAATTGGTTTTTAAGGACATGAAAATGCATCATCTTTTCCAAGATGGTGCCAAGGTGCAATGTCCATTGAGACGCAGCTCAGATTTAGTTGTTTTTAATTTGTTTAATTGTTTAATTTGTTTTTTTTTTAGAATCATAAGGATGGTTTGGAGACAGAGAGGGGAGTTAGGGGTTAGATTAGGATTTAAGTATAGAGTTGTGAGGAAATTGGAGGTTAGCTTGGAGGCTTAATTCTCTGCTCTGCGTTTGAAGACCAGCAATGTGGATGTGGTCAGATGTCAGATTGGCAGAGAATAGGTGTGGATTCCATCAGGTCAGCAAGTTGTTGGCAGGTTCCAGAGTCAGAGCTCCGTACAGGTAGGAGGGATGAGTTCTGATGACACCCTGTATTCGCGAATTGGTGCCAAGTTGAACCAGGTTTCTGCAGGTCTGAGTCATTTTCGCTGGAGACCTATCCTGGTGTTAAAGAACTGTGTATTTGCATGGATGGGAAAGGGGAATGGGACTTGTTCTGCTGTTATGTTGCCTGTTGTGTTATTTGTTATTATGCCAAGCATTGTTGGTGCTGGAATGTGTGGTGACACTTGCAGGCTGTCCCAGAACACCTTTGGGTCTGATGGAAGTTAATGCAAATGACACATTTCACTGTTTGCTGCAATGTACATGTGACAAATAAACTTGAATCTTGAAATGCATGATACTGTAGGTAGTAAGAAGATCAATTAGTGCAAGTTAAATATTGTACATGCCATCTAATTGGTGTGTTGGAGCTGTGTTATGCATTTAGGAGTAGACAGTCTTTATCCATGCTTTTTGTTTTGCAAGGATGTCCATTTAAAAGAACCAAGCAGGAAATGTTTACACTGGTTCACATTATACAGTTCATTTATGTTCACTAGGAATGTTAGATAGCAAAAGCAAAGATTTCCAAATCAAAATGTTGGCCATTTGACTCCTCTGCATTTGCTTTTGCTTTTGTCCTTGGATATTTTCGTAAGGTTTATACAGGGTGATGTGAGTAAGAAGAAGAGTATTTGCTAGACAATAAAGGTTGTTACTATGAAGAATTTATTGACAAAAATAGTCAAAAGAATTTTAAATATGCATAAAATGTGAACGTTACTTGCAAGGCCAACACTGTTGCCCATCCTTAGTTTCTTCTGGGAAGGTGATTAAAGGATATGTTATGAGCATTTGTTCTTTAGTTGAATGCAGTTGAGTGTGGTATAACCAGAATTTAGACCCAGGTGTTAGAGTGATTTTTGGGTTTAGGTCATTTACATTTAGCAAATGACTTTGGCTACCAGTCTTCGGTTCCTTGATAATGTATTGTGGATTCAGTTTGGGACAATGCATTCCTAAAAGCTGTGGATCCCAGTTCAGATGCTGCTGGTGTTTGTGGGATGGATGTGAATCAGAAGGTGTGAAGTTTGTATGTAGCTTCAAAGGAAAGCATTGTCTATACTTTGTAAATATGGAATTGTCCTTTGTGCTTAGCAAATAAATATTGAGCCCCACATTGGACCAGCAGACCTTTCCACTGAAAACATCTCCATATGATACCTGTTCTACCTTGTTTTGTCAAATAAAGAAGCTGCTTTGTATCTACTAGTAACTCTCTCTGGCAGTTTCATTCACGCAACAACATTTGGTGTCAGGAGTGGGATGCCTTTGTGACCTATAGTGTGGCCAGCGATCTTAACAGTCTAAGTGGGTGAGTATTTTTTTAAAAAATAGCACTCACACTTGGATCTTTTCAGGTCGGTGGTACATGAGAAAACGGGGTATTACGAACGCGAGGAGCTGAACTGGTAGATATAAAAGTGTGTGTGTGTTAATGTAAGACAGGAAACTTTGCATGTTAGTTTGAGGGGACAGAGCCACCAGTTACAAAGGGTGGTTACCGACAGTTCGGGACGCCATAGTGAGGGCGTGTATACTCATTCAGAGAGCTGCATTTCAAGCATATATGTTTTGCGAGTGTGTTGAAAATGAATACAGCAGGCATCATGAGTTCAAATGCTCAAAAGTGGCAGATTGCAGAGTACATACTCTGAGGTTTTAAGTATGTGCTGTTTAACTGGCACCTGTCTATTATATTTTGCATAGTGTGGGAATTAATGTGGAGATATTTCAGAGAGATGTTTTACCCAGATATATCTGATGGGATGGCACCTATTGAGATCAAGCAACGTCAGGTTGAGAACCCTGATGATCCAAGCCAGCTCTTAACCTTGATTACGGCCACTCATAAGCTCTTCACCCCCGGGGAGAAACAGAGCATTTTGTCTGAGTTGTCCTCACTTAAAGTGGCATGTGGAAATTCGGAATTCTGGCATAAGCTTGAGGAAATGGTTGAAATTCACCAGATGCATCCTAAAGATATACACATGTTGGTAAAAGCAAAGTGCCCAAGGAATATGTTTTACAGTATGGGCCAGGGGGTGCGGAATGGTACATGGGCAACTACCGGGAGTGCCAATAGTGAAGAAAGATATTGCTCTTTAAAGGAGGAGTGAGGCAGCGACTGGAGGGAGGCAAGAGTAACTGGGGAGTGATAATGGCAGGGACTCGGAGAGCTGCTGAGACAGCCATGTATTATGCAGAATGTAAATATCAAGCGTATGAGGAGTATTTCCGGTTGGATAATCCAGGGAGGGACGACCAAGTCTTCCTGAAAATGATGAAGGAAGGACTGAGCTCAACCCACCAGGAAGTTTTAGATTTAAGGCATTACAGTGGGGTTACCCTACTCTGCGATAGTTTCGTGGGCCAGTGAGCTAAACCGAAGAAAGTGCAAGAGAAATCGTAAAGTGGCTATAGTGGATGCAGCTGCTGTGATGTACCAGGGAGTTTGTTTTGGTTGCCAGTGACCAGGGCATAAAGCAAGGAACTGCTGGAATAGATGTGGGAGGGTAAAGGAGTTGATATGCTACAGGTGCGGCCTATTGGGACATGGTTGGGGGCAGTGTCCAAAAAAGAGGAAAGAAAAACAGGTGAACGTTACAGCAGACATGCAATGTCTCACCCACTGGTGCCCAGTCTGACCAATCTGACTGCCAGTCAAATCATAGAGCTGGTAAAGACAGCTCCTAGGTCAGAAGAAGATGTGGTGGCAGGCCCCACTGCCAGTGCTGACCCGCAGATGTACATAACAGCATTATTAGGGGGATGGCAATGCAATATGTTAGTGGACACCTGTGTCGGTATCGATAACACACCCACCGTTGCCAACAACCGGACGGGCCATTTATATTATACTTTATTGTCGCCAAACGATTGGTACTAGAACGTACAATCATCACGCTTCACACTCCCTGGATTACAAATATTAAATATTAACAATATTAGGGGTGTAGGAGGGAAAACAGTGAAGGCAGAAAGAAGCAAGTTGCAAATACTGGAAATTGGCAGGGGGTGGGGGTGTTCAGCTTCCAGTGTATTTCTGGATATGTCCAAATAATGAGGGCACTATCCTTGGAATAGATATCCTAAGGGAAGCAGAGGCCGTTATATATTCAGGAAAGGGAGAAATAATATGGACAAGTCAGGGGCAGCGAATATGCATGATATAACTTCAGCAGTATCTGCCTAATACATGGTGGTGCCACAACTCCTTCCTCCCCATGTGTCCGGCTCTCATCTGGTGCTTCCTTTCTTCGCCATTTCTCCTTCTCTTCTGCCTCCACCTCTTCATATAATTTTACTGAACTGGCTTCCATCGTTTCTTCCTGTACACTCGCAATTTCAATTGCCTTTTGTTCCTCTGCCACTTTATTCGCAGTAATGCCTGCCCTCAGAGGGACTGGTGGTGGTCAGGGATGGGCAGGGATGTTGAGAAATTCTGCTGCCGTTGCATCATTTATGCTCAGCATAATCCTGGTAAGGGCAGAAAGCTACAGCTGACAGATCAACAACAGCCAAGGGGACCCTGGGAAAATATCCAGCTGGACTTCCCAGGGCCCCTACCCCAAAGCAGGGGGAAAGCTACTGTCAAGTAATTATGGATCACTTCACTGGGTGGGTAGAGATTTTCTCAGCAAGGGATTGCACTGCTAGCACCGCTGAACGGATTTTAGTTCAGGAATTCCTCCCAAGGTGGGGAACCACAGTTCAGGTGGATTCAGATCAGGGAGCACATTTCACAGGAGAAATGATGAAGGAAATGTGCTGACTGTTAGGGATTTGACAACAGTTCCAAGTACCCTACCACCCCCAGAGTTCAGGAATGGTAGAAAGGATCAACCGAACAATCAAGAACACCTTGGGCAAAACTGTAGCTGAGATGGAAAAGACGTGGGTTGATGTATTACCAGGAATCCTGATGAGATTGCATGCAACCCCGAACCGCATGTTGGGTCTCAGCCCCTACAAATTATTGATGGGGTGAACAATGCGACTCCCTTATAGTGAGGAGCCCAGGGCATACAGGGATAGAATGACACAGTACGTGAAAGACCTTTGTAACCAACTTAAAGTGTTGAAGGACCGAGCAAAACAACAGCAGCGAATCGCTGATCAGAGAGAGCCAGAGGGAAAGGAGATAGTCCTTCCACAGCCTGGCGAACAAGTCATGGTGAGGGTGCTGCCGGAAAGGCCAGAGTTTGCCCCCAGGTGGATAGGACCACAGATAGTACTCTTAACGAATAATACTTGTGTCTGTGTGCAGACTCGATGAGGCAGCCAGTGGAAACACTGAACTCAGGTTAAAGCTTATGACTCACCCTCTTGTTGCTCCCACAGACAGAGCAGGGGTTCAAGTGTACCCAGTAGCCGTGTAATTACAAAAAACCTAAGAGAGGAACACCAGCTGGCCATACCAGATCTGACCACAGCTGATGAAAACATGTCCAAAGGAAACACAAAGGCAGAAGACAGAGAGCATGACGGAAAACAGTGAAAAGCATGCTAAAGTGTGATGATGATGATACTCTGTAATGAAGGCTGGTTTCTGAAGGTAGATGATTAGTTTAATAGCATAGAATAGAAAAGATATTGGAAGATAGATGGGAAGGGATTTTTAAGTTAAAGCAGAGACAGTAAGTTCCACAACTTCAGTGGTATTTCAGACTGCACACAGCATCTGAAGGCAGTCACCCCAGTCTGAATGAGGAGCTGGGCCCTTTCTGCAGTCGGGCTGGTGATCAACTAGACAGTTCAGAAGGGGGTGCCACTGGGGAGAGGTCCTTGCAGACACTGACATAGAGACTACTCAAACCCCTTCCTGTACATCGATGAGAGGGCCTGTGGGTGCTCCTGTAAAGAAAGAGTTTCAGCGACCAGAAAATGAAGGGGTGAAGACAAGGAATGTGATTAAGCTGCAATCGGCCTGCAGGGAAAGAGCCAACAGGCACAGGAAAGAAGCTGCATTTCTGAAGACTTGTTCAACTTTCTGGAGCAACCTCTCTGCTTAACATTTGGTAGGTAGCGATTAAAGAATGCTAGGGTAGATATCGGCAAACAAAATTGGGGGTGGGGAGTAAATTTCAAGGCAGGGCTTTTTTTGCTGCCCTATTTGAGTAGATCCTCCTAGGTTGGCCTTTCCTGGTATAAATTTATTTTTTTGTCCAGGGCCAAGAGGAGAGACTGTTAGAGTGATTTTTGGGTTTAGATCATTTACATTTAGCAAATGACTTTGGCTACCAGTCTTCGGTTCCTTGATAATGTATTGTGGATTCAGTTTTGGACAATGCATTCCTAAAAGCTGTGGATCCCAGTCCAGATGCTGCTGGTGTTTGTGGGATGGATGTGAATCAGAAGGTGTGAAGTCTGTATGTAGCTTCAAAAGAAAGCATTGTCTATACTTTGTAAATATGGAATTGTCTTTTGTGTTTAGCAAATAAATATCGAGCCCCACATTGGGCCAGCAGACCTTTCCACCGAAACCGTCTCCATATGGTGCCTGCTCTACCTTGTTTTGCCAAATAAAGAACCTGCTTTTTATCTGCTAGTAACTCTGTCCAGTGATTTCATTCACACAATGACACCAGGCATGTTGAAAGGACTGCAATATGTTTATCTAGTAGGATTATTTTGACTTGCTCGAGAACCTACAGCTGTTGGAGTACTCTGTACCACTGCTGGCCTTATTCTTCTTGCTGGTAGAGGTAATAGGTTTAGGAAGTTCTGTCAGAATAGGCATGTCAAGTAACTTTGTTTTTTTTTAATGATTCATGTTGCAGGCATGATATGTTTTTTGGTGGAAGGAGTAAACATTTAAGATGTGGAATGAGATGCCAGTAATGGTGGTTGCATTAGCTTGAGTGATATGTGCCTTTAGAGTTGCTGTGGCGATAAGCATCCCAGGAAATGGAGTGCATTCAATCCCTCTTGTGTTGATGGTGATATGGCTTGGTCAAGGTGTCAGTCACTGCCAGCTGGGCTCCTGATTTTTTCCTGTAGCAGCAGTGTTTATGTAGTTGATCCAGCTGTCTCTGTCTCTTGTCACTGGTAACACCCACAGTATTGATGTGGGAGACCACATAATCACAGTGCTATCAAATGTCAAGGGTAGGTGGGGTAGAGATGAAGATGCTCAGTGGCTGTCATTTCTATGACTACTTGTCATCTATATCTTAATGCTATCAGGGTTTCATTACTTGCATTTATTCAGCAAACCTCCTCACTTCTGATTTTGCATGTACAAAATATCAATAATGAAAAAGCTGCAGATAGTTGGGGCTTGGGTGCTGACATAAAGAACTCCTTTGTGATATTTTGTGGCTGAGATTGACTCATAATAACCACAGCTATCTTCCTTTCTCTCAGTTATGACTCAAGTCATTAGAGACTTTTGACTTGAATTCCCATTAACTTGTTGATATCACACACAGTCAAGTCACTTGATGTCACTCTCACCTTGCAGCTGAGATTCATTTCTTTGGTCCATTTATTAACTTCAGTAAGTCTGGAACCAATGGTCCTGTTGGAATACAACTGACCATTAATGATAGTATTGTCAAGGGCACCTTCCATTGCTTTGATTGAGAAAAGACTAATTGAATGATAATTAGCCCACTCGTATTTATCCTGCATTTTATAAGGAGGGGATACTTAAGCAATTTTACCTCATTCAGGTAATTGCCAGTACTGTAACTGTCCTGGAACAGGTGCAGCAGTTTTGAGCACATCCTTGACACTACAGCCAGGATATTATCTGGTCAATTGGCCTTGTGAGTAAGAAGACTCTCAGCTGTTTCTTGATGCCATGTGAGAATGGAATTTCGCTGAAGACTGGTATCTGTGAAAGTTGCAGAGAGGATCCTTTTATTCGGCATGATGTCCTGAGATAACTTGTAAATGCCTCAGCCATAATTAAATAAACTGTGTTTGACTATTTTTGAGAGTAGGGATTTTCTTATATTTAGTTGTGTATGGCTATACTCCCATTTTCTGGCTTTTCTCTTCGGCAAAAGCATCATTGGAGGCTTTCTTGCTGTGCTTAGTTTCCTCAGCGTTTCTCATTTACTAGTTCAAATGCCCACCTGCCTACTCTCTGCCTTCCTTGCTCCCTGATAGCTAAATCTGGAAGTTTTTTCCTCAGTCCTGTTCATTAGCTTCTGTTTCTATGTAAGTTGCACCACATCCTAGTATAGAAGCTCTAATGAACTGAATTACAAGAGGCAGTGCCTCAAGAAGGTGGCATCATTCCTTAAGGACCCTCAGCATCTGGGATATGCCCTCTTCTCATTACTGCCATTAGCAGGGAGGTACAGGAGCCTGAACAACCATACTCAATGATTCAGGAATATCATCTTCACCTTCGTCATTAGATTACTGAATGGTGCATGAACACTACCTCATTAATCCTTTTTAGCACTGTTTATCTTGTAATTTGTAATAATTTTCTCTCTGCACTGCCACAAAACAACGAATTTCACACATGTAAGACAGTAATAATAACCATAATTCTGATTGCTTCTTGCAGTTATTTACAACTGAGTGAATTGTTTTCAGTGTTATTTATATAGTCACCATCTGATTTTGTTTTTCCCCCGAGGTATAATAATCCAGCATACTGAATTTTAAGTCTAATGTTGGCTGTTTTGTTTTGCTTGTTATCACCATCCTTTTAAATTGTGGCTACTAGTCACCCAGGGTTTGTTTAACTGCTGAATTATGAACACTGTCCAAGCTAACAAGTTACTCTTGGCTCATCTATAATCAGGCCTTTGATGTACTTAACATCTAACTTTATTTAGCTGAGTGCTTCTTGTTTCTACTTCCCTCTTGCATTAAACGTTTACATTAACTTGATCCCTTATCCATTCCAGATCATGCTTGCTTTTTCTTGTCATACTGCTGAATTTAATTTTATTTTCCCTTGGTTTTATTATCCATGTTCAACATGCTTATCATTAAAGCCATGAGGTTACATTTGTTTCATTGTTTACAGCAGTTCAGTTTTCCTCATTTCCAAATTATTTGTGTGCTTGTAATTCACAAGTTAAGTGAAAAGGCTAGTATTTGCAAGTTTAATACAACAATATTATCCTGACAGCTCCATTCCACCATCCAAGAGGTTATTCATTAGTTTCAAGCCTGGCTAAAAAAGCTGAACCTGTCTTCACTTGGTACCTAGCCACCTATAATTTTGCAATTTGCTGTTGCAGCAAAGTAAGAGATGACAATTTAGGTAGGAGAACCAAGAACAAATGTAACATTCTACCCACTTTTGTTTCTGGGGGTCAGTGTTCAAATTTTGTATCTGTGATTATGGTCTTGCCAATGGTGACTGGAGGTAAGCTTTAGTTGTTCTTGAGTTATCTTATGACTTTTTTTGTTTCTGCAGCTTTTAATTGGTTTTGAATCTGGAACGTTGGTATTATGGGACCTCAAATCAAAAAAAGGAGAGTACAGATACAGCTATGATGAGGTAAATGTATACTTGTAGCTGGATTTGAAGAACTGATGAACAGCATTGTAATGTTCCTTACAGTTTTGTTCAGTATTTTAAGGAGTTTGTATTACTTTCACAAGTAAGTCGCGAAGTTATACTTGACGTTGAATATAGAACAGCACAGCACAATACAGGCCCTTTGGCCCAAGATGTTGTGCCGATCCTTTGATCAACTCAAAGATCCCTAACCCTTCCCTCACACATAGCTGTCCATTTTTCTTTCATCCACATGATACTTAAAGAGTCTCTTAAATGTACATAATGTGTTTGCTTCTACCACCACACCCACAGTGCATTGCATGCTCTTACCTCTCTTTGTTTTAAATAAAAACTACCCTTAACATACACCATATACTTTCCTCCAGTCACCTTAAAAATATATTCTCATATTAGCCATTACTGTCCTGGGGAAAGGACCTAGCTATCCATTCTATCTATGCCTCTTATCATCTTGTACACCTCTATCAAGTCACCACTCATCCTGTTTTACTCCAAAGATAAAAACCTGAACTTACTCAACCTTTCCTTTCCTCCTAAGACATGCTCTCTAATCCAGGCAGCATCCTGGTAAATTCCACTGCGTCCTCTAAAACTTCCACATCCTTCATAAACTGAGGCGACCAGAACTGAACACATTACTCCAGTTGTGGTCTAGTCAGAGTTTGATAGCAGCTCCTGAACTCAATCCCTCGATGAATGAAGACACACTATATGCCTTCTTCATTACTTTATCAGCCTGCAGGGCAACTTTGAGGGATCTATGGACGTGGACTCCCAGATCCTTCTGTTCCTACATACTGCTATGAACTCTGCCATTAATTTGTACCCTGCCTTCAAGTTTGACCTTCCAAAGTGTATCACGTTTCCTGGTTGAACTCCATCTGCCACTTCTCAGCCCAGTTCTATATACTGTCAATGTCCCATTGTAACCAACACACATTCTACACACTGTGCACAGTACCACCAAACTTTGAAAGTTATCTGCAAAGTTACTAATCTATCCTTCACTTTTTTAGCTTAAGTTATGAAAATCACAAAGAGCAGAACACATTCCATCTGCTACAACTCTCTGTCTTCCAACAGCAAGCCAATTCCGAATCCATCCAGCCAAATTTCCCTGGTTCCCATGCCTCTCTGATTGTGGAACCTTGTCAAATGCCTTACTAAAATTCATGTACGTTGCATCCACCACTCTACCTTCATCAGTTTGTTTTGTCACTTCCACAAAAAAGTTAATCAGGCTTAAGAAACAATCTCTCCTTATTTGATGACTTGTCCAAATGGTCTATCTAAATTACCAGTTCACAAGCATCTTCCATTCAGACAAGTGTGTAGATATCTTGTTGCCACACTTTCTTGGGCCTGAAAGCACAAGTCTTATTGTGACAGCAAGAAACTTTGAATTTGTGTTCTTAAAATTCAAACTGATTGAACACAAGACATCCATAATTGCAAGCTTATCTTCAGATTTCACATTGGCTTTGTTTTAGCATTGTTGAAAATTTCAAGGAAGGTTGAAAGAAGATGAAAAATGTCATAACCATGTAGGATTCCTAAAATCAAGTCCCTTAATGAGTTATGTTAATTAAAATATTTTAATCGGTAATGAAATGGATCTGGTCCAAGCTTGGCACTTGCAGAAGTGTTCATGGACTTGCAGATAGTCATGTCCATATACAGTGATCAAATGGATTTTGGATATAAATTGCCAGAGTCCAGTGTTTACATTAAAAATCAGTAGGTCCTCGCACCTAACTACTACCTATAAGCTTTTTCAGTGTTATTTGTGCATGTTTTCCTTTGGCTGTTGGTGCTGTGAAAGGGTTTTCCCATTTGTAGCGCTTGGCAATTTTGTAACATTTCACCTTGGTAAAAGTCCCATTTAATATCCCTATTAAAAAGGTGTTTACTTTGAGTCACTCTTCCTCCAAGTGCAGGTTGTTGGGTAAAATGACTCATTTGGATTTAAAATTAAGGCAGAGAGGTCCACTGTAAATGTTGACCAAATGTGGACCAAATCCTGCACTCTGCTTTTAAGAAATTGCTTGAGTGAGCCCATGAAGACCGGAGACAGAGAGCCAAAAATAGAATGCCAAAAAATGTACCCCCATTTTGGCCAGTATGGATGCAGTGGGTTGATCGGAGGCATATATTTCTATGGTTCTATATTCTATCACACACTTTGTACATAATATTTTGCCTTTTATATTATGGTTTAGCATATCAAAACATCTGAAGTCAACAGTGTAAACTGACAAAAATTGGCACTTTGCCGTGGAAGGTGACGTTGGGGCAGCAATCCAAGCATTTTATTATTATCACAAAGAGAAAATCTACAGATGTTGGAAATCCAAGCAAAATGCTGGAGGAGCTCAGCAGGCCAGACAGCATCAATGGAAAAGAGTACAATCGATGTTTCAGGCGAGATCCACCAGCAGTCCTGCTCTTTTCCATAGATGCTGCCTGGCCTGCTGAGTTCCTCCAGCATTTTGTGTGTTGCTTGCATTCTATTATTATTATTATTACTATATTATTATTAATATATTAATGGATATAAAATATTTATAGATTATTCATGTTATATGAATATAATACGTTATTGATATTCAGAATTATTCGTTACTTAACTACTGTTGTTAAATTTTCAGAGTTACTTGAGATTCTCAGATTTCTTCTTGGTTAATTTTTTTTTGCGTGTGCGTCTACGTGCGTGCGTCCGTGCGTGTGCAAAGTTGGCGGGATGATGTCTTTTTCATGCCTTTACAAGGCGCAGAGTGAGAGAGACTGTGTGGCGCGCCACTCCCCACGCAGATACTTCGCAGCATTTTTCCCTTTATTTTACAAGGTTGAGTTGCGATCTCAACACTCAATCCGGCACAGATGGAAAGCGTACTCGGGAGCGGCTCTGACTGGGTTCGAACCCGGGAACCTCCGTTCCAGAGTCTGGCGCTGATGTCATTGCGCCACCAGCCGGCCGGTTCTTTGTTAATTCTATTGTAATAAATAGTACTAATGCAAAATTTCTTTTGTGCAGGCTATCCATTCCGTGGCTTGGCATCATGAAGGAAAACAATTTGTTTGTAGCCATTCAGATGGCAGCCTTACTGTTTGGAATGTAAAATCCCCCATTAAACCTGCACAAATTATTACACCACACGGTAAGTGCACCCTGAATGCCGTATTGTGTACTAGTTTAATTCGTTTGGAGGATTCTTCCTTGAGTTTGCTTAAAGAAAATTTTCCTTATGGCCTCCAGTCCTCATTGCCTATGAATAGGTGTCACAACTTGAATATTGATTCAATAATCTTAGCTGGTACAATATCGATTAATTGTTACTTTTTCATGCTTAGTCTTCCAATAATTTCCAATTTACTGTGTCTATAATTGCATTGCTTGTGCATTTATGGTTTTCCTCATTGGGTGCATTCTGGTAAATCTCTTCTGCACCCTCCAAGGTTCCCATATCCTTCCAGTATGAAGTGACCTGAACTGAACAAATGTAATCTATCCAGAGTTTTACAGATCTGCAAAATTACCTTGCAGTTCTTGTACTCAATCCCCCAACTATTGAAGGCAAAGATGCCGTACACCTTCTTAACCACCCTATCAACTTGGACGGCAACTTTGAGGAATCAGTGAGTGTGGGCTCCAAGCTCCATGGCCCCTCCAGTCCATGGCAAACTATTATTCTTCCTCATCCCACCAACCCAAACAGGAACAGCTTCTTCCCCTCCTCATCAACTTTCTGAACAGACAATGAAGCAACCCATGAACACTACCTCAATATTTTTATTTTCTTTTTGTTCTGCTGAATTTAAAATATATGTGTAAATACATTTTAATATTTATATATTATTTGTAATTTATAATTCTTTATGTATTGTACTGTAGTGCCACCACTCAAGAATAAATTTCATGACATATGTCAGTAATATTAAACCTGATTTTGATTCTGGCCTGCATCTGGACCATAATCCCCCATTACCCTTCCCATCCATGTAGAGTCAACATGAGGAAGAGAATTTCTGTTCAACAATTATGTTTTCAGCAGGGGCTGGAGTAGTGGCATCCACACCAGACTTGTAGGCAGGTGGTCCCAGGTTTGAATCTGGCCAGCTTCTTGCAATTTTCCATCCGTGCGGGGTTGAGCATTGAGTTATAACTCAGTCTCAGAAAAAAACAGACAAATGCTAAGGAATAGGCAAGGTTGCCTAATGTGCCACAAAGCATGGAGAGGAACAACAAGAAATGTTTACCAAGTAATTATTTTGTATTAACTGTATTGTTATGTGGCATTTTATTTTGCTTTTATTGTGTTTTTGTTGTGCGTATTAATTTTAGGGAGCAAACTGAACTAATCAACTCTCCATTATATCAAAACTTTGCTTTCAGCAAAGCAGCCAAAAGATGGAAAGAAGCCAGAACCCTGCAAACCCATCCTGAAAGTGGAATATAAAACTTGTAAATCTGGGTATGTGATAATATTGCTCTGTGAGTGCTTTGTATGCTGAGTTGTCCTTGGTGACAAGAAAGTTTTCTTATTTCTTTTCCCTGCCAATTTTTGAGCCTTGTCAGTCTCCTCTTTAATAATAGCAAAGTCTCCAAATCTTCCTCCTTCCAGTCCTTGGAAATACTCGTTGAAGGGTGATGAAAAAAGTTAATAGAGTTTAGCACAAAATATTATAAAAAGGATTTGTGCAAGTACACTGATGAATCATAACTGAAAATCAAAAATCTACAATGAAAATGAAGTGGTAAAAACAAAACGGGTAGCAGGTTGAGCAGCATCTATGGAAAGAAAAGCAATTAATGTTTCAGATTCTCTCTTTTCATCAGAACTGGGTTAAAATAACATTGACTACTTATTACCCATTTTCTTTGCCATCCTTTGATAACCACAAGAAACAAGTTTGCATGTAAGGCCTGAATGTTTCCTTGCTATAAAGCCAAATCAACCAGAAACTAATTAGAGGTGGGGTAAGAGAACTTTTTGCTAGATTAGTATACAATCAAATGCCATAGCTGCAACATTACCTCTCAGCTCCTAAACTCAATCCCACGATTGATGAAGGCCAATGCACTGTATGCTTTCTTAACCACAGAGTCAACCTGCGCAGCAGCTTTGAGTGTCCTGTGGACTCGGACCCCAAGATACCTCTGATCCTCCACACTTCCAAGAATATACCATTAACACTATATTCTGTCATCATATTTGACCTGCCAAAATGAACCACCTCACACTTAACTGGGTTGAACTCCATCTGCCACTTCTCAGCCCAGATTTGCATCCAATCAATATCCCGCTGTAACCTCTGATAGCCCTCCACACTATTCACAACACCTCCAACCTTTGTGTCATCAGCAAACTTACTAACCCATCCCTCCACTTCTTCATCCAAGTCATTTATAAAAATCATGAAGAGTAGGGTCCCTGAAGAGATCCCTGAGGCACACCACTGGTCACCAACCTCCATGCAGAATATGACCCATTTACAACCACTCTTTGCCTTCTGTGGGCAAGCCAGTTCTGGATCCACAAAGAAATGTCCCCTTGGATCCCATGCCTCCTTACTTTCTCAATAAGCCTTGCATGGGATACCTTTTCAGATGCCTTGCTGAAATCCATATATACTACATCTACTGCTCTACCTTCATCAATGTGTTTAGTCACATCCTCAAAAAATTCAATCACACTCGTAAGGCACGACCTGCCTTTGACAAAACCATGCTGACTATTCCTAATCATATTATGCCTCTCCAAATGTTCATACATCCTGCCTCTCAGGATCTTCTCCATCAACTTACCAAACACTGAAGTAAGACTCACTGGGGTCTATAATTTCCTGGGCTATCTCTACTCCCTTTCTTGAATAAAGGAACAACATCTGCAACCCTCCAATCCTCCGGAACCTCTCCTGTCCCCATTGATGATGCAAAGGTTATCGTCAGAGGCCCAACAATCTCCTCCCTCACCTCCCACAGTATCCTGGGGTACATCTCGTCCGGTCCCGGTGACTTATCCAACATGATGCTTTCCAATTGCTCCAGCACACCCTCTTTCTTAATATCTTTTCACTCCGCTGTAAGTCATCCCTACAATCGCCAAGATCCTTTTTCCGTAGTGAATACTGAAGCAAAATACTCATTAAGTACCTCTGTCTCATTGAATATACCTATGCAGAACTCCACACAAATATCCCCTGAACATTTGCCACATTTCTTCCGTACATTTCCCTAAGAACATCTGTACCCAATTTATGCTTCCAAGTTCCTGCCTGATGGCCTCATATTTCCCCTTACTCCAGTTAAAGGCTTTCCTAACTTGTCTGTTCCTGTCCCTCTCCAATGCTATGGTAAAGGAGATCATCTCCAAAATGCTGTCCCACTGAGAGATCTGACACCTGACCAGGTTCATTTCCCAATACCAGATCAAGTACAGCCTCTCCTCTTGTAGGCTTATATACATATTGTGTCAAGAAACCTTGAACATTCCTAACAAACTCCACCCCATCTAAACCCCTCGCTGTAGGAACATGCCAATTGATATTTGGGAAATTAAAGTCTCCCACCACGACAACCCTGTTATTATTACACCTTTTCAGAACCTGTCTCCCTGTCTGCTCTTCTATGTTCCTGTTACTATTGGATGGTCTAAATTTAAAAAAAAAACACTCAGTAGAATTATTGACCCTTTCCAGTTCCTAACTTTCACTCACAGAGACTTCGTAGACAATCCCTCCATATCTTCCTCCTTTTCAGCATCCGTGACAGTATCTCTGATCAACACCTCTTTTGCCTCTGTCCCTGACCTTTCTGAAACATCTAAAGCCTGGCACTCGAAGTGACCATTCCTGCCCCTGAGCCATCCAAGTCTCTGTAATGGCCACAACATCATAGCTCCAAGTCTGATCCACGCACTTAAGTTCATCCGCTTTGTTCATAATACTCCTTGCATTAAAATAGACATATTTCAAACCATCGGGCTGAGCGCGTCCCTTCTCTATCACCCACTTGTCATCCCACTTGCACTGTCTCCAAGCTTTCTCTATTTGTGAGCCAACTGCCTCTTCCTCCGTCTCTTTAGTTTGATTCCCACCTCCCAGCAATCCTAGTTTAAACTCTCCCCAGTAACCTTAGCAAACCTCCCCACCAGGATATTGGTCCCCCTGGGATTCAAGTGTAACCCATCCTTTTTGTACAGGTCACTCCTGCCCCAAAAGAAATCCTAATGATCCAGAAGTCTGAATCCCTGCCCCCTGCTCTAATCCCTCAGCCACACATTTATCCTCCATCCACTCTATTCCTATACTCAATGTCGCGTGGCACTGGCAGTAATCCTGAGATGACAACCTTTGTGGTCCTGCTTCTCAACTTCCCTCTTAACTCCCTGTAGCCTGCTTTCAGGACCTCCTCCCTTTTCCTGCCTATGTCTTTGGTACCAATATGTACCACGACCTCTGGTGGTTCTCCTTCCCACTTCAGGACATCGTGGACGAGATCAGAAACATCCCGGACCCCGGCACCTGGGAGGCAAACTACCATCCGTGCTTCTTTCCTGCTTCCACAGAATTGCCTGTCTGACCCCCTAACTACAGAGTCCCCTATCACTGCTGCCATCCTCTTCCTCTCCCTACCTTTCTGAGCCACAGGGCCAGAATCTGTGCCAGAGGCATGGCCACTGTTGCTTCCCCCAGGTAGGCCATCCCCCCCAGCAGTACTCAAGCAGGAGTACTTGTTGTCAAGGGGTACAGTGACAGGGGTGCTCGCTAGCTTCTGTCTCCTGGCCTTCCCTCTCATGACTGTTACCAACTTATCTGTATCACCTCCTCACTCTCCCTGACCAGGCGAAGGTCATCAAGCTGTATCTCCAGTTCCCTCATACGGTCCCGAAGGAGCTGCAGCCTGACGCACCTGGCGCAGATGTGGCTGTCCAGGAGGCTGGGAGTCTCCTGAATTTCCCACATCTGACACCGAACATAGAACACCGGCCTCACACACATACCTCCTGTCTGTATTCTACACAGATAACCTATCTCGCCTCGACCCATTATCTCTGAAACTCCGTTGAGCCAAAGCCTTCCAACTCTGTCTGCCTCTACTGCGTCGCCTGCTCCTTTGGCGCCTGCTCTGTAAAGCTGTCTCCTTTTATCAGTAACCATTCATCAGCCAAAGATTGCGTTATAAATGGTGACAAATGGGAGTGGGGTTGAGAACAAATGGTTGTGAGAAACTTAATGAAAGCTCGAAATATTCATCAGGCAGGCACAAACTAAGAGAGTGAAAGATTGGCAATTTTGCAAATTATCCTTTAATCAGAACTGATGAAAATTATTAACCTGAAATATGAAATCTGCATGAAGTTTTTAAAATGTACTTCATTAACTTTGAGTGTATCACCATGGTTTTGTTTTCATTTTGTTTTCAGATTTCCAGGATCTGTTAATGTTTTGATTTTATATTGGTGTATTATAAGTTCTGTTGTTAATCTGTTTCAAGTATTCATTTCATATTACTTAGTGATACAATTTCAGAATCAAGAGAATTCTCTTAAATTGGGGTCAGGTTCATTCCCAAGAAACTGAACTGTAGTTTTACAAATCCATGTTGCTACACATTCTGTAGGAAAACATACTTAAATATTTTAAGGAATGTAGGCATGTTTAAAAAAAAACATGGTTTGACAGTAAACTGTGGTGTTGAAAATGGTTGGTGCTTAGAGTGTGTCAAAAATGGGATGGAAACTCTACCATCTGACATGGGGAAAACTATTAACTTCTCAGCCAGACAGATAATGGAAATTTATAAGATTTGCAAGCAATAATGTACTAAAACTGATCGTTTCAGGTTTACATATATTAGTTATCAAAATTGTGATACGTGATCCAAGACCCTGTTGATTTCAATTGTGATTGTCGAGATTTCTGGAAAGAAGCAAGGGTGGGTGTTTAGAATCAGAATCAGGTTTATTATCACTGACGTATGTCGTGAAATGGCAGCAGTACAGTGCAGGACATAAAAAGTTGCTGTAAGTTACAAAAAGAAATGTAAAAGATAAGTAATAGTGCAAAAGCAAGAGCAAAAAGTGAACTATTGTTCGTGGTTCCATGGTCTATTCAGAAAACTGATGGCAGAAGGGAAGAAGCTGTTCCTAAAGCATTGAGATGTGTTTTCAAGCTCCTGTGTCACTTCTCTGATGGTATTAGTGAGAAGAGAGTATGTCCTGAATGGTGAGAGTCAATAATGATCGACGCCACCTTCTTGAGGCATTATCTATTGAAGATGCCCTCGATGTTCAGAATGCTAGTGTCCTAATGGAGCTGGCTAAGTTTATGACCCTCCGCAGCTTTTGCAGATCCTGTGCATCGGCACCACCATGCCAAATGGTAATGCAACCTGTCAAATACTCTCCATGATACATTTGCAGAAACTTCCTAGAGTCTTTCATGACATACCAAATCTTCTCAAACTCCCAATGAAATATAGTAGATGGCATGCCTTCTTCATAATTTCATCAATATTTTGGGCCCAAGATAGATCTTCAGATATGTTGACACCGGAAACTTGGAAGATGCTCACCCTTTCCACTGCTAATCCCTCAAATGAGGACTGGTGTATGCTTTCTGGATTTTCCCCTTTCTGAAGTCCACAATCAGTTCCTTGGTCTTACTGATGTTGAACTGTTGTTGCGATGTGACACCACTCAACCAACTCACTTCAGGACACATCTCTGAGATTCTGCCAATAAAGTTGTGTTATTGGCGAATTTATAAATTGTATTTGAGGCTGTGCCTAACTGCATAATTATGGATATATAGAGAGTAGAGCAGTGGTTCTTCAAAAGCATTTAAAACCTAAAACTTCCACATAACTTTTACATTTGAGATTAGGGTTTTACTAGCTCTTAAAGATTTCTGGGCTAGATTGAATCTATTTGGGTAAGGTAAGCATAGGCAGCCTGGTTTTATACTCTCCATCTGAAGTTATCTGCCTCACAGCAGGTATTCAGTTAGTTCAGTTATTGGTATGTCTCAATGGGAACTTCCCTTTCTTCCAAATTTCAATAAGTACAGTCCAACCTAGTTGATTTCTTGTCATCCCAAGTATTAGTCTGCTGAATCTGTACTGCACTGACCCATAGCTAAGTACATCCACCTGCTGGAATGGTTCGTTGACAAAAATTCAGAATCAAGCAAGTCAGGATGATTATTAGTGTGTGTCAAAACAATTGTCAGATGCTGAATTATAAGAAATTGTGTCATTACTTCAAGAGCATTTTGAGACAACTTTGAATAGACGTGTGAAGTTCCAAATTCTGAGCTGAATTCCATAGACTGTAGGTATGGAAGAGACAATCTTGTGACAGACCAGCAGTGACTTTATGAGCAGTGTAGGGGAAATTATTGTAGCGAATAGGAAACAAAAAATGGAGGAACTTAATGAGTCAGGCAGCACTTGTTAATGGAAATGGATAGTCGACACTTTGGGTTGAAACCTTTCACCTGGACTGAGAGTAGAGGGGAGATGGGCAGTGTAAAGAGGTGAGCAGGACGAGTGGGGCAAGGACTGGTATGTGATTGGTGAGGAGAAATTGGTTCACAAATGGAGTTCGGTGGTGGGGTGAGACAGATGGGTGGAAGTAGCAACAGAGGTTGGGAGGTAATAAATGAAGGTGACAAAAGACCTGATAGAAGGTGAAGAGCAGTCAAATAAAGGCAGTACGATGGGAAGATGTCAGTGGGGAAACGGGACAGTGGGTTGAATAATGGGCGATGGGCAGATGGAGGGAAAAGAAACTGAGATGGGGTGACACACATAAAAGTTGCTGGTGAACGCAGCAGGCCAGGCAACATCTCTAGGAAGAGGTACAGTCAACGTTTCGGGCCGAGTCCCTTCGTTAGGACTAACTGAAAGAAGAGCTAGTAAGAGATTTGAAAGTTGGAGGGGGAGGGGGAGATCCAAAATGATAGGAGAAGACAGGAGGGGGAGGGATGGAGCCAAGAGCTGGACAGTTGATTGGCAAAAGGGATATGAGAGGATCATGGGACAGGAGGCCTAGGGAGAAAGGGGGAGGGTGGGAAAAAGCCCAGAGGATGGGCAAGCGGTATAGTGAGGGGGATAGAGGGAGAAAAAGAGAGAGAAAAAGAATGTGTGTATATAAATAAAGAACGGATGAGGTAGAGGGAGAGGTGGGGCATTAGCGGAAGTTTGAGAAGTCAGTGTTCATACCATCAGGCTGGAGGCTACCCAGCCGGAATATAAGGTGTTGTTCCTCCAACCTGAGTGTGGCTTCATCTTTACAGTAGAGGAGGCCGTGGATAGACATATCCGAATGGGACTGGGACGTGGAATTAATATGTGTGGCCACCGGGAGATCCTGCTTTCTCTGGTGGACAGAGCGTAGGTGTTCAGCAAAGCGGTCTCCCAGCCTGTGTTGTGTCTCGCCAATATACAGAAGGCCGCATCGGGAGCACTGGACACAGTATATCACCCCGGCCGACTCACAGGTGAAGTGTCGCCTCACCTGGAAGGACTGCCTGGGGCCCTTAATGGTAGTGAGGGAGGAAGTGTAAGGGCATGTGTAACACTTGTTCCACTTACAAGGATAAGTGCCAGGAGGGAGATCGGTGGGGAGGGATGGGGGGGACAAATAGACAAGCGAGTTGCGTAGGGAGCGATCCCTACGGAAAGCGGGGGGGGGGGGAGGGAAAGATGTATATAAATAAAGAACGGATGGAGTACGAGGGATAGGGGTGGGTGGGTTTTATGAATCCAAAGCCTAACTGTGGTCACGTTCCAAAAAGCATAACTAAAGAATTTAGAAATAAAATTCTTTCCAGCTATAATTAGAAAAAAAAGTACTGAAATGTGAATTTAGGTAATTTATGGGGAAAGTGGATAAAATGAATAAAAGAATAGTTCAGAATAGATGAAAAAGGCAAACCAATCTTTGTCGCTAATACTTTTTTTTAAAAAAGAGTATTCCTTGAAAAGATGCCTTTTCAGCAAAGTTACAGGGGTTCTACAATATCTCAGGTAGTTACCTACCTGAGCTAGACCTATCTGCCTGCCTTTGGCCCAGACCTTTCCTATCTATGTGCCTGTCTGTCAAATGCAGTAATTGTATCACTTCCTCTGGCGGCTCATTCCACATCCATCATCCTTTATGTGAAAAAATGTTCCCTCAGGCCCTATTTAAGTACATCTCCTCTCACCTTAAACTGATGTATTCTAGTTTTAGACTTCCCTAACCTGGGGAAAAGATCATGACCATTCACTTGATCTATGTCCCTCATGATTGTATATACCTCTACAAGGTCACCACTAAACTCCTACACTCCAGGAAGGGATAAAACTATATTTTCTCTCCATATAATTAATGCCCTGCAGACCAGTAACATCCTTATGAATCTTTTCTGTTCCCTTTCTAACTTAATGACATCCTACGGCTAGGTGACCAAAAGATGTTTTAAATTAAAGATGATATACAAATGTGTTTTTATCTTGATTGGTTACAGTTTTTTTTAAACTCCCTGAATGCATAAATTACATGGCAATATTCTGTCCACCTTACCACAAATACTGCCTTGGGTAAACTCCCAATCAAGGCATGTAGTCATGCTGACCAATACCAGCTAAGGGAAATCTAAAGATGCTTCAGCAGACGTTTTTCCAAAGCAGAGCTTGGAAATTAAGCTGCATGGTTCCAATTAACAGACAAGACCAATTTTTGGTGTCATGCTAGGGACATGGCATCTGCTGACAGCACTTCCAGTTATTTTTGTATTAGTTTTTGTATAGGCATGTGTTGACTAATTTCATGTTAGCCCTAAGTACGCTGAGCTGCAACATGTTATCGCTATGAGTTCTTTGCATTCTAGGGTGTTGGAGCTGTGTGAACTGCACAATCATTAGTGCTGTTTACTATTTTATACAAGACATGGAAGGCAGCTAAGAAGAAAAACAGTGAAAAAGATTGGATAGCTATTTCCCTTACTATAAAGAACTATAAAATCAATGGCCTGGAAGTTTAAACTTGTTTGTTCCAGTGTTGCAGATTATTGTTCAGCACAAAGAGTTAGAGCATATTGTATTTCATTATATTAGTTAATTAGACAGCTGGTGGTGTAGTGGCATCTGCACTGGACTCAAGGTGAGTGGTCCAGGCTTTGAATATGGCTGGCTCCTTGCAAGCTTTCCATCCGTGCTGGGTTGAGCATCATGCTAGCAATTCAGCCTTGGAAAAAAACAGACAAATGCTAAAGAAACAGCAGGGTTGCTGCCCGATGCACCACAAAACATGGAGAGGAACTCAAAAAAAAATAGTTAATAGCATTAGAAGTGAGCATTCTCCCTTTAATTCTAAAAAGATATAGCACGTTCCCACTTTTTCTTATCCACACTATTCTTGCCACTTCCTCTCGATACCTCTTTCTTTTCCATTCTGGCACAATTTTTTCCCGCTGCCTTCTACTTCCTCATGCTGACCACCTGCACCACTTCCATCCCCACCTCAGTTTCTTGAAATTTAGATATCCCTTGTCTCTGAAGAAAAAAATTTTAATGTATTCATTAGTGTACAAAACAGATCGATATTATTTCAGTTGGCCCATGTATACTTGAGACTGCATCAAACTAATTAAGCAATTTGAGTTCAAAATAAGAGTATTAAACAGAATAAGTTCCTCTCTCAACTATTATTTAAATATTCCCCTTTTCTGAGATACTTGTAAGTGATAAAGCTGATTGCTGAAATATCTTCCATTATCAGTACTCTCATCCAGTCGTCAGATCTTCTGGTGTTGGCAAGTGATGCTAGGTGGCTGCACTGGAGCAGTAAATTTCACTGACTTGTAATCTGTCTGACAAGGCTCACAACAGTACATAATGTGTTGCACATTGTTTGTTTATATTAAGAATCCACTATTTGTTCTCTGAAGATAGATTATTTTGTGTACATATGAGTAACAGCTAAACTACTCTACCTAAAAAGTGGCAAGCATGCAGTTTCTTCCAACCACTCATTAAAGACAATGAGTATATTCCAAAACATTATTTAGTGAAAGAATTTTTCATTTTTGCCAATTAAAATTTAAAAATTATCTCTGTAGAATAATACATTGTTGTATTCCAATTATGATCTATGTGTTGCTTTGTATAAAAGATGGTCTTCCAGCATGGTGTTTGTAGAAATGAAATATTAATTTGGGATTTAGCTGTGTATCCCTACTTGGACATAATCAGATTCCAAACATTTACATGATTTCAACTAACATTTATGATTTTTTTGTTTCCAGAGACCCTTTCATCATTTTTTCTGGAGGACTGTCCTATGACACTGTAGGTAGAAGACCATGTTTGACAGTAATGCACGGAAAAAGTACTGCTGTACTTGAAATGGACTACCCAATCGTTGACTTTCTTACCCTTTGTGAAACGCCATATCCGAGTGGTATGTTTTGTCTTGTAACCTGATTTGCATCAAATATGACAGTTGTGTTCTGCAGTCACTGAAGTTCACATAAATATTATTCACAAGTACATTTGCTCTTCATTGGAAAAATTGCATTAGATGTTTACAAGTGGCAACTGACTTTCATTTGAGGCAAATTCTGGATGTAAGCTGTTCATGAAGAAAAGTAAAAGAATATGTAGTTCTCTTATTCCTTTCATAACATCAGGATAACCCAGAATACTCTATAGCAGCAAGTACTGTTGAAGTATAGTCACTACATCTTGGGGTATTGTGTTTAAATTTTTGTCCATGGTAGCTGCAGCAGCACAGAGAAACATAAGTAGCTGATTTTGATACTTCATAGTTGAGAGAGAAATATTGGCCAGGTCAAAATAGAGAATCCCTT
Source organism: Mobula hypostoma (assembly GCF_963921235.1). Taxonomy (NCBI): domain Eukaryota; kingdom Metazoa; phylum Chordata; class Chondrichthyes; order Myliobatiformes; family Myliobatidae; genus Mobula; species Mobula hypostoma. The sequence continues at coordinate 90,652,317 of NC_086104.1, read as the reverse complement.
AATAGTGCAGTTTTGCATTAATAGAGTCATGCAGCGCAGAAGCAAGCCGAGTAGTCCATTATTTCCATATTGAACATCAAGTACTTATCTGTAATACTGCTTTACAGTACATGGTCTTCTATGCTTTGGCAATTCAATTGTTTATCTACATTCTTCTTAAATATTGTGAATGCTTGTTTGTTGCCTTATGATGAAGACAAGGCAATGTGTTCTAGTATCCAATTCTTTCTCAGACCTATCTTTTTATGAAGTTCTTTTCCAAATCTGTTGTAAACATCCTACCCTTAGCCTACGCTTTCTGGTCTCTGTTGTGGGGGCAGAAGATTCCTACAGTCTACTTTCATCAAAAGTCCCTCATAAGTTTTGTATAGCTCTGTAAGGATCCCACCCCCACTTGTCTCTGCTCAAAGGAAAATAATTGCTTTCATAACTGAAACAATGTGTCTTGGTGAATCAACTCTATGTCCTCTACAGTGCAATCAATGCAGTGAGGTGAGCAGAGACAATAAACAAAGTCTGTGTTTTTACATTTTATCTGAAAAACAGCACCTTCTTGATCATGATCATTATTCTTCAATCCTCTGGAATGTGATTTGAACCCCTGACTCTGACTCAGTCACAAGAGATCTACATTCAAGCCATGACTAATATCTCTATTAGACCAGCTAGGTGTGCCTGACATTACTCATCCCAAAAGTAAACTTGCTTACTTCAGCTGGGTATGCATTTCATTTCAATCTCCACTTATGTTTTAATGTAAGTAAAAGAGAACATGAAAAAGTATTATTAAATTACCTGTAGCCGTATAGTCACTGAATTAAGGTGGAAATATTGACCAGTGATGAATTTGAGAGGCCATTTGGTGTAAATTGACACTGGTGAAATTAACTGCCTATTTTTGCTCAAACCAGTTTTCCTTTTGATGGCTGGATAGATTCTGTACCATATTGTGATGTTACTATGACCAAGGAGGACCTTAAGAGAATGACCTCTCACCTTGGCAGTATTGGTCATCACCCCATTGTATTACATGCACTGTTTCAATTTTCATCTGATATCAAAATTGCAATCACCAGCAGTACCTTTGTTCAGAACTGTTATATATTTTTTTAAAAGCACCTAGAATTTTAAATTACTTTCAGCTTCAGCAGTCAATTATGTAATGTTTGTGTTAAAATGAAGCCCTTAAATAGGACTACTGAGTGTGAATCATTCATAAAGTTTGATCAAAAGTTTGCTCTGGGGTCAAATGCAACATTAAATTTGAGAACAATCCAATTCAGCCTCACAGTTGCTTGTCAAGGGGTTTCATTGGCTACTGAATTTCAGGTGGGCAGTCATGATTTTTAGAGAGAAGAGTGGGCGGTAGTGAGATTGAGCTGCCTACCGTCATTTCAAATCCAGAGTCCAGATGTTTACAAATAGTGTCAACTAGGGGGAGCAAAAGTAAGAGAAATAGGAGTAATCTGAAGATGTATCTTTGTGGGGACAACAGAGATAACTGCAAAAACATAAATGGCAATTATTTGATTCATTAGAGCAACATCCCAAGATTGTGGTAACATATCAGAGGCTGTAGGCAAGTCAACAAAGGCAGAGAGGGATTGGATACTGATGTCACAGACCCTTCCAGTATCGCTGGATTTTGATAAGATCCTTTTGATGTTTAGTACTGTAGCAGGAAAAACAGATTGGAGGATATAATCAGAGTTTTATGAAAAATGAGCATGAAGTATGAATGTCAAGAAGTTAAAAGACAGGATTACAGGTGGGCCTTCAGTTTGCAATGAATGGAAGGATGATCCAAGAAGTTCCTGCTTGAAGAGAAAGGCACCAAAGGCAGATTTGAAGCTGCAGTGTATAGAACTGATATACCTGATCTTTGCTTGTCTGCAGCTGACTCAGCATGAGATGAGGAACTGCTGTGTGCTTGTTCTTGCAGAAACATGGCTCCAGGAGAACATACCTTGCACCATTAATCTTTAGGCCATACCACTCAGGGACCTGTGCGAATATTATTTTATGACTATATGTACTGTGTTTTGCACCTTTGTCCCAGAGGAAGGATGCTTCGTTTAGCTGTGTACATTTCTGTGGTTGAATGACAATTAAACTTGGAATTTCAACCTGAACAGGCAGGGGAAGCTATTAACATCACTAGCTGGCATGATTGCAGGGAAGGGAAATTGGTCATTAAAAACGGACAGACTTGCATTTACATTATGTCATTCATAACTGTTTGAGGTCCCAAAATACATTTTGCCAGAGCAGTAATTTTGCAATGAAGTCAATATTGTAATATGGGAAAACAGCTAATTTATATACAGCTTGGTTACATGAGCAGTAGTTTAATAATGTTCAGATAATTTTTTGGTGGTACTGACTCAAGGATAAAAATTGGCCAGGATGCTACTGATAACCACTTAAGACCATAAGACCGTAAGACAAAGGAGCAGAAGTCGGCCATTCGGCCCATCGAGTCTTCTCCACCATTTTATCATGAGCTGATCCATTCTCCCATTTAGTCCCACTCCCCCGCCTTCTCACCATACCCTTTGATTCCCTGGCTACTCAGATACCTATCAATCTCTGCCTTAAATACACCCAATGACTTGGCCTCCAGTGCCGCCCATGGCAACAAATTCCATAGATTCACTACCCTCTGGCTAAAAAAATTCTTCGCATCTCTGTTCTGAATGGGCGCCCTTCAATCCTTAAGTCATGCCCTCTTGTACTAGACTCCCCCATCATGGGAAACAACTTTGCTACATCCACTCTGTCCCTGCCTTTCAACATTCGAAATGTTTCTATGAGGTCTCCCCTCATTCTTCCAAACTCCAAGGAATACAGTCCAAGAGCGGACAAACGTTCCTCATATGTTAATCCTCTCATTCCCGGAATCATTCTAGTGAATCTTCTCTGTAACCTCTCCAACGTCAGCACATCCTTTCTTAAATAAGGAGACTAAAACTGCCCACAGTACTCCAAGTGAGGTCTCACCAGCTCCTTATAGAGCCTCAACATCACATCCCTGCTCCTATACTCTATTCCTCTAGAAATGAATGCCAACATTGCATTCGCCTTCTTCACCACCGACTCAACCTGGAGGTTAACTTTAAGGGTATCCTGTACGAGGACTCCCAAGTCCCGTTGCATCTCAGAACTTTGAATTCTTTCCCCTTTCAAAAAATAGTCTGCCCGTTTATTTCCTCTGCCAAAGTGCATAACCATATACTTTCCAACATTATATTTCATTTGCTACTTCTTTGCTCATTCTTCCAATCTATCCAAGTCTCTCTGCAAACTCTCCGTTTCTTCAGCACTACCACCCCCTCCACCTGTCTTCATGTCATCAGCAAACTTAGCCACAAAGCCATCTATTCCATAATCCAAGTCGTTGATGTACAACGTAAAAAGAAGAGGCCCCAAGACGGACCCCTCGGGAACACCACTGGTAACTGGCAGCCAACCAGAATAGGATCCCTTTATTCCCACTCTCTGTTTCCTGCCAATCAGCCAATGCTCTATCCATGTATGTAACTTTCCCGTAATTCCATGGGCTCTTATCTTGTTAAGTAGCCTCATGTGTGGCACCTTGTCAAAGGCCTTCTGAAAATCCAAATATATAACATCCACTGCATCTCCCTTGGCTAACCTACTTGTAATTTCCTCAAAAAATTGTAATAGGCTTATCAGGCAGGATTTTCCTTTAAGGAAACCATGCTGAGTTCTCCCTGTCTTGTCATATGCTTCCAGGTGCTCTGTAACCTCATCTTTGACAATCGACTCCGACAACTTCCCAACCACTGGTGTCAAGCTAACAGGTCTATAATTTCCTTTTTGCTTCCTTGCCCCCTTCTTAAATAGCGGAGTGACATTTGCAATCTTCCAGTCCTCCGGAACCATGCCAGAACCTATTGACTTTTGAAAGATCATCGCCAATGCCTCCGCAATCTCCACAGCTACTTCCTTCAGAACACGAGGGTGCATTTCATCTGGTCCAGGAGATTTATCTACCTTTAGACTATTCAGTTTCCTGAGTACTTTCTCTGTTGTAATTGTGTCTGCGCACACTTCTCTTCCCTGCCACCGTTGGGTGTCCGGTATACTGCTGATGTCTTCCTCAGTGAAGACTGATGCAAAATACTCGTTCAGTTCCTCCACCATCTCCTTATCTCCCATTACAATTTCTGCAGCATCATTTTCTATCGGTCCTATACCCACTCTCACCTGTCTTTTACTCTTTATATACTTGAAAAAGCTTTTAGTATCCTCTTTGATATTATTTGCTAGCTTCCTTTCATAGTTAATTTTTTCCCTCTTAATGACCTTCTTAGTTTCCTTTTGTAAGCTTTTAAAAACTTCCCAATGCTCTGTCTTCCCACTAATTTTTGCTTCCTTGTATGCCCTCTCCTTTCCTTTAACTTTGGCTTTGATTTCTCTTGTCAGCCACGGTTGCATCCTTTTTCCATTCGAAAATTTCTTCTTTTTTGGAGTATACCTGACTTGCACCTTCCTCACTTCTCGGATAAATTCTAGCCACTGCTGCTCTGCCGTCCTTCCCGCCAGTGTCCCTTTCCAGTCAGCTTTGGCCAGTTCCTCTCTGATGCCACCATAGTTTCCTTTACTCCACTGAAATACGGACACATCAGATTTCGGCTTCTCTTTTTCAAATTTCACAGTGAACTCAATCATGTTATGATCACTGTCTCCTAAGGGTTCCTTCACCTCAATCTTTCTAATCACCTCCAGTTCATTACACAATACCCAATCCAGTACAGCTGATCCCCTAGTGGGCTCAACAACAAGCTGTTCTAAAAAGCCATCTCGCAGACATTCTACAAATTCTCTCTCTTGAGATCCAGTGCCGATCTGATTTTCCCAATCCACTTTCATGTTAAAATTCCCCACATGAAAGTGCTTTATGATCTTTTTGTTGACTTGAGAGAGCAGATAGTCCATCAGTTTAACATCTTATTAGAAAAATTGCACTTCTGACTGCAGCACTCCTTCGGTATTGTCATGTAAACATTGAAGGAATATAGGATGTGTCTCATGACTGCAGTGGGCCTGTTGAAGACTTACAGGATGATGGAAGAGAAACTAAAGAAAGATGTGTATTTGGAGCTTTGGTGGAGTGGAATCAGGAGAAGAAATTAAACCCAGTGAATTATAGCAAGGGAAGGAAATGAGAGAGACAACTAGATAGCTTCAATCTTAACTGCTTGCAATCATTCAAGAAAATAAACTGGCAGCATGGCAAATGTCATAATATTTGTGTGATGATAGAAAATGAGGGTTTTATATAAGAGATTTGTAGAACAAAGTGAAATGTTCAGAGGAAGGGATAGTATTCAATAAGCAAAAGGACGGCCTGTGGCATTGAGAGCCACTCTGCCACCATAGTGGTCTTGGTGCAATGAAGTGTCAAAAGATACAACCAGGTAGGGAAACTTCATCTTGAACTTGTATAAAGGCTACAATATCAAATCAGTCATCTTTTAATATAGTGTTTTACTTAAAACAGCTGGAGCTGTGTAAGAATTGGAAATCCCTTTCTTTATGAAATGAGCAGTGATTTTACAAATGTAAAGAAAGGAAGCTATTAAATAACTGCAGCACCATATTAGCGAATCAGGATTGTAGTTGCATGTTCATTTTGTTAGAGTAAAAGTCAAATGTCTGCTGTCCATGAAATCTAACCAAAAGCAGGATTGATAGTTATTGAAGGATTTTGCCACTGCTAAAATAAAACTATATGAATCACATTGTTGCTTTGAGCCAAGGAAAACATATGGATGATCTTAGAAATAGAAATGGAAGAGGTACAATCCTTGCTGTGAACCTCAATCCTACCTCTGGGTTATGCCTTACTTCAGGGAGCTGCATTAATTCTCAAACCCCTTTACATGACAGTGCGCCGTTCATGCAGCCTGTTACAGTTGCTCCGTAGTTCCTTACTTCTAAACTTTTTAACTTAGTTGTTTGTTGTATTTTTTCTCACGGTAACACGTTGAAGCTGCACCCTCTCTAACATGCTAGTGGAGAGAGTTCTACTTGTTTTTTTAGCACTGGAATTAGTTACATTCGGACACGTCTCGTTGGCATGGCAGCAGGATGGCCGCATTGTTTATTCCAGGGAACAAGTGATTGCGCTCATGCCCGCCGGCTTAGCAAACAGAGCAGCGGACATATCGGCTGAAGTCTGGAGGAAAACACACAGAGTATGCAGAGGGGGATCAAAAAGGCGAGGGTAGAGGACCTGTTCGAGACAACAGAGGCTTATGGAGAAGAGAAGTTATAAGCCGTGTCTCCCCTCCCTCATCATGGGAAATGTGAGATTGCTGGGGAATAAAATGGACGAACTGACGGCGCTTGTCAGGAGTCAGAGAACATTTCGGGAGAGCAGTGTCATGTGCTTTACTGAGACGTGGCTGCACGAGGACATACCCGATCCAAGCATTTCCATAGAGGGCTTCCAGACTGTTCGAGCTGACCGGAATTGCACTGAGAGCGGTAAGCGTAAAGGAGGGGGGCTTGCGGTTCTGGTAAACAACAGATGGTGCAATCCTGGGCATATTACGATCAAGGAACATGTTTGTAGCCCAGATATTGAACTTTTTGCTGTTGGACTCCGGCCATATTATTTGCCAAGGAAATCTCGCATGCAGTTGTGGTTGTTGTATACATCCCTCCCTCTGCCAACCTGACGTCGGCGTGTAACATCATTTACACCGTCATAGCCAGATTACAAACCCAGCACCCGAATGCCCTCATTACCATCTTGGGTGACTTCAACCATGTTACCATGGCTAGAACACTGCCCAACTTCACGCAGTATGTGAGCTGTGCAACCAGAGGGGAGAGGACTCTGGATTTGATGTACGCTAACGTTAGGGATGCATATAGCTCCTCTCCCCTCCCCCCACTGGGAAGGTCAGATCACAACCTGGTGCATCTAAAACCCTGCTACGTGCCTCTGGTGAAGAGTAAACCTGCAATTTCGAGGACAGTGAGAAAATGGTCGGAGGAGGCTTATGAGGCACTCCAGGGTTGTTTTGAGGTGACAGACTGGCAGGCACTCTGTCAGCCACATGGAGAGGATATTGACGGGCTCACAGAGTGCATCACTGATTACGTCAACTTCTGTGTGGACTGCAATGTTCCGACAAGAACTGTCCTTTGTTATTCACAGAACAAGCCATGGGTGACAAAGGACATCCTGAACGCTAAAAAGAGGGCGTTTAGAGATGGAAATAGGGAGGAGCTGAGGGCAATACAGAGGGACCTGAAAGCCAGGATCAGGGAGGCTAAAGACAGGTACAGGAGGAAGCTTGAGTGGAAACTCCAGCAGAACAACATGAGAGAGGTCTGGAAGGGGATGAGGACCATCACTGGGTTCCGGCAAACTAGCAACAGAGGAGCTGAAGGCAGTGTGGACAGGGCCAATGAACTTAACCTGTTCTTTAACAGATTTGACATTGTGGCCCCTGCCCATCCCCCACATGAGCCATCTGTTGTCGGCCCCCAACCAACACACATTCCACTCTCCCCTCCTCACAGTCCCCCACCCTGCTCTCATGACTATACCCCTTCCCCACATGAAACCACCACGGTGGGCTTCACAGCTGAACAGGTGAGAAGACAGCTGAAATGTCTCAACCCAAGCAAGGCTGCAGGACCAGATGATGGCAGTACCAGGGTGCTCAAAGCCTGTGCCCCTCAGCTATGTGGAGTACTTTGCCATGTATTTAACCTGAGCCTGAGGCTCCGGAGGGTTCCTGTACTGTGGAAGACGTCCTGCCTCGTCCCTGTGCCGAAGACGCCGCGCCCCAGCGGCCTCAATGACTACAGACTGGTGGCATTGACCTCCCATATCATGAAGACCCTTGGAGAGACTTGTTCTGGAGTTGCTCCGGCCTATGGTCAGGCCACACTTAGATCCCCTCCAGTTCGCCTACCAGCCTCGACTAGGAGTTGAGGATGCCATCATCTACCTGCTGAACCGTGTCTAGGCCCACCTGGACAAGCCAGCGAGCACTGTGAGGGTCATGTTTTTTGACTTCTCCAGTGCATTCAACACCATCCGCCCTGCTCTGCTGGGGGAGAAGCTGACAGCGATGCAGGCAGATGCTTCTCTGGTGTCATGGATTCTTGATTACCTGACTGGCAGACCACAGTACATGTGCTTGCAACACTGTGTCCGACAGAATGATCAGCAGCACTGGGGTTCCGCAGGGGACTGTCTTGTCTCCCTTTCTCTTCACCATTTACACCTCGGACTTCAACTACTGGACAGAGTCTTGTCATCTTCAGAAGTTTTCAGATGACTGCCGTAGTTGGATGCATCAGCAAGGGAGATGAGACTGAGTACAGGGCTACAGTAGGAAACTTTGTCACATGGTGTGAGCAGAATTATCTGCAGCTTAATGTGAAAAAGACTTGGGAGCTGGTGGTAGACCTGAGGAGAGCTAAGGTACCGGTGACCCCTGTTTCCATCCAGAGGGTCAGTGTGGACATGGTGGAGGATTACAAATACCTGGGGATACGAATTGACAATAAACTGGACTGGTCAAAGAACACTGAGGCTGTCTACAAGAAGGGTCAGAGCCGTCGCTAATTCCTGAGGAGACTGACGTCCTTTATCATCTGCCAGACGATGCTGAGGATGTTCTACGAGTCTGTGGTAGTCAGTGCTATCATGTTTGCTGTTGTGTGCTGGAGCAGCAGGCTGAGGGTAGCAGACATCAACAGAATCAACAAACTCATTCGTAAGGCCAGTGATGTTGTGGGGATGGAACTGGACTCTCTGACGGTGGTGTCTGAAAAGAGGATGCTGTCTAAGTTACATGCCATCTTGGTCAATATTTCCCATCCACTACATAATGTACTGGGTGAGCACAGGAGTATATTCAGCCAGAGACTCAATTCACCGAGATGCAGCACAGAGCGTCATGGGAAGTCATTCCTGCCTGTGGCCATCAAACTTTACAACTCCTCCCTTGGAGGGTCAGACACCCTGAGCCGATAGGCTGGTCCTGGACTTATTGCATAATTTACATAATTTACTATTTAACTATTTATGGTTCTATTACTATTTATTATTTATGGTGCAACTGTAACGGAAACCAATTTCCCCCGGGATCAATAAAGTATGACTATGACTATGCTTACCTAATGGTAAACATAATTCTGCAGAAGCTGGAATTCCAGAGCAATACAGACAAAATGCTGGAAAAACTTGACAAGTCAGGCAACATCTGTGGAGAGGAATAAGTGATGTTTCGATGTGAGAACCTTCATCAGGACTGGCTAATCTGATTATCTAATGTTGTTACACCGACATTTACCTGCTGCTGATGTCCAGATTCTATTTTGCCTATTTAATAATAATTAAAGGGACTCACACATTGATTAAAGCCCAAATTCTGGAAACTGTTTCAATCAGATTGTAATTTTCTGATTAATTTGATGTGTTTTTCAATTTTACTGCAGATTTTCAGGATCCATACGCAGTTGTCGTTCTTCTGGAAAAAGACTTGGTAGTAGTAGATTTAGGACAAAATGGGTAAGATTCAACTTGATGATTTTCGTTGTAATATCTCTGGTCCAAAGTATTGCAATTCAACTCTTTATATAGCAGTTTAATTGAAATAAAAATATTTTTATAACTTGGGGCTGCCTAAATTGATGAAATACAGCTTGTGATGTCACATGTACAGCTGTTTTTGAGCTGTGATTATTCTCCTGACACAGATGATGGGATAGAAAACCACTTTTCAAAAAAGATAGGAGTACAATGGGTTACAAATTATGGATATCGTTAGACAATGGCCAGGTTTAATCATACCTTTCACAACCTTTATAGAGGCTGTACTGAAGATATTGTAAGTTTTATTTCAATAGTAACAATGGTAAATTACAAAAAAAATTGATACACAAACTAAGGTTTTAAGGAACTTATAGTTTATGCCAGGTGGTGGGGTGGAGATGTTTTTCTACCAAAGGAGGTGTAAGGTGTTCCTTCCCTCCACTAGCCTACAGGTCACCCTTGGGCAAGGTGTAGCACCTGCTTAGCCCCCCCACCCCCCGAATCAGAGTCACGTGAAGCCATTGGAGCAAGTGGTCATCTGATAAGCTGGTGCATATCACAAGTCCTGGTTGTGCAATCACTGACGCCGGGCAGACAATCTCTGAAGAGTATTGATAATGGCTAGGGTCACCTGCCTTGTAAAGACACTTTCCAGAAGAAGGCAATGCCAAACCACTTCCGTAGAAAAAAAATTGCCAAGGACAATCATGGTGAACAAAAAAGTTAATGGGAATTTGATTGAAATTTCAAGATACCGTGCTGAAATGATAGAAGATATTTTCTCTGGGGTGTCTAGAACCGGGGTAGGTCTAAATTTAGAAAACCCTTTTATGTGCAGATAACAAAAAAAAATTTCTGCCTTGGCATAATTTGTTTCACATCACATTTCATACAACAGTATGGATTAACTTTTCTGCCTTTTCTTCAGTTTAGATCTGCATATTTTAAACTGACTACCAGTCTATTTGATAAGTGTTGATGCTCCTTGTAGGCATCATTAAAAGTGTTAAACATTGTTGGAGAAAGTATGTTGTTAACTATTAGTTAGTGGAAGGAAATGGAAAAACTCAGTCTGTGGACAAATCTCAAGCAGTAGCACCCTTCTGTCATAACTAGGTGTTGGCAGTGATCACATTTTGTACGGTTCGTTATTTGAAATGAACCCATCTGAAAAGTTTTATTAAAATTTACATTATTGCTACATTATTGGAGCGAAGTAATTTTAGCATTTCTTTTTAATGAAAAACTTGCCACACTGTCCTTTAAAATTGGTTAAGTGCCTGTTGATATTTTTGTCTTCCAGTTACCCTATATTTGAGAACCCTTACCCTTTGGATATACATGAATCGCCTGTCACCTGCTGCGAATATTTTGCTGACTGCCCTGTTGACCTAATTCCTGCACTTTATTCTGTAGGGGCAAAGCAGAAGCGGCAAGGATATAGTAAAAAGGTTTTAATTTTTTTTACAATTCAAAAAGTTTGTTCAGCCAGGGACTGGTGTTTTCAATCACTTTTGCAGAAGTTTGCATAATGTAGCATACAATATGCTTGCTATTTAGAGTATGCTATATGTCACACCATTGCAAAAGTAATGTTTAAGTATTCTGTGCTCCTGCCAGTTTTGTAAAGAGACAATCTCTGAATTTCTAGTATTGCTCCAGCCTAATTCAGAGTTCTTCATATTTCAATATAAAAGTATGGATTTACTGGTCTTTATTTTAGTGGTTTTGCATAGTATTTAAATTGTTACTGATACACACCAAGAAACTTTAAAGAGGAGCCAGTATCTTATTTTAATGCATTAATATAGTGACAGGCTCTATCACTGGCACATGTTTTCTTTCTGCTTTCAACACCATATGTTTCTGAATAAATCTACCATGTACCACATTACCAAATAGCTGAATGACTTAGAGCTACAGCTGTCCACTGTTCTGTTCTAGTCTAAGCTACATTCAATATGATTGAGAACTTGAGGACTGTGTTGTTCCTCCCATGCTTTCTGCAGTACTCATTGTTTCCTACTTCAAGATAAAAGTGAAGTAGAGGTATGAACCTTGAAGATCCTGCTTAGAAGTACAGCTTTCTTATCCAATAGAACAGGGCTAGATGATTGCATAAGTTTTTGGTTCGTATGCTACGTGAGAAGAGACTTTTTCCAACAAGAAATTATTATGCTGCCTATGTTTATTTTCATTATATCTTCTAGGAGTGGCCGATTAATGGAGGTAATTGGGGTTTGGGCACTCAGAGCTACCCAGAGATAATTATTACAGGGTAAGTAAACAAAATTCAGTCTCGAATCAGTCTTTACTCAGTTTGAAGCTTAAGTTTTGTTTCATATGATGTTTATTTGTTTTCAAAAAAAAACTTGCACTTGTGGGTGGTCTTTATAGATAGATTTAAGAAATAGAAGTTGATGCAAATCTATTCAAGGAATTATTTATATGCCTCTTCTAGCACCATTAATCTTGTAGAGACATATAGTACAAAGGTAGCCTTGTTACTAATGGGTGAAAGAAAGCGTGCTAGCTCAATGGTAGTGAGTTTATTGTGTAGTCAAGAATATTTACTGTTCATAGTTCAGGTTGAAGTATTTTAGTCTAATATCTTTGGGACCTGACAGAGTGCCGGACCACAAAATCATCTGAGCATCCCCAACATAAATGTCTGCCCACTTGCCAGGCTCGCCAGTTCACTCTGCCTGTTCTTTAATTTGCCTCCCACCACAAGCCTCCAGTCTGTGGATGATTGTCCTTCGCAAACTAGTTCTTTGCACATTTTGTGCTTGGTTATTACCCCCAGATAAATTCTCTAAAAACATTTTTTTAAATTCTGTAACTAATTTTGCTGACACACAATGCTAATATGACTGTCTGTCCTGGTGTCTTCTTTGCAAACTAATGGCTTCCAGATTCAAAATGTGTCAGATGACTGGAGTTGCTGGTTCAGAGAGTTTCAACCAGTATTTCCCAGAAATTACAAAGAAGCAGACCATTTTTAGACTGTATAATGAAAAATGAGCAAGATAAATGTAACAGTCCATTGATGCATGAATGTTTATCTGTTAGCAGACTTTGTAGGTTCAAAATAAGGGTAGATCTTCCAAATTTTGTTTGGAACTGATGGCATTTATACTCCTAATCACAGGTAAAATGTCAATCTCAGTGTTTGAATGCATGTCTCAAAATAACAACTAAAGTTCGAGAAGTGATAAGACAAGCAGTGTCACTGTTAATCATGGACAAATTTATTGACCAGTAAATCAAGAAGATCTAGAAGAACATACTATGGTGTAGATCCATTTTATACACCTGAGAGGTAACAGTTGTTATTCCTGAGAGAAAACAGCTCAGTTTCGGAAAGACAAATGCCATGGATGCAGTGAGATTTAAGAGATGGGCCTTGTTTTGTTGCTGTTGTCATGGTGTTCTGTAATCATTATAGGCATCTTATGTTGAAGCCAGAATCTATGGTGATGCTTTCAGGCTTCCCCCAGCACATCCTCAGGTGTTGGTTGATAACACAAGCGACACATTTCACTATTTGTTTCAATATATGTGATAGATAAATTAATCTGAATTCCATGTGCCTTTGTAAGAACTGAAAAACGCATAGTCAAATAAGCAGAAATAGTGAATACGTATTTTGGGGTGCAGGCCAAAGTTCGCATGGTAATCATTGAATTACGGCAAAAAGAGAAGTTGGATTAAAACCTGAAGTAATCAGCAATACCTGTGGGAGGGGGGTGAGTTAGCTATAAAGGGTTGAATTAATTATTGACACCCAAAGCTTGCATCATGTCCTGAAAGAAGATGAGGTGTTGCCCCTCTTGCATTAACATTTGGCATCATTGGAATAATGCAGGAGGCAGAGTCAGAAATCATGGTATTAGCGAGATAAAGAATTAAAATGAAGGTGATTGGAAGCTCAAGGCTACCATCATTGACTGAATAGACATGTTCTGCAAAAAAACGTCACCCACCCTACATCTGATTTCCTTAATGTAAACAAGCACACCATAAACACCAAATGTAGTAAATTGGAAGTAAAAGTGAATCACTGCTTCACCTGGAAGGACAGAATTTCTACTCCTAATTTTTTGTTTCTTTACTTGTACTATGAGGAAAGATTTAACAAGTTCATGCATTTTTCCAGTTCTGGTGAAGAAATATCAATCTGTAACATCCTGTTCTCCCTTTTCTTCTCTTCCCCCTTTCTGCATTTTAGACTTTGGGAATCCCATTTGTTACCAAGTTTATGGATTGAAAGTATGGTGATTGATGGAAGTGGGTTTAAAAATTCAAAGGAAGTGTATGGCATATTTTGTTTGATAAATTCAGCACTAACTTGACAAGCAAAGTACCTGGTTAAAATATTTGTGATAATTGAGTGTATTTGATGCCGAGGGAGAAGCATAATTTAATCTCAAATAAGGGACAAGGTCTGTCATAGCTTCCTCCTTGTCCCAAAATTATTTCCAACCGATTATGATAACCCTTAGATTAGGGCAATGATTTTTGAGCAAATTAACAAATGCTAGCCTTTGTCTATACCATTGAAGAGTTAAGTCTTTGATTATTATTCCTGTTTTGGCTCTTTTTGTACTCAACGGCAATCTCTAGCATTGATTCCCTGGCACGTTCAGTTTTGGTTTAATCACCTCCATTTGTAATATATATGTACATAACATATTAATTTCCATAGATGCTGCCTAACCTGCTGTGAGTTCCTCCAGCATTTTGTCTTTGTTGCTATGTACATAACATGTCATAACGAATTATATATTGATGACAACAACCTAAAATCCTTGACATTGAGTATTGTGGGAGCACTGTCAGACCTTGCATTGGACCCACTGTCATGTCAGAGTAACTGAAAAAGAGAAGTACATGTCAGTCACGTTCATATTTTAAGAACAAATTAAAACAAGAAAACACCGGAACAGAACAGATAGCATGAAAGGTGCCCAGGGGAGGCTGTGGAGAGGAGCTATTCAGAAGTGATAAGGTATGGGAACAGTGGCTTGATGCCAGTGGCAAAAGGCCAAAAGGCGGTGTCCTAAGAGGAGGAGGAGTAGTGTTTGAAGCGTGAGAAAGGGTCATCGGCGAGGGATTCGAAAATGGTAGGTACAGAGGTGATAGAAAAGGGGATTAGCATCATGGCAGGCAGAGAATTCATTGAGCTGCACATACAAGTACAAAGATGAGGCCTCTGCTAAGGATAGACTGTTCTGCTTCAGGGAGGCCAGAGGGTATGGTTAAAATTTGGCAGGCATTAAAACTGGGGTCAGTCTTGCAACATTTTGTATGTTGAAAGGTATGGACAGAGTGGATGTGGCAAAGTTGTTTCCCATGATGGGCGAGTCTAGTGCGAGAGGGCATGACTTAAGGGTTGAAGGGCGCCCATTCAGCACAGAGATGCAAAGAAATTTTTTTAGCCAGAGGGTGGTGAATCTATGGAATTTTTTGCCACTGGTGGCAGTGGAGGCCAAGTCATTGAGTGTATTTAAGGCAGAGATTGATAGGTATCTGAGTAGCCAGGGCATCAAAGATTATGGTGAGAAGGCGGGGGAGTGGGACTAAATGGGAGAATGGATCAGCTCATGATAAAATGGCGGAGCAGACTCTGGCCGAATAACCAATTTCTGCTCCTTTGTCTTATGGACAGAGAAGGGCAATGGGTTTTCAACTATCCACTACTCTCCATAGGTGCTGTCTGACCTGAGTTTCTCCAGTTCTCTGTGTGTTAGAACAGATAACACGGCCACTTTGATGTTAAACTCTCTACTTCCTGAAGACTCGTTTTTAATGAGGTTATTTTGTTTTGGATTCAAAATTATATTTTTTCACATTTGTGCAGAAACCTAGAGAGGTAGGTGTCTACAATTTAAAAAACTGACAGGATTTTACGGTGAATTTTAATATACAAGGGAAGTATGCCTTTCTGCCTTCTGTTTGGTCGAAAATCTTGAAATTGCAAATAATACTAAATCTTACGTCTTTTCCCACTGCCCCTTCGTCATTTAGGCATGCAGATGGATCACTGAAGTTCTGGGATGCTTCAGCCAGTAAGTTGAGGAACTTTCATTCTCATGCATATAATGCTGCTCGGCAAGAGTCACTACTGCAATTTTTGTCCAATTATGAACATCATGGTTTGAGGATGATGTTGCTTTACAAAGTTAAAGTTACAAAGTTAATGCCATTGCATTGCTTCATTTGGGCAAGTTAGGGTTACCTTCTGAATCAAATTCATTATTACCGATAGGTTAGGAATTTTCCAGCAAGCAGTTGAATTATGCAAGAGGCTCTTGGGTTGCAGTCAAATTTATTTTAATAGTTTTCATGATAATTGAGATTTCTAATGTTCTCAAGGCTTAAAATAAGCTAAGTTATTAATGAGGCAAAGTAGTGCAGCAGGTTCAATCCTGACCTCTGGTGCTGCCTATGTGAATTTGAGCATTCTGCCTGTGACTCGCTGGGTTTCTCCTCAGTGTTTCAGTTTTGTATCACATCCCAAAGAAAATCAGGTTAACTGGTGACTGTAAATTAGAACTGGTGTCGATGAGATAGGAGAATCAAAATGGAGTTGATGGGTATGTAAGAGAATGGGTTATAGGGAAGTAATCATAAACGTAGAGATTCTGCATTGGCTGGAAATCCAGAGCAACACCCACAAATTGCAGGAAGACTCCTGGAGGAATAGGTGACAATGGGGCATTGATGAATGTAGAGCTGGTCTGAGAAGTGGCAGATGGAGTACAGCCCAGAAAAACGTGCAGTGATTCACTTTGGAGGATCGAATTTAAAGGCAGAATACAGGGTTAATTGTAGGATTCTTAACAGTGTGGAGGAACAGAGGAATCTTTGGGTCCACATCCACACTGATCCCTTTAAAGTTGCCATGCAAGTCGCTAGGGATGTTAAGAAGACATGGTGTGTTGCCCTTAGTCAGGGAATTAAGTTCAAGAGAAAAATTCTGATAGCAGAGGACCCTTTTCTTCTCATCTGTCCATCACCTTTTTATGGTGCACGCTCCACTTCCCTTTCTTTCCCTGGTCCACTGTCCTCCCCTGTCAGATTCCTTCTTGTTCAGCCTTTTACTTCTTCCATCTATCACCTCCCAGCTTTTCACTTCTTCTACCCCTCCCACCCTATTCACCCTCCCCTCACCTGGTTTCACATATCACCTACCAGCTTGTACTCCTTCCCTTCCTGCACCACCCTATTATGGCCTCTTCTCCCTTTCCAGTCCTGATGAAGGTTATCGGCCCAAAACATCGACTGTTTATTCATTTCCATATATGCTGCCTGGCCTTCTGGAGCTCCTCCAGTATTTTGTGTGCGTTGTTAGAGAACATAGAACACAGCTTACTATATTCCTCCAGGAATTCCTCCAACATATGGTGCCATGGCAGCGTAGCAGTTAGTGCAACACTAATGCAGCTCAGGGCATCAGACTTCAGAGTTCAATCCCAGCATTCTCTGTAAGGAATGCACACAAAATGCTGGAGGAACTCAACAGGCCATGCAGCATCCATAGAAAAGAGTAAACAGTTGGCGTTTTGGGCTGAGACCTTTCCTTCCATTCCATTGAGGCCCGTGTGTTCTCTGTAAGGTGTTTATATGTCCTCCCCATGAAATGTGTGGGTTTCATTTGGGTGCTCCCGTTTCCTCCCATAGTCTAGAGTTGTACTGGTAGTATGTTAATTGGTCATTGTAAATAGTCCCATGATTCATTTAGGGTTGCTGATGGTGCAGCTCAAAGGACCGGAAGAGCTGTATCCTCTAAATTAAAAGCTAAACAGAGAAGAGTACAGTATAGAAACAGGCCTTTCGGCCCACACTATTGTGCTGAACCAAATAAATTAGTAATCAAATGGCCAACTAAACTAATCCCTTATGCTTATACAATGTCCATTTCCCTCCATTTTCCCCTCACATTCATGTGCCTATCTAAGCATCTCTGAAAAGTCCCTAATGTATCTGCCTCTACCCATGTTCCAGGCACCCACCACCCTGTATATTTATAAAAAACTTGTCCCTTACCTCTCCTTTAAAGTTGCCCCCTCAGCTTAAATGCATGCCCTCTGGTATTAGACATTTCAATCCTGGGAAACATATGGTTTGTCTACTGTATCTATGCCTCATAATCTTATCAACCTCTGTCAGGGCTGAAATGGCTAACACGAGAGGACACAGTTTTAAGGTGCTTGGAAGCAGGTAGAGAGGAGATGTCGGTAGTAAGTTTTTTTTATGCAGAGGGTAGTGAGTGCATGGAATGGGCTGCCGGCGATGGTGATTGAGGCGGATACAATAGGGTCTTTTAAGAGACTCCTGTATAGGTACATGCAGCTTAGAAAAATATAGGGCTATGGGTAACCTGAGGTAATTTCTAAAGTAACTACATGTTCAGCACAGCATTGTGGGCCAAAGAGCCTGTATTGTGCTGTAGGTTTTCTGTGTTTCTAGATCTCCACTCTGCCTCCGCTGCTCCTGAGAAAACAACCCAAATTTGTCCAACCTCCTGTTACAGCACATGCCCTCTAATCCATGCAGCATCCTGGTTAGCCTATTCTGCACCCTCTCCAAAGTCTTGACATCTTTTCTGTAATGGGCAACCAGAACTGTATGCAGTACTCCAGATGTGGCCTAACAGAGTTGGATAAAGCTGTAACATAGCTTCCTGACTTTTGAACTCAATTCCTTGACTAATAAATACAAGCTTGCAATATGCCTAATTAACACCCTACCAATCTGTGTTGCCACTTCCAGGGAACTATGAACTTGGACACCAAGATCCCTGTGCTCATCAACACTGTTAAGGGTCTTGCCCTTAATAGTGTACTACCTCTTTACATTTGACCTACCAAGGTTCAACACTTCACCTTTGGCCGGGTTAAACGGCATCTGTCACTTCCTTGCCCATATCTGCAACTGATCTATATCCTGCTATATACTTTGTCAGTCTTCTACACTGCCACAACACCATCATCTGCAAACTTATTAACCCACCCATTTACATTTGCATCCAGGTCATTTATATACATCACAAACAGATCTCTGCTGAACACCAGTAATCACAGACCTCCAATTAGAATAGAGCCCCTCGACCGGCATCCTGTCTTCTATGGGGAAACCAGTTCTAAATCTGAGCATGCAATTTACCATTTATCCCATGTATCCTAATCTTCTGGATGAGCCTCCCATGAGGAACCTTGTCAGATGCCTTACTGAAATCCATGTAGACAGTATCCACAGCTCTACCTGTATCAATTACCCTCGTCACCTCGTCAAAAAAACTCAAATTAGTAAGATACAACTTGACCCGCACAAAGCCATGTTGGCTGTCCTTATTAGGCCAAGGGTTTCCAAATGCTCATAAATCTTATCCCTAAAAATTCTGTCCAGTAACTTCCCTGAGAATCACTGGTCTATAGTTTCCAGAATTATCCCTGGTTCCCGTCTTGAATAATAAAACAACATTAACTAATCATCTGTCCTCTGGGATCTTGCCTTTGGGTAGAGAGGACTTAAGGATATTAGTCAAGGCCCCAGCAATCTCTTCTCTTGCCTCTCTCAGTAACCTGGGATACAATCCATCAAGCCCTGGGAACTTATGCACATGAATGTCTTTAAGAAGCCCAACACAACCTCCTCCTTTACTTCAAAATGCCCTAGCATATTACTACTCTTGGCACTGACCTCTATCCTCCACATCCTTCTGGATAAATACTGATTGAAAGTACTCATTAAGAACCTCACCCACATCCTTTGCATTCACCACTGTGCCAGAGTGGTCCCACCCTCTCCCTGTTGTTTTGGATGTATGTAAAGATTGCCTTGGAATTCTCTTTAATCCTACTTGCCAAGGACTTTTCATGGATTCCCCTCCCCCTTGGTTTTTCTAATTACCTTCTGAGTTCTTTTCTGGCTTCTTTATAATCCTCAAGGGCTCTGTTTGATTCTCATTTCCTAAGCTTTACGTACTTTTCCTTTTGCTTCCTGCTAAATTCATCACCACCCTCAAGATCTGGGGTTCTCTTACCTTGCCATCCTTGTCCTTCTTTCTCACTGGATCATACCTGTCCTGTATTCTATCCAGTTGGTCTTTAAACACCCTCCACATGTTGGATGCAGACCTTCCCAAAAACAGCTGTTCCCAATTTACTCTCCCTACTTCACACCTAATGCTCTCATAATTTCCTCTACTTCGGTTTCTGTCTGTTTGTATCTTGTTTTAACGGCGGTTGGCATCCAGCTTAATGGTGCATTACCGCCACCCTCTGCTCCAGAATGTGCACTAGACATACATTCTAAATCCCTTCACCCAATTGCGCGCGTGCACACACACACACACACACACATATATATATATATATACAAACCTACACTTCACCCTCCCATCTTTGACCATCCTAGTATCCTATCCCTGTTTATTCGTCATATTCTATAAAAAACCCCTGTACCCCTTAAAAACGCTAAAAAATACCCGGACTTGTGCTCTCTCACCCATGCCCAGCAACCCTTTTAATGTGAATTCCTGCATCCCCAACTCCCTTAATTTATTTCTCATCATCTCTCTCTGTATCCCATACTTCCTGCAACACAAAACTACATGTTCTACTGACTCCTCTTCCTGACATTCCTCACACAATCCTGTCTGGTGTTTCCCTATCATTTTCAATGTTTTGTTTAATGCACAATGCCCCAGCCTTAACCTAGTCCACACAATTTCCTCTCTTCTGTTTCCATTACCTACCCTAGTAACTGCAACACTCTTTTGTATTTGATATAAATGCCTCCTTTTCCCCTCCCTGTCCCTTCTTTCTTGCCACATTCGGTTGACTTTTTCCCAGATTACACACTTAACCTCTGCTTTACTGATACTAATATGCATTTCCACATTTTCTTTCTTTAACGCCCTCTTTGCCAACTCATCCACCCTCTCATTCCCCTTCACCCCTACATGTGCTGGAACCCATAGAAATTTTACCTGACATCCCTGATTTGCAATTCTTTGTAACTAACTGAAGGACTTCATAAAGTACATCTGCCGACTGTTTGTGTGAAAAGACCTTAAACTTGCTAGAACTGAGGATGAATCTGAACATATCAATGCTTTGGCTTGTCTGGCTTTCTGCACCCATTGCAACGCAACCAACACTGCCAGCATCTCCACTGTAAACACCCCTAACTTATTAGATGTTCTTCTGCTGATTCCAATTTATTTTGCTGGTATTACCACCCCAAACCCTGTCACTCCTGTTTCAGGTTCCTTCGCACCATCCGTATAAATGTGAGTTTAATCACTATACTTTTCCATCACATGACAGTTAAATGCATTTACCAAATCTGTTTTATATCTTTCTTTCCTTTTTACCTCTAACAAATGCCAGTCTATGTCAGGCCATACAAGCTTCCATGGAGCTACAACCGGATAAACTACTGAAGGACTTATCCTCAGATCAAATACTCCACATTCTTTCGCAATATCATTCCCTACCCGACTAAAGGTATCCCTCTGAAACCTCCCATTTTCCCAGCACTCCTGCAACACTCCTTTAGTAGGGTGAGAATCATTGTGCCCCTGCAAGTTAGTCCAGTACTTTGCCATCAGTTGCATCCTTCTTAGTTCCAAAGGCATTATTCCCATTTCTACCTGTAGGGCTGACACTGGTGACATTTTAAAAGCCCCACTGCACACTCTCAAGGCCTGAGCCTGAATCACATCCAGTTTCCTTACAAGAGACCTAGCTGCTGATCCATATACTATATTTCCATAATCCAGTACAGATCTTACTAAAGTCACATACATTCTCTTCAAAGCTGAACAACTTGCTCCCCATTCCCTACCAGTCAAACATCTCATCACATTTATTACTTTTTTACATTTCTCCTCAACTTTCCTGATATGGTCTGCCCATGTTAATCGTGAATCAAATATAACTTCCAGAAATTTAAATGATGCAACCCTTTCTAATTCAACCCCATACATCCTTAACAACTTCCCTACCTCAACCCTTTTCCTGGTAAAAAATACAGTTTGAGTTTTGTCTACTGAAAATCTACATCCCCAATCATAACCCCACTCCACCACTTCGTCAATTGCTTCTTGTAGTTTCCTGATTATATGGTCCATGTTCCTGCCTCTTTTCCACAAGGCCCCATCATCCACAAACAGTGACCTACCTATATCCACTGGTACCTTTGTGAAGACATCATTGATCATAATGATGAAAAGTAACGGGCTAATCACACTACCATGAGGTGTGCCATTTTCCACTATGTACTGTTTTGATAATTCTGATCCAATCTGAACTTGAATTTTTCTACCAAACAAAAAATCTTTAATCCAATTAAAAACACTCCCACCAACCCCCATCTTGTGCAGTTTAATTAATAATCCTTCCTTCCACATCATATCATAGGCTTTTTCAATGTCAAAGAACACTGCCACTACTGACTCTCTATTTGCCTGGGCCTTCCTTATTTCAGTCTCTAACATAATCACTGAGTCCATGGAATTCCTTCCCTTTCTAAAACCACTCTGATAACTTGCCAGCATTCCCCTTTTCTCAAATTCATATGATAACCTTTCTGTTATCATCCTTTCCATTATCTTACATGTACTTGATGTTAATGCAATTGGTCTGTAGCTAGTGGGTTTTGACAGATCCTTGCCAGGCTTCCTTATTGGAATTACTACTGCTTCTTTCCATGCACTTGGTAATCTTCCCTCCTCCCACACTCTGTTATAAAAATGCAGCAACTTCAAGAGCGCTCCTTCTCCTTGATTTTTTAGCATCACAGAGCATATCAGATCTTTCCCTGGGGAGGTTGGTCTCGATCTCTTTATTGCTCTCACCATTTCTGCTAATGTAAATGGATCATCAATTATATCATCTGTTCCTTCCCTCCTGCTTAACACACCTGGGTGTTGGCTCATTATTCTTTCCCTTCTTCTTCTCCCTTCTTCAGACAAATTTCTGAACTGTGTATCAGTACAAATGACTTGGCCATGACCTCAGCCTTATCCCTACTGGAGACTGCAGTTTCCTCCTCAGATATCATTACTGGATATTCCCATTCCCTTCTATCTCCTCCCATCCTCTTAATCATTCCCCATATCTCTCCCACAAGTGTTGTTCTTCCTACCTTGTCGCAAAAACTCCTCCAACTTGCCCTTTTAGCTTGACGTATAGTTCTTCTCACCACTGCCTGTGCTTTCTTATATTGAACCAAATGCTGCATATTATGGGTTCTTTTAATTAGCCTGAATGCTCTATTTCTGTTTTTTACAGTCTGACAACATTCCTCTGTCCACCATGGTACCAGTTTTCTATTCATCCTATTTTTACTCCTAGGTATAGATCCTTCTGCTGCCATGATAATTGCTGAAGTCACCTGACTATTTAATTCATCTACATTTCCAGAAATATCAATCTTTGTCAACCCTTCTTCACTCAACTTCTGGAACTTACCCCAATCAGCTTTTTCAAACACCCACTTTGGGGTTCCGCCACCTGGTCTTACTTCAACTCTTTCACCCACTGAACACAAAACTGGGTAGTGATCACTGCCTACTGTTGAAGCAGTCCAAACTCCCCAGTTACTAATGCCAGCCAAGGTATTAGACGCTAATGTAATATCTAACACTGACTCAGTTCCTGTTGTTATATCTATCCTTGTGCCGCTACCATCATTCATACACACCAAATCCCTTTCTTCCATCAAATCTTCAATTACCTTTCCATTTGGATCTGTAATCTGATCCCCCCATATTGTGCTGTGAGCATTGAAATCTGCACGCCACACGACTTTATGTCTGTTTTGTCCTTGTATCTTTAATAGGGTGTCCAAATCCAACCTTTTACATGGATTGTAGTAGTTAATTATAACCACTCCCTCCCCTCGCTCCCACACTTCCACCACTATGTATTCCTGATCATCTCCTTTTTCCAGTACCCTATATGGTGTACCTTGCTTGATTAACATAGCACAACCCCCTCCTCCCCCTAGATTTCTATCTTTCCTTATCATTGTATACCCATATACCACAAAGTCTAAAGTTGGTTTTAACCAAGTTTCCTGAATACACACTACATCCAGTTTCACAACCATTTCTTTAATAAAGTGCTTGAATTCCTGGCTATTGGCCAGTAAGCTCCTTGCATTCCAGTGTAAAAGAATCACCATAATTAGTATTAACCAACACATGACATTTCCTGGCTTGACTGATTACTGAGGTTCTCCCTCACTTCCTCCCATGTCAGTCCTACTAACCCTAAATGGTTTACTGCTGCTTTTACCACCAGCTGAATTTTGTCACTTTTTGACTTTACCTCAGCCATACTATTAATCACTCCTGCAATGAATGTCATTTGTTCTTTGTTGCATCTCTCGTATCTCTATTGCTCCCTGTTCATTAGGAGCATTATTCTGTTCTCTTGACATTCTTACAGCTTCTGCATAAGTGATCTTTCTTTTCACTCTTATTTCTTGAATTTTAGTCTCCTGTCTGACAACCTCACACCCAGTATATGCAACATTATGAGCTCCTCCACAATTGCAGCATTTTGGTTGAACTCCTGTTCCGCACTTTCCATATTCATGATCACCCCCACATCTAGCACATCTCCTTTGCCTTTTACAGTTTTTAGCCACGTGTCCAAACCTTTGACAATTATAGCACCTCAGTGGCTTTGGCACATACACCCTTACTGGTTAACTCATGAAACCCAGGAACACCTTCCTTGGCACTCTTTCTTCTTCAAATTCAATCAATACTGATTCACTTTCCTATTTCACTCCCTCCTTTGTTGTTTTCAGTCTTTGAACATTCGTTACTTTCCCTCCTTTGATATTCCTCTTTATCTCCTCCATATTTATACTCATTGGTATCCCCGTGATCACTCCTTTACAACCACTGTTTTGTGCTCCCACCCTCCCAGTGTATTCCACCTTGCATTTTCCTATCTCTTTTAGCTTGAGAGCTTTCTCAAGTTGTTCCTCATTCGCACATCTTACCAATAAGTTGCCATCATTAAGGACTTTTGCAAATACTATTTCCCCTACCTTATTTGTCAGAGTTGTTGTTAGCACAAATGGGTTAATTTTCTTCATATGTCCCTGAGCCTTCTCATTAAACCTAATTATGACAACACCTCCTCTCTGAACTTGTTCATCTTCCTCACTTTCAGAGCTTTCTCCACTATCATTTCTTATTCTTTTATTCCCTTTGTCTCTGTTTTTATTCATCCGACCCCCTCACTACCTCCTCATTCCCTTTATTTCTCCCTTCACAATAATCCACCTCTCCCCAGCTGCCTACCTCTGGTCCCAAGTCTCTATCCCTCTCCTTCTCCACTTTCTTTCCCTCAACCCCACCTCTTATCTTGTCTGCCATTACCGGACCCACACGACCCCCTCCCAGCAATTTCCGTTCCTTCCCCACTCTCTTTCCCTCAACAGGTTCCAAACCACATTCATGCATCAAGCAAAACACAGCCAGCTTCCAGTTAAGCCATCTCAGCCAGCCTCCTCCTCCCCCTTCTCACTCTAAGCCCTCTCTCTACTTCGGTTTAATACACTCCCACAAGGTCTATACTTATCTATAACTATCTTAAAACTTAATGAGTTGTGGTCACTGTTCCCTAATTTGTCACCCACTGAAAGGTCGGACTCCTGGCCAGGCTCATTACCCAACAGCAGATTCAGTACAGCACCTCCTCTTGCTGGACTATCTACGTACTGATTTAAGAAATCCTCCAAGATGCACTTAACATATTCTGTCCCATCAAAATTTAAGATGGTCCCAGTTTACAGTGCCTATTAAAAGTATTCACTCCTCTTCCTCCCTCACCCAGAAGTTTTCATGTTTTTTTTACAACATTGGATCACAGTGGATTTAATTTGACTTCTTTTGACACTGATCAACAGAAAAAGACACTTTTGTGTCAAAGTAAAAACCACTCTCTACAAATTGATCTAAATTAAACACAAAGTAACTGATTGCATTAATAGTCACCCCCCCTCCCCACACACACCTTTAATATGACACACAAGATCATCACTGGTGCAGCCAATTGATTTTAGAAAGTCACATAATTACTTAAATAGCGATCACCTGTGTGCAGTCAAGATGTTTCAATTGATTGTAGTAAAAATAGACCAGTATCTGGAAGGTCCAACTGCTGGTGAGTCAATATCCTGGCAAAAGCTGCACCATGAAGACAAAAGAACACACCAAGCAACTTTACAAAAAGGCTATTGAAAAGCACAAGTCAGGAAATGGAAACAAGAAAATGTCCGAGTCACTGAATATCCCTAGGATAATGGTTAAGTCAATCATGAAGGAATGGAAAGAATATGGCACAGCTATAAATTTGCCTAGAGCAGGCTGTCCCCAAAAACCATGAAAGAAGAGGAAAAGTGAGGGAGGCCACAGAGAGACCTATGACAGTTCTGGAGGAATTATAAACTTCAGTGTCTGAGATAGGAGAGACTGTGCATACAACAACTGTTGCCCAGGTGCTTCACCAGTCGCAGCTTTATGGGAAAGCGGCAAAGAGAAAGCCACTCTTGGGGGTGGGGGTGGGGGTGAACCCTCATGAAATCTCAGCTAGAGTTTGCCAGAAGGCATGTGGGAGACTCTGAGTCAGCTGGAAGAAGGTTCTATGGTCTGATGAAGCTACAATTGAGCTTTTTGGCCATCAGACTAAATGCTATGTTTGTCGTAAGCCAAACTTCGCACATCATCAAAAGCACACCATCCCAACTGTGAAGCATGGTGGTGGCTGCATCGTGCTGTGGGAATGCTTCTCTGCAGCGGGCTCTGGAAGGCTTGTGAATGTAGATGATAAAATGAATGTAGCAAAATACAGGGAAATCCTAGTGGAAAACCTGATGCAGTCTGCAAGAGAACTGAGACTTGGGATAAGATTTGTTTTCCAGCAAGACAATGATCCCAAGCATAAAGCCAAAGCTACACCGGAATGGTTTTAAAAACAACCAAGTTAATGTCCTGGAGTGGCCAAGTCAAAGTCCGGATCTCAATCCAATAGAGAATTTGTGGCTGGACTTGAAAAGGGTTGTTCACTCACAATCCCCATGCAATCTGACAGAGCTTGAGGAGTTTTGTAAAGAAGAATGGGGAAAAATTGCAGTGTCCAGATGTGTAAAGCTGTTGCGAAAGGTGCATATACTAAATACCGACTTGAAGAGGGTGGGAAAGTTATGCAATGAATTATTTTGTGTTTAATAATTGTAACAAATTTAGATCAATTTGTAGAAATTTATTTTCACTTTGCCACAAGAGCCTTTCTGTTGACTAAGGTCAAAAAAGCCAAATTAAATACACTATGATTCAATGTTGTAAAACAATAAAACATGAACAATTCCAAGAGGGTTGAATAGATTTTTTTGGAAGACTCCCATTACAACAACCCTATTGTTTTTAAAACTTTCCTTAATCTGCCTGCATATCTGTTCCTCAATGTCCTAGTGGCTATTGTGTGTTTTGTATTACAATCCCATCAGAGTGATTGTACCCTTCCTATTTTTGAGTTCTATCCTTGTGTCCCCTCTGAGTACAGCTGTAGTAGCAGCTATGGGGAAGTAAATGGAGAGGGGATGGGTCAATGGTATGCTGAAAGAGCCAGCACAACTTCATAGGCCAACTGGCCATATATCTTGTAAGAAATAACAAATTCAATAATGAACAGTGGTGTGATTATACTTCATCATTGAATTGTTTATTGTGTTTCTCAATATCGTCATCAAAACTTTAACTTGGAGGTATTGGTCCACCTCTAAATTGGGCTTTGACAGGATGATTGGACCTCGATAACTGCCCAGTACTTTAAATTACATACTTATAATGTGTTAAGTGCATACAGGCAACAGATTGTCTCCATGTTGTGAAATTCTGTTTTGGTCAGCACAGACATGGCGGGCTGAAGGGCTACTTCCTGTGCTGTATCATTCTTCACTTATGCATCCTATCCAATTTAAAACTCAAGGAAAAGAACAATTAAATCTACTTCTTTCATTACTTCTCTTTCAACGTAATCATATGTTGGGCACTGTTTTCATCATGTAAACCAAAAAGGAACATGAAAAGCACACATAAAATGCTGGGGAAACTGAGTAAGCCAGGCAGCAAAATGTACTTTTTTCCATAGAGGCTGCCTGGCATGCTGAGTATTTGTGTGTGTTGCTTGGATTTCCAGCATCTGCAGATTTTCTCTTGTTTGTAAAGAAGCATGAGACTATTAGTTAAGGTTCCCTTGGACTTACAGGCTTTGGTTTAAATATTCTTAGCTTATAAGCTTCAAATTTGTTAACTTTCAACCAAGTTTAGACAAGTAAGTGTAGTTTTGAGCTCTTTGGTAAACGACGTAGGATGTTGGATGATCACTATACAACAGGGTAGTGGCTATCGGATGTTCGTTTCTGAAAGAACAAATTCTTTTTTTATATAACTAGTTTATGGAAAGGCATTTAATTTGATTACTGAAGAATTCCCTTTTTTTCTGGCAGTGTGCATGAATTGGTTCAATTTATGTAAGTTATTGGTTAATTTGTCACTTTATCATCTTTTGCTTCAGTTAGTTCCTGCTATGGAGGAAACTTATCTCACAGGATATTGCAAATTTTTTTGGATTAGAAGACATCAAACATGGTCATATCCAAGAGTGAGGCATGGCAAATATATTTGACCTCCTTTGGGCTGCTGTTTGGTTCTTTGGTATAATGTAACTAGAAAGCAGTGATATTACCTACTTATATTACAGTCTGTCAAAGATAAAATGGTCAATATTTAATCAGTTTATTTTTAATTTGGGACAAACTTAATCTAGCTTTGATTCAATCTCCATATTCTCCACATTTTTCTTATTTGCTAGTAACGTTACAAGTTTTGTACAAGATGAAGACATCCAAAGTATTTGAAAAATCTCGAAATAAGGAGGACAAACCATACACAGATATAGTGGATGAAGATCCGTATGCCATTCAGATAATCTCATGGTGTCCTGAAAGCAGAATGTTGTGTGTGGCGGGAGTATCAGCTCATGTAATTGTTTACAAATTCAGCAAACAAGAAGTGACAACAGATATTATCCAGGTGTGATATTAGTTATTATATTTGCACATATGCAATGATATTAGTTAATATTTATAATGAGCATGCGAATATAATTAGCCATACTCTTGATAGTGAAGTTTTGAAATGTATCATTAAATTATATAGTACAGCCTTTTTGATCAGCTTTTTGAAAGAACTCTACAATTAGTCCCACTCTCCCCATCTATATTATTTCCCTGGCAAGTACTTAACCAACTATTCTTTGAGAATTCATATCGTACATTCAGTACTCCCCTTGCCCATTGAGATAGTACATTCTAGATCATCTCCGCCTAATGAAAGATCTCCTCATATCTTCCCTGTTTTGTTGCCTGTTTCATGCCAATGTGTCCTCCAGTTACTGACCTTCCTGTCAGGAAAACGTCTGCTTATTTACTCCATCGAAACTATAATGTTGGAAATTTCATAGAATATAGAATAGTACAGCACATTACAGGCCCTTCGGCCCACAATATTATGCCAACCCTCAAACCCTGCCTCCCATATAACCCCCCACATTAAATTCCTCCATATACCTGTCTAGTAGTCTCTTAAATTTCACTAGTGTATCTGCCTCCACCACTGACTCAGGCAGTGCATTCCACGCATCAACCACTCTCTGAGTAAAAAACCTTCCTCTAATATCCCCCTGAACTTTCCACCCCTTACTTTAAAGCCATGTCCTCTTGTATTGAGCAGTGGTGCCCTGGGGAGGAAACGCTGGCTATCCACTCTATCTATTCCTCTTATTATCTTGTACACCTCTATCATGTCTCCTCTCATCCTCCTTCTCTCCAAAGAGTAAAGCCCTAGCTCCCTTAATCTCTGATCATAATGCATACTTTCTAAACCAGGTAGCATCCTGGTAAATCTCCTCTGTACCCTTTCCAATGCTTCCACATTCTTCCTATAGTGAGGCGACCAGAACTGGACACAGTACTCCAAGTGTGGCCTAACCAGAGTTTTATAGAGCTGCATCATTACATCGCCACTCTTATACTCTATCCCTCGACTTATGGAAACTAGCACCCCATAAGCTTTCTTAACTACCCTATCTACCTGTGAGGCATCTTTCAGGGATCTGTGGACATGTACCCCCAGATCCCTCTGCTCCTCCACACTACCAAGTATCCTGCCATTTACTTTGTACTCTGCCTTCGAGTTTGTCCTTCCAAAGTGTAGCACCTCACACTTCTCCGGGTTGAACTCCATCTGCCACTTCTCAGCCCACTTCTGCATCTTATCAATGTCTCCCTGCAATCTTCGACAATCCTCTACACTATCTACACCACCACCAACCTTTGTGTCATCTGCAAACTTGCCAAAGGACATTGAAAATTATACTGAAATAATAACAGGCTGTCAAAAAGAGTAGAGAACATTGAAATATAGTTACCTCAGAGATTTTATGGGACTGAAAACTGTGCTAATTTTCTATCAGGCATTGATCAGCTCTTACAAATTTAAGATTTTAGACATTCAAGTTTGTTGAATCTAGGCTCTGAAATTGTGACCACCAGGGTTGATGCTGTGGCATTGTCCTTCATGAACCCATTTAAAAGCTCCTATTTCACCCTCTTTATTTTAGTCTGATAATGTGAACAAACATTCACTTAACGAAGTTTGCTTAAACCAAAGTCAGATGCCAAATCTTAAATGAATAGATGACTGCTGAAACAAGGCCCCTACCTTTTTTCCTGTGTTTTCTACTGTAGATGCTTGAAATTCGATTACATTATGAAATTAATGATCTTGAGTCACCGGAGACTGATCAAACACCATCAGTGGGAATTTCATGCCCGGGGTCAAATTCCCAGACTACAAACTCTCAGTCTCACCCTTCCACAAGCAGCACCTCATCAGATGGCCTCCGCGATAATGTGCCCTGTCTGAAGTGAGTATTGTTCAAACGTTAGTCAACTTTATTCTTCAGTATCATTTTTGTAAAAAGTACTGTATATATATGGACCTACAAGACTTCCTTAATATCAGTTAATACAGTCTGTGAAGTACTTTTGTAATGTGAGAAAAGGAATAGCTAATTTGTAAGCCACTTTTAGAATCAGTTATGCTTTCCTTCTCAACAAATGCTGCGTTATGTGTTAAAAGTACTTTTGAGGAGTATCAGGGAAAAACGTTGAGATTCTCTTAGTAATTTCTACAGATCTTTCTCATCTCTTGAAAGGCCAGGTGGGTCCTCAATCCAGCATCTTATTTCAAGGGAAACACCCCCAGCAGTGCAGCATGCATAGGTTCTGCAGTGGAATGTTTTGCACGGGGCTGTATAATTGATCTTGAACCTTCATTCCCTTTTCTCACTTGCCAAAATATTACCACAGCTGATAGGAAGAGAGTGCTATTGAATAAATGTTATTTCTTCTGATAATGGATTAAAAGAATAGAAATAGTATTCATTATAAATTGGTCCCTATGGTGGCACAGTGGTTAGGGTTGCTTCCTCAGCTCCAGCAGTCCAGGTTCAATCATGTCCATGGGTGTTGTCCATGTGGAGTAGGTCATTTATCCTCTGGTTTCTGTTGGATATTTTGGTTTCCTTCCACATATTAAAGATGTTCTGGTTATTTAATTGAGTACTGTAAAAAATCCCCTGACGGCAGTTTACATGCTACCTCAGATGGACATGAAGCCTGCACTCAACAAACTATACTCTGTGGTCAACAACTCCAGAGGCCCTTTAGACTTCAACCAGGTCAACTTCAAGAGTGTGTTACCCCAAATACTGCCAGCACATCTCCTGTTTCCACCAGGGCCCCAAACAGCATCAAACTGTACAACTATCAAAGGTGCCTCCCAAGCCAGCCCCTGTCCACACTTTGGTAAATCAGACCACCAAGCTGTGCTGCTTCTCCTTGCAGACAAACAGAAGCTGAAAAGGAAGGATCCGATACAGGAAGTCATATATTGCTGGTCTGAGGAAACAGATGAGCTTCTGTGTAACTGCTTTAAGTCTGTAGACTTGCTCTATATTCAATTAATTAACTGCCAGCCTGGATGAGTATGTCACAACCATCGTGGACTTAATCGCTAAACGTGTTGAGGACTATATACCAAAGAGAATAATTCAGATGTCCCCAAACCAGGAATCATGGATGAACTGGAAGATCTACCCCCTACTAAAGTCTAGGTCTGCAGCATTCAAATTGGATGACTCTGACCTTTATAAGAAGTTTAGATAAGACCTCCATAAAGCTGGTAGAGATGCTAAGAGACAGTACCAATCTGAAATCAAGTCCCAGACTAGTTGTGGCAAGACTTGCATGCTATAAGAGGCTACAAAATGAAGTCAGGCAGCATCACTGACAACAGCACATCCCTTCCCAGTGAGTTAAATGCATTTTATGTATTTGTTTTTTTGAACAGAAGGGAAAGGATATGTCACCACCCACTCCAACCAGCCTACAGTGCACCTGGGCCACCGTCACCATTGCAGACATAAGATGTCTTCTGGAGAGTGAAGCTGCAGAAAGCTTCAGGGCCAGATAGTATCCTTGGCCATATCCACAGATCTTTTGCTGATCACCTGCAGGGATGATTTGCAGATATTTTTAACCTCTCCCTGTTTCAGGCTGTGGTTTCCACCTGCTTATAAAATGCCATTATCATTCCATTACCTACAAAAAACAAAGTTATGTGCCTAATCAACCACCGCACAGTGACTTTGAAATCTATAATCATAAAATGCTTTGGGGTGCTGGTCATGGCACACTTTAACTCCAGCCCCACTATAAGTCACCTACCACTGGAAAAATGTCTATGACAGCCACCATCTCCCTGGATATTTGCTCACCTCTGGAGCATCTGGACAGTAAAGACAACTACATTAGACTGATGCTTATTAACTTCAGCTCCACCTTCAATATTATAATTCCGAGCAAACTCATGAACAAACTCCAGACCCTGGGAGCCAACACCTCCCTCTGCAGCTGTATCCTTGACTTACTGACCAACAGATGACTATCAGTAAGGATAGGCAGCAACACCTTCGTTGTAATTATTCTCAACAGTGGTGCTCCAAGATTGCATCCTGAACTACCTACACTTCTTGAACACTGATGACTTTTTGGCTGGGTTATGCCCTAACTCCATCTACAGCTTTACAGATGATACCACAGTAGTGGGTCGTATCTCAAATATTGATCAGAATACAGGAAGGAGATAATAACATGGTGTCATGATAACCTTTTCCTCCGTGTCAGCAAAACAAAAAAAGCTGATCTTGACTTCAGGAGGGAGGGTAGTACATATGCATACATCAGTGGCATTCTTCAAGTTCTTGAAGTAAACATCATCAAAAATCTGTCCTTGTTTAACCACCTGCCCAAGAAAACTCACCAGCACCTCTACTTCCTCAGGAGGCTAAAGAAATTTGGATGTCCCCTCAATTGACCCTTACCAATTTTTATTGCTGCCCCATGAAATGCATCCTATCTGGATGCATATTGAATTGGAATGGCAACTATTCTGCATGTGACCACAAGAAATTGCAGTGAGTTGTAGACACACCTCAGTACTTCATGGAAACCAGCCTCCTATCTGTTGTCACATGAACCAAGTCACTGGAGAGAAATACTGATAGGCATGAGGCTATCTCTTTATTTGACAAAATGAGACTGAGCAGGCATCATATTGAGACCCCTTTCGGAGAAAGAAGGCCTGCTTGACCCAAGACTATATGACATTTTATATACTAAAGATAAAAGGACAATTCCATATTTACATTGCATCCACAAATCTTCACACTTCCCTCTTTGCACCTACACTACAGACACCCAAATAATGAATTTAAATCAGCATTGCCTTGTCTTCCCATTAACTGTGGTTCATGGTTCTTAGAAACCCATTGTTCAGAGCTGCATTTTAAATTTAATCTACAGTCTATATTCACATTTGAAATTTGGTGGCTGAAGTCAGTTGCTGAAGCTATTTGCTCTGTGTGTCAACCCCAAAAATTCCCTTACACTCTCTGTGGTCTTTGTCTCTACTTATCACTGCCTCAGTAAAACAACCAGTTTATTCAAAGACCCCACCCACCCCAGACGTTCTGTCATCTCCCCTCTTCATTCAGACGGAAGGTAGAGAAACCTGGCATGCACATACCATCAGACTCAAGAACAGCTTCTACCCTGCAGTTATAAAACTGTTAAATAGTTCCCTGATACAATAAATTAGACTCTTTACCCTACAATCTACCTCACTATGATCCTGTACCTTATTGTTTATCTGCACTGCCCTTTCTCTGTAGCTGTTACACTTTATTCTGCCTTTCTTTGGTTTTTGCAGTCTGTAATGGTCTAATCTGTATAAACAGTATGCAAGGCAAACTTTTCACTATATCCTGATATATGTGACAATAATAATGAGCCAATTCCTTGGTGTAGTAGAGTGATAGTAAGAAAAGAGGCATAAGACTACAAGAGTGTCCCTGACAAGGTACTGAAATCTTGCGTAGACCAACTGGCACAAAAGTTCAAGGACATCTTCAGTCTCTTCCTTCTCCAGTTGGGAGTTCCAACCTGCTTCAAAAGATCATCAATCATATTAGTGTCCAAGAAGAGTAAGGTGAGCAGTCTCAATGAATATCACCAGTAGCACTCGATCTACTGTGATAAATTGCTTTGAGAATTTAGTCATTGCTAGAATACCTCCTGCATGAGCTAGTACTTGAACCAGCTGCAATTTTCCCAGTACCACAAGAAGTCTATATTGGATGCGATTTTCCTGGCTCTCCATGGGCCTTGGACTATCTGGACAGCAGCAATACCTATGTTGGGTCACTGTTTACCAATTACAGCTCAGTATTCAACATTATCAGTACTCATCATAGCTTGTCACACCAGAGAGCCAGCCACTCTAGTGTTGTTTGGTTGATGTTGAGTAGGTCAGTGTCAGCTAAATCAGGTGAGAGTGGGCAGTTGCACAGAACGTATTCAATGTTCTTCACCCTTTCGCCACACTCACAGGATTCACTGGTCTTTAAACCCCACTTCACCATATTGTCTCCTGTCCTACAAACTCACGCTCTCGCTCTATTGAGAGTGCACCACTTCCGTCTGTCAAGCAGTGTCCCATCTGGTATCATTTCTGTGGGGTCTTTCACTGTATTGTTTGGTGGGGTTCTAGCTTCTGTTTGTTGCCAAAGGTCAATCCTGTATGTTTAAGGGGATGTTCTGTGCGGTAGTTCCTCCGCTGTAGCAAAGCTTTTCCTCAATTTTAGGCCGTTGGAAACTGGCACATGATGATATAGTGGGTGCCATGGATCCGAGTTCTGTTTACCTTTTTCAATTTTTGTTGTAGTGTGTCTTCGGATCTCTGGGGGAGCAATGCCTGCAAGTCTGTAAATTATGTTAGTGAGTGTGGGGCTCAGTGTGCCCATGATTATTCGGCAGGCTTCGTTAAGCAATGGGTCGATTTTCTTTGCGTGGGCTGGTCTGCCCCACACAGGTGCACAGTATTCTGCAGGTGCATAGCAGAGTGCTAGGGCAGTTGATCTAAGTGTGTGAGCATTAGCTCCCCATTTCGTGCCTGCTAATTTTTTCAAGAGAGAATTGCAAGAGCCAATTTTCCCTCAGGAGTTTTTGGATGTGGGTGGCAAATGAGGGCAAATGTCACACCCAGGTAAATTGAAGTCGGATGGTGTTCGAGCTCCTTCCCACACCAGAAGATCTTGAGTTTCCAAGCTGCTTCCCGATTCCTCAGGTGGAATGCACACACTTGAGTTTTTGATGGATTTGGGTCAGAGATCATTTTTCATAATACTGCTTCATTGCTTCGAGGACTGCTGTAAGTCGTACTTCAACTTCTTGGAAGGAGTTAGCTTGTGTTGCTATGCATAGGTCATCTGCATAGATAAACCTGCATGTGTTAGGGAAGGTTGGTTGGTCGTTTGTGTAGACATTAAATAGTAGAGGTGCCAGGACTGATCCCTGTGGTAGTCTGTTCTTTTGTGGACGCCTTCTACTCTTAATTCCATTCATTTCTTCATAAAATCTACAATTTTCTAGGAGGTTCTTATTATTTTGACTGTGGTTTCGTTCTTTAACATTTTAGATAACTTCAATAGAAGGCCTCTGTGATTTACAGTGTCATATGCTGCTGTTAAGTCAACGAATACTGCCCCTGTAATTTGTCGAATTTCAAAGCCATCCTCAATACACTGGGTTAAGTTCAGGACTTGACCGCAGCAAGAGCGGCCTGACCTGAACCCAGCTTGGTCTGGTGTTGGAAGATCTTCGACTAAGGGGGATATCCTTTTCAGTATGAGTCTCTCATAGAGTTTATAGAGGGTGCAGAGCAAGGAAATCAGTCTGTAGTTTTTAGGAATGTTGGGGTCTTTATTGGGTTTTAGGAGAGCAACAACTTTGGCTCTTCTCCACTTTTTAGGTATCTTTAATGATCTTAGGCAACAGTTAAAAAGGAACAGAAGCCAGTGGAGTGCTTTAGGTCCAAGATGTTTAAGGAATTCATTAAGAATCCCATCTATGCCAGTGGCTTTGTTGGATTTTAGCTGTGATACTTCATCCTTTAATCCTTCTAGGGTGAGAGGTGGGAAGTTGTTATTCCCGTTTGTGAGAGCTGACTCCATCTCCTGATTTTGCTTTTTCTTTTGCCTCCATTCCTTGTTATTTGGTTGACCATTAAGTATCAGTTGGTGGGTAACCTGATTGGGTGACGGCAGCAATTCTCTGTGGTGGTCTATTGTCTTTCTTTTCTTTTTAAATCTTTTTATTGAATAAGTATACAAAAAGATAAGCCATATAGGCACTAATACACTGTTAGAATATAATAAAATTACAGAAGATATTAATACAAAAAAAAACTACAAACAATGTACTTTAAACATAACATACCAAGGTAACATAATAGTATACTAATTTTTATATATATATCAATAGAGAAAGGAAAAAAAAACCCCCAAAAAAACCCACCGTGCAACTAACTAAAAGCAAAGCAAAGCAATGAGCTAACTTGGAACCAAACAGAGTTAAAAAACTTAAAATCACGTCCTCAATCCCGACCTCCATTAAAAACAGTAAAAAAAACAAGAAGGGTATATATTACATTAAATGAAAATATTGAATAAAAGATCTCCATGTCTGTTCAAATTTAAATGAGGAGTTATAAAGATTGCTTCTAATTTTCTCCAAATTCAAGCATAATATTGTCTGAGAAAACCAAAAAAAGGTAGATGGAGCATTGAGCTCCTTCCAATGTCGTAAGATACATCTTTTCGCCATTAATGTAAGAAATGCAATCATTCTACGGGCTGAAGGGGAAAGATTACTGGAAATTTTAGGTAGTCCAAAGATAGCAGTAATAGGGTGAGGAGAGATATCTATATTTAATACCTTAGAAATAATATTAAAAATGTTTCTCCAAAAAGTTTCCAGAGTAGGGCAAGACCAAAACATATGAGTTAAAGAGGCTATCTGCCCCGGACATCTATCACAAAAAGGATTAATATAAGAATAAAAGCGCGCTAATTTATCTTTGGACATATGTGCTCTATGAACAACTTTAAATTGAATTAGGGAATGTTTAGCACAGATAGAGGAAGTGTTGACTAATTGTAAAATCTGCCCTCAGTCATCCACAGAAATGATAAACCCCAATTCCTGTTCCCAATCTACCCTAATCTTATCAAATGGAGCTTTCCTAAGTTTCATAATAATATTATAAATCATAGCCGATGCACCTTTCTGACATGGATTAAGGTTAATTATAGTATCTAAAATGTATGTAGGAGGAAGCATTGGAAAGGAAGAAAGTATAGTACTTGGGAAATTTCTAACTTGTAGATATCTAAAAAAATGTATTCTTGATAAGTTATATTTATTAGATAATTGTTCAAAAGACATAAGGGAACCATCTAAAAATAAATCCAAAAACCGTGAAATACCGTCAGTCTTCCAAATTTGAAAAGCATGATCCGTAAAAGAGGGAGGAAAAAATATGTTACCTAAAATAGGAATCGCTAACCCAAATTGATTAAGATCAAAAAACTTTCTAAATTGAAACCAAATACGTAAGGTATATTTAACTATCGGGTTAGACACCTGTTTAAGGCGTTTCAAATCAAAAGGAAGAGAGGAACCTAAAATAGAGCCAAGTGTATAACCCTGAACAGATTGTAATTCCAATGCTACCCATTTAGGAATGGATAGTATATCCTGGTCAAGTAACCAGAATTTCATGTGTCGAATATTAATTGCCCAAAAATAAAATCTAAAATTAGGTAATGCTAAACCTCCATCTCTCTTAGCTTTCTGTAAATGTATTTTACCCAGTCTCGGGTTTTTATTTTGCCAAATAAATGAAGAAATTTTAGAGTCGACTTTGTCAAAAAGAGATTTTGGAACAAAGACTGGTAATGCTTGAAATATATATAAAAATTTTGGCAAAAAAAACATCTTAACTGCATTAATACGACCAATGAAAGTTAAATATAAAGGAAACCATTTAGATGAAAGTTGAATAATCTATTAATGGTAAAAAGTTAATCTTAAATAAATCTTTGTATTTACAAGTAATTTTAATCCCAAGATATGAAAAATAATTATTAATCAATTTAAATGGAAAGTTATGATATAAAGGAAGTTGTTTATTAATCGGGAAAAGTTCACTCTTACTAAGATTTAATTTATAACCAGAAAAGAGACTAAATTGTGCTAATAACTCTAAAACAGCTGGGATGGATTTTTGGGGGTTAGAAATATATAAAAGTAAGTCATCAGCATAGAGTGATATTTTATGGGACTTTAAGCCCCGAGTTATCCCAGTAATATTTGGAGATTCTCGAATGGCAATTGCAAGAGGTTCTAATGCAATATCAAATAATAAAGGACTAAGAGGACAACCTTGTCGAGTACCTCGAAGAAGAGAGAAAAAAGGTGAACTTAAAGAGTTAGTACGGACCTAGGCCACAGGAGAATGATATAACAGTTTAATCCAGGATATAAATTTCGAACTAAAATTACACATTTCAAGCACCTTAAATAAATAAGGCCATTCTACTCTATCAAAAGCTTTCTCAGCATCTAAAGAGATAACACACTCAGGAACATTTTGTGAGGGAGTATAAACAATATCTAACAGTGTGCGAATATTATAAAAAGAGTAACGACCTTTAATAAAACCCGTTTGGTCTTCCGAAATAATAGAAGGAAGTACTTTTTCTAATCTATTTGCTAATAACTTAGAAAAAACTTTAGAATCAGCATTTAATAAAGATATTGGTCTATAAGATGCACATTGAGCAGGATCTTTATCCTTCTTTAATATTAGAGAAATTGACGCTCTATTGAAAGATTCAGGAAGTTTACCAAGTTTTAATGAAGCCTCAAAAACCCTACAGAACCAAGGGATTAATGAAGGAGCGAAACATTTATAAAATTCTACGGTAAACCCATCAGGGCCAGGAGCTTTCCCCAAATTCATAGAGAAAATAACATTCTTAATCTCATCCGTGGTAATGGACGTATCTAACATAGAAGACATATCCTGCGAAATCTCAGGGAAGTCTAGATTATCTAAAAAATCATTCATATATTTAGAATCTCGAGGAGACTCTGATTGATATAAAGAAGAATAAAAATCACAGAAGGTTTGATTAATCCCCACATGATCAAGTATCAGTCGGTCATTTTGGTTATAAATCTGATTAATTTGAGATTTAGCATAATTAGACTTCAGTTGATTAGCCAACAGTTTGCCAATTTTGTCACTGTGTACATAAAATTCACTTCTTGTTTTCTTTAATTGGTTTACAATCGAGGACGAAAGTAATAAACTGTGTTCCATTTGAAGTTCAGTTCTTTGTTTATATAACTCCTCAGAAGGAGCTATAACATATTTCTTATCAATTTCCTTAATCTTGTCCACAATTACCAACTCCTCCTGCTTCAGCTTCTTCCTCAAAGCAGCAGAGTACGAGATAATCTGACCATGAATATAAGCTTTAAAAGTATCCCAAAGAATGTTCACAGAAATATCCTCCGTATAGTTAATTGTAAAAAAAAGATCAATCTGTTCATTCATAAAGTTAACAAAGTCCGAGTCCTGAAGCAACAGCGAATTAAAACGCCATTGTCTATTATTTTGTATATTGGCCAGAATTTTAATAGAAAGCTTAAGTGGAGCATGATCCGAAATGGTTATAGAGTCATAATCACATTTAATCACTGAAGAAATAAGACGAGAATCAATAAAGAAATAATCAATTCTTGAATAGGAATGGTGAACATGTGAAAAAAAGGAAAAATCTTTTTCCTGAGGATGCAAAAAACGCCAGATGTCCGTCGACCCAGAATCAGAAAGGAATGAATTAA
Source organism: Mobula hypostoma (assembly GCF_963921235.1). Lineage (NCBI taxonomy): Eukaryota > Metazoa > Chordata > Chondrichthyes > Myliobatiformes > Myliobatidae > Mobula > Mobula hypostoma. Next base: position 90,612,248 of record NC_086104.1, on the reverse strand, counting down.
TCAAAGTTGCAGATTTATTAGGTAAGGTCCGTAGAGGAGCATTCAAATTCGGGAACTGATTAAATAATGATTTATAAAATTCCGGACAATCCATATTAGGAGCATAGACATTAACCAAAACTACCTTTTTATTAAATAATAGACCACTAACCAATAGAAATCTACCATTCGGATCAGAAGTAATATCATGTTGTATAAAAGTAACTGAGGAGTCTATAAAAATAGAGACGCCTCGAATCTTAGCATTGGAGTTCGAATGAAACTGTTGTCCCTTGCAGAATTTAAAAAACGTAGTCTGTCCCCCCTCCGCACATGGGTCTCTTGTAAAAATAAAATTTGTGCTTTAAGTCTCCGGAACACTTTAAAAACTTTTTTCCTTTTAATAGGATGATTAAGACCATTAGTATTCTAGGAGACAAAATTAATAATAGACTCCATAAACCCTAAAGTTAACCCGCAACAAAGAGGATTGACGATAGGCTAGACCCACAAACCCGGAAAGGGAACAGAACATACAAGAGATACTGGGAAGAAGAACGCAACCAATACTTCAATAATGTACATAGCCCAGGAAGAAAGAAACTAAAACATGAAGCCCCTCCCACCACCCCCCACCCCCCACCCCCCACCCCATGGCTCAAGGCTAAATCTAACGCAGACCAGCCCGAAAGAAGCAAGCACTAAAACTACCCCCATGACTTCCAGTATACGCTCCCTAAAAAAAGTGTAAATATAAAAAAGATCAGCTGATTATAAAACAGTAAAAGAATAGGAAAAAAGATAACTCAATTAAAATAAACACATAATATAACAGAATAAAAGCCAGAAAATATTTAAAAAATGCAATAAACCCCAGACCCATGAATAAACAAAACAAAAAAATAAGATTATTAACATAAACTAGTTATAAAAACCTACAAAACAAAATAAATTTTAAAAAAACTACAAAATTTAAGGCCACAAAGGAAATACGTAAAATGACGATGAGGAAATAACCACCCAGAATCCCCTGGGAAAAAAAAAGAAATGACGCAGTTAAAAAGAAAGTTTAGCAACCATATTAAATAATCAAAAATAAACTTTTCTGCCCATATAGGGCAAAAAAAAATTAAGACCGACAAATTCCCAACCTCCGATCAATGGAGATAGTTAAAAAATTACGATTAAGATGTTGAAGGTGAAAATTGATCCAGATAACTCTGGGCATCCGATGGAGATTCAAAAAAACGGAGGGCTCCATCCAACGTGCGAATCCTTAGACGTGCTGGGTAAAGCAGCGCTAGTTTTAAATCCATCTTGTAGAGTTCCGACATCACAGATCTGTACCGAACCCGTTGATCCTGGATTGGTTTACTGAAATCCTCCACGAATCGGAACTTAAGATCCAGAAAATCAATGTAACCTTCAGATCGAACAAAACGAAACAGTTTCTCCTTGTCTTGAAAGTAATGAAAACGTAAAATGACATGTCTAGGTTTATCTGACCTAGGCGAGTATGATGGAACTCTGTGAACACGATCCAACAACGGTGGTTGGTCAGGAAATACAGTAGGAAATGCATCTTTTAAAAGTTGAGAAAAATACTTCATAGGGTTATCGGATTCAACAGCTTCACGCACCCCAATCATTCGAAGATTCTGCCGTCGCATTCTAGATTCTAAGTCAGAGTTTTTAAAGGTCAGAAAGTCGAGTTTCTTCTTCATTACATTAATTGTTTCTTCGATTTTCTCCATCTTGAGCTCACTTTGTTGCGTGGATTTTTGAAGATCGGATATAGCCGACCAATGTTCCGTAATAGATATTTGTATCTTCTCAATTGAATCGGCAATTTTCTGGAAACTAGTTGAAATTTCCTCCCGAATTAGCTCCGATATAGCTTTCAAAGTCACCGGTGGTTCAGTCGGAGGGAAATCTTTCGGTCTAACCGGAGGTTTGCCGTCCTTCCCATTTTTTCCATTTTTAGACATAGAGACCTTAAACGCATCCAATTATCGAAGAGCCCAATTTATTTCAAAATATTGTAAAAGTTGATGCCTTAATGGTTAATTAACATATAGCTGATCATACGAAGAAAAACTCAGAGGTAATGGAGCGAGTCAAGAACGCGACTTCACTCCATGAGCGCTACCGGAAGTTCCCCGGTGGTCTATTGTCTGAGTTGAGTTTCTGAACTATTGCCTATGCCTTCTTACTGTTCTTGGTCACGTCTGTGTTTTCTATCAGTTCCTGCCAACACTGTTGTCTCTTGGCTCAGTAGGGACAGAACTGACTCCCCCATTTCAATTGTGTCTTGACCAAACGGGTCTTGGTCGTATAAGTTGACATACTCATCATAACTTTGCTTGATATCACGGGTCAATCCCTGAATATATTTGGTTCTGCAGCCTCTACGTATGTTCTGTGCTACTTTCCAGATTAGTCGGACAAATTCATCATAATGATCAGGTTCTGGTGGTATCAGTACTAATCAACAAGCTTAAAAACCTGGGCCTCTGTACCTCCCTATTTAACTAATCAGGAGAAAACAGTCAGTATGGATTGGTGGCAACATTTTTTCCTCACTAGCAATCAACACAGGTGTGCCTCAAGAATGTATGCTTAGCCACTACTCTACTCCCTTGATAGTCATTACTATGTGGTTAGGCACAGCTCAAGTGAACTTGCCAAAGACAGCAATGTTGTGGGCCGAATCTCAGATGGCGACAAGGAGGCATACTGGAATTAAATAGATCTGCTAGTCAAGTGGTGTTGCAATGACAACCTTGCATTAAATGTCAACAGAACCAAAGATTTGATTATAAACCAGGAAGGGAAAGTCAGAAGAAAACACATCAATTCTTAATGATGACTTAGCCAGAGAGCAATTTCAAGTTCCTGGGCATCATCATCTCAGAGGATTGATCTTGGGCCCAGCATTTTGATGCACTCACAGTCAATTCACGCCAGTGCAATATTTCAATAGGACTTTGAGGAGGTTTGGCATGTCACTTAAGATTCTAGCCAATTTCTACAAATGTACCATGGAGGGCATTCTGACTGGTTACATCACTGTATGTACAGAGGCTCCAATGCACAGGTTCGTAAATGGCTTCAGAGGGTTGTACATTCAGCCAGCTCCATCACAGGCACAAGCCTCTCCACCATCAAGGACATGTTCAAAAGGCGAAGCTTCAGGAAGGCAGCATCGATCATGAAGGTCATTCACCATCTGTGACATACCCTCTTCTCATAAGTACAGGAACTGAAAACACACACTCAATGGTTTGGGAACACAAAACTGCAAATTTCACAATTTATGTCAATGATATTAAATCTGATTCTGGAGTTGGAGGGAGAAGAGTCTTAGAATCATAGAACACAACAGCACAGAAGCAAATCCTTCAACCCATTCAGGCTGTGCCAAACTATTATCTGCCTTCTCTCATTGACTTGCACCTGACCCGTAGCCTCCATACCCCTAATATCCAGGTACCTATCCAGATTTCTCTTAAATGTTGAAGTCAAACACACATCCACCACTTGTGCTGGCAGCTCGTTCCATACTCTCACCAGCCTCTGAGTGAAGAAGATCCCCCTCATATTCAACTTAAACAATTCATCTTTCACCCTTAACCCATGATCTCCAGTTCTCGGTCTCACCCAACCTCAGTGGAAAAAGCCTGCTAGCATTTACCCTATCTAAATCCTTCATAGTTATGTGTATCAAATCTCTCCTTGTTTTCCTATGCTCTAAGGAATAAAATCCTAACCTATTCAACCTTTACCTATAACATTGTTCCTGAAGTCCTAGCATCATCCTTGTAAATTTTCTTTGCACTCTTTCAATCGTATTTATGTCTTTCCTGTAAGTAGGTAACCAGAATTGCACATAATTCTCAAAGATTCATTTATTCTCAAAGCATACAACTCAGAAATCTTCTTCTGGGTAGCCATGAAACAAAGAAAGAAAAGAAAGGCAACATGATCATCAACCCCCAAATTCCCCCTCCTTGCACAAAAGTGAACAAAAATGGAGCAGGCACGTCAACTCCCAAATCCCCCTCAAAGAAAAAACAAGAACCATCGGGGAGTGGGGGGGGAGGCGGGTGGACACAGAATATTTTATAAAAACTATAAGACTGAAGGGGCGGGGGGAGTTTATAGTCAATGTCCATATCCAAAACACAGAAAACCTAGGTAACACACTTCAGGTACAATGGCAGGTTTTTCTCCTCTCTGGTAACGTGGCAGAGCAATTCTCAGCGATCAAGAGACAAGCAACCGGCACTCACTTTCCACACCCACCTTGATGCTTCAATCTCCCTCATTGCTTTAATCGGTGAAATGGAGCCAAACATCAGCTTGCGCCCTGTCCTCTCAGAGACTGCATTGCACTGAAGCACCCAAAAGATCTCCACACTTCTACATTTGCCTCGATATTTCAATCTCCCTCATCATTTTAATCAGCAAACAATGGAAGCTTTAATTGCTGAAATGCAGTCGAGCATTGGCTTGCGCCCTGTCCCGCAACCTTCTTGCGCTCACCACTTCTGACTCTTGGAATCCTCTTAGACACTGCAGAGTACTGGAATACCCAAACAATCTCCAAACAGCAAATCACAGGCTCCAACAGTTTCAGAATCACATCCAAGATGAAAGACATAAGAGAAGTTAAATATGTGGTTTCATGATCTATCGTGAGGATGTTGACCGAAGAAACATTGCACGCAGGCGCCATATTGACTGGAATGCAAATTAGGCATCACCAACATCTTATAGATCTTCAAGATAACATCCCAATTCCTGCACTTAATATTTTGATTTATGAAGGCCAACGTGCCAAAATCACAAAAGCACAGACTTGATAAGAGTGCAAGGAAGAATAGCTTACCAGGAAGTAATTAGGAGCATGTTTGCTCCCTAAGTTGGCATAGACTCAGTGAGTTTAGAAATATAAATTAAATGTCTCTGTTTTAGGTTAAATGTAAAATATCTCATATTTGTCTTGTTTGGGGGGTTAGTTAGAAAATCATGTAATAGATATTTGTCATATCATTGACGACTACAACCTTCCACCTGTATATGGATAATTGAGCATTTTCTGCTCATTTTTGTGGTTCAGAATTCTATCTTGACCAGTGGAGACTACAGCCAACTGCAATCAGAAGGTTGTAGCACTGGTAAATCTGGCCTTTCAGTTCCATCAGATTTCTGTCATTTTGACTGCCTTACTGCTGTTTACTGAGAGTTAGAGATGAAAAGAAAATAGTGTTTGTTATAAGGAAGCGGATGAGATTTTTCTAGTCTTGGCAGTAAATCAAGGATGTTGCCTTCCTGGTGCCAGAATCAAGGTAACACTGAGACAGTAAAGTATTTGGAGAGGAATGATCAGCCATAGGCCCTTGCCTTAACAGTACAAATATCATAGGTATAATGACAATAGAAGACTTGCAGGTTGATTTTAAATAGATGGAAAAGAGATTAAGTAGACGGTAATCTCCAGATCGCTTATGGTGCCATATGCCATAAAATACAGAATGTAGGTGGATAACATTTGGCTGGAGTGATGGCACAGGAGAGAGGGCGTCATACTCTTGGAGTGTCAGTACAGTTTCTGGTGAGTGTATAGGCCAGAGTGAGTGGTATCTCAACGGGGCTTGGGTCTCATGTTCTCATGGGTAGGTTTGATGGTGCTTTTGTGCAGGTTTTAGCTGATTTTGGCAGTTGGGCAGAAAGCTAAGCGTACATTCATAAGGGAGGAAAACAGAGTTGCAGTACTTTTAAACTAATGATAGATTTTGGAAAACAGCGCAAAGGTTAGAAATAGGCAGTAAAGGAATCTGGCTGTATTTAATTATACATACCAAATTGCAAGAACTATAGTGAGGAAGGCAGTTGTGTAAGGGCAAGGAGACACTTGGAAAAATGATATTTTATCTTCTACTTAAATGTTGTTAAACCAGTGCCAGAAAAAATGTCTTAACAATTCGTATCAGAGGACAAGAATAAGGTCTGACAGCATTGGTTAAAGAAGCAATCTCCTGTGTGAAGGAAATCATCAAAGGAGTCCAGGTTGAAGTAAACAACAAAAGCAGAGCAGTGCAATTGAAAGTATGCTATGGATGACCAAACTGTCTTAAAAAGAAAGATCAACAGTATTTGAGGGCAAGTCTTTGGCACATGTGAAAGCATTGGGACAGTAATAGTTGGAAGTTCAGTTCCTCACTTAGAATATAGTCAACATATAAGGCATAGAGGGAGCAGAATTCCTCAGTTTGTATGCAGATTCCACAGGTTGTAGGTCCATTAAAAGGGATGCAATCTGGATGTAGTTTCAGAAAATTAAGGTGGATCAATGGAAGAAACAATGGTGGGGTAGTAGATAGTGATCATAGGTCATTTAGACTTCATAGAGTTATGGGAAAGACAATGGTAAAGAATTGTAGATTCTAACTTAGTGGAAGACCAGTTTTACTAAGTGAAAAAGTAGTCTTGAAATAGATATTTGATAAATCTGTCTGAGCAGTGGGAGCTTTTAAGGAGAATCAAGAGGTTCAGCATTAAAGGTTTCCCCCAAAATTGTGTGGGACTGCTCCCTGGATGATATAAACTCAGTGGCCACTTTATTAGCCACCTTCTGTTCGTGGTCTTCCGTAGCCCACCCACTTCAAGGTTTGACATGTTGTGCATTCAGAGATGCTCTTCTGCACCCGCTGTTGTAACTCATAGTTACAACTACTTGAACCAGTTTGGCTATTCTTCTCAGACTTCTCTCATTAACAAGGCATTTTCTACTGCTCGCTGAATATTTTTTGCTTTTGGCACCATTCTCTCTATCTCCAGAGACTGTTGTGCATGAAAACCCGAGGGATAGAAAGAAAGCTTTTGTCCGGCTACCCAGAGCTTAATACTGCTGAGAGCCTGAAATAGTGTAGGAGTGAAATGAAATAGAAAATCAGGAAAACATCCTAGCAAGTCAACTCAAAAACAAATTGCAAAAATATGTAAAGGAAATGTAAGGGACCAGAAAATGTGTGTGGGGGGGGGGAGAGGGGTTATAGGATGTGTGTAATGCCCTTAATACCTCGTGGATTGCCTTACAAAAGATATGGGAAAAGCTAACATAACAGAACAGTGTAAAATATTAGATGGGTAAATGCGGTAAAAGAGAAAGTATTGAAGCATTCAGCATATTTGAAAGCAGTAAGTCATTATACCAGGATGAAACCAGCTTATTAATGTAACCTAGAGAGGAATTTGCAAAGCCGTTAACAATCATTTTCTAATCTTTGCTGGTGAAAGGAGAAATGCCTGAGGATTGGAAGGCTGCTACCATTGTGAGTTGTTTAAAAAGGGAGGAAGGCATAAACCAAGTAATTTCATGCTATTGCAACAAATTATAGGCTAGTTAGTTTAAATTTGGCATCATTTCAGTGGGTGGGGGCACTATAAACTTCCATTTAGAAAGGTATAGTTGATTTAGTACAGTCAAATTTAGACCATAAGACCATAAGACAAAGGAGCAGAAGTAGGCCATTCGGCCCATTGAGTCTGCTCCGCCATTTTATCATGAGCTGATCCATTTTATCCTATTTAGTCCCACTGCCCCGCCTTCTCACCATAACCTTTGATGCCCTGGCTACTCAGATACTTATCAACCTCTGCCTTAAAGACACCCAATGACTTGGCCTCCACTGCTGCCCGTGGCAACAAATTCCATAGATTCACTACCCTCTGACTAAAAAAATTTTTTCGCATTTCTGTTCTGAAAGGGCGCCCTTCAATACTGAAGTCATGCCCTCTTGTACTAGACTCCCCCATCATGGGAAACAACTTTGCCACATCCACTCTGTCCATGCCTTTTAACATTCGAAATGTTTCTATGAGGTCTCCCCTCATTCTTCTAAACTCCAAGGAATACAATCCAAGAGCGGACAAACGTTCCTCATATGTTAACCCTCTCATTCCTGGAATCATTCTAGTGAATCTTCTCTGTACCCTCTCCAATGTCAGCACATCCTTTCTTAAATAAGGAGACCAAAACTGCCCACAGTACTCCAAGTGAGGTCTCACCAGCGCCTTATAGAGTCTCAACATCACATCCCTGCTCCTATACTCTATTCCTCTAGAAATGAATGCCAACATTGCATTTGCCTTCTTCACTACCGACTCAACCTGGAGGTTAACTTTAAGGGAATCCTGTACCAGGACTCCCAAGTCCCGTTGCATCTCAGAACTTTGAATTCTTTCCCCATTTAAATAATAGTCTGCCCGTTTATTTTTTCTGCCAAAGTGCATAACCATACACTTTCCAACATTGTACTTCATTTGCCACTTCTCTGTCCATTCTTCCAATCTATCCAAGTCTCCCTGCAGACTCTCCGTTTCCTCAGCACTACCGGCCCCTCCACCTATCTTCGTATCGTCAGCAAACTTAGCCACAAAGCCCTCTATTCACTATTAAGTGACCTTCACTATTAAGTGAAGGTCATGTGGGTCAAGTTGGAATTTTTTAAAAGTTGGTAACAAGGGGACTCACTGAGGAGAGTGCATTTGTTGTTGTCTCTACAGATTGTAGCAAAGCATCTGACAGTGTCCTGTATGGCAATAAGGTCAATAAAGTAAGAGCTCCCAGGAGAATGGCAAACTAGGATCCAAAATAGTCCTGATGGCTTCAAGCCATAGGTAGAGGTTAATTGTGTTTTTGTGACTGGAAAGCTGTTTCCAGTGAGGGTGCTCATGGGGCATGGGTCTCAGCTCCTTGCTTTCATAATATAGAATGATTCAGACTTAAGAGGGCTTGATGAAGACATTTACAGGAAGCACATTTGGCTGTGTAATTAATGTTGAGGAAAATGCTAGACCACAGAAAAGTATAAGTCACTTGGGATGAAAAGTGACAAATGAAATTAATTGCAGAGAAGTGAGGTAATGCATTTTGGGAGGTACAATGAAGTGAGAGAATGTGCAATAAATGAGAGAGTGCAAAGAGGTGCAGAGGAAAGGATTGAATTGTTTCTACAAATCATTAAAGGTAAGACAGGTCAATAAAGTGTTTAAAGAAGATGATGAGGGACTTAACTCGAGATGTATAAAATTATGTTGGACCTAGAAAGAGAAAATAGAGAATACCTGTTTTCCTTAGCTGAAAGTCAAAATATAGACGTACAAGTAATTGATAAGATAAAGGAGAGATAAAAAGATTTTTCACTCAATTGAATTTAAGAATTTGTTGCTCATCCTAAAAAGAACTTGGATGCGTGCGTGGAGCTGTAACCTTGAAGTTAGTGGTATTTGTTAAAATAGCTCTTCGTCGATCATGGCTTCTTGCATCACAAGTTTTCTTAGATTTGGAATGGAGGCTCTTGTGACCAAATTTGATTTTTCACACTAGTCCTTTTGCAGATACCAGAAACTCCTTTTGCAAAATAACAGGCTGATCTATGCATATAAAACCTTAGGTAAATGAGAAATATCACCTCTCGTAAAGGAAAACAAGAATAATTGAATCAAGTTAAGCCTGCTCATTTTAGTTGTGTATTTGGAGATAGTGCCTTTCCATATATAAACAAAATTACAAATTACTGGAAAATACTGAATATTGGAAATATTAATAAATCTTTGCTTCTCATTCAGTCTTGAAAGGTTTCGTTTAAATCAAATGCACATGTTTCCTTCTCCAGAATTAGAAGTACTCCATTAAAACAAGGGGCAGGCTACCAGGCTGAAGTAGTCATTCAGTTGGTTTGGGTAAACGGCGAGCCTCCACAGCAGATAACCAGCCTAGCAGTCAATTCATCATATGGACTGTGAGTACCAGCATCTACTGTGAGTAAAGCTCTGATTTCCTACAACATATTGCCCCAAATTCAAGGTATTAAGATGTGACACATTACAATGACGATTAAATTTTCTGCTTATCTAAATCACATGTCAACCTTTTGTTTCACATACTCAGTTTTGTGCAGGTAATAGGTGAGAAAACAATTTGTTCCAAATCGAGTTAATTCCATGTTCATCGTGCCTGGTCCTCAGCTGTCACCACGAAATATCACTTTCTCTTTCAGGCAATAGAATTTATTTTGTTGCCCTTTCTAGCCCTACTGTATGGTATATAAATACATAATCATGTAACACACTGCTCAGTTTTCAGAGTGGGATGCAGATTTGTTGTTGAGTATTTATTAGCAGATGAAATATGTTGTTTAATAATGCCATTTATTTTCCTTTTAGTTTGGTGTTTGGGAACTGTAATGGTATTGCAATGGTTGATTACATTCAGAAGACTGTACTTTTAAACCTGGGCACAATTGAACTCTATGGTTCGAATGATCCTTATCAGAGGCAACCAAAGTCCCCCCGCAAAACCCGGCAGGCCTCAGGAGGTAGGCACTGATGTTTTCACTTCCTTGATTCCTGCAAGAGATGAAATAAACAATGTGCTCTGTGGATATATGCACAGTATGCAGAACATGCAGTCTGTTGTGTGAAATCATTAGGTGGGTGGCAGTACAGTTCATGGCCATCTATTCCATGGCAGCATGAAGTGTTGTACTTGCTACTGCTGTGGGAGAAAGGTATTCTTCTGAAAGGAACATAATCATCAGTAAGCATTCAGTGAATCACTCCTTTATTATCAGTTCTTAGAAATGGGATGAAACAAGCTGGCCTGTACACAGCACATGGAAAGACTCATAAATTAAAATCAATGGACAAGGAATTTAACTGCAAGAGATCAAGGGCTGGGTGTTTATAATTATGCAAGTGTGCCAGAGCTAAATAAAATGCCCAACCTTTAGTGTGGCATTTTCTAAGGTTCTGATACAGTATCTGCAATCAATAAACTTTATGGGCTGAATGGTCCCTGGAGCTGTAAATAAATACCTAATATAACTCAATAAATAAATTAATTTCGTTTTTTTTTTATAAGTTAAGCACAAAGAATTGTAGAAAGTGGTGGAAATGGCCTAATAAAAAAGGCAGAGAAAATGTAATGGCTAAATGAGTGGCAAGTAAAATTCAATATAGATAGAAAGATATTGCAAACTAAAAGGGAAAAAAAATTAGGTGTAGGGATAGATCTGCAAGAAATGGATCCTATTAAAAATGTAAATTGTTGGCAGCAACTTAAAGATTTGTGCATTAAACTACATATATGGGGAAATCCCAGTGCTACTGTCTGTTTCACAGAATAATGGCACCAATTGTTGTTCGACCATTACTTACCATAAGCTCAAGGCCAGATATAACTGAAGTTGCAACAGAAAGTGAAATGAAACTTACTATAAATGAATACTTCACTGTAGAGGAACAACTAGCATAATGAAAAGCTTCACTTGATTATTGAATATCCAGTTGGGCTTGTGTGAAACCAAAACTCTGCAATATATTGTATGCGGTTAGAACTTAAATACCCAGATTCAATTTGAGTCACCCAGATACACATTGCAGAGAAGACCTAAAAAGCTAATTTTAGCCTTTGGTATTTGAAAGATTGGAGGAGCCTGACATAAGAAATAAGATGGAAAATATGAGGGGTAAATGAAGTATAAAGTATACTTGGTTGTAAGTGCGGATGTTGGATTAAGGGTCCACAGAAGACTTGGAATGGTTTAAGAAAATGATGGATTCATTCAGAGATGGATGAAAGTGTTTTCCCAGTCAAAATATGATATTGTTGTTATTTATATTTGTTTCCTGTTACAATGGCAGTACACTGATTAACGAAAAGGAAATCCATGTTTAAGCACATATTTCTTAACACTTAATGTAATACTAAACTCATTTGTTCTGTTCATAATCCATTAACTGTTCAATAGGAAAGGATTAGTTTAATTCTGTAGGTAGTTTTGAAAGTCAGAATTAAATGAGGCAGTAACTTGTAATGTAGAAATCTCATATTCAGAACTGGCCATTTCAGAATTTTACAATTCTTTATCACTGCCTTGTTAAATTGTAGAAGTAGAATAAATGTTGTTGAAGTCTATATAGCAGCATTAAATTTCTGGGGATAACATTGCATGAAATGTTAAAATAGCTTGAACTTTTATAGGAATCTCAATTATAATTTCCTTTTACTTTGGTCTTTAGGGGACAAAAGGGACAAAAATAAACCAATCAGGCAGTTTGCTTCTGTTTCACCTATCAAACAAGCTTTTATTATGATTGGTGCTAATCTATGTGATTTTGTTCTATCCTTTGAATCTTTCGTTATTAATATAGTAACCCATATAGGTTTGTGTAGTTACTCGATTATCATTATGCATTTGTCCAATGCTATTAATAAAAGTATCTATGTGCCACCTGTTCAGAAAAGAACAACTAATTGCTAATACTGTTCCTGTGAAAGCATTTTTGACTCTGGTCTTTGCACGCAATTAGTCAATTAAGAGCCTTGTAGGTAAGTGCTTCGTACATGTACCAGCTATTATTCCCATTAAGAGCTACATGCTGTTACTGAGGTATTGCTGCATGTTATGATAACACCACTTATAAATTTTAGATGAGCAGTGATGTGAGCATTGTCACCATGTGCACAAAGCTCCATAGTCCTTTGCCTCACTTCACTTCATGAAGAAAGCTGTTAAAATCCTTGCAGGGGAAGTCTGGCGTGGGAAAGGGGAGTTGAGATGCACTCTGGGCATTTGTTTTTCTAATAACATGAAGTACCAGAGCAATGGGTTCTGTAATCTCTTAACTGACATAAGATCCTTCTGTTTACTTAACATCTTTTAAGATGTATTGGTTTCTAACTTCCAAATCCAATTTCCTTCTCCCTTTAAAGAATTCCTGGTCACTGCTAACATGGAAGACTTTTGAGGCAGCCATTAAATGACCAAATCATAACATTACAAAATTTGTAGCATGTTGTTCTTAATTTCATTTTATAGTTGCTTTCACCTTCTGTGATATCACACTTAAATTATGCTGCAACTTTGAGCATCTGATAATTGGATGGCTAAAAAATTGACCTGTTAATATAGCTAGAAAGCTTTTTTAATCTTAATTGCTTTGCAATCCTCCAATTGTCAGCATGTTAGTGTATTTCTGTCATTTGCTCTTTTTCAGTAACATATAATTTGCTTACACATCATGAATATAGTATTGAGGTCACAAAAAGGTTGTGAAAAACAGCTAGTGATGTCTGATTTTATTTTCCCATCTTTGTAAAGATTGCATTATCTTTTGCTATGTTCTAAGTTTTGTTCTGCAGGTTATTACAGCTAAAAGACTATTTTGGTGTTGTGCTCTTTCTTTTTCCATTGCATCCTAAGGCATGCTGACGGTGACTTCTTGCATGTGTGGTCTTTCTAGTTTATATTCTGAGTCTGTGAAAAGACTTCGTTCTTCATATCTAAGTAAGTTATGATGATACAAATTTGTCTTGCTTTTGTTTCTGATGTTACTATAGATATCATAAGCCATTGAGATCAGTGCAACCTGCATACCCCCTTTTTTATAACAACACACAGAATGTGTTGTTAAGACTATATATTCATATCGTTGGTTACATGATGCCTGGAGGAACTCAAAAGTCTTTTTTTCCAATCCCCATTGCATATGAGGGCATTTGTAGTGACCAGTTTTGTGAGATGAGAGCTGAAGTTTTGCTAGAGTAAATTTCACTTGAGAGGAGAAACATGGTTTGCATTGATGGACTGCATTGCACCTGGACTCTGCCTCATGGTTGATCCCTGCCATCCCTAGTCCCACCCCCATAGCAGCCATTTGTGCACTACAGGTAGCCGGTTAGCTCTCTATGGGTCTGCCAGCTAGCAATCAGAATGTTCCCTCCGAATGTTTTGTTTGTGGTTGTTGATCATTATCATTTACCAAATGGGGATATCACTTCATTAATCTGTAATAACTCACAGTTAGAACAATAATCAAATGAGTTATAATCAGTAAAACATCATTACTGTGTCCAGCACAGCAGAGTATCAAAATCATTAGACTATTGCTGAAGTTAGCATCTTAAAATACTAATAGGATGCATTGTGGCAACTGTGCACTGCGGAAAATCTTGCATCTGACAATGAGGGGAAAGGCCTTATAGCTTGTGACATTGCTTTAATTCTATGGAGGTTGAACCAGAGCAGATCCCCAGAGTGGAAATGGAGAAGAATAAATATCATGCTTTTTTCATGATCAGAAGTATAGCTATTTGATCAGTTTTTGAGTCATCCATTCAGAAAGACACAACAGTTCCCCTTTCCATTAATAAGTTCCTTAAATGATTTGAGAACTTTCACCTTTATGATCTACCTGAACTGATCCTCTTTTATGAAGACCTGTATGTCCAATTTTTTTTGACTGGTTTCATCTTGTCCCCTGTTCATAATGTAAAGAAAAGGTTATATTTCAGAGGAAGTCCATCCCATAACTAGCCAATAATGAAGAGTAGCTATGAGAAACTGGAATTATTACTGCTCATTTTTGGGATGCAATGGGTATCCTTAAAGCTCCAGAAAAAGCATCCATGCATGTTAGTTGCGTAATTTGCACTTAGTGTCACTGGTGAGATTGGTGTGCAAATACAATGAATGTCTGACAGAAATATCCAGATCAGATGTCATGAAATCAATCAATATGCAATGCTGTTACACCACTAGCACACCTTGTATTTTGGAACTCACCACTGTAGTCATCACCATCCTTCAAACCATGTTATGTGCATATTACAACTGAAAGACCCATCACAGTGATGTTATTTAAAAGGACTTTTGTAGTTTAGTTCTGGTTGATTTCTTCTGCCTCTTGTTTTGATTCCACATGTATTTGGTAATTTCTAGAGTTTGTTTCAAATTGCAAAAGATGGTAGTTGTTGAAGGTTGTTGGTATGTGGCTAAGGTACACCAATAGGCACTTGACTTGAATGCAACATGAACAGTATGCCCACAGAATCTTAAGGAGGTTTCTCAAAAAGATACTATATTTACCCAATTTGTTAAATGAGCATTTGTCATACAACCTCATGAAGAATCTGTAGCCTGTGCTTCACTGATCTCTTCACAGAAACCTACAGCAGCTTACATGAAAGATCTTGAGAGGCTGACAGATTAATGAAGTAATAAAGGTTGATCTGACTGCTTCCAACCTTAATTATTCGTGTCAATTCTGAGTTTACCACTCACCACTCTACCACCCCAACCCTACAACCTCCACCACAAAGGCAGATCATTAATGCTTGTTCCTCAGATAACTGACGGCATCGCATTCTTCCTTCTACACCTCATTGATCTTCTCCCCATCCACGTGGCCACAGTGCAAAATGAAAGCTTACCACAAACAAATATTCTAGACATATTTACAAATTACATTATTCCATTTTGCATATAAAGGTAAACTAATCACTCTCGTGCACCCAGAGTGCCTTTTCTTTCTGTGTTTTAACTCATTCGACTGTACTATCATAATGGTTGCACTGTGTCTGGTGGAAAGTTGTTGATGACTTTTGTGGAAGATTTAAGACAAGTTTTGAAGCTGGCCTCGTAAGCTCTGGGCATACGTGACTTTGCTATTTGCTGCACTACCTTGGGATGGCTGATGGCAGTCTGGACTAGGTGTCTGACAGATGATAGGAAGGACACCACCTATGTGATAGGTGTGGGAGGGCATGTATGTTCTTAAGAGAGGTCAATGTGTTTCTGTTCTACAGAGCCACTAGCAGAGCAGTCCTTCCACCACATTCCAGCAACATATACTTTTGGAATTTCTGTACTGCTATCACTTTCAATTCCCTTTACATTTTAAAAATCCACTCCATGGATAGCAGAAGTTTGAATTTTCATAACAACACATTGATATTGCTTGTCAGTAGTCTGAACTCAACTATATCTTATGGTTTTACTGTGATACTCGGGCATTGAATGGCTGCTACAATTATGACTTTGGCTTCTAAACTGCATTGTTTGGGTTTGCCATTGAATTGATTGAATTGGCCACCACTTCCATACTGCTGTAACTTACTGAAGCTCATTTTTTGCCAGATTGTCCCATTTTCCTGACAATGAACTAAGAACATTTGGTAGGATTTGCAGTGTACCAAGTAATTCATCGTGCCTTTCTTCTATAGCATGCCCATTGGAGGTTCTCACTCAAGCCCCATGCCTACGCTATCCCTGTCCCTGATCTTGCTGCAGACCAAGTGTTTGGTGACTTATCAGGTGCATATCTAGCCTGGATCCTTTACTCCAAATTCCCTGCAACTTTTGTATACAAGCTAATGACTGCATCTGTAAAATTTGGTGCACTCCTTCCTTGTGAATGTCTTTTTGTTCATCCTCTGCCAAGCCAGATAGCATTGCTCAGGATTCTCACAAAATAAACGCACAAGATGTGAGGATAGTAGAGGGATGAATGGGTATGAGTGTGATGAAAGAAGAAGTGAATGCTAACATTTATTGGAGCTAGTAAAGCAGCTCAGATTGTTGAGAAAGGTTAGGTGTGAGGAAATCATTCTCTTTAATTGATTCAGCCCCTTCCTGGCAATAACTTGCACACATTTTTCATGGATTTTAGAACATCCCAATAGACCAATCCTTCTCCAGTTAATTCCTGACATTTCCAGTTTTAGTGCCATGTGGTCCTGCAGGAGAAAGAGAAATGTGACATTGAAAGTTGTGTGACAGTCATGGTTGATTAGCTAACAGTGAAAGCAACCTGCTAGATTTATTGAAGTTGTGCGAGTGTCAGTGAACGTGATAGAGATTGTTGGTTGATGAGTGACATGAGTTTTGTGAATTGAGCACTGGTTGAGATTAATGTACAATTGATAGGTTAGGCACTTACAGGGCTACTTTGAATCGGCGATCTAGACCGATTCATCTTCGAACCTGGATGAGCATGCTGCAGTTGTTACAGACTTCATTAAAACTTGTGTGGATGAGTGTGTGCCTACAAAGACTTGCTATACATTCCCAAGCCAAAAGCTGTGGATGAACCAGGAGGAACGTCGTCTGCTGAAGGCTAGATCTGTGGCATTCAAGTCTGGTGACCCAGGTCAGCACCAGAAAACCAGGTATGACTTGCAGAGGGCTATTTCAAGAGCGAAGAGACAATTATGAATGAGGTTGGAGGCGACATCGGATGTATGACAACTCTTGCAGGGTTGGCAAGATGTTACTACCTACAAGGTGAAACCAAATAGCATGAATGGACTGATGCTTCACTAACAGATGAACTTAACACCTTCTGTACCCACTTTGAAAGGGATAATATAATTACAGCTGTAAAGATCCCTGATGACCCCGTGATCTCTGTCTCAGAAGACGATGTTAGGCTGTCTTTAAAGAGGGTGAACCCTCGCAAGGCGGAAGGCCCTGACGGAATACCTGGTAAGGCTCTGAAAACTTGTGCCAACCAACTGGCGGAAGTATTCAAGGACATTTTCAACTTCTCACTGCTACAGGCGGAAGTTCCCACTTACTTTAAAAAGGCAGCAATTATACCAGTGCCTTGTCTTGTCCATACTGCACCAACTGCCGCTGCTGGGCTATAAACATGCAGGAGTAATGTGTGGTTAAGTGCCTTGCTCAAGGACACAACACACTGCCTCAGCTGAGGCTCGAACTCACGACCTTCAGATCACTAGTCCAATGCCTTAACCACTTGGCCACGCACCTTAATGACTATCGCCCAGTAGCACTCACATCTACAGTGATGAAATGAGGTTGGTCATGAGTAGACTGAACTCCTGCCTCAGCAAGCACCTGGACCCATTGCAATTTACCTATTGCCACAATAGGTCAACAGCAGACACAATCTCAGTGGCTCTTCGCATGGCCTTAGACTACTTGGACAATATGAACACCTATGTCAGGATGTTGTTCATCGAATATAGCTCAGCATTTAACACCATCATTCCCACAATCCTAATTGATAAGTTACAAAACCCGGGCCTCTGTACCTCCCTCTGCAATTGGATCTTCGACTTCCTAACTGGAAGACCACAATCTGCAGATTGGTGATAATATCTCCTCCTCACTGACGATCAACACCGGTACACCTCGGGTGTGTGCTTAGCCCACTGCTCTACTCTCTCTATGCCCATGATGGTGTGGCTAGGCATAGCTCAAATGCCATCTATAAATTTGCTGATGTTGGTGGAATCTTAGATGGAGATGAGGGGGCATACAGGAGTGAGATATACCAACTAGTAGAGTGGTGTCTCAGCAACAACCTTGCACTCGACGTCAGTAAGACGAAAGAGCTGATTGTGGACTTCAGGAAGGGTAAGACGAAGGAACACATACCAATCCTCATAGAGGGATCAGAAGTGGAGAGAGTGAGCAGTTTCAAGTTCCTGGGTGTCAAGATCTCTGAGGACCTGGTTCCAACATGTCGATGCAGCTATAAAGAAGGCAAGACAACAACTGTACTTTATCAGGAATTTAAAGAGATTTGGTATGTCAACAAAATCACTCAAAAACTTCTACAGGTGTACTGTGGAAAGCATTCTGACGGGCTGCATCACGGGCTGTATGGGGAGCCTACCGCACAGGACCAAAAGAAGCTGCAGAGGGTCGTAAATTTAGTCAGCTCCATCTTGGGTACCAGCCTACAAACTACCCAGGACATGTTCAAGGAGTGGTGCCTCAAAAAGACAGCCTCCATTATTAAGGACCCCCAGCACCCAGAGCATGCCCTTTTCTCACTTACCATCAGGTAGGAGGTACAGAAGCCTGAAGGCACACACTCAGCGATTCAGGAACAGCTTCTTCCCCTCTGCCATCTGATTCCTAAATGGACGTTGAACTCAGTAACACTACCTCACTTTTTTAATATAAGAAGATGGGAGGAGAAGATGGCAGCATGACGCAGCACGCGCAGCTCTCCGGTGAAATGATATCATGTTTGTAAATAGGATGCCATGCACAATTCTGATTTGATAGAGACAGACGTGAGAAGCACAGGAACATCTGGAGAAACTTCTGAAATACCCAGTTCGCTGCCGCTGCTACTGTGTGATCAAGAACCTCCAGAGGGAAGGCCCCAAAATCCCCAGGTTTGCCTGCTGCTGGCGACCGGGGCTGGGGTCGAAGCGGTTGGCAGAGATGGTGCTCAGTACTCGGTGTCAGAGGGCTGGTCGGAGGCTCGAAGTTTTCAGACGACTCAGAATTGGACTGTAGTCGGGCGTGGCAGGGAGAGTTTTCTTCCTTCTCCCATCTGCGTGAGATGTGGGACTTTCAAGAGACTTGGAACTTTCTTTACTGTGCCCATAGCCTGTTCTTCATCAAGCTATGGTATTGTTTGCACTGTTGTAACTATATATTATAATTATATGGTTTTTGTTAGTTTTTCAGTCTTGGTCTGTCCTGTGTTTCTGTGTTATCACACCGGAGGAATATTGTATCATTTCTTAATGCATGCATTACTAAATGACAATAAAAGAGGACTGCGTGTCCTCATAATCTAATATATTATTCCTGTTTTTGCATGATTTTTAATCTATTCAGTATGCGTATACTGTAATTGATTTACTATTTATTTTTTTCTTCTCCTATATTTATGTACTGCATTGAGCTTCTGCTAAGTTACATTTCATGACACATGCTGGTGATAATAAACCTGATTCTGAATTTGAAAATGCATTTGCTTATCACTAGCTTGTCATGACAATCTACTAAAACCATGGATGCTTCCATTTTGAACACAATGCCATTACCTTGTTCAATGAGGTATTAACAGGGTCAGCAGCCAGAAAGATCCCAGATATGGATGCTCCTGTGAGCCCCTTTATGTTAATGTGATCATTCATAAGCTAATTGAATTCTTGAATTGCTACGTGTGAACATTCGGGGTAGGAGCAGGAGTGACCCATGATCCCTTGACCCATTTCCTAAAAACACATCTGATCTAATTGTAACCTTGGCTCTACATTCCAGTTTACCCACACTAACTGCTCACTGTCAATGATCTATCTACCTGTGCTTTAAAAATATTCAAAGGCTGCATCTAATTCTTGTTGGGAAAGATCCAAAGATTTCACAATCTTTGGATTTTGGCTAGCTTCATGGCTATCTTGTCTCATTTAGATTTGAGTATGGGTTACCAGTATTCTGACCCTATGTGAATGAATTCAGTGCATCTTTCCTACATTGCAACTCCTTCACCTTGAGGCCTTCAGTACAGCATCTGAAAAACTTGGATCCCATGCCTTCTCATGTTGTGAGACTTCTCACCATTTCCCTGGTCAGATTTATTTCCTGCATGACTGCCAGCATTTCCAGACACAATCCATATTTTTAGCAGCTTAAGCTGGGTTTAATTAGTGCAAAGGATAGGCAGATGGTAGGGAAAAATTGCAGTCAGTGGGATGAGTTAAAATATAACATGGGGGCAAAATTAAAAGGGTGATGAATACAGGACTAAAGTTGTTATATTCAAAAGCATGCAGTATACAGCATAAAGTAGATAATCTTGTAGCGTTGTTAGACATTGGCAGGTATGATGTTGTGGACATCATTGAGTCGTGACTGAAAAGTCATCGTTACTAGCTTAACAGCCAACGATACACTTTGTATTGAAAGGATAGGCAGGTAGGCAAAGGGGATGGGGCAGCTCTGTTGGTTAAAACAAAATGAAATCAAATCCTCAGAAAGAGGTGGCATAGGATCTGAAGAATCTGTGTGGGCAGCAATAAGAAACTGCAAGGTAAATAGATCTTGATTGGAGTTGTATACAGCCTCTGAATAGTAACCAGATTGTGGGATGCACATTACAGCGGGAGATAGAAAAGGCATGTAAAAAAAGGTACTGTTGTGATAGAGATGGGGGATTTCAATATGCAGGTTAGATCGAGGAAATCAGCTGGATCCCAAGAGAGCGAATTTGTAGAATGCCTAAAAGATGTCTTTTTAGAGCAGTTTGTGGTTGAGCCCACTAGGGGATCAGCTATTCTGGATTGGGTGTTATGTAATGAACTGGATTTGACGAAAGAGCTTAAAGGAACCCTTAGGAAACAATGATCATAATAATATAGAATTGACTCTGTATTTTGAGAGAGAGAAGCTGGAGTCCAATGTATCACTGGAGTAAAGGGAATACCAGAGGTATAAGAAAGGAGCTGGCCAATGTTGGTTGGATAGGGATACTAGCTGGGATGACAACCGAACACCAGTGGCTGGAGTTTCTGCTGGGCAATTCGGAAGGCGCCGAATAGATACATCTCCTCATGCCCCCTTCTTACTCTCCTCAGCCCCTTCTTAAGCTCCTTTCTTGCTTCCCTATATTCCTCAATAGACCCATCTGATCCTTGCTTCCTAAACCTCATGTATGCTGCCTTCTTCCACCTGACTAGATTTTCCACCTCACTTGTCACCCATGGTTCCTTCACCCTACCATTCTTTATCTTCCTCACCAGGACAAATTTATCCCTAACATCCTGCAAGAGATCTCTAAACATTGACCACATGTCCATAGTACATTTCCCTGCAAAAACATCATCCCAATTCACACCCGCAAGTTCTAGCCTTATAGCCTCATAATTTGCCCTTCCCCAATTAAAAATTTTCCTGTCCTCTCTGATTCTATCCTTTTCCATGGTAATGCTAAAGGCCAGGGAGCAGTGGTCACTGTCCCCCAGATGCTCACCCACTGAGCGATCTGTGACCTGACCCGGTAAGATGGCGGCATGCATGGACGCAGCGGCCCCTCAGGAAGTGATAAGTGTATCTAGTATTTGTTCTGTTTGTCCTGTACGCATAACATACAGTCGGAATATGCTCGTTAACATCAGGGCATACTATGTCAGAAAAACTGACGAGTTCTGGTATGACATGGACAGTTTACGCCGCTATGGACTACTATCCGCTACCAAGCCGGCTGCTTCCCGAGGGAGGAGGAAGCGAAAGCGCTGTGAGAGAAGACAGAGGAGGGGTAAGAGGGCCGGCATCCATGCTCGGCTAAAAGTTAACCCCACCAGGCCAGCGGTACCGTCCCTCCTGCTCTCAAATGTCCGCTCCATTGACAACAAGCTGGATGAGCTGCGTCTGCTGAGAGAAACACGCAAGGAATTTAATGACTGCTGTGTGTATGTCTTAACGGAATCCTGGCTCCATGTCAACATACGGAACGTGGCGATACAGCTAGAGGGAGTGACATCGTTTCGTGCGGACAGAGAGGCAGCTAGCTCCGGTAAGAGCCGAGGAGGAGGTCTGTGTGTTTATATAAACAAAGACTGGTGTGTGAACACTACAGTAGCTGCTAAACGCTGCTCACCACTGGCTGAATTTCTCGTTGTGAAATGCCGGCCGTTCTATCTGCCGAGGGAATTCACCATCATGTTTGTGGCAGCTGTTTACGTAGCTCCCAGTGCCAATGCTAAGGCTAATGCTAACGAAGCACTGGAAGGGCTACACGAAGTCATCAGTGAGCTACTGACTACACATCCTGACAGCTTTGTGGTGATTGCTGGGGACTTTAACCACACCAGCTTAAAGACTGTGTTCCCCAAATTCCGGCAATATGTGGATTTCAAAACCAGGGGAGACAACACACTGGACTTGGTTTATACCAACATACCACAGGCATACAAAGCAGCCTCCCACCCCCATCTTGGCCACTCTGACCACATATCTGTTATGCTAACACCAGCATGTAAACCACTGCTTAAACGTGTGAGAGCAGAGAAAAGAGAGATATGGGTCTGGCTAAAAGGAGCAGCCTCAGCACTACAAGACTGTTTTTTGCAGGCAGACTGGGACATATTCAAAACAGCAGCCTCCTATGACGACCATACAGACATTGAGGAGTATGCGGAGGCAGTAATCAGCTACATAGCCAAATGCACAGAGGATGTCACTGTGATGAAAACCTTCACCGCACGTGGTTATAAAAAGCCATGGGTGACAACAGAGGTGCATTTACTATTGAAGGCCTGTGATACAGCCTACAGATCGGGAGACAGGAGTGTGCTTCGCTCAGCCAGGTCTGCGCATTCGCTAGGGATCAGGAAAGCGAAAAGGGCCTATGCGGGCAAAATACATGGATACTTCTGTGACACAGGTGTCACCAGACGGATGTGGCAGGGAATTAAAGCTCTGACAGGCTACAAGATCAGGCAGAAAACTGATGACAGCGACATCTCTCTACCAGACAGGCTTAACAATTTCTTTGCCCGCTTCGAAGCATCAAACACTACAGCAAGGGGGAAAGCCAGTCCCTTTTTACCATCTGACCAGCTGGCTCCAATCACTGATCCAGAGCAAACACGGAGGACCCTTGCCAGGGTCAACCCACGAAAAGCGGGAGGTCCCGACAACATCCCTGGATGTGTGCACAAGGAATGTGCTGATGTATTAGCCCATGTCCTGTCAGACATTTTCAACATCTCCCTTAGTCAAGCTATTGTCCCCAGATGCTTCAAAATCTCCACAATCATCCCTGTAGCAAAGAAATCAGTTGTAGGCTGTCTGAATGGTTACCGTCCCGTTGCCCTGACCTCCATAGTGATGAGATGTTTTGAACGGCTTGTCAAGCCTCATATCACAGCCAGCCTCCCCTCATCACTGGATCCTCTACAGTTTGCTTATCGTCCAAATCGCTCTACGGAGGACACAATATCCACCACACTGCACACAGTTCTCTCTCACTTGGACAACAAAGACACTTATGCCAGAATCCTGTACATTGATTTCAGTTCAGCGTTCAATACCATCAAACTGTCGCTGCTTGGCCTTAGCACTGCCATGTTTCGCTAGATTCTGGATTTCTTTACAGAGAGACCACAGTCAGTCCGTGTTGGCAGGAACATCTCTGACTCCATCACGCTGAGCAATGGATCCCCACAAGGCTGTGTGCTTAACCCATGGCTGTTTACACTGCTAACACATGACTGTGCAGCCAGATTCAAGGAGAACTTGATCATTAAATTTGCAGATGATACCACAGTGGTGGGGCTCATCAGCAAAAATGATGAAACTATGTACAGGGAGGAGGTCAAGCACCTAGAGAGCTGGTGCAGGGATAACAACTTGATGCTTAATGTCACCAAAACCAAGGAGATGATCGTCGATTTCAGATGGTCTCAGCCTGAGCACACACCCCTCAGCATCAGCGGCTCCACAGTGGAGAGAGTGGAAAACATCAAGTTCCTTGGGGTGCAGATCTCGGACAATCTCACCTGGTCCAGGAACACCACTGGGATTGTGAAACGGGCCCAGCAGAGATTGCACTTTCTGAGGAAGCTTAAACAAGCATCACTCCCCGACTAACATCTTTAACTACATTCTACAGAGGCGTGGTTGAGAGTGTGCTGACCTTTTGCATCACAACCTGGTACTCCAGCTGCAGTGCTGTCGATAAAAAAAAGCCTTGCAGAGGGTGGTTAGGGGAGCAGAGAAGGTTATTGGGGTCTCCCTACCTTCTGTCCAAGACCTCTTTCAGAGTCAATGCCTCCAGAAGACACGGTACATCATTAAAGACCCCTCACACCCTCTCCATGAACTGTTTGTTCTTTTGCCATCAGGCAAACGTTACAGGAGCATCAAAACTAAAACCACAAGGCTATTAAACAGCTTCCTCCTACAGGCAGTCAGACTGCTAAATAGCTGCTCCACCTGACTCTGCTTTGGACACTTTTAACTTGCACTGGACACTTATAACTCATTTTAACTGACATGTGGCTATTGTGTTCTACTGTTTATTGTTATGTTTATTACTTAGCATTTGTTATATTATGATTGCACTGCCCCTGAGAAACGCTGACTCATTCTGCCCTGCAGAGCTGATGACAATAAAGTTTTTTGAATCTTGAATCTTTGAATCTGCATTACCTAGCACTAGATCTGGTATGGCATTCCCCCTAGTCGGCCTGTCCACATACTGTGACAGGAATCCGTCCTGGACACACTTAACAAACTCTGCCCCATCTAAACTCTTGGAACTAATCAGCTGCCAATCAATATTAGGGAAGTTAAAGTCACCCATGATAACAACCCTGTTATTTTTGCACCTTCACAAAATCTGCCTCCCAATCTGCTCCTCTGTATCTCTGCTGCTACCAGGGGGCCTATAGAATACCCCCAATAGAGTAACTGCGCCCTTCCTGTTCCTGACTTCCACCCATACTGACTCAAAAGAGGATCCTGCTACATTACCCACCCTTTCTGTAGCTGTAATAGTATCCTTGACCAGTAATGCCACCCCTCCTCCCCTTTTTCCGCCCTCTCTATTCCTTTTAAAGCACTGAAATCCAGGAATATTGAGAATCCATTCCTGCCCTGGTGCCAGCCAAGTCTCTGTAATGGCCACTACATCATAATTCCATGTATGTATCCAAGCTCTCAGTTCATCACCTTTGTTCCTGATGCTTCTTGCATTGAGGTACACACACTTCAGCCCCTCTACCTTACTGTCTTTACATCGTTTATTCTGCTTCTCTTTCCTCAAAGCCTCCCTATGTTAGATCTGGCTTTACACCATGCACTTCTTTCACTGCTCTATCGCTCTGGGTCCCATCCCCCTTGCAAATTAGTTTAAACCCTCCGGAACCATGCTAGCAAACCTACCTGCAAGGATATTGCTCCCCTTTGAGTTCAGGTGCAACCCATCCAATCTGTACAGGTCCCACCTTCCCCAGAAGAGATCCCAATGATCCAAAAATCTAAAACCCAGCTCCCTGCACCAACTCCTCAGCCACGCATTCAACTGCCATCTCCTCCAATTCTTACCATCACTGTCACGTAGCACTGGCAGCAATCCTGAGAACGCCACCCTTGAGGTCCTGTTCTTCAGCCTTCTGCCTAGTTCCCGAAACACACTTCAGGACCTCATCCCTCTTCCTGCCTATGTCATTGGTCCCTACATGTATCACGACTTCTGGTTGCTTTCCCTCTCGTACCAGGATGTTGTGCACCCAGTCAGAGACATCCCGGACCCTGGCACCCGGGAGGCAACAAACCATGCGGATGTCCTTCTCATGTCCACAAAATCTCCTGTCTGCTTCCCTGACTATAGAGTCTCCAATGACGACAGCTCTCCTCTTCTCCGTCCCACCTTTCTGCACCACTGGGTCAGACAGTGCCGGAGGCCCTGCCACCGTGGCTCACACCTGGTCGGTCGTCCCCGCCAACAGTATCCAGGACGGTAAACTTATTATTCAGGGGAATGGCTACACGGGTGCTCTGCACTACCTGTCTGCTCACCTTCGCTTTCCACCCTCTGACTGTCACCCAATGACCTGCTTCCGACAGCCTAGGTGTGACTACCTCCCTGTAGCTCTCATCTATGACTGCCTCATTCTCCCTCATGAGTCGAAGGTCATCCAGCTGCTGCTCCAGATTCCTTACATGGTCTTCCAGATCGCCCAGCCATATGCACCTTATCCAGAATCTCTCTGTATTTAGCAGCATTCATCTTCCCATATATCCTAACCAGATTTACAATCCCTGCTACTGAAAAGCATCACTATAGCATGATGCTACCTCCACCATACTTTACAGTAGAGATGGTGTTTCCTGACTGATGCGCGGTATTAGATTTAGTATGCTACACATACTGCTTAGTGTTGAGGCCAAAAAGTTCCACTTCAGTCTCACCAGACCACAAGACCTTCCACATCTTTTCAGTATCTTCTAAATGACACTTTGCAAAGTCTTTACATGCAAGGATATGCCTTTTAGCCACCGCTTTTTTCTTGCCACTCTCCCATAAATGCCCTTTTCGTACAAGGCCCTAGAGATTGTGGAGCCATGAACTTCATCTCCAGTTTCAGGCACCAACTTCTGTAGTGCACTCAGAGTGATTGTTGGCATCACAGTAGACTGTCTTCTCCAAAGAAGTACTATTCTACCCTGGCGATTAAGTTTAGAGGGGCGGCCTAACTTACACAGTAGTTTCATATTTTTTCCAATCTTTCACAATGGACTGCAGTGAGCTCTGAGATTTATTTAGTGACTTTGAGATGGTCTTATACCCTTACCCTGATTTGTGCTTCTCTATTATCATTTCCCTGACTTGTCTTGAATGCTCTTGTCTTCATTTTACTTTGGCCTGATGAAAATCTACTATACTTATGTACCTTACAGAGAGAAGGTGTATTTATTCTTATTGAATTCATTGAAAACAGGTGATCCTCCAATTTTTTACATCAACAAATTGGGTGAGTTAACAAGGTAATATACAGTATTTCACCTGAGGAAAGTTAGTGTAGTAAGTACAAAGGGGATGAATACTTCTTCAGCCTCACAATTTTGGTTTCTAATTTTTAATAATTTGTTGACAGGATTTGGAATTTTTCTTCAACATGATGCACAGTGTTTTATTGATTAGCTCAAAAAATGTACTCAATAAATTTTAAATTTAGAAACTGAGTCCCTAAAACATGAAAATAGTTGTGGGGGCTGAATTCTTTTTCAAGGCACTGTGCACAGTATACTGTTTAATGCAACTACTATACAGACATCCATAGCATATTAAATTTTAAATTGTCCCATTCAGGCCTAAAGATTTAATCGCTGTGAAAGATTTCTTACTCTTGTGGGATAATGTCTTTCCTGACAAGGGGGTCACTCTGCATGGCAGGTGAGACTTGTGGCTGTGAAACAATCTCAGATTCTAGCACCTCCTCTGTGGTGGTTGTAGGAGTTCTCAGTGTGTTTTGTTTACTTTTTATTGTTAGCACGATTTGTTCTTTTTTTTGCACATTTAGTTTTTGACAGTTTTTTTTAAATGGTTTCTATTGGGTTTCTTTGTTTTGTGGCTGCCTAGAAGACAACAAATCTCAAGGTATATAATATACATAGTCTGATAATGTATGTGCAGTGCTGTGCAAAAGTAGGCACATATATCTAGGGTGCCTTAGACTTTTGCACAGCTCTGTATATTAGTTCAGATAGGAAGGTGGTTGGGAAACAGAATTAAGAGTACACTCAGACCCCACATAGTGCTGATTCATTGTAATGTAGTTATTCAATCCTTTATTGAAATTTTTTTAATGACAAAAACTCATTCTAAACAACACTCAAAACTTCTCAAAAGTGGTCACCATTACAGTATACATTCAATCAGCTTTACATACTCTCTGAGCCACTCACAGCCAATCATGTATTAGTTCATGCTTTGCCTCCCCTGCATGTGTAAATGTTCTTGCTGCCTTGCCAATTTATTCCATTTTATTTCACCCATAATGTCTAGAAAATGGCCTGCAACTTCCAGTGAGGGTAGTATATCTAAGATGTCTAGGAAAAGCATTAGCATGGATGTGAAACTGCAAATGATACGGCATAATGAGAATGGCAATGTTAAAGAGTTACTACATTTTCATGGTGGGTGCCTTAGTAATGAAGAGCTTAGAGAAACGGCTGAGTAATGCATCCTGGGTGAACCTGATGCACAAATGGAGAAGAAGAAACACCAGCAAAAACCTCACTGCAAAATTCCTCAGCACTAGCATCACCACGATCACACAAATCAGGAAACAGTTCATTGAGAGTGACCTGACTGGGAGCGAAGCAGTAAGGCAAAGGGAGGTGTTCTTGACATGATATCCTGCTACCAGGAACTGCTTCATGAGAGGAAACTTAAGAAAAAGCCGTCAAATCTCAACGCCTATTTGAAGAAGTCAAAGTTAAGAGGAGGACCCACAGTTAAGACTCCTCTAAGATATAACCACCACCCGTTTCCCTCTGCTGCTGCAATGTGTTACTGCTCCACTGATGTACAGGCGCACGTGTACATTTATGTAATGTTATAATGACCCCGCATAGAGCTCCACCTCTGAGGAATGCATCCTCAGCATTAAGTGAGGTCTGAGTGTACTTAGCTTTATATTAGCTGAATAGTAGTAAATGTTATTTGGTAACTGAAAGACATAATATACAGTACTGTGCAAAAGTCTTAGATTTCTGATGGCTCTGGGTCTGTACTCGCTGGAATATAGAAGAATTGAGGCGGATATCATTGAAGCTTGTCAAATATTGAACAAAGACGAGAAAATCTGCAGATGTTGGAAATCCAAGCAACACACACAAAATGCTTGAGGAACTCAGTAGGCCAGGCAGCATCTAGGAAAAGAATAAACAGTCTACATTTTGGGCCAAGACCCTTTATCAGGACTAGAAAAAGTTGAGAAGTTAGAGCAAGAAGTTGGGGGTGGGGAGGAAGAAGTACAAGGTGGTAAGTGATGGGTGAAACCAGGAGAGGGGGAGGGGTGAAGTGAAGAGCTAAGAGGTTGATAGGTGAAAGAGGTAAAGGGGTGGAGAAAGTGGAATCTGATGGGACAGGTCTGAAGACCGTGGAAGAAAGGGAAGAGGAAGCACCAGAGGGAGGTGATGGGCAAGTAAGGAGATCAGGTGAGAGGGGGAAATGGGAATGGTGAAGGAGAAGGGGCAATTACTGGAAGTTCAAGAAATCAATGTTCATTCCATTGGGTTGGAGGCTATCCAGATGGAATACAAGGTATTTCTCCTCCAACTTGAACGTGACTTCATTGCGGCAGTAGAGGCGGCCATGGACTGACATGTCATATAGTGGACCTTAGTTTGGCCACTTGTTCTGGAAACCGTTGAATGTTTAATTCTGTTGTTAATGGAAACAAATATCAAAGGATTTATCGGCAATATTCGTTTTACACCTGGAAAGAACAGTTTTCAAGAAACTCGTTGTGATACTTAACCTCCTATTGCTACCATCTCAGTAATAAGATACCAGCAATATCTGCCATACTCTTGAATCTAAGTATCCTATTTTTGAGCCATATAACCATATAACAATTACAGCATGGAAACAGGCCATCTCGGCCCTTCTAGTCCGAGCCAAGTGTAGTAATTGAAAATGTTGGAAAATAACTTCAGGTAAAAATAATCTCTTGCGTTTGGTGCTATCGCCATATTATTAGAATGTACAAAACAAGAGTAGTAGTCCAGTTGGCTACTCAAAATGTGCTTTGCCATTTAGTAAGCTCATGGCTGATCCAAACATGGGCATAACACTAGTTTCCCATTCTCTCCCCATACCCTTTGTCTCCCTTGCAATTTAAATGGCTGTCAATCATTGCAATGAATCTGCCTCGACAGCTGTTTGGGATAGAAAATTACAAAGATTCAGTTCTTTGAGACAAAAAAAATCTCTCATCTCTGGCTGAAATGGCATATACCTTAATCAAAAACTATACCCCTTTACTTCAAGATAGCCCTTCTAGGGAAGCATCCACTCCACATCCATTCCATAGAGTTGTTTCAATAAGATCACCTCTCATTCTTCTTTACCTAGTTGAGTGTAGTAGACTCAACATTTCATCCGTCAAATCTTTATCCCAACAATCAACCCAGTGGCCCTCCTTATAAAAGCACATTCCTCCTCCAGTTGTGGGCTTATCTATGGCCTTTAAAATTGCATCAAAACTTATCTGCTTTGTTGCATAACTGTTGCAGTTAATCCAATGTTTTGTTACCCGCCTTAATTATTTGCTAAGCTTCTTGCTTTTTTAATCTTTCTATACGAGGACCCCAAAATCCCTTTGTACTGCTACATTTTGTGGTCTCACTCTGTTTAATTAATAACATACAATTAAGTTGAACAGTAAAATGAATGTTTGACTTTTAGAAACAAAATATCCTTTCAATGATAATTTAGGTTTCAGAGTTTCACGGGTCATATAGCCCAGACTGTCACCCCAATAATCCCATAATGCGCCTTCATGAGTGACGTGCATGCACGCTATAAAATTTTATATGTCACCTGTGTAAATTTCAGAAGAATTAACATTCTCGAGAAAGTGTTTGCAGTGGAAAACTTAACCACACAGAGAGAGTGAAGGAAATATTACAGAGATGGACTTGTTCGAGTCAGTGCTTTGGAAGATTAGGATTGAATGGGGGAGCTGATGTCTAGGAGACCTTCCTTTGGGCCATCTCAGAAAATATATTTGTGCTTCAGATAGAAATGAGAACCAGTAGTGCTGTCAGTGAGTCAGACAGGACCTGGAAAACTAAAATGTTTTACTTCAGCATTCACAAGTCATTTGCTGCAAGAGATTTGGGTGGCATATTTAAGAGATCTAATAGGCATGCTTCAATATTCTCTGCACTTCATCCCCCCTCAAATCAATGTGTTTAATATGTGTTGGTGTGCGGACCCACAGATGCCCCATTCTCATTGTACTAAAATAGAGTTCTTTAAGCCTGTCATCAGATTTCTGAATGATCCACAAAACCATGAACATTACTTCATTATTCCTTTCTTTTGTACTATTTATTTATTTTGTAGTTTATAGTTATTTTGTCTTTGCATTGCACTGCTGCTGCAAAATAAATTTCCCGTCTTATAAGACAGTGATAATAAACCTGTTGGATTCTGAAATACTTCCCATGGTAACATAGGCTTCTGTTGTGTGGAGATATACATCTCTTTTAAACAATTTGGAATGTTTTCTGTACATTAAAAGCACTCATATTAGTTATTTATATATTTATAGCTATAAGCTATCTGTTATTACTGTCACCAGTAATAAGCTGATTGTCTTTACTAGGTCTCTGTGATATCAACGAGAGTTCCACAGCTATGGATGACCGCTGCAAGTCTCCCACATCAGGTAAGTCTATCTTATGATTTTGTTATGGGAGGGGTGGTGGGGGTGAATTGTTGATTAATTTAAGATGGGTACTTATTATATGTTGTGCATGTGAAGAGCATGATTATAACAATCTAACGTCTGTTATAAAGTCCAGTAAAAGAATGAGCTATAGATCTTGTAACTTAACATTTTCCAGTGTGAAAATATGCATAATTAATATGTGGTGGTAAATCGGTTTTCTAATTCATATTAAGTTATTGAATTTATGATAGTTTTTCATTAAAGGAAAGCGAAAGCTGTCTGACCATTTTATAGCAGTGCATTTCTGAAATACTGGGTTCTGTGATTCAAATTTGTGCCCTGTATGATCAAGACACCAGTGATAGTTTAAACATCCTTACAAAACCTGACCAAATACTGGTGAGGTGCTGCAACAGCCCATTGGCTGAGCCGCATTATCATATCACTATTGTTAATGCTGTAGGCCAGTGTCATCAAATAATGCTGAAAGTTGATAACAAAATGATTTGAAATGTGAACATTTCTGTGTGTGATTAAAATAAACATTTACAGAGCATATTGTATTGTAGGTGTTTTTGCTTATTAACAATGCCAATAACAAATTTGTGCAAGTGGGGGATTTGAGGCAGTGCATCACTCAGAGATGCAATAAATTTGGCATATGCACTTCCTGCTTCACAAATTCATTAATATGCCATTATCATGCAAAATTCTTTGCAACAAAATTGTTTAAATGCTGCTTCAGATTCAAGTTATTTTATCATTTTTGTTTGATCTACACTTGATAAAGCTTTTGGTTAAATTGAATAGTGCTGGAAAACGAGAAGGGATCAGAACAGGCAGAGAATGTGTGCTGCAGCCTAATTGATCCAATTTCAGAGATGTGCTGTTAACAATTATAATATTACTGACCTTGAACATATCAATGGAATACTTTTTGTGTGTGGCTAGCACCAATTTAAGACAGTGCACCCTGATTAAGGTCTGGTTTTCTTGGCTGTAACCACTAACAAAACAGTAATACAGGTTGGAGGAGCTTACATAAAGACTTAGCTATTCACAGGATGAGTGGTTGCCCCGGTTTTTTTCATTATGGTTCTGGAGGCCTTGTCCAGTGTGTTAGTCAAACAGCTTTCTTTGGCATGGTTGATGTTGAGCTGCTTGAGAATCGTTAGAATTGTGCTTATCAGGTAAATGGAAGGTAAGCCATCACACTCCTAAAGTACCTTGTAGGTAGTGTCAAGACCTTGGCAATACCAGTCAATTCATTTATCAAAGACCATTCAACATCAAACTTGCTTTTGCAATGCCAGTAATTTTCTGGCTTTGGTTATATCGATGTTCCTTTATCTAAGATCTTGAAAATATTCAAATTGTGATCATCAAAATATTTAGCAGGTGTCTCCTTATGTCATTGGGAGCTATATAGAACTCAGATTCCCATACTTGGTTCTGCCTATTGATCTGTAGCATTGGAGGAAGTCCATCTTGTTGTGATCCTTGATTACTTCCCTAAGACTTCAGTGTGTTACAAGTTGAAAAATGTTGATGTCTGTAGAACAGCTTAGAAAGAATGAATGCCATGAATATAGTAACTGTTGCTGACTTTGCAGGTGGTACAATAGTTTTGAGCTTGTTCTGTGATGCATCACTGTGAAGACCTTGGAGAAGGAAGAAACCCCTCAAGCAATGTTCTTCCTTGCATTGATGGAGGTTAATAGCTTCTAGAAAATCCAGTTTTCTTAAAGCATTGATTGATAAGTCTTTGCATCATTCCTATTTCTAGCTGCATCTTGCAAAAGGCAAAACTTCAACTTCAGCCACACCAGTCTTTTCAATTCCTTTGTCATCCAGCAATCAGAGACAAGTTAATCTACACCAAGTCTTGTTCTTCTTGTTACCAATAAGCT
Source organism: Mobula hypostoma (assembly GCF_963921235.1). Classification (NCBI taxonomy): domain Eukaryota; kingdom Metazoa; phylum Chordata; class Chondrichthyes; order Myliobatiformes; family Myliobatidae; genus Mobula; species Mobula hypostoma. Next base: position 90,578,822 of record NC_086104.1, on the reverse strand, counting down.
GCAAGTATTTGAGGATCCCTATCTTTAATGCAGATAGTGTAAGAGAATAGGCACATTTCTCTGCTGCTAAAAGCCAGACCTTTGTGCGTAGTTAATAAATGAGGCTAGCTAGATCATTTCTGCCATCAAATTGGCATCTTACAAAGGATTGGCATCACAATCTATGAATACTTGAACTGTTTCTTTACCAATCAGATAGCGAGCATAGGTTGTGCTAAAAATATGCAAGAAAAGTCCTTGCAAGTGCACATCCATAGCATTTCGAGCAACTTTAATTTTGTGGCCTGACAATTTTGAAAGTCAGAAAAGCATAGGTAATGATGATAAGATTATTTACACTACTGTTGCTGTAAAGTGGGTGAGTCTTGCTACAGGATTTTATCTTGCCCAAAAGAGCAAAGCAAACAAAGTCTATTTTGTCAACAAATAACAAAGTAAGAATTTGTTTAAAAAGAATATGTGGACTGCAGGTGCAAACAAAACTCATTACTGCAAAAATATCTCCCGGTGTAAGTACAGTGATTCTTATACGCAGGAAAATCCAGTGAGTGGAGGATAGTTGCAATTTATGCTTAAAAATTATTCCCCCTTTTTTCTTGCTGCAGTGCTGATTACATAAATTACATAAACCTTTCTGGCTGGGATAGTGGTGTGACTCTCTTCAGCAGTTATGATATTGTTCTGCTGGATGACTCAGCAGTTTTGACTAATGCTTTCATGTGTCCCATCACTGCCTTATTAAGGCTTATTGAAAAGACTGTAAAATAGAAACTTTGCTGTGACAATTTTCCTTTTATTGTCTTTTTCTACTTTTTAATCAGCAGTTATTTGGATTTGTGGTAAGAGTGTTCAGGTCTGCTTGAATAAAATTCTGAGTTGAAATTGAACTTGCATCCAGCATTTCTGTTGGCAGTTCATCGTACATTCCCTGGATACACTTGAAAGTTGAGAATATTAGATGACCTTAGAGATGTGCAACTCAAGTAGGCAACACTGGATTTGAATAGCTTCAACAGCCTTCATTCTTTGGATCTGATGCATTTTCTGGAAGAAAAAAAAGCAGATTTATTGGGAGATTTATGTTAACAAAAATATTTGGTGGTGTTTGACAAATTGATAAGGGTTACATTTCATTCACAGGTAAGCAGATTCATATGACAGGTATCTTGTGTCTTGATTGGTTATAACCGTTCTTAACAGAATACCCAGCCTATGTTGTATCGCTGGACCTCAATCTGTAAATTGCCATTGGATCAACAGTCTATTCTAAGAAAAGAACTATGTGCTGATATTGGGTGATGACATGATGACCCATTTTTTAATATTGAATCCTCACTGTTGGGGCCAAGCTTTTATCTGGTGTCTGCAGACTCTTAAGTCACCATGAAGATTTAAAGTTTCCTTGTGCACTACTGTAACCTTTGTGCTTTGAACACTGTCTTTATTTTAGGTTTCCATGTGTTTTTAATGTACAATGTCCTGTGTATGCCTGCACTGTACTAACATAAAGGAAAATCTTTCTAATGGGGGAAAAATTCTTGCATTTCCATTTAGTAGAAATTGGTTTGTGGAATAATTGGCAATATTTTGATGTCAGGTGACTGTTTTGAACAAAGCTAGCACTAATAATTGAAATTCTAAATATTTACATTGGTTGGCAATCATTGTGCATAATGCAGGGAGAAAATGGGGAGAGACCCATTTCTGAATTACTCAAGTATATTTCTGAGGAGATGAATTTGTATTTCTCTGGAATGCCCTGGACTCAGCTGCATGAATTAAGTTAATTGTTCAACATACATATTCAAACCTAGACTGTTTAACAAAGACAAAATGTTAATGCCATTTCATTTTTAATTCTGTGTAAATGTATTCCTGTGTAGGTTCTCCCTCTTCATGCAATTCTGAAGATGAACAGAAATTATCTAACTTTATAGAAAGGGGTACAGTATTATGGCACAATATAATTCAGTTTTTTTCCAAATTTGAACTCTCTTTATTTTATTTACATATAAATTATTATACCTTTCTAGTGAAAAACAAAAGCAGAAAATTGTCCAAGATCATAGTATCTGACATAGGTATGATTTAACAATTCCATCTATAACTAATGCCTTTCTCTCTGAAGTACTAACCGAATACAAATAAGTAATCAAAATATCTTACTTGGTGACTTACAAATTCACACTTTATGCTTTTGGGCTGTTTCTCTTTTGTTAGTGCAATGCATGATTGTTAATGAATTAACAATTAATTGATTACTGTTGTATTATATCAGAATTGTATTGAGCGGAAATGAAACACTTGACCAAAAGAGAACCCGTTTGTAATTACTTTTCCTCTCCCTGAATTTGCTTGTGTAATTCATTGTATCAAAATCATTCTGTTAATAGCAATGATAATGCTTTTTTCAAGGATGTATATAAAATAATTGTACCGATTCATTGAAAGACTTGTGGAAATGACATTAGCAAACAAAGAGGCAAATAAATTAGTATATATTCAGCTTTCTTCTTTAATCATGACTTAATTTTTTTTGTTGATTCAGTTATTAGTCATTTCAACAGTGTGATTTCAACACTTTGATACATTCCGCCTGGTGGCTAGACCTAACATACTTGCATTATGAAAAGGTCTCTGGCAGAAATCAGAAAATGTATTGCTTCAGGGTTGTGGGGCTTGTGTTAGTAAATTTTGTTGCATTTTGCAAGACTTCCCACCAGCTGTATGTTTAGTCAAAAGCTGCACCGGGGTACGTGGTAAGAGTGCTCAGACTTGTGATTGTGATATATTCTCGTGGTCTTCTTTGACTTTGCATGCAGAAGGATGAAGCCAGGTATAATCTTTATCTGGTACTATTAGAATGCACAGAATTATTGCAAAACTAGAAACAGGAGTGCCCATTTGGCACCCAATGACTTCTCTGCCATTCAGTTCAGTTCAGTTTCCGTTTATTGTCATTTAGAAATGCTTGCATTAAAAAATGATACAACATTCCTCCAGAATGATCTCACAAGAAAACACAGTACAAACCAAGACTGAACTGACAAAACCACATAATTATAACGTATAGTTACAACAGTGCAAAGCGATACCATAATTTGATAAAGAGCAGACCATGGGCATGGTAAAAAAAAAGTCTCAAAGTCCCAATAGACTCATCATCCCATGTAGGCGGCAGAAGGGAGGAACTCTCCCCGCCATGAATCTCCAAGCGCCGCTAACTCGCCAATGCGGCACCATTGGAAGCACCGGACTGCAGCGAACTCTGAGTCCGTCCGAAAACTTCGAGCCTCCGACCAGCCTCACCGAGCAACAGGCAAAGCCGAGGACTCGGGACCTTCTCCTCCAGAGATTCTGGACCACACAGTAGCAGCAGCAGTGAAGCAGGCATTTCAGGAGTTTCACTAGCTGTTCCTCCATGCTCTCACGTCCATCTCCTTCAAATTCAGTAACGAAAAGGCTGACCTTGTATCTCAGTAACATGCTCCTGCACTAACTCTATAACCCTTAAGTAACAGGATTCCAGAAGTTCAATACTTTCAATGAAGAAATTTTATTGCTGTCATTGTCTTTAATGGCTTGGCCTGTTATTTTAAAACTATGACCCCTGGCTATAGACACCCTAGCCAGGGAAAATATCAGCTCTGCACCTAGCCTGTAAGAATTATGTATTTTTCATTGAGATCACCTCTCATTCCTCACTCTATCTAAACTCAATCTGCTTAATTGTCCTTCATATGACAAACCATGTTGAGCAAGGAATCAATTTGGTGAATTATTGCAGCATTCTTCATGCTATAAGTACATCCATCCTTGGGCATGTAAACCAGACTATACAAAGTTTTCCAGGAGCTTTAGATAATTACAGCAAGAAGCCTTCTCTCATGAACTTGGTTCTTCTATCAATTTAGGTAAATATTTTGATTATACAGCTGTATCTCCATGTTAACATTCAGTAAATTGTATGCAGAGGAGCCAAGAACCATGCTTCTCCGAAAGGAGTTTTTGGTCCTTTTGATGGGAGATGCCAGTGTTCAGTATTCTGCGATTGCTTGGGAAAGTACTGCAAAGATGGGAAGGAGTGTTAGTAAAGATGAAAGAGTGCAGTGGAGAGTTTTGAGAGGAATGGTCTCTTCAGAAAGAGGAGGGAAAGATATGTCAGAGGAAGACATTCCATGAAAGTGGTAGAAGTTAAGCATTCAGTGAGGGGGTTGGCAAGAGGTTGCAGAAGTGGTGGAAAAAGTAGTGTGGAAACAGGGAAAGGCGTACTGAGAGCCATGTCTCCAAAATGAAGGGGATGCCATACTTGAGGAAGAGGGAAGGTATTTTAGAGGTCTATGTGTGGAAAATGTTATTGTGAGAAAAGATAAGATGGAGACTGAGAAACTGGTAAAATGGAATGCTTACAGAAATCAATGTTGTCAAGGTTGCTCTGTTATCTTTTAATGGTTATTGGTCACTAACCTATCCTCTGGGATAGAGAAAGAAAAGTCAAGAAGGGGAAGGGAAAAGTGAAATTAACAAGAAAGGCAATGAAATCTTTGACTTCTCGATAGGAGTTGGAAGCAGCATTGATATAGTCAGTAATGTATTGGAACAACTGGTGAGGTTAGGGGCCGAAGTAGGACATCAAAGCAAGGACTTATGCACATCATTCCATAAAGAAGCAGGCATAGCTTGAGCTCAGTAGCTGGATCTTTAATTGAGAAATGAGTTTGATCAAATGAAAGAGGAGGACTGTTCAGCTCTTTGAGGAAGAAGTGAGAGACACTCAGGCCATGGAAGTATAGATTCATATTCATTTATCATGTACATCAAAGGATACAGTGAAATGTGTCATTTGTGTTAACAACCAACACAACCTACGGAAGTGCAGAGGGCAGCCTGCAAGTATCACCTCACATTCTGGTGCCAACACAGCATGCCCACAATGTTCAGCTGAACAACAAAATCAACAGCAACAATAACAGCAAAGTAGACACCTTTTTTCCATTCCTCCCACCTACACACTCACAAATACAGACAGTCCTTTAACCCCAGGATAGGCTGCCTCCTGGCCTCCAGCCTACAGTGGAGTCACAGATGCAAAAATTGGGCCTTTGATCTCCCCAGTACACTCACAGCTGCCCAGACCCAGGGCTTCAGCCGTCAGGCCTTGAGTACCATACTTGCTAACTTCAGTCTTTGACTTTCAGGCTTCTCTCTTCAGTATTGACCTCAGGACCTGCCAATGACAGGGCCCCGAACTCTGGGCCTCGTGCCTCTTCTCTGCATGGACCTATTATCCCATGACATGCTGACCTGGAAGGGCCACCATCCTTTGTCCTTCATTACACGTCCACGTAGCTGGCCTTCGAGCATGGAGCAGAAGCCTAGACTCCAGCCTGACCTCTAACTCCATCACATCCTTATTCCTAAACCTTAACCTCTCCCCTGACTTCCCTCTCTGCCCCCAAAACTATCCCCATGAACCTAATAAAACAACTAAATTTAAGTCATGATTTCAGCACCATCTTGTCCAGAAGGGATTGGGTTGGTGAAAATCTGCTGTTGAGGCCATGAAATTGGAATCTCTCAAAATAGTGGACTGCAACAGATCTGTCAGATATAGTGTCAAGAGACTGAATGAGATTAAGAAGAGAGACAAGAAGAAATGGGTTCTGTTTACCTGAAGGAAGCCAAAACAATGGGATCACAAGACTGTCCTGCTTGGGGATCTTAGGGAGGAGGGAGAAGCAAGATGAGGCTGGAGGCTGTGGAAGGAAAATCTCTGGAGAAGTTAGATTAATGAAACCATTATGGTGCTGGAGTCGTGGTCCAGTGTGAAAATATGCAGGGGTCTCAGAGAGCTAGACGTCAGCCTCTTCAAGGTAGAGAACTATTCTCTCATAACAACCTCAAGTTCTAATGGATTTATTAAATATAATTTCCTTTCATGCAGTATATCCATGTTGACTACCCAACTTTATTGCTATTTTCCAAGGAACCTTTCACCACCTTGTTAATACTGAATTCTGTGACTGATCAGCAGGTCTATAGTTTCCGCTATTTTTCTTTTTTTTTCTCTCTTTCTCTCTAGTTTGCATTTTGAATTTTCCAAACTGTAGGTGATTTAATCTCTGCAATTTGTAAAGATGATGGTCAAGTGTATCCACCATGTCCATACCCACTTATTTCAGAGCTCTTTTGAGCTTCCCATTTAATTTTCACAAATTATAGAAGGATTTCTGTATCTTGAAGACAAACACACAATAATTGTAATTTCACGTCTCAGTCTGTAAAGGACCCATATAACTTGTAGCTAATCTTTTCCTTTTTACTCATCTTTAGAAATTTTTATTCTGTTGTTATTTACTTCATTAGTTTGCTCTATTTCTTTACCTTTTCTGTTCAGTACCTTGATCTTATTTTGCAAAATTCTGATTTTTTTCTCAATCCTGGGCTTTGTTTCTGTGTTGGCAAAATTTGTTAGCATTTTTTTTTGATCTAATGACAGTCATAAGAAATAAAATTGGTTAAGTTTGCAGAATAGGAATGGTGTGGACTGAAAGATCCTGAGAGGCAACTTCAGGTTCCATCACAGCAGCTCGTGTATTTGAATTGTAAAGTCTGGAAATTAACAGCTACACTTTAAAACTACTAGATGTCTTAAATCCTTTATCTCTTTCACAAATGCCCTATAGGAGGAGTTGTGTGCTGCCCCTGCCCAAAATTGCCAAAATATATACATCCTAGATCAAACAGTGTGATTGGGTCTTAACTGCCCTGTGAAGTGACCCTTCAAACTGCCACATCAAAACAAAGTAGGAACAAAACAGAATAAACCACATGACATTAACCTTCGAGCCCTCCATTGATCAGGGTCACCATGGATGTTGCGTTCTAGCTGTCTATGATCAATTGATATGCAAACCACGCCAGTGCAATCTGCAGCCTGCATGCAGTAGGCTTTAAGACCATAAGACATAGGAGCAGAATTGGCCATTCAGCTCATCAAGCCTGCTCACCATTCAAACATGGCTGATCCTGGATCCAACTCAACCCCATACACCTGCCTTCTGACCATGTCCTTTGATGTTCTGACCAATCAGGAAACAATTAACTTATGCCTTAAATATGCTCATAGTCTTGGCCTCCACCACAGTCTGTGGCAGAGCATTCCACAGATTTACTACTCTCTGGCTTTAAAAAAAACTCCTCCTTAACTCTGTTCTAAAGAGTCATCCCCTCAATTTTGAGGCTGTGCCTTCTAGTTCTGGAGACCCCCACCATAGGAAACGTCCTTTCAACATTCGGTAGGTTTCAATGAGATTCCCCTGCATTCTTTTAAATTCCAGTCAATACAGGCCCAAAGCTGCCAAACACATCATATGTTAACCCCTTCATTCCTGGAATCATCCTTGTGAACTTCCTTTGGACTCTCTCCAATGGCAACACAACCTTTCTGAGATATGGGGCCCAAAACTGTTGGCAATACTCCAAGTAAAACAGGCTTCCCCTCTCCACACAGCTGATGAATCCAAAGAAGCAGCAGAGATCAATACAGTTTGGCACCAGTGACGTTGCAGGAGTCAGCGTTGAACTCAATGTAGGACTGCCTTGGGGACTCCAAATTTTCCTTGGGGTTTACACCTGAATCCTTCCCCATGAGTGGATATAGCTGCATGCAGTGGAGTTTTGAGATCAGAGTTAGATGAGCTGCCAACCACAGCCGTCAACCCCCTTCTGCACTAAGTGACAAGTTTTAAGGGGCTAGTAACCCACCTTTATTCCTTCTTCTGTCAGTAGAAGTGGTTCCACTGGGCCTAGTAACTAAGCCACATGTGAAGGTCAGAGGTTAGACTTGGTTATCAGAGGCTATTTGAGATGCATGCTAGTGGGGGCTTTTAATAGGTAGTGGGAGCTTATCCCCTTTCACCCCCCCCCCAGCTGCGACAACCTTAAGGAACAATTTACCAAGGTGACATTAAACAAGTTACTGGCATTGGATGTGAGCTCCAACTCAATCAACCATTCAAAGTCTTCTATGGACTTTTGCATCCGTTTGGAGAGTTGTCTCACATGCTACGCAATCAAGCAGTCATACTTATAAAATTATACCTTTTGGCTAGCATCCCAGATTCTTGTTCATGTTGCTTGGTTTTGTCTCATCAAAGAGAGCAATGCAGGTTTTACTTTTGTAGGTTAACTTCATTGATTATCACCAAGAATGGGAATTTTTAACTCTTTTAACGTTTTGAGTCATACCCCTGCATCAGGGCGTAGAGTGGTAAAATGGCCAGTATGAAGTGGAGAAGGGGAGTGATGAAACAGGAGTTGGAGGTGATTTGTGGATGAGGGAGTGGTACATGACCACTGCAGGTTGTGCCAGTTAGGAAGGGGCAAGGAGTGGAGGTGAGCAATGGTGGAAATGGAGGCAGGTAAGCAAAAAAAAAAGAGGTAGATGGAGAGAGTTCTTTCTCCCCTCCAGATTGTTCATCCGGATTCCAGCACCTGCAGTTTCTTGCATCTCCAAGAGTAGCTTAGTAGTGTCAACATTTGACTGAACCTGTGAAGCCTTGAGCAATTGTGCATTTAAGTGGTCATATCAATGATGGGCAAACCCCGACCCTAACATCCAGTTTCTTTTCCCTCTTCAACCCATTTCCCTTTATCACCCACACACACCCCACTATCTGTCCACCGCATCTCCCTCATTTGGTTCCATGCCAGTCCTTTCATATCAATGTTGACCATCCGCAGCCCTTTGATACCTGCACCTACCATCTCCTAGTTATTACCACCCTCTCCACTCCCCCCCCAACCAATCACCCCTCCTTGCCCTGAATCCATCTGTTGCTTGCCAGTTCTTGCCCATCACCTTTTTATTCTGGTGGTTAAGTCAGATGAAGACTTTTGACCTGAAACATCAACTATTCATTTTCCTCCATAGATGCTAATCTGTTGAGTTCCTCCAGTACTTTCCTTTTTTTTTTGACACTGATGATCAGTTTTGTTAGGGCTGTTCATCCAGATCTCTTTACACTTTTTAAGTAGATATGAACAAAGTAGCTGAATACCAGAGGAGGGATGATGTGACTCAAGGGAGCATTTGACTGTATTATTAAGAAACTTTTGCAAATTTGAAGTCAATGCAATTCAAGGAGAATCTTGTCTATCAGTCATTCTTAGCTTCAGAACATTCCTTTAAAGGATCCAGGGCAGCAGCTCAATGTTAACCATATTCAACTTCTTTATCAACAACTTTTCTTCCAATGTAAACACAGAAGCTGGGTAATCAGTGAATCTTTTTGTTCAGTTCCATTTGCAACTGCAGATAATGAAGTTCCTTGCTGCGGAACAGTAAGTTGTGGATCACATTAAAATCAGTGGCAAGTGTGATTCAATCCGCACAAGTGGTGGCTATTTTGTTGTGATCAAACCTCCCACAATTAACATCCTAACAACTTTAGCCACATAAATACTTCTGTACAAGAATGGTCAGAAACAATATTCTGCAGTGACTGTACTTGGAAACTCCTTTGCATTATCAATATTGCGAATGTCAAAAGTATGATAGCATATCAATTTCCTGGATGAGTACAGCAAAAAATGTCAAGAAACTGCAATCCTGATCAAAGTAGCCACTTACTCGATGCACAGCCCTCAATCCAAAGCATTCACTCCCTTTGCTATTGCTGATTCATGACATTAGTGTGGATCATCTACGGAATGTAGTACAGCAACTCACCAAGGTTACTGCAAGATGTCTCTGCTTACAATGGTTGCAGCAGAAAATTTCATAAACAACAGGAACATGGGAATGTCAGCAGCTGCTAGTACTCTTCCAAGTAACAAACCATCCTGACTGAAAAATATGTTCGAAGTTATTAACGTCTCTCCATACGGTGGATAAGGATATCATGTGGAATGAAGCAGGCCTTACACATTGCACCTGGGCAAGGGCTGCTTCTTCACAGGGTCCTGGAGAGTTTTTCCCCCTGGAGGAAGTAAATTGAGGAATTGACTGGGAGAAAGCAGGCAAATTGCAAGTAGAGGAGAAAAGGAAGGGGGAAGAATCATAAAATAACAGACTCAGGGAGGAGAACTGGCAGAAGCATGAAGGGGGTAGGTTTGCCAAGATCCTGCAGCATACCAGAAAGCTGATTACATGAAAAACAAATCCAATTTCTCCATCCATGGAGGCTTAATAAGTTGAACATCTCACTTGGTTTCCAGGAAACTCTTTTGGACATGCAAGCAAATTTCATGGAAAACAACAGTACAATACTTTGAAGTAAATATGGGATGAAACCATTGCCTCTAATAAGTACAGTGGCATGCAAAAGTTTGGGCACCCCAATCAAAATTTCTGTTACTGTGAATAGTCAAGTGAGTAGAAGATGAACTGATCTCCAAAAGTCATAAAGTTAAAGATGAAACATTCTTTTCAACATTTTAAGCAAGATTAGTATATTATTTTTGTTTTGTACAATTTTAGAGTGATAAAAAGGAAAGGAGCACCATGCAAAAGTTTGGGCACCCCAAGAGATTTGAGCTCTCAGATAACTTTTACCAAGGTCTCAGACCATATTTAGCTTGTTCACAATCATCGTTAGGAAAGGCCAGGTGATGCAAACTTCAAAGCTTTATAAATACCCTGACTCCTCAAACCTTGTCCCAACAATCAGCAGCCATGGGCTCCTCTAAGCAGCTGCCTAGCACTCTGAAAATTAAAATAAATGATGCCCACAAAGCAGGAGAAGGCTGTAAGAAGATAGCAAAGCATTTTCAGGTAGCCATTTCCTCAGTTCGTAATGTAATTAAGAAATGGCAGTTAACAGGAACAGTGGAGGTTCAAGTTGAGGTCTGGAAGACCAGGAAAACTTTCCGAGAGAACTGCTCGTAGTATTGCTTGAAAGGCAAATCAAAGCCCCCGTTTGACTGCAAAAGACCTTCAGGAAGATTTAGCAGACTCTGGAGTGGTGGTGCACTGTTCTACTGTACAGTGACACCTGCACAAATATGACCTTCATGGAAGAGTCATCAGAAGAAAACCTTTCCTGCATCCTCACCACAAAATTCAGCATCAGAAGTTTGCAAAGGAACATCTAAACAAGCCTGATGCATTTTGGAAACAAGTCCTGTGGACAGATGAAGTTAAAATAGAACTTTTGGGCTGCAATGAGCAAAGGTATGTTTGGAGAAAAAAGGGTGCAGAATTTCATGAAAAGAACCCCTCTCCAACTGTTAAGCAAGGGGGTGGATTGATCATGCTTTGGGCTTGTGTTGCAGCCAGTGGCACGGGGAACATTTCACTGGTAGAGGGAAGAATGAATTCAATTAAATACCAGCAAATTCTGGAAGCAAACATCACACCGTCTGTAAAAAAGCTGAAGATGAAAAGAGGATGGCTTCTACAACAGGTTAATGATCCTAAACACACCTCAAAATCCACAATGGACTACCTCAAGAGGCGCAAGCTGAAGGTTTTGCCATAGCCCTCAGTCCCCTGATCATCGAAAATCTGTGGATAGACCTCAAAAGAGCAGTGCATGCAAGATGGCCCAAGAATCTCACAGAACTAGAAGCCTCTTTGCAAGGAAGAATTGGCAAAAATCCCCCAAACAAGAATTGAAAGACTCTTAGCTGGCTACAGAAAGCATTTACAAGCTGTCCGTTATGCTGTTGTCCATGGGGTCCGGCCATCCCCTGCCCAGACACCACTACCACATCAGTTATAAAAGCCCTGCGCAAGCTCTTCACTCTGTTCGGATACCCATTGCTATATCCACAGTGACAGAGGGTCCTCGTTTATGAGTGACGAGCTGCGCCAGTACCTGCTGGCTAGGGAAATTGCAACTAGTAGGATCACAAGCTATAACCCCCGGGGGAATGGACAGGTGGAGAAGCAGATTGGGGGACCGCTTCGTCAAGTACCTCCGCTCCGTCCGCCAAAACAGACAGGATCTCCCGGTAGCCACCCACTTCAATTCTGCTTCCCATTCCCATTCAGATATGTCCATACATGGCCTCTTCTACTGCCATGATGAGGCTAAACTCAGACTGGAGGAACAACACCTCATATACCGTCTGGGTAGTCTCCAGCCCCTTGGTATGAACATAGAATTCTCCAACTTCCGGTAATTCCCTCCCCCTCCCTTCCTCTATCCCTATTTCACTCTGCCCCCTCCCCCAGCTGCCTATCACCTCCCTCATGGTTCCGCCTCCTTCTACTACCCATTGTGTTTTCCCCTATTCCTTCTTCACCTTTCCTGCCTATCACCTCCCTGCTTCCCCTCCCCCACCCCTTTATCTTTCCCCTTACTGGTTTTTCACCTGGAACCTACCAGCCTTCTCCTTCCCACCCTCCCCCCACCTTCTTTATAGGGCCTCTGCCCCTTCCCTCTACAGTCCTGATGAAGGGTTCCGGCCCGAAACTTCGACCGATCTTTTCCATGGATGCTGCCCAACCTGCTGAGTTCCTCCAGCGTGTTGTGAGTATTGCTTTGATCCCAGCATCTGCAGATTATTTTGTGTTTACAAGCTGTGATACTTGCCAAAGGGGGTGTTACTAAGTACTGACCATGCTGGGTGCCCAAACTTTTGCTTCGGGCTCTTTACCATTTTTGTTATTTTGAAACTGTAAAAGATGGAAATAAAAAAGTCATCTTGCTTAAAATATTAAAGAAATGTGTCATCTTTAACTTCATGCCTTTTAGATATCAGGTCATCTTTTACTGGCTTAGCTATTCACAGTGACAGAAATTTTAACCAAACTTTTGCATACCACTGTAAGTGTCTTATTTCAAGTCCGACAGTATAGCTACCTGGTTTTTCTCTACTGCAAAAAAACATGGGAAGTTCCTAATTTGACAAAAATCACACTGTGGCTACTTAAAGTACAAATGACACTGTCGACCCTGATCAAACTGTGAATCACATAGCAGTACCCTGTTACTCATATTGACTAAAGTGCAGACCATGAACACATTAGGAGTTCGACACTATAACCTTAGGGTTCATGCATTTTAGGATTTAACTGAAATTAATTATGGAATTAGGAATACCATGAGTACTTTACAACCAATCGTTTTAAGCAATTTCATTCTCGTAAGAAAGAAAGATGTCTCATAGCAAGTACCTTTGTCAATGGAGCACATCCTTAATAGACCATTGGAAATGTCAGGCTTGGTTACATGTTCAGGTCCTTAGAGAATGGGTCTTGCATTTGGGTTACAAAAGTGGAAGCAAGCAATCACTACAGCTATTCAGATATGAACTTTCCTTGAAAACTAATGGCCCCTTTCCAACTTTTCTTCCCTTTTCACAGTTCTTAAATGTTGAGCTTTTCAATCTGTGTATTTTACCTTGAACTATTTGTTTCCAATCAGTTTGACTCCACTTTGGCACCTAATCCACTCCAGTCAAAATCAATAGTATCCTAGATTGCAACAAGTGATCTGTCCCTGCTTGTCTTCCTTAACCTGTCTGCAACCTTTGGTATAGCGACCAAGCCACCCAACTTGCAACTTCTTGACTGGCTAGCTGGTTGGTTTAATACTTGCTAGCTTTCAATCTTGTTCATCCTGTCATTAGCACTAGCATTGTTCTCTCCACTATGCCCTCATGGTTATCTCTGACAGCCTCAAATCTATCCTTGAACAAGCCTTCATTTTACCTAAATGCTGTTTCTTGGCTACTTTATCTGAAAATTGAGCATTGGTTTTCATACATAAAGTGATTATATCTAGCTTTACTTCATTTCTGTGTCCTTTGACTCCTTCATTATTTCCTGATTGATAGACCTCAGTGGTCAAATATTTCTTTCATCTGAACATTTGGGCAGACCAAAGCCATTGCTGAGGTTCAGCCCACTGCCTATATATATATATATAGGCAGTGATATATATATATATATATATGTGTGTGTGTGTGTGTGTATGTATGTATGTTGTTCGTCCTTCGTAGTCGAAGATGACCATGGCTCAAAGTCAAATGGGAGATTGGTGGCTGTGGGTCCGGAGGTGACTGATGAAGCCAATCTGGGCCCTGAAGGCTCGCCCACATGTGGGACACAAGTGGGTGGGTGCTGTCGTGGCAGTGGATGCTACTCGGGCCTTGCGCACAGCACACTTTCGTTGCGCCTCGATGATGCGCCTGACTTCAGCTGACGGGCTCCTGTGGTGATCTTGCTGTGCCAAGCTGGACGGTCGAGGGCAAGCGTCTCCCACGTGTTGATGTCGACACCCAGGCCTTTGAGGGACGCTTTGAGGCAGTCTATCTAACGTTTCTTCTGCCCCCCGACTGAGTGCTTGCCCTGACACAGTTCTCCGTACAGCAGCTGCTTAGGCAATCAGCTGTCTGGCATTCTGACCACATGTCCAGCCCACCTGGCTTGGGCTTTCAGCAGGAGGGTGTAGACGCTGCAGAGCCCAGCTCATTCCAGGATTTCCGTGTCGGGGACTTTGTCCTGCCACCTGATGTGGAGGAGTCTGCGGAGACAGCTCAGGTGAAAGTGGTTGAGCTGTTTGGCGTGTCTGCTGTAGACAGTCCGGGTCTCGCTGGCGTAAAGGAGGGTGGTAAGGACCACTGCACAGTAGACCTTCAGCTTGGTGGTAAGGCTGAGTCCTGTCTGCTCCCAGACATTCTCACGGAGTCTCCCAAAGGCGGCGCTGGCTTTGGCAATCCTGTTGTTGACCTCAGCGTCTATGTTCACTGCACGAGAGAGTATGCTGCCCAGGTAGGTGAAGTTGTCGACTGCTTGGAGGTTCTGGCCCTTCACCATGATGCGCGGCTCCTGGTATGGCTTTCCTGGGGCAGGCTGGTACATAACTTCGGTCTTTTTGGTGCTGATAGTGAGACCGAAGTTGTCGCAGGCTTGTGAGAAGCAGTCCATTTCACGCTGCATCTCCTGCTCTGTACTGGTGTTGAGTGCGCAGTCATCAGCAAACAAGAAGTCTCTGATGTCAGTTTCTTGCACCTTTGTAACTACCTGCAGGCGCCTAAGGTTGAACAACCTGCCGTCAGTCCTGTACCTGAGGTGGATTCCTTCTTCGTTGTTACGGAAGGCATCTGTCAGCATGGCAGAGAATACCATACTGAACAGAGTCGGGGCAAGGACGCAGCCTTGTTTGACGCCATTTGTCACTGGGAAGGCCTTCAATTTGTCGCCGTCATACAGAACTTATACCGTCATGGAACTGTGGGACGATTGTGATGAACTTGCTGGGGCAGCCAAACTTCTCCATGATCTTCCACAGGCCTTCTCTGCTGACCGTATCGAAAGCCTTGGTTAGATCGACAAAGGTCACGAAGAGGTCGCTGTGTTGCTCCTGGCATTTTTCCTGGAGCTGGCACGCATCATGTCCGCGGTCCCACGTTCAGCACGGAAGCCGCACTGGCTTTCTGGGAGCAGACCTTGCTCAAGATGTTGGAGAAGGCGGTTGAGCAGGACGCGGGCCAAAATCTTCCCCGCAATGGACAAGGGGGAGATGCCTCGGTGGTTGTCGCAAGACTGGCGGTTGCCTTTCCCCTTGTAGATGTGGACTATGCTGGCATCTTTCAGCTGTTGCGGGAGCTTTTGTATCATGACAGGGCCTCCTGCTTTGTATACCTCAGCAGGGATTGCATCGGGTCCTGGCGCTTTGCCACAGGAGAGTTGCTTCACTACCTTCCTGACTTCATCTACTGTGGGGAGGGTGTCGAGGTTCTTGTTGATCTCTACCTGGGGCAGACGGGCACACACACACACACATATATATAGTGCCCACCTTCCCATGCTGATATGCTGCTGATATGGAGAGCCTTCTGTTAAAGGATTTTGAACCATTTGTTTCTGTTAATGTTATTAGTCATCTTAGTTATGTTATGAATCATTAAAGTTCACTGCAGACTGAAGAATAACTGGTTTGCAAATAACACACAATGGTCAGCTGTTACTAACTGCTTACTGCAAAATTAAGTTTTCAAATGCATGAATTTGTACTTTTCAATTCACATATTGACTTGCTTTATATAGTATCAACTTGTGAACCATCACCATTGTTAGTGAAAAGAATTTAGTCGTTGAATTGTGATTGTAAAACAAATTTGAATGAACTAGAATGTCACAGGAGCTGCACAGTGTTTCATTTGTAATGCTTTTAATAGCTTTGTAAGTTATCATTTTCTCTCCACTTTATTGCTAATCCATAATGAGCCACAAGTGCCTGGGTTGCATGAACTACTTTGAATCATCTTGAACACAAATTATTGGTAGCATGCTCAGAACTGCACATTGTATTTGCTCAGCATGAAATTTGAGTAACATTCTTGAGTACAAAAGTAAGTCTAATTGGAAAGTTTCAATGTGATTCTAAACTTTGGGAGAATGGTGGAGTTTAAATCATTTATTGCACATGGGCATGAATTTCTCTTTTACTTTGTAATTAAATTGATATATATTAACATCCACCTGCTCTCAACTCCATTGGTCCAAGCTAATGAATATAGTTTGTACGTATTGCTATTCTTCGGTTAACGAAAGCAAAGTATTCCCAGAAACATCAAGTGAAATTTCACGAATTGAAAGACTGTACAAAATGCATTATCTTGATGCAGACTGGGAGACTGCTTTGCTGAACATCTACGCTCTGTCCGCCAGAGAAAGCAGGATCTCCCAGTGGCCTCACATTTTAATTCCACATCCCATTCCCATTCTAACGTGTCTATCCACGGCCTCCTCTGCTGTAAAGATGAACCACACTCAGGTTGGAGGAACAACACCTTATATTCCGTCTGGGTAGCCTCCAACCTGATGGCATGAACATCGATTTCTCTAACTTCCGCTAATGCCCCACCTCCCCCTCATACCCCATCTGTTACTTATTTTTATACACACATTCTTTCTCTCACTCTCCTTTTTCTCCCTCTGTCCCTCTGAATATACCCCTTGCCCATCCTCTGGGTCCCCGCCCCCCTTGTCTTTCTTCCCGGACCTCCTGTCCCATGATCCTCTCGTATCCCTTTTGCCTATCACCTGTCCAGCTCTCGGCTCTATCCCTCCCCCTCCTGTCTTCTCCTATCATTTTGGATCTCCCCCTCCCCCTCCAACTTTCAAATCCCTTACTCACTCTTCCTTCAGTTAGTCCTGACGAAGGGTCTCGGCCTGAAACGTCGACTGTACCTCTTCCTAGAGATGCTGCCTGGCCTGCTGCGTTCACCAGCAACTCTTATGTGTGTGGATCTTGATGCAATGTGTATTTATATGTATGTTCTTAATTAGAGTGAAAAATAGATCCATAAATTCAACACTTGTACCCCCAAAGAGACAGTGGTGCTATGGAGAAAATTTGTAAATTAACCATTTGTAATTCAGGAATACATGTAGAGATCAGAAGATCTATACAGATACTGGGTAGAGATCAACAGATCTCAACTTCAGAAGAGGTTTGAAGCATTGATAATTGTTAGTACCTGACAGGGAAGCTCCTGAGAGACTTCTGTAATTGAAGAGCTGGGAAATGAATCAAAATTTCAGGATAAGGGCTCCTATATAGGGTGGGGGAGAAATTTTATACACTCAATTTTCTATATCAGAAAACTTTGATTGCACAGTCAGTAGGTTGAAGTAAAATTAATTATCAGAGTACATACATGAGACCACATACAACCCTGAGATTATTTTTCCTGTTGGCATACTCAGCAAATCTATAGAATAGTGATTGTAAACAGGATCAATGAAAGCAAGAGCATAGAAGACAGAAAAGTGTGCAAATGCAAATATAAATAAATAGCAATAAATAACAGGAGCATGAAATAACAAGATAGAGTCCTTAAAGTGAGAGCATTGGTTGTGGGAGCATCTAATAGATGAGTGTAGTTATCCTCTTTCATTCAAGAGTCTAATGATTGAGAGGTAGATGGTGGTGCAAGTCGTGAGACACTTGTACCTTCTACCTGATGGCAGGAGTGAGAAAACAGCATGGCTGAGTGGTAAGGATCCTTGATGATGGATGTTGCTTTCCTCAGACAGCATTTCATACAGATGTGCTCAATCGTTGGGTGGGCTTTACCTGTAATTTACTAGGCCGAATCCACTACCTTTTGTAGGATTTTCCACTCAAAGGCATTGGTGTTCCCATCCCAGGCCATAATGTAGCCTGTAAATACACTTCTGTACATCTATAGAAGTTCGTCAAGGTTTTTGATGACATGCCGAATCTCTGCAGACTCCTCAGGAAGTAGAGGCACTGTCATGCTTTCTTTTCAATTACATTTATATGATGGGTCCAGGACAGGCCTCCTGAGATAGTGACACCCAGGAATTTAAAGTTACTCACCCTCTCCACCTCTGATCCTTCGACAAGCACCAGCTTATGGACCTCTAGTTTCCCTCTCCTGAAGTCTACAAAAGTAAGTTAAGGCTACGTCCACACTAGACCGGATAATTTTGAAAACACCGGTTTCGCATAAAAACAATAGGCGTCCACACCAGGCGTTTTTGAAAATACCTTTGTCTGCATTAAAACGGGTATTTGGGCGAATCTCTTCCTACTGGGCATGCGCAGGACGCATCTACAGAATTCAACCACTTCGACGAGTATGCCCAACTCTAACAGTTTGGACCAAGCAACAGATGATGGCTGCGACATGTTTGGTGTCGAATCTCGCCGTGAAGGACTTGGTGTGCGTTTGTCCAGTTACAGACTAGAAAAACTTAAAAGGAAATTGCCAAACAACGGACAGCTGTTGGCTCTCACACAGGAGGACTTAAAACTAAAAAAAAACTGGAGCGTATGGAGGCAACCGACAGGGAGTTCACGGACAGTATGACCCAGCTGATGATGAACATTGAAAAACTGACTAACTCTGTTGCAGAGGGATTTGCAATGATGAGGAATATGATTGCTCCCCCACCCCCCGTACTTTTCACAGCCACAATACCAGCCTCACAGCCACTACAATAGCTACACGTATGGACACACAGACCCCAAGGTGGCCCCACCAACATCTTCCCCACCCCCACAGAGGGGTCACCCTGGAAACATCTCCAACAACCATAGTCTCTTCACTGATGAAAGGGACAACAGCTGCAACTAAATGTAATAAGGCTTGTTACTGGGCAAAAGTGAAATTTGCTGTTACCTCATTTGTTGCCTGTACTTTTGCCATGTTTTTCTGTATTATTTTGCTGTATTTAACGTGTGCAATAAAACAGGTTACCAGGCAAAATTGATTTTATTTTTACCTGAGCAATAGTGAAACTTACAATTTTCCTTTTTTAGCCTTAACATTTTCACGTCTATGCCAAACATAAGATACTACTTAAAAATGACATTTTGGAAGTAGTGACAATTGCATCTATTGAATTTTTGCACATAATACATTAATAAAGCACCTTGTTAAATGTATAAAACATGCCTGTATCAGTGTTATCTTGTATTTCCATACAATGGTACATTAGGCTGTTACACATCTATTGTCAGAGAAGTACTTACATAAGTAGGTAAACCACCTTCATACAAGCAAGAACAGAAAACGGGGTAAAGTGAGTATAACGCAAACAACAGGAATTCTGCAGATGCTGGAAATTCAAGCAACACACATCAAAGTTGTTGGTGAACGCAGCAGGCCAAGCAGCATCTGTAGGAAGAGGTGCAGTCGACGTTTCAGGCCAAGAGCCTTTGTCAGGACTAACTGAAGGAAGAGTGAGTAAGGGATTTGAAAGTTGGAGGGGGAGGGGGAGATGCAAAATGATAGGAGAAGACAGGAGGGGGAGGGATAGAGCCAAGAGCTGGACAGGTGATACGAGGGGGAGGCGGGGCCCCAGCGGAAGTTAGAGAAGTCGATGTTCATGCCATCAGGTTGGAGGCTACCCAGACGGAATATAAGGTGTTGTTCCTCCAACCTGAGTGTGGCTTCATCTTTACAGTAGAGGAGGCCGTGGATAGACATGTCAGAATGGGAATGGGATGTGGAATTAAAATGTGTGGCCACTGGGAGATCCTGCCTTCTCTGGCGGACAGAGCGTAGATGTTCAGCAAAGCGGTCTCCCAGTCTGCGTCGGGTCTCGCCAATTTATAAAAGGACACATCGGGAGCACCGGACGCAGTATATCACCCCAGTCGACTCACAGGTGAAGTGTTGCCTCACCTGGAAGGACTGTTTGGGGCCCTGAATGGTGGTGAGGGAGGAAGTGTAAGGGCATGTGTAGCACTTGTAAAGTGAGTATACTTATTTGTTCAGTATTGAGTAAGTTATGGGTCAAAGTATTTGGTGAGTACATTTCTAACTCTTCTGGCTTCAGTCTCATTGCCGTCTGTTCTGAAATTGTTAGGTTGTGTGGGAGGTTGAAATTAACATAGACCATAAAGTAAACAATACACACATGAAGCCGTCCGCCATTGTTGTGGTGGTGTTGGAGGTTGCGTTCAAGAAAACAATGAAATGCCGCACTGCCACCACCATCTGTTCTGGCACGTCATGACAGCATTTTTAAAAAGCTCCGGTTACCCCGTACACACTACACCGCCCATCCGGTGTTTTCAGATTTACACACTCTGGAGAGCATTTTAGAAAGGCTCCGTTTTCAGGGGAAAAAAACACCATTTCAGTGTGGACGGGGGGTCAAAACGAAGAGAAAAAGCTTCAGTTACAGATTTATCCGGTCTAGTGTGGACGTAGCCTAAGTCTAAGTGTAACAGAAGCATGGATAAGAGCATTAGCAAAGGAGCTGAAACATTTAATTGTTAAGTGCTTGTGATATTGAAGTCATGAAAGATTTTCTCTTAACCAAATTATACAATATACAATAAATATATTAAAGAGAGAGAGTGTTTTTGGTTGCTTAAGAAAATCAAGAGATGTGGGAAAGTGGGGAAAATACAGTGCAAATATATGGTCAGTCATAATTATAGTACAAACTTGTAGGATCACATGGCTGGCAGATTATTTGCCCCGCTTTTTTTTGTATGTCACTTTGAAACATAACTTGCCAGCAGGAGTTCTTGCTTTTCAATATTATTTCAGTAGTTTTTAATTAAGTGACAGGAAAGCTTGTGATTTTATTTTTCTGTTTGACATGTATATTCTATTCAATTCATTGATTTGCTAATACCTGTGAAGATTTAGAAATATACTTTAAGCATTGTCTGTGTCAGACTATTGATGGTTCTGATAATATTAACCAAGTAATGAATTTCATCTCTTCTGTAGTCTATTATCACTGAAGTAAGAGCTTCTTTCATAAGGTGCTACTTCATTACAAAGAATTTGGTGATTAGCTAAAAAAATCTTTGGTAACTTCGATATCAGAAGCTCTGAAGACCATTAAATGTTTCAGCTCCTTGCTAATGCTTTTATCCATGCTCTGTATCCAAACTTACAGATGCATCCCTAGTCAACTTCTCACTCTTGTCAAGTTCCCTTCACATGTAGTCCTTGTACTGACTGACCTGCATCTGTTTCAGATCTGTGAAAGTCTTAATTTTAATGTTCTCTTCTTCATCTAAGTGCTGACCTTTGTCAACATTACTTGTATTTCAAGCCAAATTTACAAATTTTTCATAAAGACCCAGCATCTATTATTATTCCTGAGTTAGTATTTGTGGGCTTGAAGCAGGGAATCAATAGTATTGGTTCACACTTCAGTGATGGTTTGCATCAAGTGCTGTAAATCTAATTTTTCTGTGGGTTTTCTTTCAGCGAAGGTGTCAAGAAAACTAAGCTTGCCAACTGACCTGAAGCCTGATTTAGGTGAGTGTGAAGACTTGCACCACCTGGTGAGGAAATGTTTTATGTATAATTGTTTTTGTTTGCAGAAAAAAACAGGAACAGCAAGAAAACAGTGTATCTGCCAACTCCTCCCCCACTCCTTTTCCCATTATCACAGTTATAGCAGGGTGTTCAAATTCTGGTCCATAAGCACCAAACTCTGCTTGAGACTGAGCTTTTAAAAGCAGAAAACAAAACCCAATATGATAAAGTTAGTGTTGTTCAGTGACTAGATAATTTGCTTCTGAGATGTATCCAATGAGTGGCTACTGTTTACAAGCAACAAGTCAAGTCAAGTCACTTTTTATTGTCATTTCGACCATAACTGTTGGTACAGTACACAGTAAAAACAAGACAATGTTTTTCAGAACCATGGTGCTACATGAAACAATACAAAAACTACACTGAACTACAAAAACTGCACTAGACTACAGACCTACCCAGGACTGCATAAAGTGCACAAAACAGTACAGACGTTACAATAAATAATAAGACAATAGGCACAGTAGAGGGCAGTAGGTTGGTGTCAATCCAGGCTCTGGGTATTGAGGAGTCTGATGGCTTGGGGGAAAGAAACTGTTACATAGTCTGGTCATGAGAGCCTGAATGCTTCGGTGCCTTTTGCCAGATGGAAGGAGGGAGAAGAGTTTGTATGAGGGGTGTATAGTGTCCTTCATAATGCTGTTCGCTTTACGGATGCAGCGTGTGGTGTAAACAAGGTATAGAGCTCAGGTTTACTATCTTCAAAAGGCGTTGCAGCAAGTAGTCAAGATTTCAACAACCTCACATCTACAGAGCTTCATTCACTGAGAAGAATGAGAGCTCTCATTCCTGATGACACTATTGTGAAAGCATTTTCATCACAGTAGACTGTAGTAGGTCAGGATGGAGCCCATTACCACAAGATCAACTAGGATGAGAAATAAATGTTAAGACTCCTCAGTGACATTCTTAGCTTTCATGGCTATTCATTTGATGAGTTTCTCAGTGCATGAAGAACGAAAATCCCTGCAATAATGGCTGCAAGCGAGATATTAGAGGAGCTTCAAATCTTTCACTACACCAGCTTGGTAGTTTACACTCATAACATCTGCTGTGCTTACGGTGCAACTTTGATATTTTCCATTAAATTGCAGAAGGTTTTGTCCTGCAGGCTTGAATCTAGTAGGAAATCCAATTAGGCTACTGCATTTAATTTCCTTATGGAACCTGGCCTTTGGGTTTTATTTCCACTAGCCGCAATTGGATTGAAACCTGAGCATCACTGGTAATATTCTCACTTTTTACCTGTTAATCATCTTATCCTGATTAGAGCCCCTACAGCTCATGGTCATAAATAGAATGGGTGGAAAGTCAGAGCATTCCATTTCATCCATGGCATCAGAACAGGATCATTTCCTTGTGTGTTAAGACTTGGGCTGTACAGTTTTGAATCTTCAACTATTAAGGAGCTAAAATTTCATCTGCATTTAAACAGCCAATTTGCCAATTAAACAACAAATAAATTTCTTGGCTCCTCCTGTCCAAGAAATAGAGCCAAGTGGCTTCATAAGCAAAATGCTGCAATTGAATTAAAGGCCTTGAGGTCACATTTTTTTTGTGACCTTAGAAAGTGGAAATTCTTTTCCTGTTGTTCTCCCCCCCTCCCTTTGTAAGGGTTGCTGCTCTTCTTGAACTTTGTTGGCATCTGTTGCTCAACTGCCAGTTATGTCACTTGATTGCATCACTTGCAATTTAATTAACAGAAAAATGCTTATATTCACAATATAACACTGTGAATCCTTCTTTCTCCAAAAGAGGCTTGTGTTATTACTGTTGCTAGAGGTCTGTTGTCAGCGCCACCTCAATGATTTCCTGCTTCATATTGCCAGCTTCCGATTGCTATAAATAGTTTCTAATGTTTGTGAGTGTACAGCATCTGCTGCACCAATAGTTTTGTTGGCTTCTATTAATCTTTTTTGTTTATCAGCAAACTGCAGATTCTGAGAAATTATGGGTGATGAAGAACTAACATTTTTAGAGCATTAGGAGTTCCATGAATCTTGTGATCTGATCAATCTTGTAAGCAAAGTGGCTCTAGGTTATGCTGCACCTATCATTGCACATTTCTTGCTGAATGAAGTGGTATTAGTGTGGTTTCTAATAAAACTAGTGAAATTACAAAGAGGAACATATCAGGGAAGAGAGAATGCAGTGTGTTGCATTGTGGTTGATTTGCTGGCCTGTTCTTGCTCGGATGTAAATAATGAAGTGATTGGAATGGAATTTTGCATATCATCAAGGAGACAGCACTCTACATTTCTTTGATCAAAGCGATCACATGGGAACTGTAGAAGGATGTAGTATTGTCCATCAAGAAAGAAGGTAAATCTTGGTGACTTGCGCCCATCTTGCTACTTTGATAGCCGAGCTCTTAATTAGTTCCCACATCTTTTAAAATTGTGCAGCAAAAATCATGAGATAATTTTGAAACCCTGTTACAGTTTTATGGTAACAGGATATCTATTTTGCACACAGGAAAGACTTAAAGTGGCAATGAGGTCACCTGTGCCATAAACAACAGTTGAGGGATAAATAATGGAAGAGGTGCTATTCTTTAGCTCTTTTGCCTATCTGAAAGGGGAAAATGGGGCTTAATTTTAATGTTTCATCAAAGGGGTAGCACCTCACAGCTGCAGCGGAATCAAAATAATGCTGAGTCATGAAGGTGAGGAGTTCATCTTCTGCAATGCTGACCAATCTCTGGAAAGGCTTCCACCACTGTTTGCAGCCAGAAGCTATCTCACTTTTAAAAGATGGAAACCTGGATTTAGTTAGTTATTATTGCTATGCCCAAATGGTGCTGGCCAATCATGATACGACTGTTTGCTTCAACATGATGAATTCATCACATGAATTTTGTACATGCGCCCACTCCCTTGGAGCGAGTTCTATACGCACTTTCTACTGCCATCCAATTTCAGTATGCCATGATTTTGAGAAAGCTACAATTCATTAGGGCTTCTCTTGGTCATGCTACACGTCTCAAGGTTGTACTGTATCTGAAATTGTACTTCAGGTCCTGGATTCACTAGTTGCAATTTCACCTGAAAGTTGCTAATGTTAAATGTTCAGATTTTTTGCTGTTGTTAGTATGTAATTCATTAGTGCTGTCTTAAAACTGTTTCTTGATGCATGTAATCCAGAAACAGTCATTTCCTGTCAAATTCGAGGATATAGCTGAGGCCAGGATTCCCCATACAATGTTACTAATTAAAGCAATGGCTACTATCTCCTCTCAGTTATATTCACTATTCCAATATTCTAAGTAATAAGCCATCTCTGTAATAGGTCCTTACCAACCCGGTGTTCACTTGGTCCGTTTTATGTTAAAAACAATTAACTTGGAGAATTCCACAATGCCTTTAATTTTACTGTAGTATTCCATTTTGCTTTAACAATGACACACCCTTCAACTTTTTTAGAATAATTTTAAATGTCTTTTGTGTTTACACTTAGAATTACCCATGTATTGGTTTTGACTTAATTTATTTTAAAGTGAAAGAGTAGATTTTTTTTAAAACACTGTGGATATCTAAAGCTTATAAGTATGTATTTGGAAAATCAGCTTTGCACTTGATCTTAGCCAAAAGGCCGAGAAGCGATAAAAATGAGCTTTGCCTTTCCTTCTGTGCCACCTCGGTGTCCTCATCATTTGGAGAGACATCATTGATGTGTAATGGACAGATTTCCACTAAGTAATCAATGGATAATAACTCAAAAGGTCAAATACAGAGCAAGCCGATGGAAACCTGAGGAAGCAGGAAACTGAAATAACAGAAAGGCGTGGTTCAAAAGCATGAAGACAATTTGCTCTAAAGTATTGTTGATCTTCAAATTTTGGATCATGTTTAATTTTAAAAGTTCCAAAGGCTTTGATTAAAAGCTTTGACAACTTCAATAAGAAAAAAAATCAACTCATCAAATGTTATAGCAACAAGCAAACTGCTGGAGGAACTGCAGGTTGAGCAGCATCTGTGGAAGGAAAGGAATTGTTGATATTTTGGATTCCAGCCCTGCGTCAAGTTACAAACCAAAACATCGACAATTCCTTTCCTCCCACAGAGGCTGCTCAACCCACTGTTCCTCCAGCAGACTGATTATTGCTGGAGATGCCAACATCTGCAGTCTCTTGTGTTTCTCATCAAATGTTAGTTATATTTCCAGCTATTCCATGCATATTTGGGGAGATCATATACTGAAGGTAGTAATGTTATTTATTATACATTTGTAGTGTTTGGTGAGAGTTATGTGTGATATTCATACTTGAAACAAAGCATCTTTTTCAATAAATTATACAGCAAAAAAACTGGAATTCTAGTACTTGGGTCAAGCAACATCATACTGTTGTCTTTCAGGAGGTCTATTTTTGAGTATGCCATTATTTTTGTTTCTTTCATCTTAGACTGCTCCATGTTGTGATTTATTTGTTGATCATTGTTTAAACATGTAAACAAGCTTAATGCAAGCCTCATCACTACATTAGTGGTTTATCTTAATGGAGAACAATTTTACAACTTTATCAGCGTGAATGTCATAAGATTTCACAATGCACTTTAGGTGTGTAAAATTTGATACTGAGCCTCGTAAGGTGATATTGTTGACAATGACCAAAGCTTAATCATTGAACAAGATTTTAAGCAACACTTAAAGAAGGAAAAAGTAGTAGGAAAATGCATAGATTTAGGGAGGGGATTGGACTTGTAGAGTTGTACAGCGCAGAAACAAGCCCTTTGGCCCACTATATCAACGCCGACCATTATATTTGACTATATTAATCTCATCTATTCACACTCAGTCCATAGCCTTTGATCCATAGAATTGAAAAGCTCATGGGTCTTAGGAGCTGATGGCTCAGCTAGCAAAATTGGAGCTATTAAAAATAAAAATATTTAAGGCATTGGCATCAAAGGAGTATAATGGAGATTGTATGGGGGCTGTTACAAATATACAGGGATTTGAAACTGAGGGTGAGAACTTTAAAACTGATACTATGCTCAGCCAGAAACCCAAGGTGATTGGTAAATGGCAATTATACAAATTGCATACCAAATGCAGAGTTTTGGATAAATTTGAATATTTAAAATGTCGAGCCTAAGAGGAATAATTGGGATTGTTAAGTCTACGGTTAAAGATAAATGAGCAGTTCAAGCAGGAATTCAGTGATGTTACAGAAGTAAAAGTAACATTATCTAAGCTTAGGTATGGATTTGTATTCAATTTAATTTATTTTGACACCCAACATTGCACAGTCTGTTTCAGCCAGAGAGAGGAAAAGGATTGGTCATTTGCCATGGTTTGGGGATTAATGAAGTGTCTTTGATTTTCCCAGTACTAAAGGCTTAAAAAGGATGTAGTGCTTCCCTGGCGTATATGACAAATAAACTCTTCTTGGGCTTCCAGCTGGGTTCAGGTATCGATTATGACCAACGTTTCGATACCAAACTCTGCCATCTTCTTCAAAGATTTCACCCCTGAAGAAGATGATAGAGTTTGGTATCGATAAGTTAATTATAATCAATACCTGTACCTAGCTGGAAGCCCGAGAAAAGTTTTTTCGACTAGAGAAGTTCTTTACACAAATAGCACCAGGTATTAGTCAGGGACTCTGATGCTTTGTTTTCAAGTAGTGTTCCAGAGAGATGATGTGTAAATAGGAGGATGGATTCTTGGGGGAAGGGTGTTGGAACAGAAGTGGTTACAAGCAATTCCTTGAGGTGCAAATGATATTGACTCAATTGCAGTTCTACCCATTTTATGGGAATGGTGTGGGCAGCAATATTCAAAGGTGCAGCCAGATTGAGAAAGTTGTGGAGGGATTGTTTATCTTTACCATAGTTATATAAAACCACTTTAACAATAGCCAATTGACATGGTGTGGCTCTACCACCACCCCAGCAAGTGTGGTCACAAACCCACCACTCTCTGTTTAACAAAAAACATAATTCTGACATCTACCACCGCCCCCCCATACCTTCCTCCGATCATCTTAAAATAATGCCCTCTCACATTAGCAATTTCAACTTTGCGGGAAAAAATTGCGAACTATTCACTCAATGCCTCTTATCATCCTATACACCTCTTATCAAGTCATCTCTTATCCTCCACTCCAAAGAGAAAAGCCTTAGCTCGCTAATCTATCCTCATAAGACATGCTCTTTAGTTCAGGAAGCATCCATGCGAATCTCCTCTGCACCCTCTCTAAAGTTTCCACATCCTTCCTATAATGAGGTGATGATTACAGGAAGAACTAAGCACAGTATTCCCATTGTGGTCTCACCAGAGTTTTATAAAGCTGCAACATGACTTCGCTGCCCTTGAACACAATCCCCTGACTAATGAACAACAACACATCATATGCCTTGTTAGTCACCCAATCAACTTGTGCAGCAACTTTGAGGGATTTAAAGATGTGGGCCCCCAAGATCCCTCTGTGCCACAACACTGCTACAACTCGTGCCACTAACCTTGTACTCTGCCTTTAAGTTAAACCGTTTAAAGTGTATCACTTTAAAAACGCAAACAACAGGAATTCTGCAGATGCTGGAAATTCAAGCAACACACATCAAAGTTGCTGGTGAACGCAGCAGGCCAGGCAGCATCTCTAGGAAGAGGTACAGTCGACGTTTCAGGCCGAGACCCTTCGTCAGGACTAACTGAAGGAAGAGTTGGTAAGAGATTTGAGAGGGGGAGGGGAGATCCAAAATGATAGGAGAAGACAGGAGGGGGAGGGATAGAGCCAAGAGCTGGACAGGTGATTGGCAAAGGGGATACGAGAGGATAATGGGACAGGAGGTCCGGGAAGAAAGACAAGGAGGGGGGGGAACCCAGAGGATGGGCAAGGGGTACAGTCAGAGGGAGAAAAAGGAGAGTGAGAGAAAGAATGTGTGTATAAAAATAAATAACAGATGGGGTACGAGGGGGAAGTGGATCCTCCCCCTCCCCCTCCCACTTTCAAACCTCTTACCAACTCTTCCTTCAGTTAGTCCTGACGAAGGGTCTCGGCCTGAAACGTCGACTGTACCTCTTCCTAGAGAGGCTGCCTGGCCTGCTGTGTTCACCAGCAACTTTGATGTGTGTTGCTTGAAAGTGTATCACTTCACACTTTTCCAGATTGATCTCCATATTTCACTTCTAGGTCCAGCTCTGCATCTTATCAGTGTCCTATTATAACCTAGGACAACCTTCTACACTATTCACAACACTACCTTCCTTCATGTCATTTGCAAACCTACCCTTCCACTTCCTCTTCCTCTTCCAAGTCATTTATAAACATCACCGAGAGTAGGGGTCCCAGACCAGATCCCTGCAAAACACCACTGGTCACCGACCTCCAGGTAGAACACATTCCATCTACTGTCACCCTCTGCCTTCTATTGGTTTGCCGATTCTGAATCCACACAGTCAAGTTTCCCTGGATCCCATACTTCCTGATATTCTGAATGAGCCTTCCATGAGGTTGGTTACACCTTACTAAAATCCATGTACACCATGTCCACTGCTCTACCTTCATTAATCTGTTTTGTTACTTCCTTGAAGAATTAAATTGGGCTTGTGAGGCATGACCTGCTCCAGACAAATCCATGATGAGTATCCATAATCAGACTATGCTCCTCCAAAGGTTCATAAATCTTGTCTCCAGAAGTTTTCCCACCACTGATGTAAGACTCACTAGTCTATAATTCCCAGGATTATCACGATTACATTTCTTGAGCAAAATAATAATGTTTGTCTGCCTCCGATCTTCTGGTACCACTGCTGTTGGTAGCGAGGATGCTAGATCATCCCCAAAGGCACAGCAATCTTTTTCCTCATGTTCCATAGTTCCATATGTATCCCATCCGGCACTGGAGACTTAGTATCCTAATGTATTTCAAAAGTTCCAGCACCTCCTCTTAACATTAGCCTGCTCCAGCATGAAAAAGGATCTAGTGCTTTCTTGGTGTATATGATGTATAAACTATACCCAGCTGGAAGCCTGATAAGAGTTTATGTGTTCCAGGATATTAGCCTGTTCTCACTGATGTCCCATTCATCAAGTTCTCCCTTGTTGGTGAATATTCATTAAGGATCTCCTCTTCCACCTCCAACTTCAGGCACATGTTTCCTCTTTTATCCCTGATTGGTGTTGCCCTCGTTCTAGCCATTCTCCTGTAGGAAGCCTTGGGTTTTTCTTAATCCTAGTCGCCAAGACCAGCTCATGGCCCCTTCTATTTCTCCTAAGTCCCTCCTTGAGCTTCTTCCTGGCTACCTTATAACTCTCAAAAGTTTTGCTTCCTAAGCCTTAAGTTTCTTTCTTCTTCTTGACTAGATGTTCCACATCTCCTGTTGACCATGGTTCAATCACCCTACCATCCTTTCCCTGCCTCACTAGGATAAACCTATCCAGAACCCCATGCAGTTTCTCTCTAAACAACCTCCATATTTTCAAAGCGCATTTCCCTGAGTACCTCTGTTCTTAATGTACACCTCTAGGTTCCGGCCTAACAGAATCATAAGTTGCCCTCCCCCAATTAAATACTTCTCCATGCCATCTGATCTGATCTTTGTCTTAGGAAATGATAAAGGTCAGAGTTGTGGTCACTGTCTCTAAGATCCTTATCCACCGAGGTTTGTCACCTGACCAGATCCAGTGTAGTCTTGTCTCTAGTTGGCCTGTCTACATGTTGTATCAGGAAACCTTCCTGGACAGACCTAACAAATTCTGCCCATCTAAACCTTTTGCACTAAAGGGGTGCCAATTAATACTAAGGAAGTTGAAGACCCCATGACAACAGCCCTGTTATTTTTTGCACATTTCCAAACTCGATTTGCTCCTTGGTGTCTCTGTTGCTAATGGAGTGTCGATAGAATGCTTCTAATAGAGTGATTGCTCCCTTCTTTATTTCTGACTTCTACTCACACTGACTCAGTGGACAGTCCCTCCACAATTTTCTCCCTTTCAGCAGCTGTGATACTATCCCTGATCAGCAATGCCTCTCCCCACCTCTTTTACTTCTCTCCCTGTTCCTTTTGAAACATCTAAACCCCAGAACAATCTGTAGCTATTCCTGCCCTTGTGACAGCCAAGTCCTTGCATAATAGCCACAATATCATAGTTCCGTATACTGATACATGCTCTTTAGTTAATCACCTTTGTTCCTGATACTTCTTGCATTGAGACAGACACATTTCAACCCATCCAGCTGACGATAATTACGCACTGTCTATCCTTCCTCATAGTTGCTCTCACAATCTCTCTACACATTGCATCTATCTACCTTTACGCCAATTGCTCCATCCTCTGACGTATCACTCTGGTTCCCGCCTCCCTGTCAACCTGGATTTAACCTTCCCCAAAGTCTCCAGCAAACTTGCCTGTAAGGATATTGGTCCTCCTTGAGTTCAGATGTAACCCATCCCTTGTAATTTGACAATAGTGACTTAATCATGGGGGGAAAAGAACTAGTCCAACAGTAGCTTTTTTATTCTTTTGTCTATAGGGCTTTTATCCATAAAAACTATCATATATATATATACTGAAGTATGATCTTTCTTACTGTTTTGGAGGGAGAGGAGCTTATTTTTTGTTCATAGTCGTAGGACTTACCTACATTCCTCACTCTTTGCCAATGACAGAGTTTGGATTTGGGTCAAAGAATAGAGACCAAGGACTTAATCAGCATTTGGAAAATATGAACCCATTCAAAACAATATTTGGAGTATGAGTTCTCTGTATATACATTCCACACTCTGAATATATCCTGTAGCTTCAGGAAGAGGCTTTTCATAAACGTTTAATTAAAGCAACATCTTTATTTTACTCCTTTTCCACCTATATATCAACTTATCCTTACTTAAAATACTGTAAGTCTGGGTTGCTTTCTAGTTGAGCATAATGGTTAATTGACTAGATCAATGGGCTATTACTCCAAAGACCTGAGTTTGAATGGTACCCTTACTTAAAATTGAGGTAATTGAATAAAATCTGAAACTAGTTTTAGAAATGGATTGTAAGAATAACCCATTGGGTTCACTGATGTCGAATTTCCTTACCTGAAGGACATCTGTACCTGGTCTGTTGTATATCATGGCATCTCACCTGTCTGTTCTGTTTGGAGACATTAAGATGATCAATAAACACCAGCCTTGATCATTGTTAACTGACATTAAGTGATTGTGGGATATCTCAATCAAGTTATTTAATACATCTACTTTACAACTAGAGAAATACTCCACATTGACACAAACTCTAACCCCTTTCTACTGAATCATAGGCAGATGTCACTTCAGGCACCAAAATGACTTTGTTTAACCCTGAAAACTAGATTCCCAAGGAAGATGATGAATAGTTTTTGTCCCTCCAACCAGAAGTTGCTGAAGTGCATATTTATAAAATAACTGTAGTGTCTCAAAATTCACCAAGAAAAGACAAGTGGTATCAAATGCGGAATTGGATCTGTGGAATAGAGGAAACAGTCGACGTTTCAGGCTGAGACCCTTCATCGACTGTTCCCTCTTTTCCAGATGCTGTCTGGCCTGCTGAGTTCCTCCAGCATTTCAAGTATATTGCTTTGGATTTCCAGCATCCGCAGATTTTCTTGTGTTTGTCAAATGCAGAAGTGCTGGGGACATGAAAGATGAGCAGAATTTCTGCTTAAATTATCTTTTCAAACATAAAGGCCACGTTTATGGTCGATTGGTCTGTATTTACTACCATCCCATTTTCTCAGACTACTAGATGGATACTCAATGGATAAATAGATATGTTAAAATTGTGTCAACAAATCAACTGAATGAAAATAGGTTGACATGTAAAATTGCATTATGAAAGTACAGGTATGAACAGATGATGCCCAGATAATTTAAGCTGATAATATCCTGATTATTCTTCTTCTGTATCATTAATGGCTTTGCATTTCTCCTGTTTCAAAATTAGATGTGAGAGACAACTCTTTCAGCCGTTCCCGTAGTTCCAGTGTTACCAGCATTGACAAGGAGTCCCGAGAGGCCATCACTGCTCTTCATTTCTCTGAGACTTATACCCGAAAGGCAGATACGTGCACCTCACCATGTTTGTGGGTTGGGACGACACTTGGCACAGTACTGGTCATAGTGCTGAATCTCCCACCTGGAGGAGAACAAAGGCTTACCCAGCCAGTCATCGTGTCTCCAAGTGGTAAGGGCATTGGGACAATCATATTCCAAGTATATGTGCAATATAGAGAAGAGAATAAAAATGCTATTCTGCTGTTGTGAAAAACCTTGAGATGTTCTAGAAATGCAAGTAGTTCATTGAATGAGATAAAGGAAGGTGGGAAGAATAGTGTAAGAACTAAATGTCCTTTTACTGACCTAAAAATGCCATGTAAATAGAACTTGAGTTTGAGGTGTGGCCCCTAAATCCAACAGTTTATGGGAGGTATTACCTTCACCATTTGAACATAGGAAGTAATGATATAGTTATAAATTGGCTGTCCTTACAGAGTACAGTATTCATGCTGATAAGTTCTTTAGGTTTTGCTGATTCAGATGTGTGGCAGTCTCATTCATAGTGGGTCATTCTCCAAACCTGAACAGTTGATTCAGTCTTTATGCTAGTCATGACAAAACTTGATTCAGTCTTCCTTACAGCATCTGCAATTGGCCACAACAGTGTACTACACTCCCTTCCCAATCATTCTAAGAGTCCAAGTATTATCTTCCCAAGCACCCCAAAATCTGCAGTTTTCAGATATGCTATGCTCTTTATAAGCTTCACTATACATCATATCTGTCAGGATCCTTTGACTTGCCATTCACTGGGCATAACAAAGCCACGTAAGTCGATTTGTTCTAATAATTTTTCCAATAAATGACATAAAAGCAACACTTTAATGCTTCCATATTTATCTTTCCATCTTAATACAGAGTGCTGTATCTATTATAAAATAATTTGCCTTCTAGTATGTGAATATACTAAATAAATCAGCAAATCAACCACTAAAACTATTCCTCTTCTCACCCTGTCTCTTGCAAAAATGCCATCCCCTTCTCGCAATTCCTCCGTCTCCACCACATCTGCTCTCAGGATGAGGTTTTTCATTCCAGGACGAAGGAGATGTCTTCCTTTTTTAAAGAAAGGGGCTTCCCTTCCTCATCAACTCTGCTCTCAAACGCATCTCTCCCATTTCACGCACCTCTGCTCTCACCCCATTCTCCCACCACCCCACTAGGAATAGGGTTCCCCTTGTCCTCACCTACCACCCCACCAGCCTCTGGGTCCAACATATAATTCTCCGTAACTTCCGCCACCTCCAACGGGATCCCACCACTAAGCACATCTTTCCCTCCCCCACTCTCTCTGCTTTCCACAGGGATCACTCCCTGCGCAACTCCCTTGTCCATTCGTCCCCCCCATCCCTTCCCACCGATCTCCCTCCCAGTACTTAACCTTGTAAGCGGAACAAGTGCTACACATGCCCCTTACACTTCCTCCCTCACCACCATTCAGGGCCCCAGACAGTCTTTCCAGGTGAGGCGACACTTCACCTGTGAGTCGGCCGGGGTGATATACTGCGTCCAGTGCTCCCGATGTGGCCTTCTATATATTGACGAGACCCGATGCAGGCTGGGAGACCGTTTCGCTGAACACCTACGCTCTGTTCACCAGAGAAAGCAGGATCTCCCAGTGGCCACACATTTTAATTCCACGTCCCATTCCCATTTTGATATGTCTATCCACGGCCTCCTCTACTGTCAAGATGAAGCCACACTCAGGATGGGGGAACAACACCTTATATTCCATCTGGGTAGTCTCCAACCTGATGACATGAACATTGACTTCTCTAACTTCCGTTAATGCTCCACCTCCCCTTCGTGCCCCATCGGTTATTTATTTATTATTATTATATTTTTTTCCGCTCTCTTTTTCTCCCTCTGCCCCTCTCACTATACTCCTTGCCCATTCTCTAGGAATCCCCCTCCCCCTTTCTTTCTCCCTAGGCCTTCCGTCCCATGATCCTCTCATATCCCTTTGGCCAATCAACTTTTAGCTTCATCCCTCCCCCTCCTGTCTTCTCCTATCATTTTGGATCTCCCCCTCTCCCTCCCACTTTCAAATCTCTTACTATCTCTTCTTTCAGTTAGTCCTGATGAAGGGTCTCGGCCCAAAACATCAACTGTACCTCTTCCTAGAGATGCTGCCTGGCCTGCTGCATTCACCAGCAATTTTTATGTGTGGTGCTTGAAATTCCAGCATCTGCAGATTTCCTCGTGTTTACACTAAAACTTTTCATTGATTAGTAACATGATGAAAGAGGTATTTTATTAACTTAATTGTTTTCACTAAATTTAATTCAACTATCTGTTTTACCCTTGCATAACAAAAGTTATTATTTACAGATTTAACACTTTTTTTGATAATCATGTAATCACTTTAAGCCAACTTTCCAACAATTGTGGAATGTTTAGTATTTACCCCCAGCCCAATTGACCACCTTGCAATATGAGCAAAAACTAAATAACTGCAGGTTAATTTTGGCAAAATTTGAGGAATTATGGATTCTCTTCATTCTGAGAAGTTGCACGACAAAATCGTGTCCTCTTAAATGATAATGAGTTTACCAAGAGTTGCCACCAATGAGTACATAATATTACCTTTTCTAATGTTTTTAAAGGAGTTTTGACTTTTGTTTTCTGTGTGGTGGGGTGGGGAGGGGGTAGAGAATGCCATTTAAGTTCAGTGACCTTGTGTCAGACCAGGTTAATGTCATTTTGAAATGTTAACCTTCCCTTCCTCCATGTCTTCCTGTCTGTCTCCAGTATTTTAATATTTCTAGCATCTGCATTATTTTACTATGTCTGATGGTGTCTTGTAACTTGCTAAGTATCTTCAATGGAAGAGAGGTAACTAGTCACTAATTATTCATCACAGTTCTATTATGTATTTTGTAGACCTTATGACTCAACACAATTTGACAGTGCATTTTATCTTATACAGGGACTATCTTAAGACTAAAAGGAGCAATTTTGCGAATGGCATTCTTGGACACCACAGGAAGCCTCATTCATCCAGCACATGAACCTTGGAAAGAACCAAATGTTCAGGAAGAGAAAGATGAGAGAGATAAATGTAGGAAACTGAGACCTGTATCTGTCTCCCCATCATCCTCTCAGGAGATATGTGAAACCCAATATGCAGTGATATGTTCAGAAAAGCAGGCAAAGGTTATCTCACTGCCATCCCAAAACTGTGTTTATAAACACAACATAACTGAAACATCGTTTGTTCTTCGAGGTGATATTGTGGGACTGAATGGGAGCATCTGCCTTGCATGTTTCTGTGCCAATGGGCATATCATGACATTCAGGTAATTGAAGCTGTGCTCATGGGCTAATAAACTGATTGTATCTGGGAGCTTTGTGATATCCACAATGCATAAACTAAGATGTTTTTAATGATGTGGTAATGTAGGCTGTCGAAAGCTTCGTTCAAAGGCTTTTTCAAGATTCAACTTAAAAATTGCTTCATGTCATTTCCAGTGCGCAAGTGTAAAGAAGAAACAAATGTTACTCTGGGTCTGATGCAGCATTAAAAAAAACACATGATAAAGATAAAAACAATAAATATAAATACATAAGATAGCTTATGTACATAGATTGATTGTATATCCATAAAGGGACACTAGGCACAGCAGAGTCTGTACATAAGGTGATTGAAAGGAAATGGTGCAGGGGTGGATTTAGTAGGTGGAGGAGTTGATCAGCCTCACTGCTTGAGGAAAATAACTGTTTTTGAGTCTGGTGGTCCTGGCATGGATGCTGTGTAGCCTCCTCCCTGATTGGAGTGGGGCAAGCAATCCATGATTTTAATGAAACTTGCCCTTTTCCGACACCTTTCTGTATATATGCCATTGATGGTGGGTAGGCTGGTGCTAGTGATGCGTTGCAGAGTTTTGACTGTCCACTGTAGTGCCTTCTTATCTGCCCCAGTGCAGTTTCCATTCCATGCAGACTTGCAGCATGTTAGGATGCTCTCTACTGCACATCTGAAGAATGGTGTGAGTGTAGATGTGCATAGTCCAACTCTTTGCAGCCTCATCAAAGTAGAAAAATTGGTGAATTGTCCTGATTGCATAGGATATGTTCTGGAACTATGAGAGGATGTGAGAGGACTCCTTGGAATTTGAAACTGTTTGCAGTTTCCACTGCTGTACCACTGAAGTAAAGAGGGGTGTGAGTTCTACTGAAGTCAATAACCATCCTGTCTTGTTGACATTGAGGAAGAGATTATTTGCCTGGAACCAGGCCTTGAGCTCTTTCACGTCCTCTTTATAGGCCATCTCCTTATGTTGGTAATGAGCTCTACGACTGTCATGTCATCAACGAACCTGACAATGTGATTTGGATGTGCAGTCATGTCCGAGCAGAGTGTGCAGCAATGGGATCAGTGCACAGCCCTGGGGGCACCCATGTTGAGGATGATGGGGAGGGAGGAGTAGTTCTGCATCCTAACTATCTGAAGTCTGTTGATAAGGAACTCCAACACCCAGGTGCATGGTGGTGTATTTAGACCGAGGAGCAGAAGCTCGTTCAAGGTCTGTGTGACAACATTGTTGAATGCCAAGCTAAAATCCAGAAACAGCATTCTGACATAAGTGCCCTTGTTTTCTAAGTGTGTCAGGGCCATGTGCATGACAGGTGCTATGGCATCTGTTGTAGAGCTGTTCTTTCGATAAACATATTGGTGAGTGTCCTATATGGCAGGAGTGGAGTTATTGATGTGTGCCATTACCAGACATTCAGAGCACTTCATGGTGATTGGTGTCACTGCCACCAGGTGGTAGTGGTGTAGTTCTGAAGGTGTAGAGTTCTTTGGTACGGGGATGTTGGTGGCTAATTTAAAGCATGCCTGGATGAATGAAGTGTTGAAGATGTCAGTGAGCTAGTGTGCATACTCTGGGTACTCGGCCTGGGATGTTGTCTGGCCCTGCCGCCTTATAGGGTTGACTCTCTGCAGAGTCTTTCTCACATCTGTTGCTGTAGCAGACAGTGGCTGCTCATCTGGGAGGGAAGTAGCTTTCTGTGGCTGGCATTGTGTTGCCAGCCTCGAAGTGCGCATAAAAGTTGTTTAGAACGTGAGAGAGGGAGGCATCACTGGTACAGCCAACACTGTTGTTCCTTGCTTAGTCAGTAATGTGCTTGATGCCTAGCCGCGAATGCTGGGGTTCGTTAACAGGCAGGTGTTGCTGAATTTTTTTGTGTGTGAGTGGCCTTTGCCCTCTTGATGCCAAAGATGAGGTTTCTTCTGGCTACTTTGAGAGTTGTTCTGTCTCCAGACTTGAAGACAGTGCCCCATACTTTTAGTAGGGAGTACACCTCTGCGTTCAGCCAGAGTTCCTGGTTGGGTCATGAGATGACCATTCTTGAGGTACCAACACTATCTGCACACTTACTGATCTAGCCAGTGACAGATGAAACATACTCCTCAAGGTGTGTATCTTTTCTGTTTGTGGCAGCCTCCTTGAACATCTGCCAGTTAGTCCATTCAAAACAGTCCTGTAGCATAGACATTGCCTTATTAGGCCATACAGTGATGGTCCTCAAAGTGTGTCAGGGCCATGTGCATGACAGATGCTATGGCATCTGTTGTAGAGCTGTTCTTGACTGGTTTCTCCATTTTCAGCAGTGGTTGATATGCTGGGATTATCAATATGGAGATGTGGTCAGAGAGGCCAAGATGAGGGCATGGAATGGATTATTAAGTACCTCATCTGTTTGTATAAACGTGATTCAGTCTGTTTGTTCCCCGCCATAGTGGCATGTTGGTGGAATTTGGGTAAAATGTTCTGCAGATAAACATAAATTGAAATCTCCTACAATTATGAATAGACCATTTGGATGCTGGTTGTGTTGAGAGCTGATGATACTGTAATGCTCTCCCAGTGTGGTCTTGGTGCCCACACACGGGGAATGCAGACAGCGGTGATTTACACAACAGTAAACTCCCTGAGCAGGTAACGTGGCCGGTATTGTAAGATTTTCAATTGCCATGCTAACTACAGGTGAGTTAGTGCACCAACCTTTTTTAATGTACACACAGATTCCAGCTCCTTTGGATTTCCCCAGCAAGGAGTTTCATTCTGCACGGAGCAGAGTCATCCCATCAAGTTGAAACGATGAGTCAGGCATGTTGTTGTTTAACCACGTTTCAGTGAAAACCAGGATACAGCAATTTCTCATCTCTTTCTGTGCATTCATTCAGTTTCAGACTGAAATAATTCTTTTGTTGGGAAGAATTGATAGCTATTACTATTTTGAGATGAGAGGTTTTAAAAAAAGTGTAAATTTGAGCGCGATTCAGCTCTGGCCTTTTGCAGTACTCTTATTCCTCTGCAGGCTGTGACTTCAAGCCCTGCTCCATTTCCTCAAGTCACAATCACATGCAGGAGCCCTGTTTTGTGAGAGGTGACATTCTTTAAATGGTAGTGTGTGTTTTTGTTAAGCTAAAAAGATTACTGAAATAACAATGTTAAAAAAAAGGTTATATTTGTAGGAGTAGGCTATAAATCGGTCGGTCACCTCAATTAGTGAAAAGTGCTTGCAAACAAATTTTAAAATTACTAGCTGTACTTTATAAATGTGGCAGTATTTCCTCAGAGCACAAACGAATGGTCCCAGTGTCTCAGGAGACATAAATTATTCTCAAATTCTCGCTTCCAGTTTTTACAAAAGGGTAAATTCTTAGAAATTACAGCATGGATGGGAGTCTTTTGTTCCATTGTGCAGTGATGATTCACAGTTTCAGCTGCTGCTGTTGGCTCAACACTATAAATTCTCAAACCAATGTTTTAGTGTTTTATAGTTTTCCTTTTTACTCTTAAACTACTTTTCCAGGAACTTCTGTGTTTGCCTCCTAAATATTGAAGCAATAGTAAAAGAACATTTTTTAAAGTCGCAGACACGAGGAAATCCTGCAGATGCTGGAAATTCAAGCAACACACACACAAAATGCTGGTGGAATGCAGCAGGCCAGGCAGCATCTATAGGAAGAGGTACAGTCGATGTTTCGGTCCTGACAAAGGGTCCCGGCCCGAAACGTCGACTGTACCTCTTCCTATAGATGCTGCCTGGCCTGCCACATTCCACCGGCATTTTGTGTGTGTGTTTTTTAAAGTTGATTTTTTTAAAATTGCAGACCCTGTGCTTTACATGCATTGGATACCCTACTGTGTATGGTCAAAAACCTCCCATTTGCATTTACAATATATTCTCCCTTATATGTATGGTGGTAACATACTTGAGTAATTTACTTAATGTGATTTCCCATCAGCATCCTCTCTTCCAAACACTTCTCATTTCCAGCAGAGTATAGATCAATACCAGTGGGGGCCCTCTTCTCAGCCTTCCTTCTGCAGGTTTTATCTCCTGGTAGTCTGGTAGCTTCACTGCCATCTGCCAATCTTCAGAGCCTGGTGTTCCCCTGCAGATCATGCAGTGGCCTTTGTGGTTGCCATGTGACCATGCTGCTTGTTTGATTGAGATGCTTAAAGTTTTCCTTAATATCCAACAGTTTACATGGTTAAAATAGATCTTTGTTCATTTGTCTTTATTTTACATCTTTGAATTGTATTAGTTCCAAATTTTGAAAAACAAACAGTAATTGTACTGAATTGATGAACGAATGAACAGGTTATCACTGAAAAGCAAGTGCTCTTCATGTAAAAGCGTGGTGAATAATCAGTATAATTTAATTTTTATAAAAACAAAAGTGCAAAGTGCTGTTTGCCCAAGTACATATTATTTAATTTACATAGCAGTGCTGCCAGAATTCTGTTAATAGGGAAGTGTAATGATCCTGTTCTTTTATGGCAAGATTGGCTCTTTCGATTTTTAATCTTCTTTCCCCCGAATGTGCACCAAAGTACTTGGCAGGATCTATCAAAATCAGCTTTATCATTATTGACTTCAATGTATAATTTGTTGTTTTGGGACATCAGTACAGTGCAAAGACACTAAATTACTCTACATTACAAAAGTAAATTGTGCAAAAATTAGATTATTAGATTAGGGAATAACGAGGTTGTGTTCATGGACCAGTGTCCATGAAAATCTAATTGTGGATGGGGAAAAAGCTGTTTCTAAAATATTGAGTGTGGGTCTTCCAGTTTCTGTGCCTCCTCCCTGACGATGGTAACCAAAGGAGGGCATGTCCCGGGTGATGAGGGTCCACAGCGATACCACTTGAAAATGTAGTGAGAATTTAAAGTTTAAAGTACTATCAATGTATACGTTATGCAACCTTGAGATTCGTCTCGAAACAGGCAGCCAGAAAGCAGAGAAACCTAAAAGAATCCATATAAAACAAAAGACCATCGAAACACTCAATGTGCAGAGAGAGAGAAAAACACATCATGCCCAAAAAAAAATTTTTTTTAAAGACCAACGAACGCATAATATGCAGAGAAAAAAAAATTCGTACCGACGATAGCCACGACGAAAATGCGTCCTGAACTGAAGTCAGCAAAGAGATTTCCATAGTTCAGCGCAGAGCTGAGTCGTGAAGCATTGATCTAAACCAGCCCATCCCTTGCCTAGGGCCCTGACATCCTGACCTCTTTCAAAATGGCCCAGTGCCTAAATTGACGTCCAAACACCGGGTGCAATTGCTTCGATACATTCTAAGATCAGGATCCCAATGCCTCAATTCAGCCTGTACCCAACCTTTCAATTTCAGCACAGTGCTTAAGTCTCCGTCCAAGCATGGAGTTCAGTCAAATCAGTACATTCTGTTGCCCTGACCTTGCTGCTTCA
The DNA here is from genome assembly GCF_963921235.1 of Mobula hypostoma. NCBI lineage: Eukaryota > Metazoa > Chordata > Chondrichthyes > Myliobatiformes > Myliobatidae > Mobula > Mobula hypostoma. Next base: position 90,537,272 of record NC_086104.1, on the reverse strand, counting down.
AATCGGCCTTCAGCATGGCATTTAATATGATCGAACCTCAGGGCTTCCTTGCTCTCGGAGACCAGCCTGCCACTACACCTTGCCTCAGTTCTGCCACATCAAATGGCCTTCAAGTCCAAAGCAAACCTACTGACTATTACTTGTGACGATCACTTGCCAGAAAAAGTGTGATTAACAAAATATTTATTTCCTATCGCAAACACAAGGAAATCTGCAGATAACAACAGGAATTCTGCAGATGCTGGAAATTCAAGCAACATACATCAAAGTTGCTGGTGAACGCAGCAGGCCACGCAGCATCTATAGGAAGAGGTACAGTTGACGTTTCGGGCCGAGACCCTTACTTTATTTCCTATCCTTGTTTCATTAGCCAACCGGTCAGAAGTCGCTGAGGTTCAACAGCGCCTTCTTAAACTGGAAGTCTGTAATGGAACTGGCTGTGTCAACAACTGTCAACCGCCTCCTCAGATCGTGCACATTGCAGCCTCCATACCAGGCTGTGATGCAACCAGTCCGAATCTCTTCACTGTACATCTATGGAAATTTGTAAAGGTCTTTGTGACACACCAAATCTCCTCAAACTCTGAATGAAGTGAGCCACTGGTGTGCCTTTTGCATTTAGAGATATGTGCTTAGATTGTAGCAAGGGGCTGACATGGGAGAAAGTGGTCTGCAACATGTTACTTCGAGAAAGGGCAACATAAAATGTAATATTATCTATAAATGGAATATTGGACTTAATTTGCTTATGCTTGAATCTAGGTTCACTGTTGTGCTGGAAAGGCCTGAGAGTGTTAGAGTGGTGATCTGATCTGACCTTCAGAAGGTGCAACACTGGTGGGGATGGAGAACCACAGGAGTCCTGGGATGTGTCAGAACAAAGGGACCTTGGATTACATTGATGATAAAGACACTGAATAAATCCATGTTCATTGCCACCCTTTACTTTGCATCCTGTATTGTAAATTATGAAGTTAATCTCCAAATATTTTCAGGAACTTTTTCAAAACAGATACACAATGCTAAAAAAAAAGATGAAACCTGTGAAATATAGAATGAATAGATGAGTGAAATAGTCAACTTCTTCATTGCAATTACAAAAAAAATTGTATTATTGATTGTTCTGATATGGTGATATAGCATTAGTTGAGTAGCAAAAAACAGTGCTTGAAGAACTCATTGGGTCAAGCAGTACCTGTCAAGGGAACCCTTCCTCAAAATGTCAATTATCCATTTCTCTCCACACATTATGCTGGACCTGCTGAGTTACTCAAGCATTTCCTTGTTTGCTTTTGGTTCCCACAACTGCAGACTCTCGTGTCTCTATTTTAAATGAGTAGCAGCTCTGTTACAAGGGAGCTCTATATAGAGCCCACAACTTTCTTTCCTAATCAAAATTGCTCTACTGCTTTCTTTATTCAAAGCTGTGAGCATCCCACTTTAAAGATCATGTCTTTTGAAAGAAGTAGCAATTGAGGTCACATGACAAAGTCTAGTTAACAGCAAAGAAAGGCCCTTTTAAAAACTGTAAACCAAATATGTCCAATTGATTCTCTGGTCAGGATTTTCCATCAAGACCTGATGCATGTTATGGACATGCCATCTATTACAAGTTATGTGCATCTGGTGTAGGTTAGAGTAGCTAATATGCAAGGAATGTGCAGTATAGTGCACTGTGGTAAAGTGAATAATACTGTATATTGCAGTGTATCTGGTAAAGATTTCCATCTTGGAAAGTATATCTGCTGCTAGTTACATGCTCTTTGTTGTACTAGTACTAATAATGAATATTTTATAGTGAATCTCATCCAGGCAATCTTTATAGAGTACATTGAACTTAATGAATATATTTATGGTTTAACAAATCTAATTCATGAAATATGCAAACATTATAGTGGGTCTAGTACAAGTAATGCATATTTGTGGAGTAAAATCTGGTTCAGATAATGTACATATATAGCACAAATAATGTATACAGTACTGAAGATCAAATTGTAAGCAATATCCATAGGTTAATGTATCTGTTGCACATGATGTGTCTAAAGTATTGTGGGTGTGGCCCAGTGAAATTATATTGACATGAAATGTGTTTATAGTAGATTGAAAATTATCTATTTAGTTTGGAAGAGTTGTGGACACTTCTGTTGAGATCTTCCAAAATTTCCTAACCTCCGGGAAGATACCAATGGAGCAGTACTACTAGCCTCACTATTCAAAAATGGAAGGAGACCAAAAGCATAAAACTGTAGGCTAGTTAGTTTGGCCTCAGTCATTGGGAAATGCTGGAGTAGGAAATTTTGAAAGTTGTGAGACAAAGGGAATCAATGTGTTTTTGTGAAGGAGAAAAACTTATTAGTTATATAAAGACTTGGGTACAGTGGTACCGTTTAATGCTTCAGCCTAATAATTCCAGGCAACTGGGTTCATCCTGACCTGGCATGGTGTCTTTTCTCCCTGTGGTATCTGGTTACCATCAGATGGTCAAGTTTCCTCCTACATCCAAAAGGAGTGGTAGCTTAGACTGCCACTGAACTTCAGTAAAGTTAAGTGTCGAAAGAACCAAACGGGTTGTTGGGCATGTGCAATAGAATAACTTGCAGGGCTGCAGGAGAGAAGAGAGGTATATGAAACTGATGATAATTGGCATGGACCAAATGAGCTAACTAGCGTTCTTCTGTATCTTAATAGGTAACTACTCAATAATTTTTGGTAATTTATCAGCATGATCAGAGTGGCTTACTAACAAAAATCCTGGATCAGGATAGTGGAATATTTTCAAAAAGACAAGTAGTGGGGCAGATCAGTGCTGAAGTCTCAACCATTTGACATCAATATCAATGATTTGGATGAGGAATCAAATTTTATGGTAATATAAAACAGGTGAGAAAGAAAGTGGTGAAGTGGGGACGGACTCAGCAAGGTTATCTCAGTAAAGATAAGTTAGGTGGGTGAAAATTTGGTAGACAGTGTAATAACCTGGCAAAATATAATGAGAGATTAACCTGGCAAAATGTAATGATAGATTAACACAAAAGACTCTGCAGATGCTGGAAATCCAGAGCAGCACACAAAATGCTGCAGATACTTAGAGGTCAGACAGCATCTAAATGTAAAGTGACCACTTTGTAAAGAATAGTAAAACTGCATAATGTTTAAAAGGAGTGAGAATACACGATATTCCAGTACAGCGAGATCTGGGTGTCCTCACATACGAAACACAAATTTAACAGGCCAATACAGCAAGTAATTAGGAAGGAAAATGAAACGTTAACTCTTATTGCAGAGCAATGATGAGACATCTGGTTTACTCCTTTTAAGGGAAGGTACAGTGGCATGCAAAAGTTTGGGCACCCCTGGTCAAAATTTCTGTTACTGTGAATAGCTAAGCGAGTAAAAGATGAACTGATTTCCAGAAGGCATAAAGTTAAAGATGACATATTTCTTTAATATTTTAAGCAAGAAAACTTTTTATTTCCATCTTTTACAGTTTCAAAATACAAAAAAAAAGGAAAAAGGCCCGAAGCAAAAGTTTGGGCACCCTGCATGTTCAGTACTTAGTAACACCCCCTTTGGCAAGTATCATAGCTTGTAAACGCTTTTTGTAGCTGGCTAAGAGTCTTTCAATTCTTGTTTGGGGGATTTTTGCCCATTCTTCCTTGCAAAAGGCTTCTAGTTCTGTGAGATTCTTGGGCCATCTTGCATGCACTGCTCTTTTGAGGTCTATCCACATTTCTCGATGATGTTTAGGTCAGGGGACTGTGAGGGCCATGGCAAAACCTTCAGCTTGCGCCTCTTGAGGTAGTCCATTGTGAATTTTGAGGTGTGTTTAGGTTCATTATCCTGTTGTAGAAGCCATCCTCTTTTCATCTTCGGCTTTTTTACAGACGGTATGATGTTTGCTTCCAGAATTTGCTGGTATTTAATTAAATTCATTCTTCCCTCTACCAGTAAATGTTCCCCGTGCCACTGGCTGCAACACAGGCCCAAAGCATGATCAATCCACCCCCGTGCTTGACAGTTGGAGAGGGGTTCTTTTCATGAAATTCTGCACCCTTTTTTCTCCAAACATACCTTTGCTCATTGCAGCCCAAAAGTTCTATTTTAACTTCATCGGTCCACAGGACTTGTTTCTAAAATGCATCAGGCTTATTTGGATGTTCCTTTGAATGTTCTGAATAGAACTTTTTGGCCGCAATGAGCAAAGGTATGTTTGGGGGAAAAAGGGTGCAGAATTTCTTGAAAAGAACCCCTCTCCAACTGTTAAACACAGGGGGTGGATTGATCATGCTTTGGGCCTGTGTTGCAGCCAGTGGCATGGGGAACATTTACTGGTAGAGGGAAGAATGAATTCAATTAAATACCAGCAAATTCTGGAAGCGAACATCACACCGTCTGTAAAAAAGCCGAAGTTGAAAAGAGGATGGCTTCTACAACAGGATAATGAACCTAAACACACCTCAAAATTCACAATGGACTACCTCAAGAGGCGCGAGCTGAAGGTTTTGCCATGGCCCTCACAGTCCCTTGACCTAAACGTCATCGAGAATCTGTGGATAGACCTCAAAACAGCAGTGCATGCAAGATGGCCCAAGAATCTCACAGAACTAGAAGGCTTTTGCAAGGAAGAATAGGTGAAAATCCCCCAAACAAGAACTGAAAGACTCTTAGCTGGCTACAAAAAGCAATTACAAGCTGTGATACTTGCCCAGAGGGGGTGTTATTAAGTACTGCCATGCAGGGTACCCAAACTTTTGCTTTGGGCCCTTTTCCTTTTTTGTTATTTTGAAACTGTAAAAGATGGAAATAAAGAAGTTTTCTTGCTTCAGATGTTAAAGAAATATGTCATCTTTAACTTTATGCCTTTTGGAAATCAGTTCATCTTTTACTCGCTTAGATATTCACAGTAACAGAAATTTTGACCAGGGATGCCCAAACTTTTGCATGCCACTGTATATTTGTACTGAAAACAATACATAGAAAGTAAGGTTGAATCCCATTAAGAAGGTGTTGTTTTCGAAAAAAAAATTAAGCCCCTTGGGCCTATAGTTATTGGTGTTGAGAAGAATGAATAGTACTTTAATTGAAACACATTTGATTCTCATGGAATTCGAAAAGGAAGAAGCTGAGATGATACTTCACCTTGTAGGAGTATCTTTGAACTGGAGGCATAATTTCTGTGGTAGTCTCTTTGACTTGAAGAACAGAAGGGATATTTTTATCTTGTATATGTTTAGAATTACCTATCCAAGAAACCTGTGGAGGCTGAGGTGTTAAAGAAATTCAGAGCTTAGATGGATGATTTATGAGCAACAAAAGAGTTTAAGTGGTTATGGGCAGTCAGCAGCAATGTGGACCTGAGCCCAGGATGTTATCGAATGGTTCAACAGGCTCGATGGGCTGTATGACTTATACCTACTTTTATTTCTATGTCTTGTGTCTGCTTCGGATACTGAGGATGTTCTTCATATGTCATCAGGTAAAGTGAATATAGCACAAGGCAGGTTATGTCTAAATAGTATATTGTACATAAAGGTAATCATTTGTGTATATGTTATCTCTTTGGTAATTTGTAGTAAAGTAGTGGGCCTGGTATACTGTATGTCATAATAGATAGATGACAGTGCAAGTATAAAACAGGTTGGATCTACTACAAAGTGCAAACCCCTTGGTCTAAGTCATGCTTGTGTATGTAATGTACAATGTGAACAACATGGACCATAAATATTCTAGTCCTCTTGAAGTAAATGCTCGCATTGCATTTTCCTTTCTCACCACCCACTCAATCTGCAAATTGACCTTTAGGGAATTCTGCATGAGGACTCCCAAGTCCCTTTGCACCTCAGGTTTTTGAATTTTATCTTCCAGACACTATTCCATCTGCCACTTATTTGCCCGTTCTCCTGATCTGTCTAAGCCTTTCAGTAGCCTCCCTGTTTCTTCAACATTACTTGCCCCTCCACCTACTTTTGAATCACCTGCAAACTTGGTCACAAAGCCATCAATTCCATCATTCAAATCAGTGACATGTAATGTAAAAAGAAACAGTCCAAATACTGACCCCTGTAGAACACTACTTGTAACCGGCAGCCAACCAGAAAATAGTCATAGTCATACTTTATTAACCCCGGGGGAAATTGGTTTTCATTACAGCTGCTCCATAAATAATAAATAGTAATAGAACCGTAAATAGTTAAATAGTAATATGTAAATTATGCCAGTAAATTATGAAATAAGTCCACGACCAGCCTATTGGCTCAGGGTGTCTGACCCTCCAAGGAAGGAGTTGTAAAGTTTGATGGCCTTTATTCCCACTCTTTGCCTCCTACCAATGTTCTATCCATGCTAATATCTTTCCTGTAATACCATAGGCTCTTGTTAACAGAATTATGTCAAATGCCTTCTTAAAAAATCCAAATGCACATCGGCCAATTCTCCTTTGTCTATCCTACTTGCTAGTTCCACAAAGAATTCCAACAGATTTGTCAGGCAAGATTTACCTTTGAGGAAACTATGGTGATTACGGCCTATTTTATCATTTGTTTCCAAGTACCCTGAAACCACATCCTTAACAATCAACTCCAACACCTTCCCAACCACTGAGGTCAGACTAACTGGTCTATAATTTCCTCTTTTCTACCTCTCCCCTTTTGAAGAATGGAATAACATTTGTAGTTTTCCAGTCCTCCAGAACCATTCCAGAATCCAGTGATTCTTGAAAGATCAATAATAATGCCTCCATAACCTTTTCAACCACCTCTTTCCAAACCCTGGGATGTAGACCATCTGGTCCATGTGATTTATCTACCTTCGGACCTTTCAGTTTCCCAAGCACCTTCTCTCTAGTAATGGCAACTTCACTCACTTCTGCTCCTGACACACTCGAACTTTCAGCATATTGCCATTGTTTTTCACAGTGAAGACAGTTGCAAAATACTTACTCACTTTGTCTGCCTTATTCCCAATTGCTACCTCTCCAACATCATTTTCCAGTGGTCTGATATCTACTCTTGCCTCTCTTTTACTCTTTATGTATCTGAAGAAACTTTTGGTATCCTCTTTAATATTACCTTCATATTCCATTTTTTTCCTCTCTATGAATTTTTGTTACTTCTATTAGTTTTTAAAATCTTCTCAATCCTCTAACTTCCCACTAATTTTAGCTGTATTATATCGTGTTGGCTTTGGCTTCCTCTGTCAGCCATGGTTGCATACTATTGCCTTTAGAATACCACCACTTCAACCATTGCTGCTCTGCTGTCATCCCTGCTGGTGTCTCCTTCCAATCAACTTAGCTCCTCTCTCATGCCTCTGTAATCCTCTCTACTCCACTGTAGTACCGATATATTTAATTGTCGTTTCTCCCTCTCAAATTGCCGGGTAAATTATATCATATTACGCTCACTTGCCCATAAGGGGTTCCTTTACCTTAAGCTCTCTAATCAATTCCAGTTCATCACCCAGTCCAGAATAGCTGATCCTGTAGTGGGCTCAATCACAAGCTCTTCTAAAAATCCTTATCATAGGCATTCTACAAATTCCACTGCCTGAGATCCAGCACCAATTTGATTTTCCCAATCTACCTGCATATTGAAATCCCACATGACTATCATAACATTGCCCTATTGACATACATTTCTATCTCTCATTGTAATTTGTAGCCCACATCTTTGCTACTGTTTGGTGTTCTGTATATAACTCCCATCAGAGTCTTTTTACGCTTGCAGTTTCTTAACTCCACCCTCAACAATTCCACACCTTCTGATCCTATATCATCTCTTTCTAAAGATTTGATTTCAGTTATTACCAGCAGAGCAACCACACTCCTCTGCCTGCCTGTTATTTCGATACAATGTGTAACCTTCAATGTTAACCTCACAGCTATAATCTTTCAGCCACAGTTCAGTGATGCCCACAACATCATACATGTCAATCTCTAACTGCTACAAGTTCAACCCTCTTATTCTGTATACTGTGTGCATTCAAATATAACAACTTCAGTCCTGTATTCCTCACCCTTTTCGATTTTTGTTCCCCTTTTACATAGCAACTCATTCTGCTAATTGCAATTTTGCCTTATGATCAGCCTGTCCTCTCACTACACACTGCCTCTATTTGTAAACCAACTACCCCATCCTCAGCCCTATCTCTCCAGTTCTCATGTCCCTGCCAATTTTGTCTAAAACCTAGTTAAAATAGATGAAATGCATAAATAGTTGTTCAGAAAATTGAACATTTTCATAGCAATGCATATTACAGCGAAGGATGTGATTTGGCAAATCATGTCATGCCAGTCAATTAAATTAATTACTTGTGCTAATGTAACCTCTCCCCACTTGCTGTTTATTGCCTCATTGATTAAAATTCTTCTGTGTACGTACATCTGCTGATGCTTCTGGACACATCTTCAGTGATGTTCCTGGAATCATCAGGTGTTTCGGGTCTTTCAACATCATACAACCTCCTCCAGGTGACCCAGCCGGGGCTGATCAGACCCCAGCTTGTGTCCAGATGGCTAGCTACTTATGACTCCATGGCTCCTCTGTTTTGAGCCACAGCCATCTTCAGGCCCTCTCTGCCGCATCGGTGGTACTGCGGATGGCTCTCCTCTTCCTATTACATCGAAGGATGTGATTTGGCAAATCGTGTCATGCCAGCCAATTAAATTAATTACTTGTGCTAATGTAACCTCTCCCCACTTGCTGTTTATTGCCTCATTGATTAAAATTCTTCAAGTAATCATTAGGATTCATTTTTAAACGCAATGAACTTTGGTGTTTGCTTTTTGTTTTTGGAGTAAGCCACTTTTAATGCACTATCATTTTCACTTTCTCTTGTATCCCTTGAGCATTTCCTTTCCAGATGTATTCAAACACCTTGTTGAAATCGATAGAACTCCAGCATTGGTCTTCCTTGGTAAAAATGTTTTTGTTAATCAGAGATGACATTCCCTTAACAAATTCTTGCTGATTTCCTGGTGTCCTGATATTCTTGTTTCCATTAATTTTCCCGGCACCTCTGCTGGGTTAACTGACTTTTGATTCATTCTTTTTCAACATTTGCAATCTTCCAATCCTTTGACATGACTCCGGTAGTCAGAGTGTTAGCCACACAATTGTAGCCAAGAGTAATGGCAGCACCTGTTAACCTATGCGTAATGTACTGTACGTACTGCTGCAGCAAAGAGCCAGGTTTTGTGGCATTTATTCCCTTGGTATATATCATTGTGACAGTTAAACCTGATTTTGAGCTCGAGCTCAAACTTGACCACACTATTCTCATTCTTACTTTCTTTAAGATCCTGGGATATGTTTTTACCTGGGACTTAATTTCTGTTATGATTATTGATCTATTAATGTGTCCTTTCTACATGTTTATCATGTGTAATACTTGTCATTCTTCCTCAATATTTGTGTCAAACAATTTTTCCATAAAGTTGTACAGAATAGTAATTTGTAACTTGACACACCGAGTTTCCTTTGCCTGTAGGTCTCATTCCAATGTTATAATACTTCTTTGCTTTGTTATTTTATTTCACATATTTTATGGAATATCATTTTTATGCAGTATTTTTGCCTTCCTAGTTTCCTTTCTATTTTCACTTCTACTTATATTGGTATTTGTTGTAATCTCTTTTTTTCACCTTCTGTGCCCTGGTATCCATTTTGACCAGATAAATTGAGTTTTCTAAAGTGATCTTAATGGGGACGATCACCATCTTTTCCTTAGATGCTTCCCACTGCTCAAACTGGTTTACATCCACAGTCTACTTTTTATGAGTAACCCTGTATAATTGTCAATACCAAAATTTATAGTTATACTTGTAACACAGAAGGTCGCATTTGGCCCTTAAGCAGAACGATCCCATCAGTCCCATTTGTCTCTTCCCTTTGATAATGTCAGCAACTTGTATGCCCATACACCTCCTTGATTTGTTCCTGCAACTTATCCACATATAGGGTTATTTACATAGTCAATTAACATGCCTGTATATCTTTGCTATGTGGGTTAAAATTGAAGTCCCTAGCGAAAACGTGTGGTCACAGGGAGAATGTGCAGACTTCACATAGACAGCACTCAGGGTCAAGACAAAATCTAGTCCCAGGAGCTGTGAGGCAGCAATGCTAACTCCCATGCTGCTTGGTTACTTTTGTTCTGTTTTTTAGTTATGCTAGATCAAACCAAATTGTGATGTCTGCCTCTAAAATGCTTTCCCATTGCCATCTTCTTCATTTGTAGACTTGTTCTCAAAAGTCCCATTTCAAGAACTTTACGTTTTCTAATCCTCTTACCACTGTTATTGTCACAGCTATTGTTAGGATAGCTGAAATACCTCGTTATGTTATGCCTTAGTGTGAAGTACAAAAATAACTGACCAAAATATTAGCTCTCTTTTCTCCCTCTGACTACTTGTGGGCTTGTAACACTCCGAGCACTATTACCTCTTTCCTCGTTCCTCATTTCAACCTATACTACTTCTTTGTTTGATCTTTTCAACAAAACATCTCCTTTCAGGTGCAATTGTTTCCATTATCCATGATGCTGCAACCATTCCCACTTTCCCCCCCTGTCTTCTGTGAAAACTTTACCAAGAAGAATGTTGAACTGCCAGTCTTCATCTTTAAGCAACAATCAGCAGCTGGGGGGATCTCAGCAGATTGAGTGGCATCTGTGTGGGGAGGCGGGGGGATAGTGTTCTGAAACCCTGCTGGACTGAAAGTGACGAGGGAAGTTGGCCGGTATAAAGGGGGGGAAGCATTGAGATGAGGGCATGAGGGCCAGTCAATGATTGATGGCTAAGGAGGGAGGTCAATACAGTAATACCTTTTGCCCCACAGATGCTGCTTGACCCACTGATTTCCTGCAACAGATTGTTTATCGCTACAGATTCTAGCGTCTGCAGCCTCTTGGGCCTCTTGGTCAACTTAGTCATATTTCAACAAAAGGTTTCAAGAATATTTCAACAGGTTATTAATGTTTCTTTCCCCTCAAATGCACCCAATCTATGTGTTTTCAGCAGTTTGTTTTTATTTCAAATTTTGTTTCCTTTACTCAATCTTTGTTTCCCTTGCCTTACAAATTTATTAGATCCATATCTTCTACATCCACTTTTGCCCCTTTCCTTTCAGAAGCTGCTTTCAGGTTCTCACCTCCACTCTGCAACAACACTACCAGGATATTGGCCAACTCCTGTGGACTTGCAACCCAGTCTTTTGTACAGATCCACAGCCAGATGGTGCTCAGCACTCAAAAGCCTCCCGCTTGCTCCACACAGCCAATTTAGACTAATGCCGCATTGTATCAGTCATCATGGTTAGTGAGGTCCTGTTTTTTCAAAATCTCCGTCCTGGTTTCCTGTACCCTGCATGCAAGGCCTGATTCTCAATTGTAGCCCATGACCTTTGACTTTTCACCCACCCTTCTCAGAGAGTTGTGCATTTGCTCAGTTATCTCCTCAACCTTGCCACAATGGAGGTAGCATCTGAAATGCCATCTTTGGCTATTGAATCTCCAAACCATCAGTTTGTTCTACCACCATCCTGTAATTAGATTTCACATAGTGCCACAGATGTAACTCCAGCTGGAATCCCTTGGTGAACCAAAACTTTGTCCCAAGGTCATAAGTGATCCTGATTTAGACTGGCTGACCAGTTTCTAACTTCCCTTGTCCCAATGAAAGACTGACTCAAAACATTAACTTTGTTTCTCTCTCCACAGGTATTGTCTGGCTTACTGACTATTTCAGTGATGTTTTTATTTCAGATTTGCATCATCATTTCTTTTGCATTACAGTTACTTTTCACCTGCTAATTAGCCTCACAGTTGCACTTTAGTGAATTAGGGTCCAGAATCAAATACTGTACTCCAGTTGACAACACTTCCTGCAAATGTATTTGTCCTTTTCAAGGAAGGTGTGTTTTATTTCCCAGTGCATTGATTTTGCATCGAGTAGACAGGAGAACTCTACTGTCTTCCTTTTGTGTTTTTCAAAAAACAGCTCACTAACAATACTTTAGTTCATTAATATAAAACTTCAGCAGTTCTATCCAGGTATGTGTGTATTGTATAACGTAACTGCTCATTGTGGGGTGTCTTTTCCTGGTAAATGTTTATTGCATTGTGTATCTTATGCAGGAAATAGCATTCCTATGTTCTGAAACAATATATTCTGATTTTCTTTTGAAGCTTGCCGAGTCTTAGGCCACTGCTGGATGTCAATTATTTGCCACTGACTGATATGCGAATAGCTCGTACTTTCTGTTTCACCAATAATGGGCAAGCTCTGTATTTGGTTTCCCCCACTGAGATCCAACGTATCACCTACAGTCAAGGAACATGTGAGAATTTACAGGTAAGAATCATTAAAGTTTGTTACAATGCTTAAGCACTGAAAGTGATCTTTACATTAGAAAAAGATAACACTTTTGTATTTGAGGATCCTCTTGGAAAGAGTGATCTCAGTATGATTGAATTTCTCATACAAATGGGGGTGTAACAGTTCAACCAGTGCATTATGCCTAAATAAGGAAGTCTACAATGGGATGAGGGAGAAGCTGGCTTGCATAGATTGGGGATGTAGGCTGCGTGGTGTGACAGTTAAACAGTGGAAGACTTTCAAAGTACATTTATTATCAAAGTATGTATACAGTATACAACCTTGAGATCCATCTTGTAGGCAGCCACAAAACAGAAGCACAATAGAACCCATTGTTGTAGCATGGATGAAATCACCAGAAAGACAGAGTCGCTGGTAGATACAAAGTAGCTTCTTTATTCGACACAACAAGGTACAGCAAGCATCAAACGGACAGAGGCGCTTTTGGTGGAAAGGTCTGCTAGCCCAATGTGGGCTCGATATTTATATGCTAAACACAAAAGGCAATCACTACTTACAAAGTTATAGTTAATGCATAGACAATGCTTCCTTTTGAAGCTACATACAAAACATCACACCTTCTGACTTTATCCTTTCCTTCCAACACCAGCATGTCTAGGTTGGTACTCACAGCCTTTAGGAGTGTAAGTCAAATCCACAATACATTTATTTGGTATTTTACGTGCTAACATAGAGGACAATTAATATTTATAAAGTATGAATAAGGCTGTCTTCAAAACTACAGCATCTGGTCAAACTACGGCATCAGCACCGTCTGGTATTCACTGCTTTTAGGAAATGCATTGTTGTGAACTCAATCCACAATACTTTGTCAAATAGAAGATTGGTGGCCAGGGTTATTTAAGTGTAAATAAATCATCTACCCAAAAACTCACTCTAATAGTCCCTCCTCTTGGCCCTCCTGGACAAAAATTAAATTTGTACCAGTATAGGCCAACTTATGAGCACCTGCTCAAATAGGGCAACAAAAATGCCCTGTCTCAAAATCCGCCCCCCCCCACCCAGTTTTACGTACTTCGATATCTATCCTAGCATTCCCTAATTGCTACCTACCAAATGTTAAGCAGAGAGGCTGTTCCAAGTCCTTAGAAATGCAGCTCCTTTCACGTGCCTGTCGGCTGTTTCCCTGCAGGCTGCCTGCAGCTTAATCACATTCCTTTGTCTTCAGCCCTTTATCCTCTGGTCACTGAAACTCTCCTTCCAGGAACACCTACAGGCTGTCTCATCAATGTATAGGAAGGGGTTGGGGTGGCCTCTATGTAAACGTCTGCAAGGACCTCTCCCCGGTGGCACCCCTTTCTGAACTGTCCACCACTGCCCAACTGCTAAAAAGGGCCCAGCTCCTCAGACTGGGGGTGACTGTTTCCAGCTGCCGTGTGCAGTCTGAAATGCCATCGAAGTGGTGGAACTTGCAGTCTCTGCTTTAACTTAAAAATTTCTCCCCATCTATTTCCCAATAATTTTCTATTCTATGCTATAAAATTAATCATCTACCTTCAACAACCAGCCTTCTTTACAGAGCACCATCATCGTCACACTTTAGCAGGCTATTCATGGCTTTCCAACATGCTCTCAGTGTCTTCTGCCATGCTCTCGGTGTTTTCTGCCTTTGCGTTTTCTCCGGGTATGTTTTCATCTGCTGTGGTCAGGTCTGGCATGACCGGCTGGTGTTCCTCTCTTAGGTTCTCTGTAATTACTTGGTTACTGGGTACACTTGGTTCCCCGCTCTGTCTGTGGGAGCAACAAGAGGGTGAGTCGTATGCTTTAACCTGGGCCTAGTGTTTCCACTGGCTGCCTCGCCGAGTCTACACACAGACACACGCATCATTCGTTAAGAGTACCGTCTGTGGTCCTATCCACTTGGGGGCTAACCTGGCTTTTCCGGCAGCACTCTCACCATAACTTGGTCGCCGGGCTGTGTAAGGACTATCCCCTCTCTCTCTCTCTGATCAGCAATTTGCTGCTGTTATTTCACTCGGTCCTTCAACATTTTAAGTTGGTTACAAAGGTCTTTCACATATTGGGTCATTCTATCCCTGTAAGCCCCAGGCTCCCCACAACCCGTAATTACCCCATAAGGGAGTCGCATTGCTTGCCCCATCAATAATTCGTAGGGGCTGAGATCCAACGTGTGGTTTGGGGTTGCGCGCAATCTCATCAGGATTCCTGGTAATACATCAACCCATGTCTTTCCTGTCTCAGCTATAGCTTTGGCTAACGCATTCTTGATTGTTCAGTTCATCCTTTCTACCATCCCGGAACTCTGGGGATGGTAAGGTACGTGGAATCGTTGTCAAATCCCTAGCAGTCGGCACATTTCCTTCATCATTTTCCTTGTGAAATGTGCTCCCTGATCTGAATCCACCTGAACTGGGGTTCCCCACCTTGGGAGGATTTCCTGAACTAGGATCCATGCAGTGGTGCGGGCGGTGCAGTCCCTTGTTGGGAAAGCCTCTACCCACTGGGTGAAGTGATCCATGATTACTAGACTAACTCCTCCCCCTACTTTTTGGCAGGGGCCCTGTGAAGTCCATCTGGATGTTTTCCCAGGGTCCCCTCGGCTGGGAAAACTTTATGTTCTGGAGTGGCCGCAGTCTCTCCGAGTATCCCCTAGTGTTTTTGTTCCTTCACTATACCCTGAACAATGGTCAGTGTGTCAGTTTGTATAGGGTCCTGCTTAGGGGGTTTATACAGACCCTCCTCTATTTTAACTGGGTTTATCTTTACTTGACCACAATCTTGCTTATGTGTAGCCCACACTGCTGGGAACTGCTGACAAGGTAACCCATAGACACCAACCTGGCTCCAGTCTCTAATGATCGGGGCAGCTGCGCCTATGCTAGCCAGGCTGTGTATTCTGTTGGTTGTGTGCGTTCACTGCCCCTGACTTGTCCATATTATTTCTCCTTTTCCTGAATGTATAACAGCTCCTGCTTCCCTTAGAATATCTATTCCAAGGATCGTGCCCTCATTATTTGGACATACCCAGAAATACACTGGAAGCTGCACTCCCCCGATTTCTAGTATTTGTGACTCACTTCTTTCTGCTTTTACTGTTTTCCCTCCTACACCCCTGATATAACTGGCCTGTCCAGTTGTTGGTAAGGGTAAGTCTGTTATTGATACCGATGCCCGTGTCCACTAACATACTGCATTGCCGTTCCCCCTAACAATGCTATTGTGTACATCCGTGGGTCACCAGCGCTGGCAGTGGAGCCCGCTGCCACATCTTTTTCTGCCCTAAGAGGCACCATTACTAGCTCTTTGATCTGATCGACAGACTGGTTACTGATGGGCTGAGTGGCTGGGTGTCTGCCATGACCTTCACCTGGGTTTTCCCCCTCCCTTTTGGACACTGTCTCCAGCCATGTCCTGATAGGCCACAGCTGTAGTACATCAACTCCTTCACTGCCTTATACCTGGTCCAGCAGTCCTTTGCTAGGTGCCCTGGCTGCTGGCAAGCAAAACAAACTCTCCAGGACATCACAGCATCTGCATGCACTATACCGACTTTACGATTTCTCTTGCCTTTTCTTTGGTCTATCTCCCTGGTCCATGAAACTATCGTAGTTGGACCCTACCGTTATGCCTAAATCTAAAACCTCCTGGTGGGCTGAGCTCAGGCCTTCCTTCAGCATTTTTAGGAAGGCTGGGATGTCCCCCCCTGGATTATCCAACCTTGAATACTCCTCATATGCTC
Organism: Mobula hypostoma; assembly: GCF_963921235.1. NCBI lineage: Eukaryota > Metazoa > Chordata > Chondrichthyes > Myliobatiformes > Myliobatidae > Mobula > Mobula hypostoma. The sequence continues at coordinate 90,521,178 of NC_086104.1, read as the reverse complement.
TATATTTACGCTCTGCATAATCCATGGCTGTCTCGTCAGCTTTTTGAATCACCGCCATTATCATTCCCCAGCTACTCTCGCCTCCCCCCAGCCGCTGCCTCACTTACCCTTTAAAAGAGCGATATCTTTCTTCATTACTGGCACTCCTGGTAGTTGCCCATGTACCATCCCGCACCCCTTGGGCCATCCTGTCCCACATATTCCTCGGGCACTTCGCTTTTACCAACACATGTATATCTTTAGGGTGCATTTGGTGAATTTCAACCATTTCCTCGAGCTTACGCCAGAATTCTGAATTCCCACAGGCGACTTTAAGTGAGGGAAACTCAGACAAGATGCTCTGTTTCTCCCCGGGGTGAAGGGTTTATGAATAGTTGTAATCAAGGTCAAAGGCTGGCTTGGATCATCAGGGTTCTCAACCTGACGTTGCCTGACCTCAATAAGTGCCATTCTGGTAGATCTATCTGGGTAAAACCTCTCCCTGAGATATCCCCACACTAATGCCCAGACTACGCAAAATATAAAAGACGGGTAGCAGTTAAACAGTACATATTTAAAACCACAGAGTATGTATTCCACTATCTGCCACTTTTTGGTACCTGAACTCATGATGCCTGCTGTATTCCTTTCCATCACACCTGCAAACACGTACACTAAAATGCAGCTTCCGGAACGAGTATACACGCCCCTACTCTGGCGTCTTGAATCGTACCGTCGGTTACCACCTTTCGCAATTGGTGGTCCAAGTTAACCAAGTTAACTTGTAAAGATTCCTCACTTACATAAACACACATGCACACGCACACACTACTTTTATATCTACCAGTTCAGCTCTCCGCGTTCATGATACCTCATTTTCCCGTGTACCACCGACCGAACAGATCCAAGTATGAGTGTTATTTTAGAAAAATACTCACCAACTTAGACTGCTAGGGACACTGGCCACACGATGGGTCACGAAGTATCCCACTCCTGACACCAAAAGTTGTAGCGTGGATGAAATCACTGGACAGACAGAGTCACTGGTAGATACAAAGCAGCTTCTTTATTTGACACAAGAAGGTACAACAGACATCATACAGACGGAGACACTTTCGATGGAAAGGTCTGCTAGCCCAATAGAAACATAGAAAATAGGTGCAGGAGTAGGCCATTTGTCCCTTCGAGCCTGCACCGCCATTCAGTACGATCATGGCTGATCATCCAACTCATAACCCTGTATCTGCCTTCTCTCCATACCCCCTGATCCCTTCAGTCACAAGGGCCATATCTAACTCCCTCTTAAATATAGCCAATGAACTGGCCTCAACTGTTTCCTGTGGCAGAGAATTCCACAGATTCACCACTCTCTGTGTGAAGAAGGTTTTCCCTAATCTCAGTCCTAAAAGGCTTCCCCTTTATCCTTAAACTGTGACCCCTCGTTCTGGAACAATCTTCCTGCATCTAGCCTGTCCAATCCTTTTAGGATTTTATACGTTTCAATCAGATCCCCCCCTCAATCTTCTAAATTCCAGAGAGTACAAGCCTAGTTCATCCAGTCTTTCATCATATGAAAGTCCTGCCATCCCAGGAATCAATCTGGTGAACCTTCTTTGTACTGCCTCTATGGCAAGAATGTCTTTCCTCAGATTAGGGGACCAAAACTGCACACAATACTCCAGGTGTGGTCTCACCAAGGCCTTGTACAACTGCAGTAGTATCTCCCTGCTCCTGTACTGGAATCCTCTTACTATGAATGCCAGCATACCATTCGCCTTTTTCACCACCTGCTGTACCTGCATGCCCACTTTCAATGACTGGTGTACAATGACACCCAGGTCTTGTTGCACCTCCCCTTTTCCTAATCGACCACCATTCAGATAATAATCTGTTTTCCTGTTCTTGCCACCAAAGTGGATAACCTCACATTTATTCACATTAAATTGCATCTGCCATGAATTTGCCCACTCACCTAACCTGTCCAAGTCACCCTACATCCTCTTAGCATCCTCCTCACAGCTAACACTGCCGCCCAGCTTCGTGTCATCCACAAACTTGGAGATGCTGCATTTAGTTCCCTCGTCTTAAGTCATTAATATATATTGTAAACATCTGGGGTCCCAGCACTGAGCCTTGCGGTACCCCATTTGTCACTGCCTGCCATTCTGAAAAGGTCCCAATGTGAGCTCGATACTTATATGCTAAACACAAAAGGCAATCACTACTTACAAAGTTATAGATAATGCATAGACAATGCTTCCAAAAACTTACTCTAACACCCATTTGAATAAAAACCCACAAAAGAGCTTCAAACACCCAATCTGTGTTGGGGTGGGGGGAGAAGTGAACAAATTGTGCAAACAATGCAAAGTAAATAAATAATATTAACCACAGCGTCCCTGAAAGTAAGTCCACAGCCATAGAGCTACTGAGGCCATTGCAGCCTGCCCAGGAGTCCAGTGGTTGCAGGTCACAGCTGTGGATTCTGTTCAACATTGTGCTGGTGGCTGCAGGCCACAGCTGCAAAGTGAGTTCAGTACTGAAGCACGTTGATCAAATCGCGCAAATAGTAAATAAAAATAAACAAAACCACAAGGAGCATGATCTGCAGAGTCGCCAGAAGTGAGTCGATAGATGTGGAGTGTGTTCAGCGCTGTGGTAAGTGAAGCCCATCCAGTACAAGTCCAAGACTCCCATACCTTCCGCCCACTGGCAACAGTGAGAAGAGTTCGGTCAAATGCAGGCATGCAGTGCTGAATACCTATTCATTTTTGGCTCTTGTCCTTGTTGATTTTAATCTTGCTCAATGCTTTAATCAGCACAGAGTAACAGAACTGACCATGAGTTAGTGTTCCACCATTAAGAATCAACATAGCCTCCACCCCCAGCAATGGACGTAGCTTCATTCTCTGCTGGCATACACACCAAATCCCCCAAGAGATCAAAGAATGCCAGGTCATTTATTCGGCTCAAAAATACATCTTTAAAAGGGAAATTACAGGTTGCAGTCAATCCCAGCTCAGAAGAAGAGGTGTATTTCGAAGAAGAGGAGTAACTAGTAGTTTTTTGAGCTGTCTGCAGAATGTCACTGTTGTTCACTGGTGCCATCTTTCTGGATTTTTCACAGTGCTCAACAGAAGTTAAAAGTAAAGGCAGTAAGAGTGGAGAGAGACAGCCTTGGAGAACTAAGGAAATGAAAGAATGCATCAAAGTAAAAGCTGATGCATACAAAGTAGCCAAAGGTAGTAGGAAACTGGAAGGTTGGGAAAACCTTAAAAAGCAACAAAGAATCAATAATCAAGCAATAAGGAAAGAGATGATAGATTATGAAAGTAAACTAGCACTAAATATAAGACTGTGAAAGTTTTTATAATTACATAAGTAGAAAAGGGTGGCTAAAGTGAATGCAGGTCCCTTGAGAGATGGGAAGGGGCGATTAATATTGGATAATGTGGAAATGGCCAAAGCCTTGAACAACTATGTGGTGTAGGTCTTCACAGTGAAGGACATATCTAACATACCAAAGGGAGATGTTATATATATGATTAGAGGTAAGGACTTCGATACAATTACTGCCACTAAGGACATAGTGATGAGCAAACTAGCAGGCCTAAAGGTAGACAAGTCCCCTGGTCCTGATGGGATGTATCCCAAGGTATTGAAAAATGATGCAAGTTATTATCACAGAATTCTCTGGCAGTTTCAAAGATAGCAAATGTCATGCCACTGTTTAATAAACAATGTAGGCAAAAGGCAGGTTACTATAGGCCAGTTAGCTTAATGTCTGTAGTCAGGAAAATGCGTGAAGCTGTTATTAAGGGAAAAATAGCAAGACATCTGTTTATAAGTTGTTAAGGTAGACCCCGCATGGATTCATGAAGGGCAGATCCTGTTTGAGAAACTTACTAGATTTCTTAAAGAATATAATGAGTGCAGTGGATAGAATGGAAGAGGTGAGTATAATATACTTGGATTCCCAGAAGGCATTCACTTGGAACAGAATTAGGCCATTCAGTCTGCTCTGCCATTCCATCACGGCTGATTTATTATCCCTCTCAAGCCTATTCTCTTGCTTTCTCCCTGTAACCTTTGGTATCCTTACTGATCAAGAACCTATCAACTTCTGCTTTAAATATACTCAGTGACGTGGCTTCTGAAGATGACTGTGGCAATGAATTTTGCATTAAGGTGGCACATTAAAGACTTATCCATAAGATAAAAAGATGCATGGAGTTGGGGTGATGTATTATAGAGTGGATAAAGGACTGGTTAACCAATAGAAGGAAGTGAGTTGGGATGAGTGCATGTTTCTCTGGTTGGCAGTCAGTGGTGAGTGGAGAGATTAGTGCTGGGCCTGCAAGTGCTCACTAAATACATTAACGATTTGGAAGAGCGGCTGAGTGTAGTGTATCTAAGTTTGCTAATGACACTAAATTGAGTGGAAAAGCAAATTGCACAGAGGATGCAGAGAGATATAGATAGATTAAGTGAGTAGGCAAGGGTCTGGGTGATGAAGTTCAATGTGGATAAATGCGAGGTCATCCATTTTGGAAGGAAAAATAGAGGATCAGATTATTATTTAAAAGGTGAAAGATTGCAGCATGCTGTTCACAGAGAGCTTGTGCGTGAATTGCAAAAGTTTGGCTTGCAGGTGCAGCAGATTATCGAGGAGGCAAATTGAATGTTGGCCATCATTGCTAGAGGGATTGAATTTGAGAGCAGGGAGGTTATCCTGCACCTGTACAGGGTACTGTTGAAGCCACTTCAGGAGTAGTGCATGCAGTTCTGATCTCCTTACTTGAAGGACATAATTACTTCGGAGGCGATGCAGAGGAGGTTCACGAGGTTGAATTGTGGGGTGATGGGGTTAACCTAGAAGGTGAGATTAAGTCACCTGGGACTATACTCACTGGAATTCAGATGAATGAAGGGAGATCTTATAGAAACATACAAAATTATGAAAAGGATAAATAAAATATAGGCAGAAAAGTTGTTTCAACTGGTAAGTGTGATGAGAAATATGCATCAAGATTTGGGAGAGAAGATTTAGGATGGCGATGATGAGAAACTGCTTTTCACAGAGTAGTGTATCTGTGGAATTCTCTAACTACTGAAGCAGTAAGGGCTACCTCATTAAATATACTGAAGACAATTAATTTTGCATAGCAGAGGAATTGAGGGCATGGGGAAGAGTAGGTAGATGGAGCTGAGTCCATGGCCAGATCTTATTGAATGGCAGAGCAGGCTCGTTGGACCAAATGGCCGACTCCACCAATTTCTTGTGTTCGGATGCTCATTTCACTCTTATCTCTTAATGTGCATGACATTATATCACATGGATCAGAAACATATTAAACAGTCTGTTTTTCTATGATATATACACAAAAACACACACACACACACACACACACACACACACAGCAACATTCACAAATCAATTAATTTTCTCGGGGACTTCCACCATTTGTCCATGCAGCACCATGCTTTCTCAAGAATACAAAGCAAAAGGATGCACTTCTGCATTATAGTGCAGGCAAAGATAATTCAGAAATCAGCCTTTTCTAATAACACTCTCCTCTCCTATCAGACTCTTTCTTCTCCAGCCCTTGACCATTCCCACCCACCTGCCTTCACTTATCACCTTCCAGCTAGCCTCTTTCCTGTCCCCTCAGCTTTTTATTCTGGCATCTTCCCTCTTTCTTTAGTCATGCAGAATGGTCTCAGCCTGAAATGTCAACTGTTTTTCATAGATACTGCCTGGCCTGAGTTCTTCCTGCATTATATGTGTATTACTTTGGATTTCCAGCATCTGCAGACTTTGTCTTGTATGTAAGTGAGTTGTTCACAGATCTCCCATTTTCTATTCTGTGGAAGAATGGACCTGCATGAGCAAGCAGTGGAGGTGCCCACTCGTGATTTTTGATGATGCAGTGTTCCCGGAGCTTTGTCTTCCTTTAGCTCTGACTTTGACTTGTTAGCTGTGCAGACTGGAAAATCTGAAATAAACCTATCGAATGATCAAGCTTTAGAATGCTGCTCAAAACTGACACACTGACCAAACATAATCTCAATATTTTCTTGTGTTTTGCTGAGCTATCAACAAGAATGTGCAATTTCCATTAGTAAGCACCTCAAGGGCTTACTCGGAGTATTTCTGAACAAGCAAAGCACATACCAAAAGCTTTACAGAGAGCTGGCTTTTAAAGTGTGTGTTGCATGAGCATTAAGGTGCAATCCCAGAGTTCAGCAGCTGAAGATATTGAGTGATTAAATATCTGGAATCCAAAAGAAGCGCCAATATCACTAGTTTTCGGAGGTAGACGATGATGGGCAGATGAGAACAAGTGAAGAAATTCAACAAAACCGAATATTGAAAAGCTGGATGTGTCAATTAATCTCCTCTTTTACCAGATATTTACATGGGAGCCTTTTCCACCATTTATATTTTCTTAAATTGTGCTTTCAATCCTAGGACTGCTTTTGTTAATTGTGGGTGGGTGATTCCAGCAACATGCCAGAAATTTGAAAGAGTTTAGAGAGCAGAAGTGAGTGTAGTCTCTCTTGGTAAAAAGGTGCTTGGAAAGCTGAAAGGTCTGAAAGTAGATAGGTCACCTGGACCAGATGAATTACACCCCATTGTTCTGGAAAAAGTAGTTGAAGAGATTATCTATGCATTAGTAATGATCTTTCAAGAATCATTAGATTCTGGAATGTTCCCAGAGGAATGGAAAATTGAAGTGTCCCTCCACACTTTAAGAAGAGAGAGGCAAAACACAGAAGTTATAAGTCAGTTAGGCTGATGTCAAATGTTGAAGTAATAAGGATAAGGTTTTTGGGTACTTGGAAACACGTGATAAAATGGGCCAAAGGCAGCCTGGCTTCCATAAGGAGAAATCTTGTCTGCCAAATCTGTTGGAATTCTTTGAGGAAGTAATAGGCAGGGGTAGACAAAATAGATTCAATTGATCTTATTTACTTGGACTTTCAAAAGGCCTTTGACAAGGTGCCGTACGTGATGCTGCTAAACAAGATAGAGCCTCTGATATTACAGGAAATATACTACCATGGATAGAAGATTGGCCGATCAGCAGAAGGCAAATAGTGGCAATAAACTGGGCCTTTACTGGTTGGCTGCCAGTGACTAATGGTATTCCACAGGGGATGGTGTTGGGCCTCCTCTTTTCACATTATATGGATGACAGAATTGATGGATTTGGGGCCAAGTTTGTAGATGATACAAAGATAGGAGGGGCAGATAATGTTGAGGAAACAGAGAGTGTGCAGAAGGACTTGCACAGATGAGGAGAATGGGCAAAGAGGTGATAGATGGAATGCAGCATAGAGATGTATATTGTCCTGCACTTTGGTACAAGGAATAAAGGTGGACTTTTCTAAATGGGTGTAAATTCAGAAATGAGAGCTACAAAAAACTTTTGGACTCCCAGTGCAGGAGTTTATAAAGGTTAACCTGCTGGTAGAGTCGGTAGTAAAGAAAACATGCAATGTTAAGCAACGCACACAAAATCCTGGAGGAACTCAGCAGGCCAGGCAGCATGTATGGAAAAAAGTATGTTTTGGGCTGAGGCCCTTCATCAGGCCTGGGGGGAAAAAAAGAAGGATATAATGCTGAGGCTCTAAAAGCCATTGGTCAGATTATATTTGGAGTATTGTGAGCAGTTTTGGACCCCCATATCCAATAGAACGAGCTATTCAAGTGCAAAAAGATTTGTTTGTTTTATCAACTACACAAAAGCATTTGATAAAGTGAAGCACAATAAGTTATTTGAAATATTACAGGAAACTCTAGATCTAGATTCAAAAGACCTCTGCCTAATCAGAAATCTGTACTGGGAACAAACTGCCGCTGTAAGAATAGATGGAGAAGTGAGTCAGTTTACGAAAACCAAGAGAAGCATTAGACAAGGGTATGTTTTCTCCCCTGATTTATTTAATGTGTACAGTAAAACAATATTACAAAAAATAAGAGACATCTTGGAAATCAGAGTTGGTGGTGAAAACATCAATAATTTCAGATATGGAGATGATACTGTGTTAATTGCAAGTACGGAGGAAGAACTACAAAACTTAATTGATACAGTTGTTGAAGAAAGTACAAAAATGGGTCTATCTATCAATTGCAAAAAGGTAGAATGTATGGTGATATCCAAAAAGAAGGAGAATCCTATCTGCAGGCTGAGAATAAACAGGGAAGACATAAAACAGGTTAAGAACTTTTGCTACTTAGGAAGCTGGGTGACATCAGATGGCAGGTGTGACATGGACATCAAAAGAAGAATAGGGATGGCAAAAGACACCTTTACGAGAATGAAGAGTATACTGACCAATATTAAACTAGGCATGACAACCTGCCTCAGAGTACTGAAATGTTACATTTATCCAGTTATGTTATATGGCTCAGAATGTTGGACAATATCTAGTAACATGAGGAAACGAATTGAAGCAGCAGAGATGTGGTTTTTGAGGAGGATACAAAGAATATCATGGACAAAACGAATATCTAACAAGGATGTCATGAACAGAGCAAACACAGAAAGAGGAATAATGTATGAGATCATGAAAAGGCAACATAACTTCATTGGACATATGATTAGGAAAGAAGAGTTAGAATGCACGGTAATTATGAGAAAGATTGAAGGGAAGAAAGCAAGAGGAAGACAAAGACAAGTGATGATGGAGACAGCAGCCAGAGAACTGGAAATGAATACCAATGAATTGATCCACTTGACCCAAAACAGGAGTGTGTGGGCCATGGCAGTCAAAGCTCAAACTGGGCATGGCACCTGATGATGATGATATCCAAGAAAGGATGTACTGGGGTTGGAGAGAGTCCAGAGGAGGCCTACAAGAATTTTAATCCCAGGAATGAAAGAGTTAATGTATGAGGAATGTTTGAAATCTCTGGGTCTGTACTCACTGGAGTTTAGAAAAATGAGGGAAGAGCTCATTGCTGAATATTGAAAGGCTTGGATAAAGTGGACAAAGGGAGAATGTTTCCAATAGTAGGAAAGTCTAGGACCAGAAGGCACAGTTTCAGAATAGAGGGGTGTCCCTGTGTCCCTTTTGAACAGAAATGAGGAAGAATTGCTTTAATCAGAGGGTTGTGAATCTGTGCAACTCATTGCCACAAACAGCTGTGGAGGCGCAAGTTATTGATATATTTAAAGCAGAGCTTGATAGGTTGTTGATTAGTAAGGGCATCAAAGATTATGGAGAGAAGGCAGGAGAATGGGTTTGAGAGAGAAATAAGCTGTGCTCAAATAGTAGAGTCAACTCATCGGGCCAAACAGCTTAATTCTACTCCTGTGTCATATAGTCTCATGGTGTTATCTAATGTCATGGGTTCTTCATAGCAACTTTGACTTAGAAGTCCATGCCTGAACTTCATCCAATACAAGCATCATTGAATACCATAGATCTTTCCCATAGCACACACCCCAACTGCTAAAGGCAATAAAGTTTTAAAAACCAAAATGTTGAAAATACACAGCAAGTCAGGCAGCATCTACGGAGAGATCAGTGGAGCTAAAGGTTCAAGTCAATTGCCTTGTTCAGGAGAAGGATCAGCAATCTGAAGTAGATGGATCAGATCAAGGCAGGATACTAGTTTTAAAGTTTTTAAATCTGATTATGCCTGAAATTAAAGGCTATTATTCAAATATTACAAGCAAATACTTCTAATGGCATTTAGCGTTTCTATCTGGTTACTAATTATATTTATGAAAGGTGAAAACCATGTACTGTTCTAATGGTATCTGGGGACATACTAAATCTTATACTTTAGTATCAGAGTTTGATGGCAATCCAGACTTGCACCGCATTAATGGTGATCAGGAACAGTGCAGACCTTACAGAACAGTAACGGGGACAATTCATTTCTCACACTGCATTAGTCGTGTTCACTCTTCAGTTGAAGTCTTGCCTGGCAGTTAATTTGTTTTCAGGGGACTTGGTCCAAATCTTGTGTCGCTGTAATAATGTTCAAAGTTTTAATTTGAACTTTGTGCATTAATTGCATTTAAACACTTTAGTGATACATATTCCACTCATAGTGCTCAAAGTTTACCTAAGGAAAAAGTCTCATTTTAGGTTGGTAGAATCAAGCAGTTTGCCATTATGACGGGTCTGAGTGCTAGATTCATTTCACCAACAAAGGAACAAGAAAAATGTAACATTTTATCTGTACTGCTGGTTCTTGTAAAAGCATAAAATAGTATTTCCAAATATATATTGTTTTTTGTTTTCTTCCAGGAAATGCTGGGAGAGCTTTTTACTCCTGTGGAAACACCTGAGGCTCCCAACAGGGGGTTCTTTAAAGGGTTGTTTGGTGGTGGTGCCCAGTCACTGGACAGGGAAGAACTTTGTAAGTACAATGGCATGATGACAAAATAAATAATGCACATAAATATTCATCCTTGAGTGTGTACTGTCAGTTGAATTGTCTAAAGTCTCTGGTGATTTCCTTTGTTTCAAGCAGGGAAAAATAGTAAGTCAATTGCCTGTACCCAGATTGATTAATATATAAGTTTTAAAGCAGAGATACAGAAAGAAACAAAAGTAGAAAAAGATCAGTGCCCTTAGCATTGTGTTTAAAATGAACTACCTTTGCAATTTCTGTCGGTTGAGTATATGGCTTCAGTTTTTGTAACTGTAGGCTCTGCTTTTGAGATTAAGTGGAGGAAAGAAAATGCAGACATTGTGAGAACAGGAAAACTCATTCAGGTACAGGATCTCTGGAAAGCCATCTCACGGACGAAGTGTCAATTCGGAGTTAAACTTGAACTTGACAGGATGCTCGACAGTTGTGGCAGGGCTTAAATGTTATCACTTCTTATTAAGTAAAATCAAGTGACAGAAACAACAACAGGGCTTCGCTTCCAGAAGAGCTGTAACCATCAAAATATGGAGGAACCATCACGAACTCTCATAGCCCCCAGTGATCCTGTGATTTCAGTTTCTGAGACCAGCATGTGAGCAGCCTTCAGAAGGGTGAACCCACAAAAAGTATCTGGCCCAGATAGGGTACCAGGCCAAGTACTAAAGATTTGTGCTGGTCAACTGGCTGGAGTGTTCACTAAGATCTTTAACCTTTCACTTCAGCAGTCTGAGCTTCCCACCTACTTCAAGCAGACTTCACATACTGCTGCCTCAGAAGAACATGTTAATTGCATTAAATACTATTGTCCAGCAACACATTGACAGTGATGAAATATTTAGAGAGGTTCATGATGCAACATGTCAGCTCCTGAGAAGCGACTTGGATCCACTCCCATTTGCCTACCAGAGCAACATCCACAACAAAGGTGCACACATCAGGATGCTCTTTATCGACTGCAGTTCGGCATTCAATACCATCATCCCCTCAAAACTAATCAATAAGCTTGAAGACCTGGTCTCAATACCGCCTTGTGCAAGTGGATCCTCTATTTTCTCACTTGCAAACCCCAGTCAGTTCAGTTCAGCAACAACGTTGCCTCCACAATCTCCACCAGCGCAGATACACCACAAAGCTCTACTTGCTTTGCCCTTATACTTTTGTGGCTAAGCACAACTCCAATGCCATATTCAAGTTTGATGATAGGCCAAATAGAAGGTGACAAATCAGCATATATGAAGGAGACTGCGAATCTGGCCGAGTGATGCCACAACAGCAGCCTCTCACTCTCAATGTCAGCAGAAACAAGGTGACTCCAGGAGGAGAAAACCAGAGGTCCATGAGCCAGTCCTCATCAGAGAATCAGGTGGAGAAGATCAGCAGCTTTAAATTCCTCAGGGTTATCATTACAGAGAACCTATCCTGGGCTCAGCATGTAAGCACAATTATGAAGAAAGCATTACAACACCTCTACTTGCTTAGGAGTTTGCAAAGATGCAGCATGACATCTAAAATTTTGACAGACGTTCTATAGATGTGTGGTAGATGTATATTGACTGGCTGCATTACAGCCTGGTATGAAAACACTAATGCCCTTGAAAAGAAAATCCTACATAAAGAAGTGGATATGGCCCAGTCCATCACGGGTAAAGCCATTCCCACCATTAAGCACATGTACATGAAGCATTGTCGCAGGAAAGTAGCATCCATCATCAAGGACCCCCACCACCCAGGACACACTCTCTTCTCACTGCTGCCATCAGGAGGAAGAAGGTACAGGAGCCTCAAAATTCACACCACCAGGTTCAGGATCAGTCATTACCCCTCAACCATCAGGCCAAAGGGGATAACTTCACTCAACTTTACTTGCCCCATTATTGAAATGTTCCCACAACCTTTGGGCTTGTTTTCAAGGGCTCCTCATCTCATATTCTTGATATTTAATGCTATTTATTTGTTACTATTTCTTTCTTTTTGTATTTGCAGTTTGTTATCTTTTGCACTCTGGTTGAACACCCAAGTTGGCGGGTCTTTCGTTGATTCTATTATGGTTATTATTCTATTATGGATTTATTGAGCATGCCACAAGAAATTGAATCTCGGGGTTGTATATGGTGACATATATGTACTTTAATAATAAATTTACTTTTAAATTTAAACATACAGTATATCTGAATGCATGTAGGATTGCAGTGACAAGAAAGGAGGAGAGTTGGTCCAATGTCAGGCTATATGAAATGGAAGCAGGAGTATATCCACTTAAGCCAGCTCTGGTGTTCAATGATGACTGATTAGATTGGGCTGTGTTCCACCTTCTTCCCTGATTCCCATAATTTTTGACTTCTCTGTAGTCCCAAAGACTTGAATATACCTAACAACTTGATCTACAACTTGACCTAGCTTGGAGAGTTCCAACAGTTCATGACCTAGAGAAGTGGTCACCCTAAATGGATATCATATCCTAAATTGTCGTGAACCTAGAATCCCTCCACTAAGGGAGTTACCTTCGCATCACCTATTTTGCAAACATTTATAGAATCTTGCATCCTTCAATATATCACTTGTGATTCTCAACTCCAATGTCTGTAGACCTAGCCTCCTTAATTCATTCCCATAAGATGCTCTTCATTTCTTGCAGCCATTCTCGGTACTGTCTCCACTGCATATGTGTAACTCCCCAACTACAGTTCTCCAAAGGCACATTTAATCATTGCAAGGCTTTCTTACTTTTATACACCATCCCTGTTTGACTCTACACCCCTTTCTGGGTGTTAGCCCTTTTTTCCCCACTGTCAATAAAACTGACCACAGGGAACCAAGTTGTTTCATCTTGGTCATTAATAAAAATAGTAAATAATTGAGGATTCAACACTGATCTGTGGGACACCCCATTTATTTGGGCTTCCCAAGCTGAAATTGATCCATTTATCTCAACAATGTTTTCAGTTAGTTAATTTTATAGCTGTGTCGATCCCATGAGCTCCTGCTTTATGCATTAATATGGTACTTCATGAAATTATTTTTGGAAATATAAATACATTGCTGTATTTTCCCTTAAATCCACTGTTAGTTTTTTAACCTCTGGTAGAGGAAGCAATGGTTAGCATGGAGGTATAAGGAAATAATGAGAGATAAGACAAAAGTATGAAGAGAATAGGATGGGATAAAATATGTATGAGTGCTTCTGATTTGGCAGCTTTTTCTTTCCCTTTTGACCAAATTTGATATAATACATTGACAAAAATACTGCTTAAAGGAACTATGAGCTAGGGTTAAATTTGTGGGTTGCTAGATGGCACGGGTTGGTGGGCCAGAAAGCTTGTTCTGCACTGCATTTCTAAAACAAAATATAAAAATAAATAAAAATATTGCCTCCGTCAGTATATCCCTTAGGATGGCTGGTCTGTCAACCGAAAATTCTGCCCTTGTTGAGTGAGTGATTTTCTAAGATCTGAATTTAGACCAGAATAGCATTCACATGACATAGATCACATGTGTTGAATTGGAGCCTCAAGATATTAGTAGTAAACATTGGATATGGAAACCATTTCATTCCCCAATACTCACAGCCACAACATAGATGGTAGAAAAAAATAGCTCTCTATGCTAAATTATTATACTAGATATATGTTTTGTATTATTTTAAAATATAATTTCTGAACATGACATTGCCATTTTCAAAACCAATTTACTTAATTTGACCTCAGGATTACATCTAATTTATCTTTTAAATGTTTTTTTTCTCCCTCCCCCTCCTGCACCAGTTGGTGAATCTGCAGCAGGGAAAGCCTCAAGGAGCCTGGCTCAGCACATTCCAGGGACTGGTGGAATTGAAGGGGTCAAAGGAGCAGCATCTGGTGTTGCGGGAGAGTTGGCTCGGGCCAGGATAGCACTTGATGAAAGAGGCCAGAAGCTGAGTGAGCTAGAAGAGCGAACGGCAGCCTTGTTATACAGTGCCGATACCTTCTCTAAACATGCTCATGAGGTAAGGTCTGTGTATTAGTGGCAAGAGTCTCCTCTTGTTATCTTTTGACTCATAGTTTTCCAAAGTTCGCAAAGGGAACTTGCAGATACTACACTTAAGTACTTTATTGTCTTCATGCTGTATGCATTCTGAGCTCATGGTCAGTGCATCTAAATGCAAATACTTTCTTTTTATTTTTTACTGGGAAATGCTGCCTTTTTTTCTCCCCCATCCTCTCAGTGAATTGATTGAATATTAAATACTCGGTGACATAAGACCTATCTCATCACTTAAGGAAAATACTAATTTTGTTTTCCTATTTCGTCTTGCATGATGTGAATTGTGTTGTGAAACTCCATCACTTGTCAGAATAGGTTTGTTTTTCTTCTCAGGGTGAGCTTTACCGTATACTTAAATCTCCATGTAAAATCTCTTTTAATCATAAATTCATTAATAAAAACAACTGACCTTGATCTTACCATGCTGTGCCGTCCCTGAATTCATCCATTTAAAAAATGGGCTTAATTACACAGCACCTTTCAAGATCCACGGCATTTTAATCACTTACAGTCAATGAAGTTCTGCTTGTAATCACAGATATTTTCTGGCAATGCAGTGGCCAATTCGTAAACAATACTGCAATGTAATAATGACTCTTAATATCTTGCAATCCCATCTCAATGTATTGAATTCTAGTCATTCCAAAGGCAATTTCAAACCCCAAATCTTTTCCTTCCTGTTTTTACTACTGAGTTTTACTGTTTTGGTTCACCTCTTTCATGAGAAGAGGTCAAATAAATTCCTACTATTCACTGCCTCTATCTGTAATCATGTTTTGCTTTTGTTGAATCTTATTTTGGAACATTCCCAGAACAATTTAGTTCCAACTTATTGAGAGACCAAAGAATGAGCCATCATGAGGCATTAAATAGTGTTATTGTGTTTCATCTGGGATCATTAAAAAAATGACTTTTGAGAGAAGGAATCAATTTTTGTCATAAATTTTATATTCTGCCTTCCGCCCACAGTTCTCCTTGAGAACTGCAAGGAATAATTTGAAAGGTGCTGCAGAATGCAGTGAAGAAGGGGAAGAGCTGAAAAAAGGACACAGGGGAAGCTGTTAATTATATGGTTCTACAGCTGGTTTAAAATCATGTTCAGAAGAAAACATGTTTGCCTCACCTTTAACCTTAGATGATTGAGAGTCTCAAAAGTCTGTTCCTGAAGTTATGTTTTTTATGTTTTCTTTTCAGATGATGTTAAAGTGCAAAGATAAGAAGTGGTACCAGTTTTGAACACCTTGATCCAACATCATTTAAATACTTCAGCTGGAAGGAGGTTATCCATAGATGATTCTCCCTCTTCATTTATTTCTGCAGGACAGGAGGTTCATCTTTGAGTATTGCTGTTTCCTAGCACAACTGATAAACTTTTTCCCTCGGTCACATTGCTTTAAACTGAGGAGGAAACTGAAAACTTGCAACCTGAAGATGTTTTCTACTGGAGCTGTGGGTTGGTGCACAGTGTGGGACCTGACCTGAGCAGGGAACAAGGGGCAGTGCTGGGTTTTATGTCTTATTTCACACGCCAAATGTTTTGTGCTGTTGTCTCTGGCAGTGTTTCACCCATAAAACTATAAATGTAATCCAGATGCCAGTAAATGCAAAACAAGAGGATAAATACGTGTAGCAAAGTATTGCATTGAAAATCCAAACAATGATTTACTTCTGGTTCAAGAAATTAATTTGCACATTATTAGTTCGGTGTACTGAGCTTGGTGATAACAGTTTGCAGTTTGTGTCTAACTCTGATCAGATAATTCTCATTTGTGTCTGATGCTAATTAGATAATGGTGTGTGTCCACTGGCTGGATACAGTGAGTTTAGGTGATGTTGTTTCGTAGTTAGTGCTGATTGATTGATACTGGTTTGTCTCTGGCAATAATGAATGATTTCATTTTCTGTCTAATACTGGTTGAATGAATAATGATTTGAGGTTTGGTTTTGTTTTAATTGACTATAGATGCAGTTCATTTTTTTTTAATAAGTAACCTGCCTGTGCAGTTACTCATTCAAAAAGCAGTTTGTAATTAGATTTTATTATGTAGCCCCACCTACTATTGACAATTGTCAATAATGCAAATCCTTTGAGCTATAGTAACAACTTTTTAAAATAAATTGACCATCACTGGTTTAGAGTCATGAAATAATTATACAAAATAAATTAAATCTCAATTATAGTATTATGGTGCCAGATTAAATATACATTATTTATTGTGCTAAATCCCAGCCTAGTTAACCAGATCTTGCTATATGAATTGTTACTGTTTGGTAGTCAAACATCTGTAGCATAGTTTGGAGTGCCATGGAAGTATTTTTTTACCCTTGTTCTTCAGGGAATAAATTGCAGACAACAACAAATTACTTTCCTGACAAACTATATTTGAAACCAAAGGGAAGGAGAGGGCATGTTGACATTGTTTATGGAATGAGAGAAAGTTGGATTGGTCTAATTGTTTGTTGCCAGAAAATTAGGCTGCAGTGGAATCTTACGTTTGCTTTTGAAAAATACCTAGTGCCACTGTAGACATGGAATATCCAACAGAATTTGGAACTTATTTTTATTAAGTAAAGACTAGTTCTGATTCCTGTTCAGTCACTGTACATTATTAGTGTATTGTCACATTCCATGTTGCAGTACATAAGATGTAATACTTTGGGATTAACCATATTTGAAGATTAATGGAATGCACTTGCAAAAGTTGATTATAACTGTTTCCCCTTTCTGTTTTTGTACATTTTTAAAAGTTCACCACCTCCAGTCACTTTGCTTTAGATGCAGTGCGTGTGTCTGTGTGTGTGTGTGTGTGTGTGTGTGTGTGTTTGTGTGTGTGTGTGTGAGAGAGAGATGTTTGCAGCCTTTCCTCTTCATGATCATTGCACATATTCAACTTGGGTCTTGTGAGAGAAATTGAAGGCTGAGAAAGAAAGATGCTGGCTTCCACAGAAACAGCTGTTCATTTAATAATGAAACCTAGACTTGATATTGGTGGAGTCCCACTGTCATAAGTGCCCACACAGTAGAACTATTCCTCACAAACCTCAGCAGCCACAGAGTCCAGATCAACGCAGCAAATTACTATGCTTTTAAAATGTAGGCTATTAGAAATTCACAGGAGTTTGTTTCATGATGAAATTCTAATCTGCAATCAATATAAAATGTTGATTGCCAAGAGCATGGTTGTCTTCAAGACAGAAATGTTTACTTGTGTTATCATTGTAGCCATGCTTTTCATGTTCAGATCTTTTGGGGTTTATTTTGTATGTCATTTACATTCCCTTTTGTTTACAGTGTATATTTTTTCTTCGTTTTTAGTATCTCATTGAAATCTGGAGCACCTCTTTTAGAGTGGCTGCTGCCTGGACTGTCCTCTCTCCCCTGATTATGATGGCACAATGCTCCTAACAAGGGGAGTTGTGCATGTGCAAGGGTCTTTATCCTCTTGATTAGCATTTCAGGATTTCTTTAATGAAACAAATTTCTTTTCAGCATATTTGAAAATATATAAATATGAAGTATATGTGTTGAGAAATATATTTCCTTAAATATGTTTTCATTGTAGGGTCTGTACTTCATTTCCTTGATCTTTTGATGGAAATGCACGAAATTTACTGCTGTTTGTGTGTTACCCGTGATGTGCATCAAGTCTCTCTGAGTGTTCTGTTAAATTAAAAGCTAATGAAGTTGAATTTGCTGAGTACTTCTGCCAAATTGTAATGTTTTTTCCTGAAAATTGTTTTTCTAAAAAAAAATTAAAATATCCAATCTAGCTGACAAATTTGAAAGTGTTTGTTTCCAAAGCACTTGATTCATAGTGTATTATACAGCCACAGACACACATGTGGCTTTGTAGTTTCATTACCTTTAAACCACCCTCTCCTCCCACCAGTCTTTTCCATCCAAGTGGATCAGACCTTGAACTTATCTGTCTTTGTTCTTGAGATGCAGGTGGCACTGACACAGCCCATTCCTTGGGTCTTGAGATTCTGCACCAACTGGGATCATTTTTATTCTTTTGATGGCATTATTTTTTTGTTAGCAAAAGTTTGTTTTATGAGTAAGAGGCTTTCAAGATCACTGAAAGGACACCACTGTGGATGCTGACTTGGTGTCATGTGTAGACCAGACCATAGGAGATTTAGAGCTCCTTCCCTGAAGAACTTGGGTTTTACAATTCATTGTTTATTACAGCTGCCATAAACAGAAAAAAAAATAGGAGCAGAATAAACCACCTAGCTCTACTTGCCTGCTTATCACCAATGCAATCATGGTTGATGGTATATTTCCAAACCAAATTTCCACTCTTTCCCTCTAATCGTGGATGTTTGTTGTGTCTAGAAATATGTCCATCTCCAGTGACCTGTCCTCAGCAATGCTCTACAGTAAAGGATTCAACAGCTTCTGAATGAAGTGACTGCTTCTCTTAACCATAAAGACACAATAGAAAATAATTTAGATGTTGATTTATCTAGCTCCTCAAGCCAGATCTGCCATTTAGTATGACCATGGCTGATTCCCCCCCCCACCTCAAAATTATCAGTCTATTTCTGTGAATTCTCAATAATCTAATTTGTCAAACTCAATTTCTTTTCCTGAAATCCACATCAACTTTGTCAAATCCCATTGATAGTTTCCAAGTGCACTATTACCTTGCCCTTTATAACAATGTGGTAAAAAGATAAAAGCTAATGTTAGGCAAACTGATTTGTAGTTTGTTTTTGTTTTATTTTAATAGTGGGGTTACATTTATCACTGGCCAGTCTACTCCATAATCTGATGTTCTGGAAAGTAGCAACCAATGCAGTCAGTATTTCCCTGGCTGTGTCCTTGAGTATTCTGCCACACAAAGTATCAAACCCCAGGGTTATTAATTTTTCCAACTGAATTTTATGACTAATACTGATTTCCTCAGGTTTCCTCACCCTAATATTTCTGCAAAGTTAATATTTCATGAAGACAGTGTCAAAGTATTTGATTCATTGCTTTGCAATTTCCCTGTTCTTTATTCAGAGTGCCTCCGTTTCTAACTGTAGTAAGTTGGGGAAGGGGGAGAAGGGGAGTATAAAAGACTTCACTAATCCATTTATATTATTTAAGTGGCAAACTTAACACCTTGGTCTTGAAAAATTAGACCCCTTCTTTTCAGCTTTGTCACCCCTACAAAATGTTCTTGTACCCAGTCCCATGACTGGAAAATTGCTAACCAAGAACAGTGAACTCAAGACCATTCTATATAATCAATAGTTCCATTTAATATCAGAGAATGTATACAATATACAACCTGAAATTCTTAGTCTCCACAGACATCTTTGAAACAGAAAACCCTCAAAAAATGAATGACCCAAAAAAAACATAGGAACCCCAAAGTCCTCTGCCCCCTCCAATGCACAAGCAGCACAAACACTGCTCCTCCCTCTTCACACTTCTAGCAGAAAGCATCAGCATTCCCCCCACCATGATCAAAAGCTAAATGTTCACTCCAACATTTTTGACATCCCTCAGGCACTCTCTCTCACTAACTGTTGTAGTGGGATTGTTACTAGCAGCTTTATCAAAAACTTTAAACATATTTAAAACAAAATTGTAAGGTTCAAATCTTGGTGAACTAATCCAAATTTATTGAATTTTCTTCTACAGTAATCAGAAAATTGCCAATGAAGTGCCTTTTTAAACAATAGTTCTGTAGATGAGTGAAATTCACCAATACAGGCACAGCTGCTGAGTCTTAAGCCTTTCAATCTATGACAACCATGTGACCTTTTTGTCCATCTATATCTACACTAATCCCATTTGTCTGTCATAAACTTTAATACTTTTTTTTGTGTCTGCCCAAATGTCTCATCTGGTAGCGAGTTCCGGTTATCAGCCACTCTGCATTTAAACAGAAACGTTCTCCTCTTCGCTCTCACATTAAACCTGTGCCCTATTGTTTTTGATACCCCTACCTTGGAGAGAAAGATTATGAATATTTACTTTATCAATGCCTATTATATATTTTATACACCTTTATCAAGCCTTTGGTGTAGGGGAAACAAAATGGCCCATCCGATCTGTCCCCATAACTAAAATTCTCCAGTCCAGATAGTGTCCTAGTGAGTGCCCTCTGCACTCTGTCCAGTGCATCCACATCCTACTGACAGTGTGGTGAAAAGAACTGCATAGGTACTCCAATTATGGTTTAAACAGCGATTTATAAAGTTGCAACATAACATCCAACTTTTATATTCTATGCCCTGACCTGTGAAGGCAAGCATGCTCTATGCTTTTTCACCACTTTATCTACCTATGTTAACACTTCAAGGGAACTGTGTACTGGAACCTAAGGATCATCTGTTCAGTAGTGTTCCTTAGTGTCCTACCATTTACTGTATATGTCTTACCCCCATTTTTATCTCTCACTTTTCAGAATTAAATAACATCTGTTAACTCTGACAATTTTCCAGCTGTTCTTCAGTATGTTGTAGCCTTAGACAATCTTACTTACTGTCCACATCAACATACCAACTTTGGTCATCTGTAGGCTTGCCTATCATAACTATTGTATTCATATTCAAGTCAATATATACCTCTATCAACAAGGGTCACTGGACTGATCTGGTGATATATTAGTCACAACATTTCCAATTGGGAAAGCATCCTACTACCACTACACTCTTCTTCCTATCACCAATCAACTTTGGATCCCATTAACCAATTTGCCTTGGATCCCTCAGCCTTAACCTTTAGGACTAGCATCTCATGCAGAACTTTGTAAAAATGCCATATTAAGTTCCATATAGACCATATCTATATCCCAACTTTTTTCAGTCTTCGTTGTCTCAAAATCTCAAACAAATCAGTGAGGCATGGTTTCCCTGCACAAAAGCATGCAGACTATCCCTGATCAGTCCCTGCCTTTTCAAATGCACATAAATCCTATCCTTTTGGATTTTGTCCAATAATTTCCCTACTTTTGACATAAAGTTAATCAGCCTCGCTAATCCTACATTTCAATAAGTAAGAACCAATCACTGCAGGGCTATAGTTATGTTCCCAGTTTAGTCTACAGCAAAATTCCAAGGATGCCATATTTACAATGATAGTTTTCAGCTGGGCTGCTGTTGGAATTCTTGTGGCCTCAATGACGAAAGAAATGAAGGGCTTTCAGGTAGATAGGAGAAAAATGAATTTGTCACGTTGTTTTGCTCCTGGGATTGAGTACTTATCATAAACCTATCCAGTTGTTTTAAAATGTATCAAGATCTCATGTGGAAGCTGAATGTTTCCCAACACAATACACAAAACTCTTTCTCTTTTGGACTCCTCCACTTGCACTAGGTTTGGTAAGACATAAGTTACATAAAATAGTCACTCATATGGCATTTTCAATCAAGTAACTAATCTCAAAGAGCATCCTGAGTTACCTATTTTGTAAACTCATGTTTCAGCATATTGTTGAAAGATGTAACCTGTAATATTTCATTGGTTCTGTCCAACCAGCAAGTAAAGTATGAAAATGTCTTATATACACTAGGAATTAATTGAAAACGTAAGCTATTGATCACTTTACTTCATATTGTGTCATATCTTTTTACACTGGTGCCCAAGTTTTACCAACTATAGAGTTATAGTACAGAAAGGTATTGAATGATTGCAAAAGTCTTGCACTTGGGTGTTTTAAATTGATATTTGGCAAAAAAAAATAGCAGTGCCTGATTGCAGGTAATATGGTTAAGAGTTCAGTTTCGCTATCAACATTATCAAACACTTGTGCTGAAAAAAATATATAAATTCACCACAACATACATCAAAGTTGCTGGTGAACGCAGCAGGCCAAGCAGCATCTATAGGAAGAGGCGCAGTCGACGTTTCAGGCCGAGACCCTTCGTCAGGACTAACTGAAGGAAGAGTGAGTAAGGGATTTGAAAGTTGGAGGGGGAGGGGGAGATGCAAAATGATAGGAGAAGACAGGAGGGGGAGGGATAGAGCCAAGAGCTGGACAGGTGATAGGCAAAAGGGGATACGAGAGGATCATGGGACAGGAGGTCCGGGAAGAAAGACGGGGGGGGGGTGACCCAGAGGATGGGCAAGAGGTATATTCAGAGGGACAGAGGGAGAAAAAGGAAAGTGAGAGAAAGAATGTGTGCATAAAAATGAGTAACAGATGGGGTAAACGAGGGGGAGGTGGGGCCTTAGCGGAAGTTAGAGAAGTCGATGTTCATGCCATCAGGTTGGAGGCTACTCAGACGGAATATAAGGTGTTGTTCCTCCAACCTGAGTGTGGCTTCATCTTTACAGTAGAGGAGGCCGTGGATAGACATGTCAGAATGGGAATGGGATGTGGAATTAAAATGTGTGGCCACTGGGAGATCCTGCTTTCTCTGGCGGACAGAGCCTAGATGTTCAGCAAAGCGGTCTCCCAGTCTGTGTCAGGTCTCGCCAATATATAAAAGGCCACATCGGGAGCACTGGACGCAGTATATCACCCCAGTCGACTCACAGGTGAAGTGTTGCCTCACCTGGAAGGACTGTTTGGGGTCCTGAATGGTGGTAAGGGAGGAAGTGTAAGGGCATGTGTAGCATTTGTTCCGCTTACACGGATAAGTGCCAGGAGGGAGATCAGTGGGGAGGGATGGGGGGGACAAATGGACAAGGGAGTTGTGTAGGGAGCAATCCCTGCGGAATGCAGAGAGAGGGGGGGAGGGAAAGATGTGCTCAGTGGTGGGATCCCGTTGGAGGTGGCGGAAGTTACAGAGAATAATATGTCGGACCCGGAGGCTGGTGGGGTGGTAGGTGAGGACCAGGGGAACCCTATTCCTAGTGGCGTGGTGGGAGGATAGAGTGAGAGCAGATGTACGTGAAATGGGGGAGATGCGTTTAAGAGCAGAGTTGATAGTGGAGGAAGGGAAGCCCCTTTCTTTAAAAAAGGCAGACATCTCCCTCGTCCTTGGATGAAAAGCCTCATCCTGAGAGCAGATGCGGCGGAGACGGAGGAATTGCGAGAAGGGGATGGCGTTTTTGCAAGAGACAGGGTGAGAAGAGGAATAGTCCAGATAATAGAACCTGTAGGTTCTACTGAGGGATCTTTCCCATAAGGTAGTTCTGTTTGTATATGAGTCATGAGATTAAATCCTGCAGCTTCCTTTCTATTCATTTGGTGTGTCATCTACTTAATGTCTCTGCTGACAAGCTATCACCTTGACTTGAAGAAACAAGCTGAAAAGGAATCTCAAGCAGATTCACCATTTATACAGCCACATGTACTGCTACCTGTGGTTTCAGCTACTTGTATTATGTCCAGAATTTTAAACAAAAAAAAATTCTGTTTTAACCGTGCACTTCAGGGGCTAAAAAAAATAATTTTTTGAGAAACAAAACTAATGGCAGAATGATGCAGGGTTGTTTTTGTAATGGTGAAATGGTTTCCAAAGAGATTCTGTGCTGCTAAGTCAAAACCGTACACTAAAACAAAATATTAAACAGGTTTGATCCTAAAGGTATTGTCATAATTCACTTCTTTTCTTTGTCACATATAAGGTTTTAGCTTTTACTTGGGGTGGGAGAGGTTGAAAACACTGAATTGTGGCATTTTAGATGACAACACTTACTAAAATTATGAATTACAGAGTAATAAGTTTGGACTTTTATAGTGGTTTTGGACATGGCTGGTTTCTGCTAAATATTACTAGAGTTAGCAACAATTTGAAGCTATTTGTCATCTTTTTCAGTTTTAGATCATTGTGGAAAATGTATATTACTAATCTGTGATGTATGTAGTGTGAAAGAAAGGAAAGATGCTTTATGAGTGGATTAACAACAAGCCTGAAAAGCTATGCACCAAAGACAAAGCCAAGTATTATAGATGTAGGCATTGTACACAAAAAGCGCAGACAATCTGTCTGACCTAGGGTTTTAATTGTATCATGAAGCTTTCAGAGCTGATCCAGCATAACTGTACCAGCATCAAAACAAATTCTGTTGGGTCAATGTGTCAGCACTCAGATCTACTGAAGGACTAAATAGCATGCATAATGTAATTGTTTATTCACTAACTACAGGAAAGCCTTGGAGTCCAATGTCCAAATTTGTCACTGAATCACAAAAAGCCACCCACAATCATTGGTTGTTCAGTGTTCCTTAATGTATTCTTAACAAAGCAGCATACTTACCCAAAGAACTCAGATCCGGCCCCACTAAACCATCACAGATGTGTATTTGAGCTTTACGCAACACTAGGCTTGGGCTGTATAGTCTGAATAACTTTCGTGTTCATCAGAGCTGAATTTTATTTGGCCAGTTTCCATCACATCCCTCTACCCTATTATCCAAAAGACTTCATTTATACATAAAATAAAGTTAAAGAATGCATTGTTGAAATGGCTTCATATGAACCATTTCAGAGCCTTCCAAACGTGGCTCACAGGAAATAGAACAAAATGCGAATATTGTCATTATGCAAATAGACAAGGCTTCTCTGAAGAATCATACAACTCTTGCATTTGAAATCACAATCATCAAGATGCTGTATTTTTGAGTTTTAAAATTTCTGTGCTTCCTCGTATGGAGGTGCACCGTTCTGGCTATTCTAAGGCGAATGGAAGTGAGAACAGAACCATTGACGTGTGTAATTTGTGGCAACAGTACAAGACATAAAAATTATTATAAGTTACAAAAATAAATGGTGCAAAAGGTGAATAATGTGGTAGGGTTCAAGGACCATTCCAAATTCTGATTGCGGAGGGAAAAAAGCTGTTTGTAAAACGTTGAGTGTGGGTCTTCAAGTTCCCGATGGTAGTAATGAGAAGGTAACATGTCATATATCGTGAGAGTTCTTGGAGGTGGATGCCACCTTCTTGACGTATTGCCTCTTGACTATATCTTCAAAGGTGGAGAGACTTGTGACAATGATGCAGCTGTTTGAGTCCACCACCAACTGCAGCCTCTTGCAGTCCTGCACATTGGAGCCTCTGTTCCAGGTAGTAATGTAACCAGAAAGAATGCTCTCCGCTGTACATCTATACAAGATTGCAAGAGTCTTTGGTGACATACCAAATGTATTCAAACTCCTAATGAAGTGGAACTTCTTTATGATTGCATATGAGGGTGATTGATAAGTTTGTGGCCTAAGGTAGAAGGAGATGAGTTATGAACTTTAAACTTTCTGCATAATCACGCAAAGAGTTGAACTGCATGTGCATGTAACGAGAGCTGTATAATTCATCTCCTTCTACCTTAGGCCATGAACTTATCATTCACCTCTGCTATGGACCACCTGGAGGTCCAAGACGCTCTCGTTACATGCACGTGCAGTTCAATTCTTTGAGTGATAATGCAGAAAGTTTGAAGTTAATAACTCATCTCCTACCTTAGGCCACAAACTTATCAATCACACCTACTGTGGACGACTTCTACAAAGAAGGGATCTGTATGCTCCACGACTGCTGGACTAAGTGTGTAAATGTAGGAGGGGACTATGTCGAAAAATAAATGTGTTAGGTTTTCTAAAATTGTCTCCTACCTTAGGCCACGAACCTATCAATCACCCCTCATAGCTTGTTAGGCCCAAGACACATCCACTGAGATATTGACACTCACTAGCTTGAGGCCGCTCACTTTTTCCACCACTGACTCCTCAATGAGGGCTGTTGTATGTTCTCCTGACTTCTCCTTCCAGAAGTCAACAATCAATACCTTTGGCTTGCTAATGTTAAGTGCCAGGTTGTTACTGTGGCACCACTCAAACAGCCAATCTACCTCACTCCTGTATGCCACTTCACCGCCATCCAAGATTCTGCCAACAGCAGTGGTGTCATCAGCAAATTTGTAGATGGTGTTAACCTAGCCACACCGTCATGAGGGTAGACAGAGTAGAGCAATGAGCTAATTTCATTATTGTCAACGCTTATAAAGAATATTCTTACCTACATAAGGATGGGATCTAACTTAGCACAGAGGAAGGGCAGAATCAGAATCAGGTTTATTATCACCGGCACGTGTTGTGAAATTTGCTAACTTAGCAGCAGCAGTTCAATGTAGTACATGATAATTTCAAAGAAAAATAAATCAATTACAGTATTCGTAATCATAAACAGTATATGCAGTCAGACACTAATAAATGAGAGGCAATTGATGGGACAAGGGAGCATTTGAAGTGCAGTTTCCACTTCTCTGATATTATGCCCCCTTACCTGCCTTTTGAACCTGCCATACTTCACTTCTGGACATGAGATTTTGCAGATGCTGGAAAGTCTTGAGCAGCAGACATAAAATGTCCTGGTTATTTCCCTCCATAGATGCTGTTTGACCTGCTGAGTTCTTCCAGCATCTTGTGTGTGATACTTCACTTCTAAGTGGTATTGTGCAGATCAGTAATATGGTCATGCTAGGTCAAGAATAGCTGCTATACATTTGAGGGTTCAAACATGATGGCATCCAGATTTTGTCTGATCAAGATGTGCAAGAACTCTATTGCTATAACTGTTGTTCTTGGAGCTGGAAAATTGATCAGTGGAAAGAGATATTTTACCAACAATCTAACTTTAAACCAATTAGCCTTGACTTCCAACATTCTGTAGGCAGACCCGTCGGTGAATGTTTTCTGCTACTTTCCCATGATAGTTTTATCAATGGCTCTTTGGGTGGAGCACCTATGTTCTTTGCTGGTGTTTACTGTTGCCACCATTTGACTCCACCTTCCTTTGGGTCTTGAGCTTCCAGATCAAGACCTAATTCTGGATAAAACTATATCTTTTGAGGTACAAATATATGTGCATGGTAATTATGAATCCCGCAATAGTGCACTTTTGGAGTAATCAGCTGCTCAAGATTTTCTGATCAAGACATCTGTCAGGTTCCGGTGTGTATGAAAGAGAGAAATGATTAAAACTGGCAAGGTAGGAATTTGCCACATAGTATTACAATAGTACCCCTATTTAAGTTGCTATTGAGATAAAGTTATCATGATTAGGCACAGATTGATAGGTTGATGATATTTAACTCTGTGGAAGGTAATTGGGAAGACTCCAGTTCTCCATCAATGATAATCAGCAACTTAAACTTCAATGGCCTCCAGCATTCATCTGGCCAATT
Source organism: Mobula hypostoma (assembly GCF_963921235.1). Classification (NCBI taxonomy): domain Eukaryota; kingdom Metazoa; phylum Chordata; class Chondrichthyes; order Myliobatiformes; family Myliobatidae; genus Mobula; species Mobula hypostoma. The sequence continues at coordinate 90,493,714 of NC_086104.1, read as the reverse complement.
TTTGGATGGATATCTGTGATCTGCCTCTTTCGCATACCTGTCCCTTCAGTAGTAGATATCACAAGCTGGAAATTCATTTCACCAAATGTATTCCCTCATTGACACATTTGGGGAGCATGAGTATAAAGAGAGGCATCGAATTGCATAATGATCAGAGTGGGTAAATAGTGATGTGGGGATGCACATAATGAAGCAGCAAAGGTCAAAGTAAAATTTATTATCAGAATGCATATTGTCCATATCACCACGTACAACCCTCAGATACTTTTTCCTGTGAGGATACTTAGCAAATCTATAGAACAGTAACTAAATAGGATCAATGAACAACAAACTGCAAATGCAAGTATAAATAAATTGTAATAAATAATGAGAACATGAAATTACAAGTGTCTTTAATGTGAAATCATTGGTTGTGGGAACACCAGATACAGAATGAGTGTAGTTATCCTCTTTTGTTCAAGAGCCTGATGATTGAGGGGTAGTAACTGTTCCTGAACCTGGTGGTGTGAGTCCTGAGCCTCTTGTACCTTCTACCTGATGGCAGCAGTGAGAAAAGAGCATGGCCTGGGTGGTGAGGATCTTTGATGGTTGCTGCTTTTCCATGGCAATGTTTCATGTAGATGTGCTCAGTGGTTGGGAGGGCTTTACCAGTGATGCATTAGGTCAAATCCACTACCTGTTGTAGGATTTTCTGCTGTAATGTGAGTGTACTTTGAATTTGATTGATAAGACAAAGTAGTAGGAATGCATAAATGTACTTCCTGATTCAGCCTCGTCAATTGTGTCTTTTCGTCCCATGACCTTATTGTCTCATTAAGCTGCTTCTTCAGTACTCTGCCCCTGCTGCTTGACCACCACAGTCAGTCCTCCCTTGTGATAACAACAGGTTTCTAATTCTGTTTTGGGTAAGAGCATCTCCCGCTCCTCAAAATGATGCATTATTAAATCAAGATGCGGCCTTGACACATCCTTAATGTTTAGTAAAACCTAAGAATTTGATCTTGTTCTTCATGAGGTTAACCCTGAAAGTTACATAGATATTCCGTATATTAATTGAACGTGACAGACTCCGACCAGCAGGTTGGGGATGGGGGGTGGGGGAGTGGTTGGGAGAGAATGATAATGAATTTGCCCATGAGAAAATGAGCCAGCCAATAAAATCATTATTCATTGTTATTTGGGAATCATTATTATCTCCAACTGCAGAGGATAGACAGACATGGGACAGTGTAAGAAATTGTGCTGGTGTTTGTAGCGTGCAGTGCCTGCTTGGAATTTATGCTTTAGAGGTTCGTAATATAATCAGCAGCTCAGCTTCGTCAACAACAGTTTTATTGTGCAGGAAGGCCACAAAAAAAGCACGGAAGAACAAAGACCCATATGTTTAAAGGCTATTGGTAAAATGTGAGAGAAGCTGTTTTGGCCAGGCAAGATGGTTTGTCAGTTTATTTACAAGGAGAGACCAATTTAAAATGAGGAGTGATTAAAATTAATTGAGATTTGGTTTATGTTCACAAACTAACTCAATAAAGCTACTTTATGATTCTGATATGGCTTCATTTCCCTGCCATGTCAATTAATCTGTTTCCCAAATATATGACATTGTGATCAGCGTGAGTTGTAGGTGAATAAACAGTGTTGGAGGAAGAATGTAAAACAGGAACAGTGAGTGAACTTCCAAGTTAAAACTGTGTGTGGGTAATTGATGCGTATGGTGAGGAGCACATAACAAAATATTAGGATACTCTACACATAGAAAAGGGAATTTTAGTGGAACTTTCCCTCCCACACCTCACAGGGATACATGGTTTGCCTTTGGTATTAGACAACACAGGTATTTATTATTTGCCATGAGGGTTACAGAAGAGACTAGCAACGATTAACCGAGAGAAATAACCAGAATGAATCTTAGATGTGTAGCAATTAGTGGCAGCTGTCTGCAACAATGGTCAATGTCAGCAATAAATGAGACTGAAAGGAAAACCACCAAGGAATGATGCAGTGATGTGCCCACATCAAGATGGGCAATAGACAGCTGACGTTGAGAGTCAAAACCCTTCATCTGGACTGCTGGTCACCAGTTAGAGTTGTGGAGAGTATACCGACTGGCTGCATCACAGCCTAGTATGGAAACACCAATGCCCTTGAATGGAAAATCCTGCAGAGTGCAGTGGATGCAGCCCAGTACATCATGGGTAAAGCTCTCCCAACAACTGAGCATACCTATGTGAAAGGCTGTCATAGGAAAGCATCATCCATCAACAGGTATCCCCACCACCGAGGCCATGCTCTCTCCCAGCTGCTGCCATCAAGTACAAGGCACAAGAGCCTCAGTACTCACACCACCAGGTTCAAGAGCAGTTCAATAACCACACAACTTCACTTGCCCCATCATTGAAATGTTCCCACAACCAATGGACTCACTTTCAAGGACGCTTCATTTTGTGTTCTCATTATTTATTGCTATTTATTTATATTTGCATTTGCACAGTTTGTTGTCGTCTGCACTCCAGCTGAATATGCTAGTTGAGTGGTGTTTCATTGATCCTGTTATAGTTACAATTATATAGATTTGTAGAATATGCTCACAAGAAAATGAATCTCAGGATTATATATGTTGACATATTTGTACTTTGAACATTGGGTTGGTGAAATTGTACCATAAACATAAGGGGTGAGTTGTGAAAGGGGCTCAATGTCAACAGGACTTCGAGTCATGGGATGGGTTTGTCCTGCTCGCTGGGAAGGATTCTCTTTGCTTGTGACAATATCCACTGGGAGAATTAATCCAAGATAAAGTTTCAGTTCTGGGCAGCATAGTGGAGCAACTAGCAGAGCCATTCACTCAGCAATATAGAGATCCAAGGTCAATCCCGAGTTCAGGTGTTGTCAGTGTGAAACCTGACCCTTCTCTCTGTGAACATGTGGGTTTACTCCGACCTCACAAAGGCTTGCAGTTTGGTACTGCTGTTATGTATAGGTGAGTAGCAGAGTTGATGAGAAGGTCGGAACAAGAATGAAATGATTAATGTGAGATTAGTGCAAACGAGTGATTGGTGGTCATTATTGACCCAGTGGTCCAAAGGGTCTGTTTCTATGTTATACCTTTCTGTCACTCGTCATGTGGTCTCCTCTACATTGGAGAAACTAAGTGTCATTTAGATGACCATTTTGATCTGTCAGCAACAAGCATCTGGTTGCAAATTAATTTTGTATGTCCTTCCCGCTCCCACATTGACATGTCTATCTTTGGCCTTCTCCATTGTGACAGAGGGGCCAGGCACAAAACAGAAAGAATATCTCATATTCTGCTTCAGTAAATTACAACCCAATAGCATATCTATTGAATTTTCCAATTTTAGACAACCTGCACTCCTCTCCCTGTGTTCTCCCTCACACATTCAACTGTCCACATCTTTTTAACCCTCCATCTGCCCATTATCCTCTCCCCATCTGGTCTCACCTATCGCCAACCAGCCTCTATCCTACCCCCTACATACTGCTATACACTGGTCTTGACTCAAAAGGCTGACTTACAGCTTTTGCCTCCACAGGTGCTGGCTATTTCCAACATTCTGTTTTTGTTCAATCTCTTTCCCTACTTATTTGAAATACCAGGTCGAGTGAACCTGATCAAAAGAGCAGTTTCCTTTTTCCCCAATACTGGGTTAGTACTCTTTGAATCAAAACCCTGTCTTCCTCACACCACTCATAGTGCTATTGATTTAGTTCTCCAATCTGTTTGACCATATGACAATTGTACTTGTGGTTCAGGTTGTAATCCGCACACTTTCACCTTGGCAGTACTTGCTGATTTAGACCGTTTCTCCAAACACTCCTCAGCAGGACTCATTTGTTTGACCAGTGTGGTTGGTTCCTACATGGATATAGACTTACCCTGTCCCACTTCTTGCAGGAAAGCAAGAACAGTATCTCTCTCCTTTACTGTACTGCCCCTACCACTACCACAGTTCTATCTACATGTTTTTTCACCACGGTCACTCTCAACCGTTTGTTCACCCTCCCTGCTCTCATCCACACAGGCTGTAACGAGTCAACTCTTCCATTATTACACCCATGTTCCCCCATTTCTGTCAAATTTGTAAACATAACCTACTGTTTCTGACCATCAGCTAAATCTAATATACTGCTTAACATGTAGGGTATGACTACTTCCTGTAACAAAGTCTCTTTTACCTGACCCTAATGTATTGCAGTTTCTATCTCTCAAAATCCAGCTCATCAACGTGGAACTGAATATCAACAAGTTGCACATAAAGTCTGTGTGTGTGGTTTCTGGGGATTTCACAGATCTCCCACAACCTCCCCATATAAAGCTTATACTGATTTTTTTTTTGTAAATTTTTCTATTATTAGGGGAAAATAAGTTTAAAATGAAGACTTATCTCTGCAGAAAACGTCCTTAACAAAGTAAATGGATTGGTAATGCAGATGAGAATAAATGGGTTTGATCTTTAGAGTAACCAAAATTAAAGAAAAGTATTTCTCAAAACCTGACTTTTGCAAAAGTTACTTGAAATTGGAATTGGCCTCATTTGTAAAGCATATATGGAGGATAAAAATAGCAGTGAAAAAAATGCAACTTGCTCAGAAAAGATGCAGAATTAGTTTGGCTGTAGCTAAGAAATAACATTTAAAGACCCTTAGGTGTGGTTTATGGCAACTTCTTATCCCCCCCCCCAAGAATGGAACACCAGAGTACAAATCAAGACATATGAGTTCAAAGTTAATTTATTATCAAAGTACCTATATGTCACCATATACTGTCCAAACCTGAGATTGATCTTCTTGTGAGCATACCCAATGAATCCAATAACCATAATGTAATCAATGAAAGACTGCACCCAACAGGGTGGACAACCGGTGTGTAAAAAAACAACAAACTGTGAAAATACAAAAAAAAGAAAGAATCATAATAAATAAACAATAAATATTGAAAACATGAGAAGGGTCCTTGAAAATGAGTCCATAGATTGTGGGAACAGTTCAGTGATGGAGCAAGTAAAGTTGAGTGAAGTCATCCCTTTTGGTTTAAGAGCCTGATGGTTGAGAGGTAATAACTGTTCCTGAACCTGGTAGTGTGGATCAATGGTGTAGATATGCTCATTGGTTGGGAGGGATTTACTCATGATGGACTGGGCCATATCCACTATTATTTGTAGGATGTTCCGTTCAAGGTCATTGGTGTTTCCATATCAGACATAATGAAGGTAGTCATAAGGTCTTCAGGCTGATTTGGAAAGCCAAATTGCACTGGTAGCATTCAGGATGAGCTTATGGAATGCATTCTTGATGGATTTCAAGAGCAACACACAAAATTCAAGTTCCTTTTTATTATCCTTCAATCATACATATGTATACAGCCAAATGAAACAATGTTCCTCCAGACCAACACACACACACACATAACATATACAGTAATATTACCACAAATAAATTAACAAATAATTGGTTCATTTATGACACAAGTTAAAAGGGAAACAGTACAATGCTACTGGCTCTTCAAGCATGATGAGACCTAGGTGTTGTTCAGTAGTCTTACTGGGGGAAGAAGCTGTTTCCCGTCCTAACACTCTTGTCCTAATGCTATGGTACCTCCTGCCTGATAGTAGAGGGTCAAAGAGATGGATTGTTGGAGGGATTGTTGACAATTCTAAAGGCCCTGTGTATGCCACGGTCCTGATAAATACCTCAGATGGCTGGAAGGGAGACCCTGATGTTCCTCTCAAATCTTTGTAGGGACTTGTACAGTAGTCAGATGCTTTGAAATTACCATTGACAAATATAGATTGAATGCATTGATTGAAATATGTGTTGCTAAACAATGGCTTTCAATAAGTATTCATCCATTGAGGGATAGAAGTTTAACTGGAAAACTGCAGACATTGCATAAGGTAGAAGCGCTAGATTAATGTTAGATGAGAACAGCACTGCCAAAATCTGTGATGTTTGTCTGAGGATGGGAAAAGACTTTTTTAAAAAAAAACAATAATTACCAGAAAACTGACAGAGTCAATGGAATATGTAAGTTGAGTAGCAAGATATTTTTTAAATATATTAAAAATACCAGAAATATAAATGTATAAAGAAAACCGATTGTGCAGCACCCTAAAGGGAGCAATGGGACAACTTATAATGGAGATTAAGAAAGAGCAAAGACATTTTCACCTGCCTTAATGGCCTTAGGCATTCAAAAAATCCAAAAAGAGTGGAAAAGCAGACAACTGTTGAAAATAAGGAACTTAGAGAAACTGGCATTGGTAAATAAACAGTACTTTAAACTTATAAGAATGCAAATCACAGCTCATTTTCTGGTGGCCTGCTGCTCACAAGTTTCAAAGAGTTGGCTGAAGAGATTATAGTTGCAGTTGTTTTGAACTTCCAGAGTTTTCTGGATTTTACAGTGGTGCTCACAGATAGGAGAGTTACTAATACACCCTTGCTATTCAAGAAAATTCTGAAAGAACCTTTGGCAAGTTAGCTTCATATTAGTGCTATGGGAATGACTGGGATCAGTTGTTATGGTATTCAGGCTTAGAAGATCACAGTGTGATGAAGTAGAATCAACAAATTTGTCACTCTGCCAAAATATTGTTGAGGTTGGAGCAAACAGGTAGATAGGAGGAAACAAGTGGATATTTGAACTTCCAAAAACATTTGATAAGTTTCCATACAATTTATTGCACAAAATTAGGGATCATTGTTTTAGGGTTTTCAGGATTGCTGGTCCTCTCCTGTTTGAATGGAGTTGTCTGTTCCACCAAGCCAGGTGGCATCGGTCTCTTATTGATTTGACCCTGAGCTGGTTCCTGTAGCTGATGTTACTGTTTGAATTTGCCATACTACACTTTAGTCAGAATAATTGCGCTGATGGAGCTAAACTGACAGAACCCCAGGTGAGTAGCCGGCCATCTATGTGGAGATGAGTATCCACTGGTGTTGGGACTGGGCGAAGCTCAGCATGCACATATTGTGAACTTCAATCAAGCTTCTCCTTGGCTGGGATGTGGCTGCCAAGATCCTTTGGCATGTAGGCAAGTACTGCTCGGCAAGTAGTTCCAGATTCATCGTCAATTCGATCAGATGTTGTGGTCAGCTGAATTCAGCCTGACGAATTTGTGACTGTGCACACAGAATCTCAACTCCATTTCATAGAGGATTGATGTAGTTTTCCATCATTCCCATTCCAAAGAAAAGTCCTCAATCTCTTTCCACAGGCACTACCTAGCCTGAGGAGTATTTCCTATTTCTTCTGTTTTTATTTCAGATCTGGAATTCTTTCGATTTGCCTTTCTCAACCTTCCTTTGTCTGAAGTTCTGCTGTTGAAAGGATCAATACTAGTCTGAATTCACGTTATCTTGGAGATGTCTAATCTTTTATGACCCTAAGTAACAGTTTACATGGCTTGACATGATGTGTTGATGGTCATTCTTCAATTCTTCATCTCAGAATTATTCTAGGACACCGCTGATCCCTACCATATCTCACGGTTAATATTCATTGATACATTTGAGAAACCTCCCAAACTCCATATTCCGGGAGAGAAGACTAGGTCTATGTAGTATATGAAAGGGAAGTTTTGGAGTCGTGTACAGATGAGAATATAGTGAAAACGCTGAAGAAGCATTTTAATCCTATATCACTGGAGTTTTTTGAGACCTGCAGTTTTGGAAATATATCAAAGGAAATATGTGGCTGGGCTGAAAAGATAAGGGGGAAAAACACATGCAATTTCCAGAATTTTTGGGCCAGGCAGTATGAGATTTCCTGTTGGTTGGACTCACTGATGGGAGAATTTGGGTGACGCTGTTTAATGTGACTAACCTCCGTTCAGAGGGAGCAGTAGGATGGTCACCAGTACGGAAATAGTTTAAGGATGTGAGGTGGTTTCACTCAGGGTGGCTTTCGGAAGTGTGAGCATTGAACAAACGATAGAGTCCGGTGATGGACGCAGCAGCTTTCGTGGTAAATTCGTAGGTCACAACAGCCTGAAAGGCAGCAACAATCAGAATGCTCAGCAGGGAAAGTGGCCGCAGAGGGATTCTCCACCGCTAGACTGTTGCAATGGTTGTCCAGTGAGGGGGTGATTGATAAGGTGCAGATCACTCAATATTGGGTGGTGACAATCAGTAGCAGAGCATTATAGACAGCTAGTTCCATCACTGGCACACCCCTCCACACCATTGAGTGTCGTGGTCTGGTCCGTAAAGTCCGCAGTCCAGTTCACAGTCCGGTCCATCGACCCTTGCTCCAGGTTTTCCTGTCTAACCTGTTTCTGTTCTTGTTGAGCTCTAATTGAGGCAGCTGATTCTCGTTGGGGCTGGCTGCATAAATACCTTCAGAGACCAGGGCGTGGCTGCTGGATTGTTCTTGCCCTTACTCCTTGTATCCCTTCCCCTGCCTTCTGTTTCCTTGCCTTGTCTTGCCGGTAACTCTCACCTCATTTCGCTTCGCCCGAAGTTCTTGTCTCACCTTGCATTGCCTGAAGCCTTGCCTTGTCTTGCTGGTAATTCTCGCCTCGCCTGAAGTCTTGTCTTGGAGCCACCCTGTATCTAGGTCCCTTCCTGACCCTTGCCTCCGCTGGGTAAGTCAGGCCAGATTGCCGTTACCCTGCAGTGGGTTCTGTCCCTTCCTGTCCCTTGCCTCCATCGGGTGGAGAACTGCGCCCTGCCCAGGAGTACCGTGCCCAGCCCAGGAGGAGCTTCAAGACCCCAAGCCTCTAGCCGAGCTGAGCCTCAAGTCTCTAGCCCAGCCTTGCCCCAAGCCAAGCTTCAAGCCCCCAAGCCTCAAGTCTCTAGTCTCAAGCCTCTGGTCTCCAGCCTCGCCTCCAGTCTCTGGTCCCCAGCCTCGCCTCCAGTCTCCGGTCCCCAGCCTCGCCTCCAGTCTCTGGTCCCCAGCCTTGCCTCCAGTCTCTGGCCTCAAGCCTCGCCTCAAGTCTCTGGTCCCAAGCCTTGCCTCAAGTCTCAAGCCTGAAGACTCCAGCCTTGTCCTGCCTGCCAGCCAAGTCACATCCTTGCCTAGTTCTGCGGTCCAAGCTAGAGGAAAGACCCAGGTTTTGGGTCCTTGTCCAGTGTCTGGCTTGGAGTCCAAGCCCTGGCTCCTAGCTCTCTTGACCTGTCCTGTTTCGGGTTCCCAGTTTTCGTGTCCATGTCCTAGCCCTCACCCTGTATCCTAGTCCTGTCCCTAGTACTTCAGTGTCTGTGTCTTGCACGTGGGTCTATTCTCAGCCACCACCTTATGACATTGAGGACATCTCCAAGAGGCAGTGCCTCAAGAGGGCAGCATCCATTACCAAGGACCCTCAACATCGAGGGCATGCCCTCATCTCATTACTACCATAGGGAGCCTGAAGACCCACACTTCATGATTCAGAAACAGCTTATTTCCTCTCTGCCATCAGATTTTGAATGGTCCATGAGTGTCACCTCATAATTCCTTTTTTTTAAATATTTGTTTTTGTAACTTATAGTTACATCTTTGCACTGTACTGCTGCTACGAAACAACAAATTTCACATCATCTGTGATAATAAACCTGATTCCTGATTCTGAAGGCAACTCTGTGGGTGATCTGCAATACCGCTCTGTAAGTGCTCGGCAGGAAACTCTTGCTCAGTCTCAGGGAAATATTGTCCATGTTCCAGTGTAAGTGCATAACGATAAAACTAACAGGGCAAAAGATGGCTGACATCGACAGGGAAAAGATTGTCTGTGGGCGCTGCTTTTTGTCTGGGGTTTGTGATCCATAGTGTTGGCATGGCACCAGAGAGCCCATAGGAGCTTCCAGGGCAGTGCAAGGATTTTCTTCCCACTTAAGAAATGCCCTGCTTTTCTCCTTATTTCCACCAATGCAGATGGCTCCACATCTTTCTGTATTATATTCTAACTTCAATACCCCTGGTCACTTACTGAATCTCTGCATATTCCTCTGAAGTATCTCTGCGTCCACCCCAATACTCTCACTATGCAACCTTAGCAGGAAACTTCAATGCATTGCATATTTTTTTTTGTGAATTTGTGTCCATTTCTTGGACACTGTCATGATACTCTCATCATAATAAAGGTGAAAGCCCCCTTAATACTGGGGTAATTATTGAATGCTGCTGGCTTGCCCATGGTGATTTTTGAGCTACAGTTGGAAAATTGTAGAGTCATAGAGAAGTACAGCATAGAAACAGGCCCTTCAGCCCATCTAGTCCATGCCAAAACTATTTTAATTGCCTATTTCCATCGACTCGCACCTCCATATCTCACCATATATAGCCCTCCATATCCCTACTATCCATGTACCTATCAAAACTTCTCTTAAATGTTGAAATCAAGCTCACATAGAGCACTTGTGCTGGCACTTCATTCCACAATCTCACGACCCTCTGAGTGGAGACGTTTCCCCTCATGTTCCCTTTAAACTATTCACATTTCACCCTTACGCCATGACCTCTGGTTGTAGTCTCATCCAACCTCAGTGGGAAAAGGCTGCTTGCATTTACCTTATCCATATCTCTCAAAGTCTGGCCTTGTTCGGGGAATGTGGGAGAGAACAGTGGATGAAACTGTTGTAAGGTTCTCAGTGAATAAAACAACTACTTTTCTCATGTTCCTTCATCTAGACTTGCAGATTTTATTCAAAAATAGTGGCTGAATAGAACTGTTTCAGGTATTTTTAAAACTGTGAAATGTAAGTGATGGACTGTGGAACATTGAAAGCTGTAAGAAATGGACAACATTGGTTTTAAAATCCTTCTTGGGGGAAAAAAAGTCGATGAAAAAGCTCAGGAGCTGTGGAGCTACACATCCTGAAGTCCTGGGAAAACAAATGTTACAGGAACAGGCAGTACAGTCGATCTTACTGAACAAAATGTGATTACTCTGGAGAAGGTGCCGGGGAGATTCACCGCAATGTTGCCTGGCGTGAACTGCCTTCTTTGAGGAGATCTTGATAGCTTGTCTTTGCTTTCCTTCAAGTGGAGACGAGAGAAGACTTGATGGAGAAGTAAAAGATTATGAAGGACCTAGGTCAATGGAGAGTGAGCATTTTTTCCCCATAGGAGATGTCTGAAAGCTGTGGGAAATGGATTACGGTGAGGGTTGGAAGGAATCAAGATTTTTTCCCCTGCCAGAATGTGATTGTAATCTGGAACATACTGCTTGAGAAGGCAGTTGAGGCAGAAATTATCAGAGCGCTTAGAAAAGTATTTGAGCAAACATTTGAATTTCCAAGCTATAGAAGGCTATAGAGCAAATGGTGGTAAATGGCATTAGCTGGGTTGGCATGGACATGGTCGGCCAAAGGGTCGATTACTTTGAGCAACCAGCAGAGTATAACGTAGAAAAATAAAGGGGAATTCATAGGGATTTTATCTGAAGCAGGATCAGAGTAGTAGTGATCCTACTCAGCACTCCTGACAGCTACAAGCAAATGTAATACGTATTATGTTTTTGATCTGAATCTTGAACATGTATGTAAACTATAACCAAGAACTATAGAAATACGCTTTTAAAACCCCATGTTGAGCAGAACGGCCCAAAATGGTTGGGAGTTTAGTAGCATTCTAGGGTTTCTGCTGCTTGATGTAAACTGGTTTGGTTTTTGGTTGGTAGTTAAAAGGTAGAGTGTGTATATATATATATATAATAATAATAAAACTTGTTGACTGGGTTACAGAATCCCATCAGAAACTTTCATGCCAGGTTCTGATGATCCCATGAGAAAGTTGTGAGCATTTACCATAATATCAGTAACTCTGCAGATGTTACTGTGACAACAGTACAAAGCATGTCTGGAATTGCCCGTGTGCAGTCATTCAATCTGAAGTCCTGAATTTGCAACCATGCGCTTTGAGTTGATCACCTGCTGACCGATGTGAGTATTAGTGGGAAGGGTAGAGCTGAATCTTGTTGAAGGTAGAGATTCATTCTTCTCCAGCCCTTTATCTTTCTCACCTACCTGGCTTCACCTATCACCTTCTAGCTATCTTCCTTCCCCTCCCCCCACCGTTTTGTTCCCCCTTCCTTTCCAATCCTGCAGAAGGGTTGCGCCCTGAAATGTCAACTGTTTATTCATTTCCATAGCTGCTGCTTGACCTGCTGAGTTCGTCCAGCGTTTTGTGTATGTTTCTTTGGATCTCCAGCATCTGCAGACTTTCTTATGTTTATAGAGTTGAATCTGTCTCTGGACTCCATATGAAGTCTAATGATAGGTACACGTCTTGCTGGGATTCCAGGGCATTGCCATTTGGGTTACAATGGAGTTTCAAGGCTGGAGATTAGGAGGCAAATATTAAGCTAGGATTTTAATTACTTTGCTTAAGTCTAATGATTTTAATTCTAACTGCTTGTGTTTCATCTGGTTCTAAAAACATTCATTTATTTCAGCTTTTGTAATCACTTACTTCAATTCTAATAATTTTATATGTCTCTGAAAACCAGATATTAAAAACTGATTGAGGTCCTCGACTCAAAATGTCAGCTGTCCATTTCCCCTCCAGAGGTGTTGCCTGATTGACTGAGTACATCCAGCGCTTTGTGTGTTGCCCCAGATTTCCAGTATCTGCGGTCTCTCTCGTCTCCAAATACTGAAGGAATGCAGCAGGTCAGTCAGGAAATATAGAGGGAATTGGATAATTGATGTTTCAAGTATTTGGGACCAAAAGATTGGGGGGGAGTGATAGAGAGGTGGGAACAGCACCAGAAACTGGGAGGAGATAGGTAGAGATGACAAAGGCTGAAGATGGTGAAATCTGAGAGGTGAGGAAGATGGTGCCTGGAGTAAAGGGAGGGAGTTGGGAAGATTAGATGGGATTAGTGGAGCAGGGGAACTATTGGAAGAAGCTGCCGGGTAATGGTCAGTTGGAGAGAGTGAAGGAAGGAACAGAGACAGCTATGTGGGCTAGGTAGGTTGGGAGCAGTTTACCAGAGATTGGGAACTGTACTGGGATTTCTTGTTCTGTTTTTAAGCCTGTGTTCAATTGCAGTGTCAGGCTGAAGGTCATGTAAATTTGACTATATTCTTCAAATGTGCTAGAGAATTATACAATACCACGTAGGAAGAAAAGTATTCTTTTTCTAGACTTACAGTAGATTCCCATTGTGAAGCTTGCTTTCACCTGCACCTCTAATCAATAATTCATGCCGCCCCAAATCTCTCCATCTGTTCACCTTCCAGCCAGTGCAGCACTGTGAAGCCAGCTGCACTGGGACTTAATTACAGGCACATGCACAGATCCAATTATCTCATGCCTTCAACCCTGCCTCATCAAGAACCTCACATGGGTCTCATCTCCTTGTGTGCCAAGCTGCAATAATCTGATAAGTTTGAGACATTTTTTAAGGCTAAGTATGCACCCTTCTGATGCTCCCCAGATTTATTCTTGGAATGATGGATGTTTTTGAAGAGAGATTAGGCAGACTGGGCCCATGCCTGGCCGAATTTTGGAGCAGGAGCAATCACACTGAAAGATACAAAGATCTCACAGCGCTTGAAGTGGTCGATGTCGGGTTTGAATTGGGTGTGTCTGAAACCAGTCCCAAAATAATGGGTAGGCTGTCTAGGATTGAGTTGAGAAATGAATTTCTCTACCCAGAAAGCGGCAAATCATTAGGATTCTCTACTCGAGGGTCATGGAGCCTGAGTATGTTGAATAGACATGGGCGTGACAGGAATCGAGGGATGTCGGGGGAATGGTGTTGTGTTAAAGATAAACCGTGATCTGTGCAAGAGGGGGAACAGTCGTCTGCTTCTTGTGAGCTCAGGTCAACCACATTATTACAATGACACCATCAGGGGGAGACAGAAGGTTTATCAGAGCGGTAGGGAGGAATAGCTTTGGACTGGATGACAAAGTTATCACCAACTGGGGGAGGCCCTGAAGAGGATGATCGGTGCTGGTCGGAGACTGAGGGTCAGGGCAGCCTTGCTTCGGGAGAGAGTGAGTGGCTGGTAGGTTGGAGAGCAAGGAAGTCCAAGCATTGGGAGGGTTGGGTTTGGTGGAGGAGCGGTGGCTTCCAGAGAGAAAAGAAGGTGGAAGAGCAGAAAGTGAAGGAGGTGTATCACTGGAGAAGGGTGGGAGGAGTGGGGTAAACTGAAGGAGGGAGGGGAGGGTTGCATTGATTAAGAGGAGAGACCAGGAAGGGATCAACTGGAGGGAGATGAGGGGCAAAGCTAACTAAGAAAGTGTGGGCAGTAATGTGTCTTTGCGCCTGTTTCGTGTAGTCAGACTGCGTCTGTATAATATATGTGTTTGTGTCTGTCTTTCTCCCTGTGAGTCCATGTTTTAATTAACTGTGCAGTAAAGTCTGATCTCCGGTGGTCTTGGGGCTCTCCGTTGGACCAAGAATGCAATCTGTTAAGCCCGTGTGGTAATTTGTGTGGAATGCCCACCTACTCCGGCTTCATCCACTTGTCAGGAATGAAGTGGAAATAAGTCTTTCTCAATGTTACAGAAGAAAGGGGGGGAGGGGGGAGATGGTGATGAGAAGAATTTTTTTCTGCTGATTTAAATTTTGTTAAGGCAACTTTAACTTTGTTCAGCCGGTTGTTGTTATTGTGGTGAAAATCAAACCACTCCCAGCCCACAGGAGACTGAGTGGTGCAGATTGTAGAACAGGGGCCTCCGAGTCCATTGCCCCTCTCGTATAGTCCCGACCTCCACTCCTGTCTGTGGGGGTGTTTACACGTTCTTCCACCCCACGAGACATTTAGGTTGATGGGCTAATAGTCCACTGTAAATTGCCCTAGTGTGCGCAGTGAGGAGAAAGTGGTGATCTAAGTTTCTGGTCGCTTGCGTCCGCCATGATGCTGAGGTTGTTGATCTTGGTGCAGTCATCTGTAAACATCCACATTCCTGATTTTAGTTTGGAAAAATGGCCATTAATAAATGATGGAGGTGAAGATGTTTCGCCTAGAGCAGTGCCCTGAGGAATTCCTGCAATCATACTCTGGCGCTTTAATGGTTGACCGTCAACAATCCCAACCAACATCCCTGGTGCGAGGTCTGATGAACTCTTTGGAGCCGGTTGACCTTGGTTTGACCAGGACTCTCACACCGGACAGGCACTCTCCCTTCACATCTGGCACTCAGCTCATTGGAGTAGTGCCGTGACTAAGTCTGCTGTCGACAGGTCCAGGCCAAGCCCCAGCCCAGCCACCGGTGCAGATTCAAACACCTCGCGCTGCCCGAGATGCCTCCTTCCCTGACTGAGCGGCTGAGTTGCAGGGCCGATCCGGCCGCCTGCCGCCTGCCCTCTGCCCGCTGGAGGTCGCTGTCGGCGCGGCGTCGCCGGTCGGAGCCGGGGAGCCGGCGCGGCCACGGGAAGAACGGAGCTGGTGGGCTGGCCCCCGGGGCACCGACCGTCGGGGAGGGGGTGGGCAACGCTGCAGCCCTCGGCTCCCGCCCAGGACGCGGAGACTGCGCCCGGTTGCCTGTCACTTGGAAGGAGCGGCGGTGCCTGTGGGCGCTGGACCATCCGCCGGTTGTTGTTGGAGGGGAGAGGGGCGGGGCGGGGGGTGTGAGCAATGGACCTCGAGAGAATCTGCGGGAGCCGCTGGGAGGGAGGGAGCGAACGAGTGAGTGAGTGAAGGAAGGAAGGAAGGAGGGAGGGAGGGAGCGAGCGAGGGGTCGGACTCAATCCGCCTGTGGCCACCACCCCGCAGTCCACTCCCCGATATTAACCCCAATCCAAACTGCATCTTCAGTTCACATCTCTGTCCCATTCCAGTCTTGATCCCTCCCGCCCACAACGATGCCGAGCCTATGCCCGGAATCATTCCTCATCTCAATCCCAGTTTAATTCTTCTTCTCGACCCTCTCCCCATTTTATCCCTCGTGCTTCAGAAGCGTAAAGCCGACTCGTCCCCTTGATCCTAATTCCATTTGTAACAGTGTTCCGCATCCTTAATCTCTGTTCCAGTCCTTAACCCGTCCCAGGTCGCTTGTTACTGAATCCCTTTTGCTTCGATGGGTACTAATATCGTACTGGAGTGGTTAAAGAGCCTGAAATTATCTCAGTATGGTGAATCCTTCTTGGACAACGGTTACGATGACCTGGAGGTTTGTAAACAGATTGGGGAGCCAGATCTGGACGCTATTGGAGTTGAGAGCCCCCGGCACCGTCATCTCATCAAAGCCGCTGTAGCCCGGCTCCGCGAGGAGGAAGAAACTGGTGCGGTAGTCTATTTCACTTTGGAACCGTGGGCTGGAGCCCTTTGCCAGCCCTACGTTTATGCCAAACTGAAGGAATGCCAGCCTAGGTTTCGGACCCTGCTGTGGAAGAGAACACGGGGCGCCAGTAGGGAACTGCAGAACACCATGGGATCAAAAAGGAGAGGAAACCATAAGAAAAGGGTGATTTATTCCAAACTCATGTTGAAGATCAAAGAGAAGCGACGGCGGAGCGCCAGTTATTTGCGGAAACTTCCGCACTACAAGGTGGGTGATGAGGTGGGAAAGGAGTCTTAAATGACAAGGTTTGGTGAGGAAACCGGCAGCTGCCTCACAACAAGTGCAAGGCTGGTTACTCCAAAAGGTGAGCTGATTACGGAAGGTTGTAGGAGATTGTTATCCCGCTTCGTGTGATGAGCATTAGAGAGGGGCGTGACCCCATAGATAGACAGCTGTCATATGTAGAGCAGACTTGTAGGGATACTCACCATAAGTATCTGAGTTACAGTTCTGTACGAATTTGACCATTTTTCAAAAGATAGCGCAATCTGTAAATCACTGCATAACCATGTACAGATATGTCTTGCTTTGAAGTTGAGTGGGCATTTGTGGGAAGTATATGAGATTGTCCAGCAATTGACTTTGATGCAATACTGAAGGAGTTTATGGGTGGGTTCAAACCAGGCAGAAATACAAAATACTGGTCAGCAGTTAGATGTCCTCAATATAAGGAATCCAGTGAGTTCTCCGGGACAAGATATGAGGTGAGAGCAGGGCTAGGCCAATTCGACCCTTCAAATTTGCTCCACTAGTTGTCAAGATTGTAAGAAATGGTTCTATTACCCCTGAGCTTCCTATGTCTGTTGATTCTCTTAATGTTCTGAAATCTGTCTCTGTCTTCTATGAACACAATTTCCGAGCCTCCACAGCCTTCCAACACTCCAAGTTCACCACACTTTGGGAGAGGAGATCTCGCTCCGAAATGACTTGCGCCTCAATTCTCAAACTGTACCCTTTGATCTGAGACCGCCTTCATTATCTTGCCTGTAAAACCTTTAAGAATTTTGTATGTTCAAACTGATAAATGGAAGCATCCAAGTATTTATGTATTATGGGCATATAAAGGAACCAGCTATATATTTATGGGTACATAACAAACGTTCCAATGTGAGCTCTTATGTGGTGTTTTGAGCCTTGATAGAGTGATCAGTATATATTGATGATGCCAGTGCAGGCTCGATACAGGAGAATTTTTTAATTGAAATAGAGAACACTTAGAGGAACTTTAGTGGAAGTTTTATTTTAAAGGGTGTGGGCAGAGGTGATCTTGAATTGAAATTTATCACAGGGAGAGTAAATAGACGAATATACTCTGTTTTTGCTACCAGGCAGGGGTTGTTTGTTTGAATTAATAGTTGATGCCGGGGGCAAGATACACTGACTGAGAGAGCATGGGGTTAGTTTTCAGCTGCTCCAGCAAAGAACTGGAATGGACACTATGAAATGAATGGCTTTCCATTCTACAGATCTCCATAATTCCACCACAATATAGCATCAGCCACATTTTCGTGTTTTCTTAAACATTTACTTCCTACAGGAATATATAGCCAACACATTTTTCCCCCTGCAGAGTTGACATGTTTAGAGCTATGTATCTCTGTAAATGAACTCAAACGATACAGATTCCAAAATTTATTATTTATTATTCCAAAATTTATCTATTTCTTCAATTCAGCTGAAGTTCTATGTGTTTGCTCATTCCTGTAACAATGAAGGGAAAAGCATAATGACGCTCTTGATTGATGTATTCTTGATAAAATTTAGACAGACATCACAAGGAACTAGGAATCACTGAGCATCCATGTGTAAGTGTAAATTAATTCTGAGCTGTTTCAATCATATTTTGAGGGGCAAAAGTGCTGACAAGTCTCCGGGTGTTAAATATACTCAAAGTGAGAGAAAACCAATTATTGACACTATTCCAGACTTGGTACATTCTTCACAAAGCCTGTCCCAAAGAGCCCGACTCTTTTCATTCAGGAACGTTTTAACAGAATGTTTCCCTCGTTTTGTCTGGCAATTGATGTGGTTGTTGGTTTATAATAATGGTATTCCGCCCTGGCCACTTTGGTAATGGTACAGAATGTGGAGGTACTTTGCAGTGAATTGTGCAGGAGCAGTAGCTGAAGGTTGCAAGGGCTGGCGATTTTAAAATGGAATGGTCAAGCGTGTGTACTGCCCAGTACCACAGCACCTGATAGGCATGAGATTTTTTCCTGCAAATACTTCATCTTTCAAACACACTCAATATTCTGGAGATCACGATCCTGTGTCAATCATGGAAATTGGCAATTTTTGCTCAGCTGGCCCTGTTACCTAGGTAACCTTTCCCGAGCAGCATATTATGTGGCCCTGACAACCAGTTTGACACTGAATTGGAGATTGAAAATGACCTCTTGTTACACTGAAACCAGGGAAAGTTGGCAGAGTGCTAAAATGATTGACATTTGAAGGAACACTGTGCATTGTGTTAAAGATAGTGCTTTCAATTTCTTTTTATCGTGGGCCAGTATAATTGTTTTAATTCTATCTGCAAATAATTTTTTTTAAACATCATTTGACTGAACATGGCAGGCATTTCAAAGACACTCACCACCGAATCTCTGAAGATACAAAGTTCAAGGGAGCACAGTAGATTCTGAAAGCATGATTAAATTATATTACATCACAGCATAATCTTAGGAAAATAATGAGATTGTGTGAAGATATCTTCTGACAGTATTTTGTCTAAATTTAAAACAAACCCCTGGGGGTAATGTTCAGGTTTCAAGGAATTTTCAAAGATAGAATTTGGAAATCATGCAGTGTCAGCTGAAAAAAGTATAACATCAGCACAAAAGCAAAATGTTCCAGATGTTGGTAATCTGAAAGAAGATCTGGAAGTGCATAAAATATTCAGCAGGTTAAACAGCCTCTGTAGAGAAGAAAGCAATCAGAATCAGGCTTAATATCACTGACATATATTGTGAAATTTGTTGTTTTGTGGCAGCAGTACAGTGCAATACATTAAAAAAAACTATAGATTACAATAAGCAATATTAAATAAATTGCGCGAAAGGGAGTAAAAGATAGTCAGGTGGTGTTCATGAGTTGGTTCATTGTCCCTTCAGAAATCTGGCAGAGGGGAAAAAGTTGTTCCTAAAATGTTGGGTGTGTGTCTTCAGGATCCTGCACCACCACCTCGATGGTAGAGGACATGTCCTGGGTGATCTGGGTCCTTAGTGATGGATGCCACACTTTTGAGGCATCACCTTTTGAAGATGTCCTCAATGCTTCAGGTCTCCAATCATTCATCAGGATTGAAACTGCGCAAAGGTGGGAGGCAGGGTTTGAGGGTTGGCACAACATTGTGGGCCGAAGGGCCTGTAATGTGCTGTACTATTCTATGTTCTATGTTCTATGTGACCCTATCACCTCAGATTGTTGATATGGATATGCTGTAGTATCTTCAGAAAGTGATTAGTGCAGTCATTTGGGCACACCTCAGAGAAAATAATGTGGAAATATTGCAGTTCCTCCCGAGAGATCTGGTAGAAATCTCCCATAATCCTCTGGGAGATGAAGAATTCCTTGAGAGAGGTTATGGGGTAATGAAATGGGAAAATGTTGCCATATTAACTGAGAGGAAGGTTGTGCAAATAATATAGCAATATTATACTTCTCTGACTGCTGTGATGAAATAATACAGTATCTCCTGCAAAACTGACATGTTCAGTGAAGGATCAAATGGAAATAATACACTGACTCTAGAGAGCTAACCTTGAAACACTACAGTATTCACTTTGTTAAAGTGAAAGTTATGGATTAGCTCCTGCGAGAGAGAAAAGTAGAAGTAATAGTTTCTCTTGAGAGATATGACATGAAAATATGAAAGAGATTGTATGTAAATGTGATAAATCTGCCTGTCATATTGTCTGGAGATATTGCAATATTTCCTGCAAGGTAATGAGAGAGTGCGATTGTATCTCCTGACAGATCTAATGTTGTAAAGGATACAGTAACTGCCAAGAGATAATGTAGAAATGTTACAGTATCTCCTGAGAAGTTCAAACCTGCCCACAACACATCGCCGTGTTTCACCAGCGTCATCTTGCAAGTAATTTGGAAATGTCTTAGTACCACCTGAAGAAGGTAATGCAGGATTGTGACGCTACATCCTGGGAATCATTGTGGAAATATTGTGATATTACACGAGAGAGAGAGAGAGAGAGAGAGAGAGAGAGAAAATGTTCCGCATCTCTGGAGCTGTTACAGTATCTCCTGAGAGACAGTGTTATACAACTCCTTTCTGAAAGAGATTGATAGTATCCCTGAGAGATAAGGTGGAAATAATACAGCATCCCCTGAGAATATTCACATGCAAATGTGACAATATGTGAGAAAGTGATATGGTGTCCCTTGGTAAATTATATTGAAATATTAAAGTATTAGGATTTACATGAAAATACCATAGCAAGAATCACAGCACGCTTCTGGTGTACTGTCTGTACTATCTCTTAGGAAAGATGTGGCAATGTTAACCCATTCCAGACAGATCGTACAGTAATCAGACACTCTTCTGAGAGCTGCCGGGTCAAAGTATGACAACGAAGGTCCCTCACTAGGATTCTACAATGAAATTCACCACCTTCAGCATTGCATCAATAACTATTTCTCAAAAGAGCAAAGTTCACTTGAGAATTCAGTATTTACAGGAAGTTTGCTGCCTTATTTAAGTGGGCAAAATCTTTGTTCTTGATGATGCCAGGCCAGATGCTTCAAGCCACTTCTGTTATATTTAGATTCTTCCAGAGAGCCAAAGTTCTAGAGTGAGCTCAAATGTAAGGTATGTAGAAACAAAACTGTATGATGCAGTAAAATCTTCTGTGGTTTCTACAGAAACCCAAAATCTTCATCTTTCTTGCTGACGTGGTTCTTTTTTCCAAAAAGTGACATTATTCATTGTCCACACGGTTGAAATGTGTCATCATCTACACTCATTATAAAAGCAATTCAAACATTCCCTTACAGTGTGTCAATACCACCAATGATTCCTGCTTAAGCAAAGCAGCAGTGAAACATTTGAGAGGCTTTTCGATGGTCTCAACCCCTCAGTACCCAATGATAGTGGTTCCTGAGAGTGGGGTAGTTGTTCATGTTAAATGCTTCAGACGATACACTTTCATGATATGTTTGATTTCATTTCATCGGATGTTGCCTTTCAGACCACAAGACCAATTGGCCCATTGAGTCTACACCACCATTCCATCATGGCTGAATTATTATCCCTCTTGACCCCTTACATCTGCCTTCTCCCCATAACCTTTGACATCCCTGCTAATCAAGAACCTATAAACCTCCACTTTAAATATACCAAATGATGTAGCCTGCACAGCTGTCTGTGGCAATGAATTCCACAGATTCACCACCCTCTGGCTAAAGAAATTTCTCCTCATCTGTGTTCTAAATGGACATTGCTGCATATTCTGAGGCCCTCTGGTCTTAAATTATTCCAGTGCTGGAAACATTCTCCATGTCCATTCAATCTAGGCCTTTCAATATTTGATATCTTTTCAATGATATTCCCTCCTCATTCTTCTAAACTCGAGTAGGTACAGGCTCAGGGCACTCAAACATCAGAACCACTCCCCACCACCACCAATTCCTCCCTTCTCTAGTGACAGGATTGGCAGTTCCATTTGAGTGGTTACAGAATGCTTTGCACAACTTCCCAACCTTCCCATTGCTGTCAACGACCAGGCAATAGTTTCTCCTTTGCCTTGCAATCATGATGTCCTTAAACTGGTTCAGCAGCCAATCAAATCAGGGATTTCTCTCAAACAACAAACCAGGAAGCAATCAACTTTGTAAATATTATACAGAGAAATATTATAGCATACTTGTATGCATGCAATCAAAGCAGAAGCTCAGTTCTTTGGAGTTATCATTTATTTATAGTATGTTAATAACCTTTGTATTTTGGAACTTTCATGGATGAAAATATTTTATAGTCACACACACAAAATGCTGAAGGAACTCAGCATGTCAGGCAGCATCTATGGAGAAGAATAAACAGTCAACATTGCAAACTCAGACCCGTAGGACTGCAGGTGGTGCAGCAGTTTCTGTGGCTGCCTCGTCACTCCAGGTACCCGCCTTCAGTTCCGCTCTTGGGCACTGTCTGTGTGGAGTTTGTATGTTTGCCCTGTGACTGCCTGGATTTCCCCCAGGTGCTCTGGTTTGCTCCCATGTCCCAAAGATGTGCTGGTAGATCAAAGAGCAATTGGAAATAGCCCATGGGATAGGTAGGTGGGTAGGATTGGGGAGGGGAGGGGTTTTTTGGGCAAGTGAGAGAGAATAGTTACTGAGAAATAGAACATTGTGGTACAAGAACAGGCCATTCGGTCCACCATGTGATACTGACCTAATTAAGCTAATGACTCCTACTGCCTGCAGTGGTCCAAATCTCGCCATTCTCCACATATTCCCATGCCTCTATCGTAAGTGCCTCCACTATCACCCCTGGCAACACATACTAGGCACCCACCATTCAGTGTGTCTAACAAAAACAGCCCTGCATATCTCCTCTGAACCTTCGCCTTTCACTCTAGATGCATGCCCTCCAATATTAGTCATTTCACCCTGGCAAAAAGGATACCAGTTGTCTGTGGTATTGTTGCCTTTCATAATTTTATAAACTTCTGTTAAGTCTCAACTCAGCCGACGCTATTGGAAGTAACAAGGGAGCGTGGAGAAATGGATTGGTGAGATGTCTCAGGGAGTTGGTATCAAGTCAGTGGGATAAATGGCTTGTTATAGCATTAGAAACCTTGAGGAGATTATAAAAAAATAATCTTCTTTTGGCTAAATGCTCAGCATACATTGTGGGAAATGCAAGTTATGAAGTTTTTAGGGTTGCTTGCTGCAAATCTGTTTCCTAAACATTTGCAGCTAATTTTCTTAAATTCATGTTAGTTTGAGTGTTTTGAGCTGAAGTGCAGTGGGGAAGAATCCAAAGCATGAATGGGAACGGGTCCAAGGAGTACAGCCTGCGAGGGTGCTCTGGTTGACTGGTGGCACCTGGAGTCTCTGCATTACAACACACATGAGTGGGACTCTAGAAGCTGATCATCTTCATGGAGTAATGATGACGAACACTGGCTGATTTACCAAACATGCTGTAGAAACTGGGCCAAGATGGAAACATGGCAATGTTGCATGGGAAGAATGATGCATAAACTGTGGCCGTATTTCCTGTGAGAGAGATTGTAGAAAAGATAGATTACCTCCTGCAAGAGAGAACTTAGTCGGGGGCAGCACATTCAAATAGCCCAAGCCTTGAGCATGGTTCCCATCGGGTGCCTGTAACTCCAGAGTTCCCTAAATCCTTGGCCAGTTTTACTCCTCCTGAATGTCTCTGATGAAACAATCAAAATGCATTGGAATAATTTTGAAAATTTAAGCGACTAATCATTTCAAAATGCCTGCAACTTGTGCACAATCACTAAAAAGTTTTGATAAAAGTTTTGAAAGAAAACAAGCTGCTCAGCTTCAGTTAGCTTCTCAAGTCTAGTTGACAACTTTGTTCCTGGACTCACCATCGAGCTGGGGTAGAGTGCAAAGGCCAGATGTGTCCACACCTGCCTTCCATGTGGCTGTGCAAAGATGCAGAAGTAGGGAAAGGTGCTGACTTGTGACCTGGATCAGCTGTCAATGTGGTCGATCCTCATAGGAGGGTAGTTCCTAGGAAATAGGACAACTCTCTGAGAAAGGAGTATATTGAAACATGACCCTCTCTTGAGGGAGACGTTATTTGGTTGTAAGTCTGACAGAATTCCCTGATAAAAGTCCAAGTGCAAATATGGTGTGCAGCAAACAATAAAGCAGAATTAGTGCCCTGTCTTCTGGGAGATGATTTACAAGTATTGCTGCATTGGAAGCTGCCTGATGTTACCTGAAGCCATTATAACAATTACAATATTTCCTGGGAGTCCCTTTGCAAATTATTAGAAGTTATAAACAGAAATGCCACAGTAGCTTTAGTGAGGCATAACCCACAAAGTTATTCTTGAGAGAGGTAATAAGTCCTGGGATTATTGTGCAGGAAACCAGTTCAATGAATTAATATGCTTCACCTCCCCTCAAATAACTTGGCAATTTTGCAGTTCTCACAGTCCCAGGGGATAGCTTGTGTGCTTTAGCAGATGTTCAGCTATGGTGACTGTATCACCCAAGTGTATTGTAGGTCACTCAGTGACACAGTTCCACAAAGCTGTTGGAGAGAAGCAGAGGAAGGCTAGCACTGCACTAAGCTTTAACCCATCGTGGAGGAGGTAGTGTTGGCTGTCTTGGGAAGGGGCATCAACAAGGACATGCACAGTAGCGTAGTGGTTAGCACAACGCTTTACAGAACCAGCGACCTGGGTTCAATTCCTGCCGCTGCCTGTAAGTAGTTTGTGCATTCTCCCGGTGACCATGTGGGTTTCCTCCGGGTGCTCCGGTTTCTGTACAGATTAGGAGGTTAATTGCTCACATGGGTGCAATTGGGCGATGCGGGTTCATTGGGCTGGGAGTGCCTGTTACTGTGCCATACCTCAAAGTAAATAAATGGGTGAAAAGAGGAAAGTTTAAAGGAGATGCGGGGCAGATTTGTTACACAGAGAGTGTATGAAATGAACTGGTAATTGATTTACTGATTCACACGTATTCACACATCTCCAGTCCCGCCCTTGACCATCAATGTTCCTTCCACCACCTGGCTGGAAAGCAGTAGCTTGGTCATCAGAAAAGATGGGTCCCGCCCTTGACCATCAATGTTCCTTCCACCACCTCCCTGCAGACAGAAAGAAACCAAAATGGGAGCATCCTGAACTTCCAGGAGTGGTGGTGGTGGAAGCAGTGCGAAGGTGACATTGAGAGGTTCTTAGACAGATATGTGAACATACAGGAAATGAAGAGGTCTGAATCATGTGCAGGCAAAAGAGAATTCCTTTAATTCAGCACAGACCTTGCAGGCCAAAGGCCCATTTCTATCTTTGCTGTTCGATGTTCTTAGGTCATAGCCCTGACTGGAATCAGTGGTGAGGATGCTGGTATGCCAAATACCCTTCTCTTTACAGTTCTTACTTAACCACCATCTTTTCTGACGACCAAGCTACTGCTTTCTCTCCTTCCACAAGCCCAAAAAAGTCCTGACCCTACTTCATCTCACATACTCAGCAGTCAGAGCCTTTCTGACCTCTGTAGAAAGGGGCACAGCTAGGAGAGAGTAACTGGCTCACTATCCCAGTGACCTGCGTTCAGTTCTGACCTGCCGCAGGGTCTGCATGGAGTTTGCACATTTCCTCTGTCACCGGTGCTCTGGAGTCCTCCCGTGTCCCAAAGACGTGTAGGTCAGGGTCTCCACTGCAGATCTGAACGTGCTTGATCCAAACTTGAGAAGGAGAAACTGATGCACAGAAAACTCTGCCATTAATCTTGGAGTCAGTATCGAGGAGCTTGGAGAAGGCCAGCACCAACCTGACATAGGGCATGCAGTGGTCTGGGGCTGATCTCTCCCCATGAGTTGTTTGGTAGAAATTCCACGTTGCTCCAACCTGGTGCACTGGAAGTTCAGGCTGCTGCCATCGTGACTGTGAGTTCGATCGATATTGAATAGGTCATTGTTGTAATCCATCAGGAGGGGTGCTCAGGCACTGCACGGGGAGGTTCCATGGAGCATGAATGTGGCGAATTGAAGATAACATCATTCCAGCTGATCTTCTGCCATTCCACCTCTGCTCTGCTAGCCGGTCCCTGGCTACCACTCAGGTTGAGAAGGTGCCCCTGACAGTTCCTGCAGGCTCAGAACAGCTGGAATCAAGCTCCACGGTCAGCCCACCCAGAGGTCAGTAGTTTTCTAGCCACCCACAGTGCACTTATGAAGAAGTACCTTCTCAGGGCATTGAGAGGAAGACATATTCAGGAGCAATGCGTGGAAGAGTATTTGGTGTAAAATGTTGAGAGAACTCTGCAGGTCAGGCAGCATCATTGGGATCTCAGCCCGAAACATTGACTGTTTATTTCTTTCCATAGATGCTGCCTGACCTGCTGAGTTCCCACAGCATTTTATGTGTGTGTGTGTGTGTGTGTGTGTGTGTGTGTGTGTTAATCTGGATTTCCAGCATCTGCAGAATCTCTTGTGTTTGTGACAGGTATTTGCTTTAATGTGCTTTGAATGACAATTAGCAGGTAAGAACAGGTAAGTTCTTTTTTAACATATTACAACTAATGAAATAAAGTAGGGATGCAGGATCAGGTGATGTGTTGTTGCTGCAAGACATTGGTGCTGGTGGACCCCTTTGTGGTTCCTGGTGACCACATCTGCATCTGCTTGTGGAACTCACAGTTGGTGACCTGGAATCTGAGCTTCAAACACTGTGATGCATCAGAGGGACAGAATTACCCGGGCACTGTTTCAGGAGGCAGGCGCACATTAGGTAACCTACTTCAAATTCAGTCTGCGGCCAGTGACAAATGAGGCAGGTCAGGGGTCCATGAGGTAGAGCTGGAGGAGTCTCAGCCCCCCCAGCCTTCAGAACAAGTCTGAGATTGGTGACCCCTGTGAGGATGAGAGTCGGGGCTGTAGGAAGGGTGACCAATCAAACCGTGGTTTGGGGAGCCACTCATGGTGGAGGTGTGGGGGGGGGGGCGGGTAGAAAAGAGATATATAATTGTAATTGGTAGTAATATAGTCGGGGAATAGATACAATTGTCTATTGCAAGGATTGAGAATCCAAAGGTTGTGTTGTCTGTCTGGTGTCTGGGTTTGGGACATCACATCCGACCTGCAGAGCAATTTGGAGTGGAAGGGGAAAGATCCTATTGTCATGGTCCATGTGGACACTAACAATGTGGGAAGAGCAAGCAAAGAGCTTCTGCAGGGGGAACTTGAGCAGTTAGGGACTAAATTAAAAAGTAGAACCAAAAGGTCATACACTCTTGATTATTCCGAGTCACATTAAAATTGGTACAAGGTTAAACTGATCAGAGAGCCAAATGCATGGCTCAGAGATTGATGTGAGAAAAATGGGTTTGAGTTCATGGGACATAGGCACCAGGTTTGGGAAGAGTTCCGTCTGAATAATGCTGTGGGTAGGGCTGTAAACTGTAATGGGAGACTGGATTCAACAGCTGGAAGAGTAAAGGGGAAAGAGAGGTTACTGAAATCTCCAGAATAAAAATGTAAGACAAAGTTTAGGGGTAATAATTTAACTTGGACAACATGAAGACAAAATTGAAAAGAAAGGTGGCGAATTCAGGATTTTTGAATTCCCACAGCATATGAAATAAGGTAGATGATCTTGTAGCATCCTGTAGAGAGGACATGCAATATAGCAAAATTTTGTGGCAAGCTGGAGAATTGGGATGCGTTAAAAGAGCACAGAAGGAAACTAATAAGGCAATAAGATAAAAGATAAAATATGAAAGTAAACTGGCCAAAAATATAAAGGAACATAAAAGTTTTCTCGGGTACAGTACTGGATATAAAGAGTAGCTGCTGATAATGAGGCTGCTAAACAAGATGATGAGCCCATGGTACTACAGGAAAGTCCACCATGAATAGAATATTCATTGACTGGAAGAAGGGGTTTAAAGGGGGCCTTTTCTGGTTGGCTGCTAGTGACTGGTTATGTTCTGCAGGGGTCAGTGTTGGGTCCGTTAGATGTTATACGTTATATTCACGTTACATGTTAATGATCTGGATGATGGAATTAATGGCTTTTCTTTTTTTTGTCAAGTTTGCAGATGATACAAAGAAAGGTGGTGGGGCAGGTCATGTTGCAAAACTAGGCAGTCTGCAGAAGGACAAGGACAGATTGGCAGAATGAGCAAAGAAGTGGCAGATAAAATATAGTGTAAGGGAGTAGAAGAAATAAAGGCATGGGCTTTGCTAAATGGGGAGAAAACACAAAAAGCAGAGGTGCAAAGGGACTTGGGAGACCTTGTGCAGGATTCCCTAAAGGATCAGTGGTAAGGAAGACAAATGCAATGTTAGCATTCGTTTCAAGAAGACTAAAATACAAAAGCAAGGATGTAATGTTAAGGTTTTATAAGGCATTGGTCAGACCACATTTGCAATATTGAGAAAGTTTTGGGTCCCATAATTAAGAAAAGATGTGCTGGCATTGGAGAGAGTCCAGAAGAGGTTCACAGGGTTGATCCTGGGAAAGAAAGGGTTAACATATGAAGAGTGTTTGATGGCTCTTGGCCTCTAATTGCTGGAGTTTAGAAGAATGAGGGGGATCTCGCTGAAATATGTTAATTATTGAAAGGCCTAGATGGAGTGGACATTGGGAGGGCCAAGTCTAGGACCAGAGGGCACAGCCTCAGAAAAGAAGTATGTTCCTCTGAAACAGAGATGAGGAGGAGTTTCTTTAGTCAGAGGATGGTGAATCTGTGAAATTCATTGCCACAGACAATGGAGAGGACTGAGTCACTGGGTATGTTTAAAGTGGAGGTTCATTAGTAAGGGCATCGAAGTAATGAGGAGAAAGCAGTTGAATGGGAATGAGAAGGATAAAATGTCAGCAGACTCGATGGGCCAAATGGTCTAATTTTTTTCTCCTATGTCTTATGGAATGTAATTGATTGTTTAAAACTGGTTCACATGAGACACCTGTGTTTTATGTTGTTGGGATATGGTGAATGGGTAGATGCAGTTGTACCAACTGGGATCACCAATGTTCAATTGATTTTGCAAATTATAGTTTTCTCAGATATATAAAGAGTGAAAGGTGAGAATGCATAGTGCACCACTGGAAAATCACTTCGGAGAGGTAGTAATAGGGGACAAAGAAATGGCAAATTAACTTAAGTATATTGCATTACTCCTCACTGTGGAAGACATCAGCAGTGTGCCAGGTATTTGAGAGTGTCAGGGGGCAGAAGTGAGTGTAGTTGCTATTACTAAGGAGAAGATGTTTGTGAAGCTATGAATATCTGAAGTAGATAAGCTACCTGGAACATATGGAGTACACCCCAGGGTTCTGAAAGAGGAAGCTGAAGAGATTGTGGAGGCATTAGTAGTGATCTTTCATGAATCACTGAATTCTGGAATGTTTCCAGAGGACCAGAAAATTACCCATGACATTGTACTGTTTAAGAAGGGAGGGAGGCAAAACACAGGAAATTACGGGACAGTTAGCCTGACTTCAGTGGTTGGTAAGATTTTGGAGTCCATTATTACAGATGAGATTTCAAGGTACCTGGAGGCACATGATTAAGTAGGCTGAAGACAGCATAGATTCCCTGAGAGGAAATCTTGCCAGAAAAATCTATTGGAATTCTTTGAGGAAATAACAGTCAGGATAGTCACTGGATGTTGTTTGCTTGGAATTTCAGAAGGCCTTTGAAAAGATTCCACGTGTGATGCTGCTCAACAATATGGTGTTCAGTATTTCAGGAAAAATGCTAGCACAGATAGAAGAGTGGCTGACCGGCAGGAGGTAGGGGGTGAAAATCTGGTTGGCTGCCGGTGACTAGTGGTGTTCCACAGGGCTCCATCTTGAGACTGCTTCTTTGCTCATTATATATCAATGATTTGGATGATGCGTTAATGACTTTGTGGCCAAGTTTGCAGATGACACGAAGATGGGTGGAGGAGCTGGTAGTGTTGAGAAAGCAGGGAGTCTGCAGAAAGTTTTACATACCCAGTAACGGGTTAAAGAACCAGCGGAAATGGAAAACACCCAGAGTCTGGTATTGCTGTTATCTAAAGCTACTTTATTAGTACCTACGCAATACAGTAATATAGAAATCAGATAAATCAAACAGGTTAGCAAAGTTCATGCATATATAAGTGTGGAAATATATATAAAGCCAAGCTTCTTCAAGCTTAGGAGGTAAATGGATACAGTCTTGCGATGATGGGTAAATGAAGTCAGTTCAGTTGGTGTTATTGAGTTGAGTCGTGTTGGAGAGAGAGGGGTGTTTAGTTCTTCAGGCAAGCCGATGCCGTCAATCCTCCGTTGTCCTCGGAGATCCTTAAAAGTCACCGAATGTGACCACAAAAAAGGAGACCGTCTTCTCTGGTAAAGTTATCAACCCAGGCAAGGGTTGGACACACTGATAACTTCCCACCGGTCACCCCTTTTCCACACTGCAAGAGCCACTGATTGATTGTCCCGATCGATCCTCTAAAAACCCACCCTGCTGTGGGCACACAAACCTCATCTAGTGTCCGAAACCATGTGTGTCTGCGTGTCCTTGTATATTCAAATTAAGCTGCAGAGAAACCATAACCTCGATTGTCCATCAAATAACTCCACCTCCCTCTCTCTAGAGCAGTGTCCAAAAGTCAGTCTCATTCTCCCGACGTTTTAAAGTGACAGTCCACAGAAAATATGAATCCTAGGGGTACATAACAAAAGCTTTAGGCAGTTTAGGAGAATAGGCAAAGAAGTGGCAGGTAGAATAAATCAGCCATGATGGAATGGTGGAGCAGACTCAATGGGCCAAATGGCCTAATTCTGCTTCTATGCCTTGTGGTCTTACAGAACAGGAGTGTGCTGCCATTTTTGACTACCTTTCCTCCTCCCGTTTCTACACTTACTCCCCCGAACCTCAATATCTCATCTTAATGCCCAATCTAAGAGGTTGTCTCCAGCAATAAGGGAAGTGATTGAGCTATTTCTGCATGTGTGGGGGAAGCCTTAGTGGTGTCTGTGATGCAACGCTGTTACCTCAAGATGATGGTGGCTGCCTGAAATGCGCTGGATATAAGGAATGAGCTGGCAATCACAGTCAGTGCTCCTGTGTTGTCATTACAGCGACATTTGTAGGTTTCAGCCATGCCCCCATCAGCGCAGGGATGACGTGTGGAGTACCAGTCCTCATTAAAGCGTTTCCTGGTGTGTGCCTGCCCCATTTCCAGAGAAAGGCTTTTCACTCCACCACTGCCTAGAAGTGACTTGCATGCAATCTTCAGTTTAAAACATTATGTTAGCATCAGCTGGACTGTTCCCCATAGACTATTCAACTTCAAACCAGCCACTGAAACCTGCAGCAATGGCACGAACACCCAGAAACCAGAAGAACATTCCTGCACAGCTGGTAAAGCCAGCAACCCAAGTTCAGTCCTGGCCCCTCTGCTGTATGGGGAATTTGCATGTTCTGTCCTTCACCCCAGGCATTTCCCCTGAGACATAGAGTTAATCGCTTCTTGCAAGTGACCTTTACAAGAAAGAAGGGTGAACTTATTCAAGGATACAGGGTACTGAGGGCATGGCAGAGGAGTAAGTAGATGTGTTTACACTAGTGGGAGAGTCATCAACAAGTGGTCAGAGTTACTAAATGAGGAGTTGATCATTTAAAACTGGAATTCTGTGCCTCCCCCACCCAACCCATGGTGCTGGAGACCAGATCATTAGATATTCAAAGTTCAACATGAATGTATTATCAAAGTCCATATGTATCACCGTATATCACTTTGAACTTTGGTTCCTTGCAGGCATTTACAGGAATATGAAGAAATACAATAGAATCTATGAAAAATTATAAACAGCAAAGGCTGGCAAACAACCAATGTGCAAAAGACAAACGGTACAAATAAAAAAGTAAATAAATAAAACTGAGTTGTAGAGTCCTCCTAAGTTGTGGAATCAATTCAATGTTGAGGTGAGTGAAGTTATCCACACTGGTTGAGGGGTCTGATAGTTGTAGGTATACAATCATCATGATCTGATATCTGTAATTAAGATATAGATATATTGGATTGAAATCAATATGATATTTCTATTTAAGGTGAGAGAAATATTTGAAAAACCAAGGAATTGAGAGCCGTCTGTAGCTTGCACAAAAGGGGAGGTGACACAAAGGTTGGAGGTGTTGTGGATAGTGTGGAGGGCTGTCAGAGGTTACAGCGGGACATTGATAGGATGCAGAACTGGGCTGAGAAGTGGCAGATGGAGTTCAACCCAGTTAAGTGTGAAGTGGTTCATTTTGGTAGGTCAAATATGATGGCAGAATATAGTATTAATGGTAAGACTCTTGGCAGTGTGGAGGATCAGAGGGATCTGGGAGTCCAAGTCCATAGACACTCAAAGCAGCTGCGCAGGTTGACTCTGTGGTTAAGAAGGCATACGGTGTATTGGCCTTCATCAATCGTGGAATTGAATTTAGGAGCCAAGAGGTAATGTTGCAGCTATATAGGACCCTGGTCAGACCCCACTTGGAGTACCGTGCTCAGTTCTGGTTGTCTCACTACAGGAAGGATATGGAAACCATAGAAAGGGTGTAGAGGTGATTTACAAGATGCTGCCTGGATTGGGGAGCATGCCTTATGAGAATAGGTT
Source organism: Mobula hypostoma (assembly GCF_963921235.1). NCBI lineage: Eukaryota > Metazoa > Chordata > Chondrichthyes > Myliobatiformes > Myliobatidae > Mobula > Mobula hypostoma. Next base: position 90,461,161 of record NC_086104.1, on the reverse strand, counting down.
GAGTGAACTCGGCCTTTTCTCTTTGGAGCGACGGAGGATGAGGGATGACCTGTTAGAGGTGTATAAGATGATGAGAGGCATTGATCTTGTGGATAGTCAGAGGCTTTTTCTCAGGGCTGAAATGGTTGCCACAAGAGGACACAGGTTTAAGGTGCTGGGGAGTAGGTACAGAGGAGAGGTCAGGGGTAAGTTTTTTACTCAGAGAGTGGTGAGTGCATAGAATGGGCTGCCAGCAATGGTGGTGGAGGCAGATATGATAAGAGACTTTTGGATAGGTATATGGAGCTTAGAAAAATAGAGGGCCATAGTAATTTCTCAGGTAGGAACATGTTCAGCACAACTTTGTGGGCCGAAGGGCCTGTACTGTGCTGTAGGTTTTCTATGTTTCTATGAGTACAGGCCAGTGTAGAACAGCCATGACCATATTGAATCAAGGGGCCTGCTCCTATTTTCTCATGTTCTGCTGTGGTAGAATGAGGGGAGATTCATCTGCAGGGGAGATTGTTGGAGAATGGGATCACTCCGAGCCACCACAAATACATTGAGCTGAATGTTGTGTTACAAAGAAATCGGAAACATGGGGGTGATTAATTTCGTTCAGGCTGTTGAACTGTCCAGGGTTAGGACGGTGCACCGTGTATTATCAATAATGCCAAATCAGTGCAGCGGAGACAGGAGAGACTGCAGATGCCAGAATCTGGAGCAACAGACAATCTGCTGGAAGAACTCAGTGTGTTGAACAGCATCTGGGGGTTGGGGGTGGGGGGGTGGTAGGAAACATTGACATTTTAAGTTTAAAACCCTGCAACAGGGCAGTCAGATGAGTTTTGGAGACCGATTGATGTCACGGTGCGGTTGTTTGGCATGTCTCTGTGGGCACCAGCTGTGAAAACGCTAATGCCTTAAACAAGGTGTCAGTTGACACACTTCCCATCAGAGACGTACTCACACATCTGAGTCTGCCTTCACAAATCAGGAGACCAAGTTATATCTGACAATTGTGAGAGGGGACTAGCCCCATCCCCTCCTGTTTCCGACTCCCCCATGATGTAAATCAGAACTTTCATCCCTGGAAGGCAGAGAATGCCATTTGGAACCAAGATAACGAGGAATATCTTCACTTGGAGGATGATAAACCTGTGGAAATCTCTACAGGTGAATATATTCTGAGGGATGGGGTGGGGATAAAGGATATGAGAAGACAGCAAGGTTGTAAAGAGGATGGTCTGCTATGATGATATTGAAAGGAGGAACAGGTCCAAGCACATGAATGGATTACTTTGCTCCTGTTTTACGAGTTTTACTGAGATGTGCCAACTGTCCTAAACTCATTATGTGGAATTGATGCCAACCAAAGAATCTGGAAATATAACATAACCTTTTGCAACTTTGTGTTCAAATGTTATTGAACCCTCTCAGAAACAAATCATGGAAATCTTACCCTGAGATTTTATGAAAATGCTGCAGTACCTCCAGACACAATATATGAACAGTGCCACTGATTCAGGTAACACAGAATGCGACTGTTTTGCCAGGGAAATTCTATGCATGACTGTGACCAAGTCTCCAAGGGGAGATACTGTGCAAATGTGACATACAATTTCAGAGAGAAAGAGGGGGGTTGCAAATGTGACATTCTCTCTGAAGTGAGGTAACGTACAATTGTGAAGATAGCTGGCCTGTGTGACAGTAACTCTAATTGATAATATGCCTATGTGTCAGCCCCTCCTGAGAGAGGGCTCTCAAAGGGACCGTAGTTACAGGGAGGGGGTGGGGTGGGAAGAATGCTGAAATCTGACATTGTCTCCTTGGAGAGGTAATACATAAATGTGAGCACCTATCCCAGGAGAAAGTATGCAAATCAGCAAGTATCTTGTGTGAGAGATAACATGTAAATGTGACATTAAATCCAAGGGGCAATGTGACAAGATTTCTGTAAAAATGTATCATTATTCAATGGGGGAAAAGAAGATTAATGTGGTTATTTCTTCTGGAAACAATGACATAGACGTGATACTATGCTGTGGAGGAGACAATGTATACAATGTGTAAATGTGATGGTCTGTTGGAGGAGAGAATGTGTGAATCTGTCAGGGTCGCCAGGAAAAGAGAAGGTGTGAACGTGACAGTGCTTCATGGGCCAGAGAATGTGTGAATGACTTTCTGCCAAGGAGGCAAATGTGACAGTGTCATGGGAGAGTGAATGTTTAAATGTGACAGTGTGTTATGGGAGGTAGAGTTTTGCATACAGTTAAGGACTCGAGTAGCACAAAAGCAGACCCTTTCATTCCACATGTCAATATCTATCATCAACAGTGACGATTAATGAAAGCGGACAGCAACCCCATTTACCAGCTCTATACACATAAGACCATAAGAACGTAGGAGCAGAATTAGGCCATTCAGCCCATTGAGTCTGCTCCACCATTCCATCATGGCTGGTACATCATGTTCATCTGCCATTTCTTTGCTCCCATCACTACCTCAGCAGCATCATTTTCCTGTAGTCCAATATCGACTCTCACCTCCCTTTTACTCTTTATATAACTGAAAAAGCTTGTGATATCCTGCCTTATATTATTGGCTAGTTATACTTCTCCCTCTCAAATTGTAGTATGAATTCAATCATATTATGATCACTGCCTCCTAAGGGTTCCTCTATGTCCAGCTCCCTAAGAAGATCTGGGTTATTACTCAACACCCAATCTAAGATAGCCTTTCCCCAAGTAGGGTCAAGCACAAGCTGCTTTAAAAAAAGCCATCTCATAGGCATTCAATGATTCCCTCACTTGCCATCCAACACCAACCTGATTTTCCCAATCCCCCTGCATATTGAAGTCCCCCATTATAATTGTGTCATTACCCTTATTACATGCCTTTTCCAGCTCCCTTTGCAATCTTAATCCCACATTTTGGCTACTAGTTGTTTTTTTACCCTTGCAATTCCTTAACTCCACCAACAAGGATTCAACATTCTCTGACCCTATGTCACCTCTTTCTAAAGATGTGATTTCATCTCTTACCAGCAGAACCACACCACTACCCGTGACTTCCTGCCTGTCCTTTCAATACAAAGTATATCCTTTGGTGTTAAGCTCCCAATTATGGCCTTCTTTCAGTCACGACTCAGTGATGCGCACAATACCATACCAACTGATCTCTAATTGTGCCACGAGTTTGTCCCCCTTATTCTGAATGCCACGCGCATTGAAATACAACACCTTTAGTCCCGCATTCTTCGCCCTTTTGAATTTTACCTCTGTGGTACAATTTAACTCTTTGTTCTATCTACATTTGTACTCAGTCATTGGCTTGTCCTTCTTTACATTCATAATGCACCCATCATCTACTTTTAAATCTGCTGGCTCATCCTTAGCTCTATCATCCTGGTTCCCATCCCCTGCCATATTAGTTAAACCCAGTCCCAACAGCTCTAGTAAACCTGTCCGCAAGAATATTGGTCCCCCTTGGATTGAAGTGCAACCTGTCCCTTTTGTACAGGTCCCAACTTCTCCAAAAGAGGTCCCAATTATCCAGAAATCTGAATGTAATAAGGGTAATTACAGAATTGTAATGCGGGACTTCAATATGCAAAGGGATGGAGAAAATCAGGTTGGTATTGGATTGCAAGAGAGGGAGTTTCTTGAATGCCTATGAGATGGCTTTTTAGAGCAGCTTGTGCTTGAGCCTACTCAGGGAAAGGCTATTTTAGACTGGGTGTTATGTAATAACCCAGATCTTATTAGGGAGGTTAATGTAAGGAAACCCTTAGGAGGGGAGCGATCATAATACGATTGAATTCATGCTGCAATTTGAAAGGAAGAAGTATAACTCACATGTATCAGTATCACAATAGAATAAAGGGAATTACAGAGGCATGGGGCTTGGAGCTTGCCCAGGTGGATTGGAGGGGGATAATATCGAGGATCAGCATCCGTGGAAATGATCAGTCAACGTTTCGGGCCGGAACTCTTCAGTCCTGACAAAGGGTTCCGGCCTGAAACATTGACTGATCGTTTCCACGGATGCTGCCCGACCTGCTGAGTTCCTCCAGCTTGTTGTGAGTGTTGCTTTGCTTTGACCCCAGCAGCTGCAGAATATTTTGTGTTTATAATATCGAGGATGATAGCAGAGCAGAGATGGCTGAAGTTTCCGGGAATCATTCACAAGGCGCAAGATAGGTATGTCCCACAGAAAAAGTTGTTCTCAAATGACAGGGGTAGGCAACTGTGGCTGACAAGGAAAGTTAAGGACTGCATAAAGGCCAAGGAAGGGGCATATAAGGTAGCAAAAGTGAGTAAGAAGTTGGATGATTGGGAAGCTTTTAAAACCGAACAAAAAGCAACTAAAAAAGATATGAGGGCAACTATTAAATAATATTAAGCAGGTTACCGAAAGTTTTTTCAGTTATATAAAGAATAAAAGGGAGGTGAGAGTTGTTATTGGACCACTGGAAAATGGTACTGGTGGGGTAGTAATGGGGGACAAAGCAGTGGCAGATGAACTTAGTAAGTACTTTGCAACAGTCTTCACTGTGGAAGATACTGACAGTGTGCCAGAGGTCTGTGAGTGTCAGGGAGCAGCAGTGAGTGCAATTGTTTTTACAAAGAAGAAAGTGCTAGGCAAGCTGAAAGGTCTTAAGGTGGATAAGTCATTTGGACCAGATGGACTATATCCTAGAGTCCTAAGAGAGGTTGCTGAAGAGATAACGGATGCATTGGTTATGATCTTTCAAGAATGACTTGATTCTGGCATGGTCCCTGAGGACTGGAAGATTGCAAATGTCACTCCACTCTTTAAGAAGGGAGGAAGGTAATAGAAAGGAAATTATAGGCCAGTTAGCCTAGCTCAGTGGTTGGGAAAGTGCTGGAGTCTATTATTACAGATGAGGTTTTGAGATACTTGGAGACTAATGATAAAATAAGTCAAAGTCAGTATGGTTTCTGTAAAGGGAATTCCTGCCTGACAAATTTGTTAGGGTTCTTCGAGGAAGTAACAAGCACGGTGGACAAAGGAGAAGCAGTGGATGTCATTTACTTGGATTTTCAGAAGGTGTTTGATAAGGTGCCACACATAGCTGCTTAACAAGATAAAATCCAGGAAAGATACTGGCATGGATAGCAGAATGGCTGACAGCCAGGAGACAGTGAGTGGGAATAAAAGGGGCCTTTTCTGGTTGGCTGCCAGTGACTAGTGGTGTTCCTCAGGGGTCAGTATTGGGATCGCTACTTTTCACATTGTTTGTCAGCGATTTGGATAATGGAATTGATGGCTTTGTGGCAAAGTTTGCAGATGATACGAAGATAGGTGGAGGGGTAGGTAATACTGAGGATGCAATACAATTGCAGCAGGACTTAGACAGATTGGAAGAATGGGCGAAAAAGTGGCAGATGGAATCCTGTGTTGGGAATTGTACGATAATGAGTTTTGGTAAAAGGAACAATAGTGCGGACTATTACCTAAATGGGGAGAAGGTTCAAACATCAGAGGTGCAGAGGGACTTAGGAGTCCTCGTGTAAGACTCCCAGAAGGTTAATTTACAGGTTGAGCCTGTGGTAAAGAAGAGAAATGCAATGTTAGCATTTATTTCAAGGGGAATAGAATATAAAAGCAAGGAGATAATGCTGAGCCTTTATAAGACACTAGTCAGGCCGCACTTGAGTATTGTCAAAAATTTTGGGCCCCATGTCTCAGAAAGGATGTGCTGTCATTGGAGAGAGTCCAGAGGAGGTTCACAATAATAATTCTAGGAATAAAGGGGTTAATAGATTGGAGTGTCTGGCAGCTTTGGGCCTATACTCACTGGAATTTAGAAGAATGCGGGGGGGGGGAGTGTGGGGTATCTCATTGAAACCTACTGAGTGTTCAAAGGACTAGATAGGGTGGATGTGGAGAGGATGTTTCCTATGGTGGGAGTATTCAGAACTAGACTGGGGACTGACCCTTTAAGACGGAGATAAGGAGGTTTTTTTTAGCCAGAGAGTAGTAAAATCTGTGGAATACTCTGCCACAGGCTACGGTGGAGACCAAGTCCGTGGGTATACTTAAGGCGGAAGTTGATCATTTCCTGATTGGTCAGGGCATCAAAGGATACGGTGAGAAGGCATGGGGTTGAGTGGGATCCAGGATCAGCCATGTTGGAATAGCAGACAGACTAGATGGGTTGAACGGCCTAATTCTGCCCCCTATGTCTTATGGTCTTATGATCTTATGCCTTTTCCAGCTCCTTTTGCAATCTTAACCCCTCATCTTGGTACTATTTGGAGGCCTATGTATGATTCCCATAATTTTTTTTTACCCTTGCAGTTTCTTAACTCCACCCACAAAGATTCAACATTCTCTGACCCTATGTCACTTCTTTCTAAAGATGTAATTTTGTTTCAACAGAGCCACACCACTGCCTATACCTTCCTGCCTGTCCTTTCAATACAAAGTATAACCTTTGATGTTAAGCTCCCAACTATGGCTCTCTTTCAGCTCTAGGTCAAAGTCTTCTATGCCTTGGCAATTCAAATATTCGTCTGGATTGTGTTTATATGTCGTGACATTATTCACATCATGACCTTCTCAGGCAATGTGCTCGAGACTGCAACCACCCTCTGGATGAAAAAAAAATCTTCCTCAGATATCCTCTAAACCTCTTCATCTTTCCCTCAAACTATGTCTTCTTGTTCTTAGCACTTTGATATGGGGGAAAATGCTTCCTGCTATTTACCCTGCCTCTATACTCCTCATAATTTTATCCTCAGTTGAGTTTCCCATTAACCTCCACTACTCAAAAAAAAAACACAGCCTCTCCAGTCTCTCCACCTCATCCCAGGCAACATCCGTCTGAATCTCATCTTCTCCAGAGCAATCACATTCTTTCGCTAAGGTGATGACCAAAAGCAGCACCCAGTTCACCAAGCCAATACCTTATAAAGTTGCATAACAGTTAGGCTACTCAGCCTGTCGAACCTGCTCTGACATTCCATCATGGCTGATTTATTATCCCTCTCAACCCTGTTCTCCTGCCTCCTCTCATCATAACACCTCTCTGCTTTCTACACCATCTTGTCTATTACCATGTCCAAGTTCCCCCAGGCTCTCTAGAGCTCTGCCATTTGTAATTCTTGTTAGTTTTCCCAACAACCTGCCCGTATTAGGATTGGATTCCCTCTGCTATTATCTTGTCCACGATACCAACTGATCAGTATCTGGTAAGATTATTTTCCTCACCATCAACAATACCACATATTTTGTGTTTTCTGCAAATTCAATAATCATACCTCCAATATTCATACTGAAATAATAATGTAAATGACAGACAGTAAGTATCTCGACACCCATCCATGTGGCAAGCCTCCACCATCACCCTCTGTCTTCTATCAGCTTGGATAGACAGACGGAATCTTTTTTAACCCGGGGTTGAAATGATTACTAGTAAAGGAAAGCAAAACAAAATGCTGAAGGAACTCGGCAGATCAGGCAGTACCTACGGAAATGATTAACGTTTGATGTTTCAGACTGAGATCCTTCATCAGGACTGGAAAGTGGGGGGGCAAATGCCAGAATAAGAAGGTGGGGAGAGGGAGAAGAGAACATGCTAGAAGGAGAGAGTCTGGGTGAGCAGAGGGGAAAGTTTACAGGTGGTCTGTGGGGCAAGTTAGTTCACTGGTTGGAATGGAATGCCAGGGAAGCAGGTACAATGGTAGCATTTAAGAGGCAGTGAGATAGATATCTGATTTTGCAGGAATGGAGAGATAATTATCATGTACAGGCAGAATAGAGAGAGAGAGTTTAATTTGTGATTGTGTTTAGTGCAGACATCATGGGCCAAAGGATCTGTTCCTGTGCTGTACTGTTCTATGTTCCAACGTAGACCACCTCCCTCGAGCTATTTACCCTCCCATACATCTGCTCCATTCCATCGTTGACTCTGGCACGAGGGAGATACGTAACACCCAGGAATCCTATTTGCCACAGGGATGCCTTTCTGCTGCCCTTGCAGGCGAATCCCTATGGCTAGCACTTTCCTCCCCGCCCCCCCCCGCCCACCTCCACATGCAACAGAACCACATGTGCAGCCACTTGCTTTCCACTGAGAGGCCAACCGCTCAGCCGAGTGCGTCTCTTTAAAAGGAGCGGAGCCACCAGGGGCTCCTTAACCACCCACTGGACCCCCTGTTCCTCTTGCTGGTCACCCATTACCTGGCTGGCCAGCTTAATATCTACAATGTTCTCATTGTGAATAGTTCCATCTGCAGTGGCTCGAGGTGTTCAGTCAGGAGCTGTGGCTAGACGCTCCCCTACACATGTGCTTGCCAGGGATGCAAAATGTGTACCTGATTTCCCACGTAGAACAGGTGGATCACACCACAAAGTCAAGTTCCCCTGCCATGGTTACCACTGGGCTATCGTAGTACTCTAAATTAAAGTGAATAACTGATTATCCTAGAGGAACTCAGCAGGTCAGGCAGCATCTATGGAGGGGAATAAACAGTCCACGTTTTGGGCTGATTCCTTCGCTGGGTTCCTCCAGTATTTTATGTGTGTTGCTCTGGATTTCCAGCATCAGCAGAATTCCTTGTGCTTGTAACTAATTGTCCTGAGGGATTTATCCCACTGTCAGCCTCACTGTCAACAATCTGAAGTTCCTACCTTTGAGGATTAAAGAAAGATGGAAATACCCACAATTTCAACTCACCAATCACCTTACATGCTGAAAAATCCTCACTCAACAAAAATTGCACTTTGAGTTTGTTGCCCTGTGAGACAACTGTTTTTTTAAAAAATATATTTATAAAGCACCATGTATGTTCTTTGGCTGCCTTCTCATTCTATCCCACAGCAAAAGACCTATCAGTTGAAATTGATGAATGTTATTTGACAAGATTATAATGTGTAACTGTAATAGTCTCATGGGGGAGTGAATGTGTAAATGTAACATTGTCTTCAGGAAGTGTGAATGTGTAAAAGTGCCTGTGCCTCCTGGAGACATGAGTATGGAAATGTGACCATCTCTCCTGGGAACATCATTGTGGAAATATGACCATCCCTCGGGAATGAGTGTCTAAATGTGACCATCTGCCCTGGGAACGAGTTTGCAAATGGGTCAGTGTCTTACGGAAATGTAAGTGTGGTAAGTGTGTAAATGTGACCATGCCTTATGGAAATGTAACTGTGTATATTTGGCAGCATCTTGTACAAGTATGAGTGTATTAAAATGACAGTATCTCCTGGGAAAGTAAGTGTGCAAGTGTGACAGTATTTTATGGAAAGTGTGGGTGTGTGAAAATGACAGTGTCTCCAGGAAGTATGAATGTGTAGTTTTGTCAGTATTTCCTGGGATATGCCGTGTGGGATTAACTTCTTCAAAGGAACTGTGTGACTGAGACTTTTTTTTATGGGAGAAAGAATTGTACATTTGGTAATATCTCCTGGGAGTGATATCACCCAGATATAGGACTATCTCCTGGGGAAGTTGTATGCAAATACAAGAGTATCTCTTGATTGAGTTAATGCAGAAATTTCATGTTATTCTTCAGTTGTCTATGAGAGTATCTATCTCAGAGAAAAAATCAACAACCAATATCCTCCCTGAGACAGAAAGCTGCCACAGAGGAAGTTACTGAGTATCTGCCCTCTCATGAAAGTTCAAACATTTCCAAGTTTAAAAGTTCCAAGTAAATTTATTATCAAAGTACGTATATATCACCACATTCTACCTTGAGATACATTTTCTTGCAGACATTCACAGTAGAACAAAAGAATACAATAGAATCCATGACAAACTACACACAAAGACTGCCAAACAACCCACATGCAAAACAAGACAAACTGTGCAAATACAAAAGAAAAGGGAAAAAAAATACCGAGAATGAGTTGTAGAGTCCGTGAAAGTGAGTCTGGATGTTGTGGAATCAGTTCAGGGTTGAGATGAGTGTAGTTATCCACGCCAGTTCAGGGGCCTGACGGTTAAAAGGTAATAAATGTTCCTGAACCTGGTAACTTGGGACGTCAGGCTTGTGTCCGATGGTAGCAGGAAGAACAGAGCACGGCCTGGATGGTGGAGGTCCTTGATGATGGATGCTGCTTTCTTGTGACAGCTTTTTTAGATGTGCTCAGTGGAAGGGAAGGCTTTGCCTGTGATGGACTGGGCTGTATCCACCACATTTTGGAGGCTGTTCCATTCTTGGGCGTTGGTAATTCTCTACCAGGCCATGATGCAACCAGTCAGGATACCCGCCACTGTGGACCTGCAGAGGTTTGTCAAAGTTTAGGTGACATGCTGAGTCTGCACAAACTTGTAAGAGAGTAGAGGTGCTGCCGTGCCTCCTTTGTAATGGCGCTTTCATGCCGGTCCCAGAACTGATCCTCGGAAATGATGATGCCAAGTTACTGACCCTCTCGGCCATTGATCCCCCAATGAGGACTGGCTCATGGACTTTCGGTTTCTTCCTCCTGGAGTCAATAATCATCTCTTTGGTTTTGCTGACATTGTGTGAGAAGTTGTTGTTGTGGCACAATTCATCCAGATTTTCAATCTCCCTCCAAGATACTGATTTGTCTCCATCTTTGATGTGAATGATATTTAATAGAATTTAAAGTAGGAACCATGAATTCTGTCTGAAAAGAATCAAAAGCTTCACGTTGGTTCAACAGGCTTGAAACTGCTTAATCTTTTGTGTGCTTTTTGAAGTTACAATTTTGTAATTATTTTTGAATATTTGAAATTTTATATTTAAATTGAAGGCTTTTGTTATTTAAATTGTTCTTACACTAAAATAAAGGAACAATTATGCTGGAAATTTGAACAGAATCTCACAATTCAACTGGCAGTATTCATAGCTGTCTGATAAAATGGCTTGCTAATTTGAAGAAATTGGTGTCTGAGTTTTCAGGGTACACCCCTCCCTCTCCAGGAACAGAAGAGGGTCTCAGTAGTGGAATCCTGTAACACAAGCCATGCACCAACAGCCTGCCCTCTTGAATCAATGCCTCCTTGTCTTCAGTCTTGCATGTCACAGGCTCTTATTACTGTTGAATGATAATAATTCGCCAGAACTATTGGGAGAATGTCCTGTTCTTCTTTAAATTATGTCATGGAATCTTTTTATATCCATCCAGAGGGCAGATGGAGCTTCAGTTTAACCTCTGATCCAAAGGACAATTCTACCAACGGTGCAGTACTCTGGAATTCACTCTGTGTCAGCCAGGAACATCTGTGGAGTGGGACTCAGACCTGGCTATCTTCAGTGTCTCAGGAGCTCTTCCAAAGACAGGGGGTCCGGTTTGACCCTGACCAGTGTGGCAGAGGTCTATGCTGGGTGCTTGAAAGGAACCTCACCTGTAAAGGTTGAGGGTTGTCGTCAAATGTCATTGTCGCTTTGGAGACGCAGACTGTACATGCTGGAATCTAGAGCAAAATTTACCAGGGTGCTCAAACAGGCAGCTAAGACCAAGGCAGACAGTGACCTTCTCAATGAAGCACAGAAGAGATGATAATGCTTTTGCAATGTTGGTTGCTGTCTGCAGGCTACCTGAACCAGGCAACTAATAAATTTGGCACTTTGTTCTCCTCCTGTGGCAGAGCTGTGAAGCGAGAAGGTCTCCTTTACTTCTGTGACGAAATTCTGGTAAAATGTCATCCACGGCAACAGAAGCTGCTCCTGAGAAATGAGATAAAATATTGAAGAATGCACACCTTATCTAGCACACACACATGCATACTTTTCAGCAAGTGCCTGAACCAGCAAGGCATAGAAGAAAATTGAAAAAATGCAGATAAATGTTGTCAATATAGATAAATACAATAGTTGGTGTAAGACTCTCTGACTGACACTTGTTCATCAGATAGGGGTTATTCTTACCTCAGATGGAAGGTTTAGCACTGGATATAAATTTGGAAACTATACTGAAGTGCATAACATGCTTATGCCAGATATCCTATCAGTGATTTCAATTAATTTGTGCTCAGATTAAGTGCAAAGTTCGAGTCTTGTACTTTTTAATGTTACAATGCTGCCACACAAGATCTTTATTGGAGTTGAAACAACCCGTTACCATGTCACTGTCTTCTGTGATTTGTCAGAAACGATTTTCTTGAAGCCTGTGGAGGATGGGTATGATTACTGTCAACCTGGGCAGCTGAAATGATCCGAACCAGCAGTCAGTGATGGGGCAGACATTCATTCTCAGGATATGGATGTTGCCGGCAAAGCTAGCATTTATCACTCGCCCTTCCACACACAGTACGCTTTCTGGTGCGAAGCTGCTGCCCTGTGCCAGTGCAGTCTGTATGGTAAGGACCCTCCCACAAGGTGACCTGGGACCTGATTGGTTTGGTGAGTATCCGAACCCTGCAATGTACCAAAGAGCCACATGCCAAATTTTCTCTGCTGAACCTATGGGAGGAATTCTAACAACATCGGTTAATGAAGAGTTGGGAAACTTATTAGGCGATTCTCATCAGATCTTGGGGGCAGTAGGGAGCTGAAACGGATGTGGAGGAGGAGAAATAGAGCTTGCAATAATATACACTTTGTGGCTATTTTATTAGGTATACCTGTACACCTGCTCATTAATGCAAATCTAATCAGACAATGCATAAAGGCATGTAAACATGGTCAAGAGGTTCAATTGTTGTTCTGAACAAACATCAGAATGGGGAAGAAATGTGATCTAAGTGACTTTGACCATGGAATGATTGTTGGTGCCAGACGGGGTGGTTTGAGTATCTCAGAAACTGCTGATCGTCTGGGATTTTTACACACAACAGTCCCTAGAGTTTACAGAGAACAGTGCAAAAAACAAAACAAAATCCAATGTGTGGCATTTTTATGGGCAAAAATGCCTAGTTAATGAGAGAGGTCAGAGGAGAATGGCCAGACTGCTTCAAGCTGACAGGAAGGCGACATTAACTCAAGTAACCCCGTGTTGCACAGGGGTGTGCAGAAGAGCATCTCTGAACGCACAGCACGTTGATGGGCTACAGCAACATAAGTTCCACTCCTGTATCTAATAAAATGACTACTGCGTATAGTATCATGACCTCAGGGTACTCAGGAACAGTGACAACCAATAAATTAATGTAGTCAGTGCTGCCTTGTGCAACTGGATCCTGGACTTCCTGTCAGATCGCCAGCAGGTTGTAAGAGTGGGCTCCCTCTCCTCCAACGCTCTGACCCTCAATACAGGAGCCCCTCAAGGCTGTGTACTAAGTCCCCTCCTTTACTCCCTGTATACCCATGACTGTGTCCTCACCCACAGCTCTAATCTGCTAATTCAATTTGCTGACGACACTACATTGATTTGGCCTAATTGAAGGAGGAGAAGATGGCGGCCACTCCGGTGAATGATATCTGTAATCTGTCAAGTAGGGTGCCATGCACAATCCTGATCTGATGGAGACAGACGTGAGAGAACGGAGGAACATCTGGAGAAACTTCTGAAGTGCCTTTTTCGCTGCCGCTGTTACTGTGGGATCCAGAATCTCCGGAGGGGAAGGCCCTGAATCTTCGACTTTGCTTGTTGCTCGGCGGCCGGGACGGGGTCGAAGTGCTTGGCAGAGATGGTGCTCGGAGAGGCTGTGTCGGAGGGCTGGTTGGAGGCTCGAAGTTTTCAGACGGACTCAGAGTCCGCTGCAGTCGGGTGCTTCCAATGCATCGACAGTTGTCGGTGCCTGGAGGTTTATGGTAGAGAGAGTTTCTCCCTTCTGCCGCCTGCTATCGGGGACTATTGGGAGTTATTCGGAACTTTAAGACTTTTTTTTACCATTCCCATAGCCTGCTCTTTATCAAATTATGGTATTGCTTTGCACTGTTGTAACTATATGTTATAATTATGTGGTCTTGTCAGTGTTAGTCTTTGGTTTTTCTTGTTTTTTTTGTGATATCACTCTGGAGGAACATTGTATCATTTCTTAATGCATGCATTTCTAAACGACAATAAAGGAGGATTGAGTGTCCTCATAATCTAATCTAATCTCAAACAATAACGAGGGATGAAGTCATCTCTTTGACAGTGGTGTCAAGAAAACAACTTCTCCCTCAATGTCACAAAAACAAAGGAGCTGGTTGTGGGTTACAGGAGGAATGGAGACAGGCTAACCCTTATTGACATCAATGGATCTGGGGTTGAAAGGGTAAACAGCCTCAAGTTCCTCAGCATCCACATCAGTGAGGACTTCACATGGTTTGTGCACACCAGCTTTGAGATGAAAAAGACACAACAGTGCCTCTTTCACCTCAACAGTTGAGGAAGTTTGGTATGGGCCCCCAGATCGGAAGAACTTTCTGCAGGGGCACAATTGAGAGCATCCTGACTGGCTGCATCACTGCCTGGTATGGGAACTGAACCTCCCTTAATCGCAGGACTCTGCAGAGAGTGGTGCGGACAGCCCAGCGCATCTGTAGTTGTGAACTTCCCATGGTTCAGGACATTTACAAGGATAGGTGTGTAAAATGGGCCCATAGGATCATCATAGGACCAAGCCATCCCAACCACAATCTATTCCAGCTGCTACCATCCGGGAAGGGGTACCGCAGCATAAAAGCCAGGACCAACAGGCTCTGGGACAGCCTCTTCCACCAGGCCATCAGACTGATGAACTCACGCTGACTTGAGTGCACTCTATATTACACTGTTCTATTTATTATAAATTACTGTAATTGCACATTACACATTCAGATGGAGACGTAATGTAAAGATTTTTACTCATGCATGTGAAGGATGTAAGTAAAAAAAGTCAATTCAATTCAATACAATAATGTAGGAAGCAGCAGACAGTTGTATGGTGCTGTAAGTAACTGTGTGTTTGGTTTGTGGGAGAAATATGAGATAAGATGCCATTTTGTTCAAGGTAATGCTGAGGCATTGTTTACAACAACCTGGGAGGACGAGAGAGTTCAGATTTAATATCTCATTGGATAGGACGTCATATCAAGCGGTGCAGCATTGACTCAGTGCTACACAGAGGGATGATCATGACTGTTCACATCCCCACAGCTGATCTTGAACATGCAACCCTTTAACTCAGATGCAAGAGAGTTGCCACTGAGTCACAGCTGACTCCTTAGTAAGTTTTCAGTGGCAGCTGAACATACAGAGAAAGGCACATGTATGGAACTAGATTTAAAGGAGCATTTGATTGATAGTTGGGTGAATGGCAGTTTGAGGGTTAAAGTGTTTTTCTAAAGCCCTCATTTTTTGCTCCTCTGCTTTATACCCACTGCATTGTAGACCAAGTGTGCAATATAGAACACCAACATTTTAATCTCAAGCACCAACCAATAGCATTACTCTCAGAACATCTTACAGGACCAAGTTGGTGGGCAAAAAGTGAAATATGCTGATACATGAAGTGGTTAATCTAATTGGAAAAGATATATTGGGTAACTGGTTAAGTATAAGAGGGAGGCGAATTACTATTTCTGGTCTCTTCATTGTCCCTGATTTTAATCGTTCC
Source organism: Mobula hypostoma (assembly GCF_963921235.1). Lineage (NCBI taxonomy): Eukaryota > Metazoa > Chordata > Chondrichthyes > Myliobatiformes > Myliobatidae > Mobula > Mobula hypostoma. The sequence goes on along the minus strand of NC_086104.1, from coordinate 90,445,713 downwards.
TCCATTGACAGCTGTATCCTCAGCTGCTAAGGTCCAGAGCAGTGGAATTTCCTTCCAAACCATTCTGCCTCTCGAGCTCTTTTGTGATGTTGCTTCATTAACCATAAGGCATAGGAGCAGAATTACGCCACTCGGCCCATCAAGTCTGTTCCGCCACATCTCGTGCCTGATTTATTAAGCCTCTCAGCCCCATTCTCTGCATTCTCCATATGAACTTTGATGCCCTTACTAATCAAGAGCCCATCAACCTCTGCTTTAAATATACCCACTGCCCTAATATGTCTGTATGTGCCTCTATTCAATATATTTGTTATCTCTCCAGAGAGGTGTCTTGAGGTGCTTTGCTGCATAAATAGAAAACTTGCAATATATTCAACTTATATGCACACTTTTAAGTATATAACTACTTATAGTGGTTTGAGTGTTGGCGTGTGGCCAAGTGGTTAAGGTGTTCGTCTAGTGATCTGAAGGTCGCTAGTTCGAGCCTTGGCTGAGGTAGTGTGTGTGTCCTTGAACAAGGCACTTAACCACACATTGCTCTGCGATGACACTGGTGCCAAGCTGTATGGGTCCTAATGCCCTTCTCTTGGACAACATCGGTGGCGTGGAGAAGGGAGACTTGCAGCATGGGCAACTGCTGGTCTTCCATGCAACCTTGCCCAGGCCTGCGCCCTGGAAACTTTCCAAGGCGCAAATCCATGGTCTCATGAGACTAACGGATGCCTATAAGTAGGTTTAAGATGTGACATAAGTAGTTGTAGATGATAGAATTTGATCAAGAAAGGAAAGTGAGGTGTCTTGGGTTGCACATATACAACGGGGCTGAATAGTGTATTTCTGAGCTGGCAGTGTTACATAATCATACAAGATCAAATAATGGAGCTGTTATAAGCTTGTACTGACTTTGAGTGGTATTGTAAGGACAGAGAGAGAGAGACTGAAAGAAGCTGTGGGCTCGAACAGAGTTTCTTTTGTATGGTAGGTGTGGAGCCGCCTTTTGCTGCAGGGTTGGGAGGTGAGCTTCTTGCCATCGCGGTGTCACCTTTCAGCTGCGGGTTGTTGATAGCGACGGCTCCCGCTGGCATCACAAGGGGCTGGGGTGGAAGTGACATTTGGCCCCAGAAAAGGAAGGGTGTTCTGGAAAGGGAAACGCGAGATAGCACCCAGAAGCACAACTTGTCAGGTGGAAGAAAACACACATATCAGGAAACTGGGAAGGACGGGAGTTATTTTGAGAGTGTTTTGATTGTGAATCGTTCTGGATTTGTTTCTACTGCTGGGAATGAGCCCCCCTTCAGTGACCTATCTGGAATTGCATGAAATGGACCTCTAACCCAGGCCAGAAGGGATTGCAGGTGCACGCACTATTTTTTGCCACTCAGAGGAGGGCTGACACCACATTCTACCCGTGTCAAATGCTTCATATGGTAAGTCTGCCTGCAGTGAGCTGAAAACCTGTCAGTTCGACTGGCTGTAAATCTTCAAAGCACTGTTTGGTAAACTCCATAAGTTTACTTTTCATGTTCTACTTTATACTTGCCATATGTTCTTCAAACATACTTTGGATTTGTTTTTAGTTTCTTGTTGGGTTAACTTCAGGTGCTGTTGGAGTTTAACCTTGAAGTGGCCCTGCCTGTTTATTCACTTTGAGAGTGAGACAATTAGGGTGAGCGTTACTGTACAGACAGGTGCACCATTATGTGGGCATGTCTTTTCAAGAAGCTGCCTTTTGATATTTTAAATGTGCTGACTTTATTTTTAAAAAAAGCATACTTGTATAAAAAATGTCATAGCTTGTTCTTGTTTGGTGCCTATTCCTTTAAATCCAGTCACAGTACAGAAGGATTTTAATGACCTTTGTTCAGGTTTTTCTACCACTTTATTTTGGTATTAAGTAGGAGGTTTACAGGTGTGTAAACATACAAGTTACATTCAAACAAAATGGTGAGATTGGTACAATCCCTTTTCAATGATGAAGATCACGTTGCATCCATAAAGCACACAGCATTATGAAGGACCCCCACACACCCCTCATACAAATTCTTCTCCCTCCTGCCATCTGGCAAAAGGCACCGAAGTATTCAGGCTCTCACAACCAGACTATGTAACAGTTTCTTCCCCCAAGCCATCAGACTCCTCAACACCCAGAGCCTGGACTGACACCAACCTACCGCCCTCTACTGTGCCTATTGTCTTGTTTATTATTTATTGTAATGCCTACACTGTTTTGTGCACTTTATGCAGTCCTGGGTAGGTCTGTAGTCTAGTGTAGTTTTGTGTTGTTTTACGTAGTTCAGCGCAGTTTTTGTATTAATAGACAATAGTCACTAGGTGCAGGAGTAGGCCATTCGGCCCTGCGAGCCAGCACCGCCATTCACTGTGATCATGGCTGATCATCCACAATCAGTACCCCGTTCTGCCTTCTCCCCATATCCCTTGACTCCACCGTCGTTAAGAGCTCTATTTAACTCTTTCTTGAAAGCATCCGGAGAATTGGCCTCCACTGCCATCTGAGGCAGAGCATTCCTCAGATCCACAACTCTCTGGGTGAAAAAGTTTTTCCTCAACTCCATTTTAAATGGCCTACCCCTTATTCTCAAATTGTGGCCTCTGGTTCTGGACTCCCCCAACATCGGGAACATGTTTCCCGCCTCTAGCGTGTCCAATCCCTTAATAATCTTATATGTTTCAATCAGATCCCCTCTCAGCCTTCTAAATTCCAGTGTATACAAGCCCAGTCGCTCCAATCTTTCGATATATGACAGTCCCGCCATCCCAGGAATTAACCTCATGAACCTCTGCTGCACTCCCTCAATAGCAAGAATGTCCTTCCTCAAATTTGGAGACCAAAACTGTACACAATATTCCAGGTGTGGTCTCACCAGGGCCCTGTACAGCTGCAGAAGAACCTCTTTGCTCCTATACTCAACTCCCCTTGTTATGAAGGCCAACATACCATTAGCTTTCTTCACTGCCTGCTGTACCTGCATGCTTACTTTCAGTGACTGATGAACAAGGACACCCAGATCTCATTGTACCTCTCCATTTCCTAACTTAACACATTAAGATAGTAATCTCCCTTCCTGTTCTTGCCACCAAAGTGGATGACCTCACATTTATCCACATTAAACTGCGTCTGCCCACTCACCCAACCTGTCCAAGTCATCCTGCATTATCTCAACATCCTCCTCACATTTCACACTGCCACCCAGCTTTGTGTCATCTGCAAATTTGCTAATGTTACTTTTAATCCCTTCATCTAAATCATTAATGTATATTGTAAAAAGCTGTGGTCCCAGCACCGAGCCTTGCGGTACCCCACTAGTAACTGCCTGCCAGTCTGAAAGGGACCCGTTAGTCCCTACTCTTTGTTTCCTGTCTGCCAACCAATTTTTTATCCATGTCAGTACCTTACCCCCAATACCATGTGCTCTAATTTTGCCCACTAATCTCTTATGTGGGACCTTGCCAAAGGCTTTCTGAAAGTCCAGGTACACTACATCCACTGGCTCTCCCTTGTCCATTTTCATAGTTACATCCTCAAAAAATTCCAGAAGATTATTCAAGCACGATTTCCCCTTCATAAATCCATGTTGACTCGGACCGATCCTGTTACTGCTATCCAAATATTCTGCTATTTCATTTTTTTATAATTGACTCCAGCATCTTCCCCACCACTGATGTCAGGTGAACTGGTCTATAATTGAAGGAAATTTACATTAGGCAGGAAATGGTGTTGGATAGGCTGTTGGAGGTGGCTTTAGAAATCGTGGATGCATTGGTAATCATTTTCCCATGTTCTATAGATTCAGGATCAGTTCCTGTGGATTGGAGGGTGGCTAATGTTGTCCCTCTCTTCAAGAAGGGAGGAAGAGAGAAAACAGGGAATTATAGACCAGTTAGCCTGATGTCGGTGGTGGGAAAGATGCTGGAGTCAATTATAAAAGATGAAATTACGACACATCTGGATAGCAGTAACAGGATTGGTCCGAGTCAGCATGGAATTACAAAGGGGAAATCGTGCTTGGCTAATCTCCTGGAATTTTTTGACGATGTAACTATGAAAATGGACAAGGGAGAGCCAGTGGATGTAGTGTACCTGGACTTTCAGAAAGCCTTTGATAAAGTCCCACATAGGAGATTAGTGGGCAAAATTAGGGCACATGGTATTGGGGGCAGAGTACTGACATGGATTGAAAATTGGCTGGCTGACAGAAAACAAAGAGTAGCGATTAACGGGTCCCCTTTGGAATGGCAGGCAGTGACCAGTGGGGTACCACAGGGTTCAGTGCTGGGACCACAGCTGTTTACAATATATATTAATGATTTAGATGAGGGAATTAAAAGTAACATTAGCAAATTTGCCGATGACACAAAGTTGGGTGGTAGTGTGAAATGTGAGGAGGATGTTATGAGAATGCAAGGTGACTTGGACAGGCTGGGTGAGTGGGCGGATGCATGGCAGATGCAGTTTAGTGTGGATAAATGTGAGGTTATCCACTTTGGTGGTAAGAACGGGAAGGCAGATTATTATCTAAATGGAGTCAAGTTAGGAAAAGGGGAAGCACAACGAGATCTAGGTGTTCTTGTACATCAGTCACTGAAAGCAAGTGTGCAAGTACAGCAGGCAGTGAAAAAAGCTAATGGCATGCTGGCCTTCATAACAAGGGGAGTTGAGTATAAGAGCAAAGAGGTCCTTCTGCAGCTGTACAGGGCCCTGGTGAGACCACACCTGGAGTACTGTGTGCAATTTTGGTTTCCAAATTTGAGGAAGGACATTCTTGCTGTTGAGGGAGTGCAGCATAGGTTCACAAGGTTAATTCCCGGGATGGAGGGACAGTCATATGTTGAAAGATTGGAGCGACTGGGCTTGTATACTCTGGAATTTAGAAGGCTGAGAGGGGATCTTATTGAAACATATAAGATTATTAAGGGATTGGACACACTGGAGGCTGGAAGCATGTTCCCGCTGATGGGTGAGTCCAAAACCGGAGGCCACAGTTTAAGAACGGTAGGCCATTTAGAACAGAGTTGAGGAAAAACTTTTTCACCCAGAGAATGGTGGATATGTGGAATGCTCTGCCGCAGAAGGCTGTGGAGGCCAAGTCTCTGGATGCTTTCAAGAAAGAGATGGATAGAGCACTTAAAGATAGCCGAATCAAAGGTTATGGGGATAAGGCAGGAACTGGATACTGATTGTGGATGATCAGCCATGATCACAGTGAATGGTGGTGCTGGCTCAAAGGGCCAAATGGCCTACTCCTGCCCCTATTGTCTATTGTCCATAATTGCCTGTTTTCTGTCTCCCTCCTTTCTTAAAAAGTGGGATAACATTAGCTACCCTCCAGTCCTCAGAAACTGATCCTGAATCTATAGAACATTGGAAAATAATTCCTAATGCGTCCATGATTTCTAGAGCCACCTCCTTAAGTACCCTGGGGTGCAAACCGTCAGGCCCTGGGGATTTATCAGCCTTCAGTCCCATCAGTCTATCCAACACCATTTTCTGCCTAATGTGAATCTCCTTCAGTTCTTCCATTACCCTGGGTCCTCTGGCCACTATCACATCTGGGAGATTGTTTGTTTTCCCTAGTGAAGACAGATCCAAAGTACTTGTTCAACTTGTCTACCATTTCCTTGTTCCCCATAATAAATTCACCTGTTTCTGTCTTCAAGGGCCCAACTTTGGTCTTAACTAATTTTTTCCTCTTCTCATACCTAAAGAAGCTTTTACTATCCTCCTTTATATTCCTGGCTAGCTTGCCTTCGTATCTCATCTTTTCTCCCCATATTGCCTTTTTAGTTATCCTCTGTTGCTCTTTAAAAGTTTCCCAATCCTCTGGCTTCCTGCTCATCTTTGCTATGTTATACTTCTTCTCTTTTGTTTTTATACCGTCCTTGACTTCCCTTGTCAGCCACGGTCGCCCCTTACTCCCCTTAGAATCTTTCTTCCTCTTTGGAATGAACTGATCCTGCACCTTCTGTATAATTCCCAGAAATACCTGCCATTGTTGTTCCACTGTCATCCCTGCTAGAGAATCTTTCCAGTCAACTTTGGCCAGCTCCTCCCTCATGGCTCCATAGTCCCCTTTGATCAACTGCAATACTGACACTTCCGATTTTCCCTTCTCTCTCTCTCAAATTGTAGATTAAAATTTATCATATTATGGTCAGTACCTCCTAATGGCTCCTTTACCTCAAGTTCCCTTATCAAATCCGGTTCATTACACAACACTAAATCCAGAATTGCCTTCTCCCTGGTAGGTTCCAGCACAAACTGCTCTAAGAATCCATCTCGGAGGCACTCCACAAACTCCCTTTCTTGGGGTCCAGTACCAGTCAACCTGCATGTTAAAATCCCCCATAACAACCATAGCATTACCTTTGCGACATGCCAATTTTAACTCATGATTCAACTTGCACCCTATGTCCAGGCTATTGTTCATGTAGCACCATGGTCCTGAAAAACATTGGCTCGTTTTTCCTGTGTACTGTACCAGCAGTTATGGTCGAAATGACAATAAAAAGTGACTTGATTCTGAATAAATTATAGGGAATAAATTTAAAACTACAATATATAAGGAAGAATAGGGGCATTTGGGGGAAAGTAGTGTCACTTTCCACTTTTGATTACTTAAGTTGTGATAGTGGCGGGATATTTAACGAAATTGAAGATAATGCATATTGAAAGGTTATTTAGTGAGTGATTAACTTCCACAGGAGCAAATTGATAAAGGAACAGTTATTACTCTTCAACCATCAGGCTCCTGAACCAGTGGGGATAACTTCACTCACCACAACTCTGAACGGATTCCACAGCCTTCTCTGTCTATATACAGTCTGTTGTCTTTTGCACAATAGTTGTCAGTCTTTGTAGTTTTTCATTGATTCTATTTTACTTGTCAGTTCTACTGTGAATGCCCTCAAGAAAATGAATCTCGGGGTAGCATATACTTTATACTTTACTGTCGCCAAACAATTGATACCAGAACGTACAATCATCACAGCGATAATTGATTCCGTGCTTCGCGCTCCCTGGATTATAAATCGATAGTAAATATTAAACATTTAAATTATAAATCATAAATAGAAAATAGAAATGGGAAAGTAAGGTAGTGCAAAAAACCAAGAGGCAGGTCCGGATATTTGGAGGGTACGGCCCAGATCTGGGTCGTACCCTCCAAATAGTGGCAAATGCATAATATTAAATTTACTTTGAACTTTGATGATTTAACTATATTACTTATTCGTCGGCATCAGTTTTAACGGTAAAGTGAAATGTGTGAGAACGACACTTCCGCGGACACCGATCATGCCGGTGCAAAGTTTTTGTCCCATAGCATTGCATTTTTCGACCGCAGGTGGTGGAATCTGGAGCAACGCACAAAGAAAGGGTAGGAGGAACTCAGCAGGTCAGGCAGTGTCCGTGGGGATAATGCCCAATCCAGATGAAGTGTCTCGACCCAAAACGTCGACTGTCCATCCCCTCCCCCCACGCTGCCTGACCCTCCAGCACTTTGTGTTGTTCGCATTTTTGTTTACTTTTCAATAATGTTCGATTTCGCTTTTGAAAGTCAACATGTAAACTTTGTTGGCACATTCCAGATCGCAACTTGCTACCAAATGGGGAAATCTCGTCACCTCCCTCCTGGTTTCTTTGTGCCAGTTATCTCAAATCTGCGTCTCCTGCTTCTGCCAGAAGAAACAGGTTCTCTGTCTAATTTAGTGGATTCCTTCGCCTTCCCCGGATCGTCATTTCCAAAATCTGCAGAGGGGATTAAACGGATGAGTTGCGCCCGTGATCTTCCTGCTGTGCGTCCGGGTCTCCCAGCTCGGGGCGCCCGGTCGGGCTCTGGGTAGCAACAATTTTGTTGGGGATGTTGTTGCCGCGAGTAAATGAGCCCCATTAATAGCCGGCCAAACAGATCCGGCGCTTTGCACACACTCCGATTGTTCTTCATCTGCGTCTGACATCAGAGGGGCTTTTGTAGGCGGGCGCCGATGTCGGAGGGGCGGAGGAGCTCATTCCGACTTGCAGCCGGGGTTGTCCATGGATCTGTAAGCACGGCCGGCCACCTCTCCTAACCCGCGCTTCAGCCAAACAGCGTTCTTGGAAGTAAAGTTGTTGGTGGATCCACCCAGCCAAGCAGAACCCTACCGGGTTTGAGCTCATCTTCGGTCACAGGTCGGCGAAAATTTATCGGTCCCACCCCTCTCCTTTTGTTTTCGCCTGGATTGGACTCTGCCAGACATCTGGCCAAGTGCTGAACAAACTTTGGGAGAAGGCTTGCGGCAGAAGTGACAGGCGTTCGGGCCGGCGCCCCACGGCAACACAGAGGCTGCAGGAAGGGCGGCGTGGTCTCTAAAGCCGTGGAATACGGCCTACCCACCCTCGGTCCCCTCCAGCATCTGCACACTCCCAGCACCCTTGGGGGGGGGGAAACCAGCTGGCTTTGAGCGAGGAATGGCAAGCAGCTTCGGAGGGGCGTGATCTGGTCAAACTAACTGCGCCCCACGGGAACCTCGGCCGCAAGCTGCTGGCGATCGGCGGGCCATGGAGGAAGACACGGCTGCTGTCTGCGAGCCCCGGTCCCCCTCGGCCGACTTGCCCGAAGCCTTCTGCACGCTCTGGAGCGACGTAATGGGAATGTTGGTGAGTTGTGCTGGGGGAGGGGTGGGGTGGGGTGGGGGGCGACTTGCCATCTAGGAAGCTTCGGTTGTGCAGAGACTTCTGTAGGAGGATAAACAAATCAAAGGAAATTGAGTCAGGAAACTAGAAATTCTCCAAGGTAATCTCCAGAATCCACCTCCACGCCGTTTCCCATCTCACTTGTCATTTCCCATCGTTAATCACTCCAGTTTTTTTTGAGAAAGGGTGAAATTCTATCGCTTTCCAGAGGTCAGTTTTCAGCTCACTCTAATATGGGATAGTGTGGCTCCCATCAGTTCAAGTGGTGATGAGATAACTAGTGAACTGTTAACACAGTTCAGTTAAGCATCGTCAATAATCTCTAGGCGCTGAAGTGCAAAGTTTGAGCACGCTAGGTACCTGATACATCCTGCACCCTGAACGCTAGGATCAGAATCAAGTTTGTTATCGCTGTCTAATACGCTGCACCCTGTCTTCTTTTTGCTACCTCGATGTAGATGTGTATGATGGCGTGATCTGCCTGCACGGCAGACGAAACAGAAGTCTTTCAATGTACATTTGACAATAATATTCTAATACCATTGTTCCAGACTGTTCAGGTATTCATGGGCCTGATGCAGCCGGCCGCAGTGTGTTTCGTTTTCGAATACATGGTTATTAATAGATTCAGTGCGTTCGTGCACCTGTCGTACTGCTGTCACGAGCCGAACGTGTTCAGGTTGATCTGAGGGGTAAATATTGGCGGGAATGCAGGGTTGTGTTATGGATATTTTACATTCACCTGAGAGAACACACTTGTCGTGTATAGCCAATATGCTTCTCTGGCGGTGGAGATACAGTAATGGCCATTGAGTGTATTCTGATATCCAGTGGCCTGTTTAGTGAAAGTTCACTTGGATATCTCTTCCTCGTCCTGCTGACCAGGTGTGTTTCAGGGTCTGTGTTACTGTTGGCATATCCCACTTTCACCAGAATTTACAGCATTGGAAGAGGCCACTCATAGTGTCTTATCCACAGTGAGCAAAAGTGGATTGGTTTAATAACTGTTTCCCTGTCCTTGAAATTAGGACGTTTGAAGTAGTCATCAAAGTGATTTTTAAATGTGGTCAGTGATGGGCACCTTTTCAGGCAGAGTTCTTATCAGATGGTCAGTTTGCAGAGGCTCAAAGCATTTGATGCATCATTTTTGACTGCCACTCTGGATCATCCTTGTCCCTCTTGTGTGGTCACTTTTGGTCAGTTTGCATGTGTGTTACTATCTAGTGGTCAGGTCACTTTGTGAGTGATTTGCCTTTGTTGCAGTTTGAGAGCATTAACACATTGATACAGTTACCAGTTTGGTTCAGGTGTTGATCAGTTCCTGTACATTCAGGTATTTGACACTGTTGTCTGTGATCAGTTCACATGTTTGAGTATTTCCCACTGTTACCCCTGCTTTAGATATTTGCCTTGCTGTTATCTGTGATCAGTTTGTGTGTATTCAGTTGGACAATATTAACTGCAATTGAGTCTTACATGTTTGATCAGTAACTAACAATAAGTTTGGGAATATTTAAGTTGGCTTGTGCGTTACCAGGCATCAGTTGCATTTTTAATAATGGTTAGTTACGGGTGGAGGAACAGTTTTCGGGTATCTGTTCGCTCTTGCCTGTCTCTCTCTCTCTCTCTCTCTCTCTCTCTCTCTCCCTCTCTCCCTCTCCCTCTCCCTCTCCCTCTCCCTCTCCCTCTCCCTCTCCCTCCCCCTCCCCCTCCCCTCCCCCTCTCCCCTCCCCCTCCCCCTCCCCCTCCCCCTCCCCCTCCCCCTCCCCCTCCCCCTCCCCCTCCCCCTCCCCCTCCCCCTCTCCCTCTCCCCCTCCCTCTCCCTCTCCCCTCCCTCTCCCCCTCCCTCCCCTCCCTCCAGTTTTTGGTTATCTGATGTAATTTTATAAGCAGACAGTTTACCCATATCTGATGGTCTCACCATCTGTTAGTAGGAGCACCTTGAGATGTCGAACACCTATCTCGGCCATCGTTTCAGCCATGTGCTGGTGTTTGATGATGCTCAGTCTGGGCATGTTTCAGTACCTGATGAATGTTTTTGTCTAGTTTCTGAATGTCTGCTATCTGATGCACTGTTGATGTTCGTTTTGAGCTTAGAGGCTTGTGTCTGAGGATTTACCATATGTCCTTCTGGTGGTTAGTGTCACATTAGTTCTTTATCATAATTTTACCACCAGTCATTTCCGTTACTTTCCATTGCTGTTTTCTTAATGGAAGGTAATCATTACCAGATCAAGCTTTTTCAGCTGTCAGAATCTGGTTTAATATCTTTGTCATATGTTATGAAATTTGATGGGCAGCAGTACAGCGCAAGACATAAAGCTCGCTTTAGGTTACAATAAAAAGATGAATAGTGAGGCAGTGTTCATGGGCCATTCAGAAATGTTATGGCTGAGGGAAAGGAGCTGTTCCTAGAACTTTGAGTGTAGGTCTTCAGGTTTTTGTACTCCTAGCCGATGGCAGTATTGAGAAGAAGGCATGTCCTAGACAGTGAGGGCCCACTTTCAGCCATGGTCAGGATGGAAATGCCCAGAAGGTTGTGAACAGTTGACGAGGAGAAAATTCGGGTGTCTGAAGGACTGCTTTTAACATTCACAGGTGGTTGAATAACTTTTTAGTGATCAGCTGGGACATCACTACTGTTGAGTCTAGGCTTATTTGGGTATATTCACACCTGAAGAGAGTGTGTCACATACCTCGACACCTGACTGACCTCAGTAACAATGTGGCAAATACCTGAACATGAGCTACCTCCAGGTCAGTTTGTCATCACTTATCTCGAGCGCATTCTGCTTATTGGCTCAATAAGTCAAGAGCTTTAAGGTGAAAGGGCGAGAAGTTAAAGGAGGTGTGCAAGGTAAGTTGTTTTACACGGAGAGTGGTGGGTGCGTGGAACTTGGTAGAAACCGCTGTTCAAGGGGCATTTGGACAGACCCATGAACAGGGGGATGTGGACCATGTGTCAGCAGATGGGCTAGATTAAATTGGCAGCATAGATATGGTGGGCAGAAGGGGGCTGCCTGTGTGCTGTACTTTCCTACGTTCTTCAGCTTCTACCAGTGGTTAGCGTGCAGTTGTTGAAAATTCAGCTGGAGAAATCCTATTAGTCATTTTGGGTAGTTTCTGATTTCCGATGTGCTGTTGTCAATGGAGTCACTGACAGAATGGAGATAAAAGAAACTGCCGAGGGTGAGAAATGGAGCAAAAATAGCACTTCTGGAGAGCTCAGTAGGGCAAGCAGCTCCTGTGGAGGGAAATAGACAGGAGTGGAAGAAGATGGACGTCTGGATTGAGGGTTTCAACCTGTAATATCGACTGTCCCTTTCCCTTCCCAGATGCTGTCCGACCCGCTGAGTTCCTCCAGCAGTGTGACTTTTGCTGTCAGTTAAGGCACTGTTACAAATTCCTGGTTAATGTATGTTCAAGTGTCTGATAGGTTGTTGATAATAGTCAGCGTAAATGTATTTAGCAATCTGAACGTTTGGTTTTCAGTGTCTTATCTTTTGATTAGTTTGAACACACAACTGTTATCTCTGGTCATTTTGAATGTGAGGCATTCTGAGAATCTCACTGATTTTGTTAGGTGTCATAGTACTGTGCAAAAGTCTTAGCGGTTCATGTATATAGCTAGGATGCCTAAGACTTTTGCACAGTACTGTATTTGTCAACGTGGAATGGAGAGTGAGTTTGTAAATCGGGCAGGAGCAGTGGATTTTGGAAATGCCAATGCTGGATCATCACAGGAGGGGTGTGGGGCAGGTGGCAGAGAAGGAGTACCAGGGGCGGGGGAAGATTCAGGTGCAACACACACCCCAGCCCTGAGACACCAGGTAAGGTCATTTGATTCCAAACAATTGGTTTATTGATCCTTACAGAATTAGTCTTTGTGTTGTTTCCTGCTCTCCTCTCTCTTCCCCTTTTCCAAATCAAGATTCCCCTCTCCCTGCCCACATTCCACTCTCAGTCCACAAGTGACCCATATCAGAATCAGGTTTATCATCACTCACGTATGTCATGAAGTTTGTTTATTTTTGCAGCAACAGTACAGTGCAGAACATAAAATTAATACAGTACTGTGCAAAAGTCTTAGGCACTCTAGCTATATATATGTGCCGAAAACTTTTAACAGTATGTATTTGGCACAGCGATACTAATGGTTAGTTTGAGCATGTCCAGGTATCTGATGCGGTGTTACCAGTCATCAGTCAGGGAGTGTTCTGATGGAGTCTCACTCGCAGTCAGTTCACGTGGACTCTGCTCTGCCCCATTTGCCTTAAAATCACTGGTTAGCAAAAATCCACTATCTGAGGTTAAAAATGAGAATCAAACATCGCAGTGGTAGAGTAGAGTTACTAGGACTTGATGTTTCAATCCCTAGGGTAAGTCGGCACTCTTGATGTTGGCAGTGGGCTTGGAGTGGTGACAAGGAGGGAGGGTAGGTACGTCATTGGGGTCATCAGGTGGGCACCCTCCTTCTTTGACGTTTCGTTGATAAGCCCACGACGTTTCCAGAGGGCTCAACAGTGCTACCTGGCGTCCCAGATACACCCCGCCTCAGTTCCATACCCTCTTCTTCATCTTGCAGCCCAGTTGTTGTTTTTCCTTTTCATCCAAATCCAATTGCTGCTTTCTTCTGCTGCATTTGACAAGGACTTGATTGCTTGTTGGAGGGAGTGGCACTTCACCCCCATTTTCTTCAATAGACTGGTGGTAGATGTAGCAACGAATCCCCTGCATCCCACTTCCTCAGGGAAGATCTTGGTCTTCCAGCCATTCTGGGCAGCTTCAGTTGCCAGTTCAGAAGAACATTCGATCTTTTGCCATCCTCCTGATATAAAGTGTCATAATCACTCCTGAAAGGCTTGGTTCCAGTACTTAGGCTTGGCCCCCGGATTTGATTCCACAACCAAAAGGAATTGTTTCTCTCTATTTATTCTGTCAGATTCCCCTTAATATCAGAAAATGGTTACAGCAAGAAAGGAGGCCATTCAGCCTGTTGGGTACATAAAGGGTCAGTAAAAAATATACCTAACCTACCCATATGTCCAACCTTCTTTTTGTTGTCCTTACTTTCCATGTATGGTGCCTGTCTTCTTTTGAATGCCACAATGGAACCTGTCCCTCTATTTCCAGACTCTAACCAGTCACTGCGTAGAAATAGTTAACCCCTCCGTATATTTATTTTGATATTTGCCTTCATGCGATGTCCCCTTGTTCCTGAACCCTTCAATGAGATTCTGCACCTTTTCTAATTTTACATAATCTTGACTTATCTTCTCGGAGCTTCGTTTGTTCTAAGGACATAAATCTCAACTTCACTATGCTATCCACATAACTAAAGTCTCTTAGTCTTGGAATCATTTCTTTAATCTCTTCTGTATATCTGCTGAAGTTTTTACATCTTTCCTTAAAACACAACACCCAGAACTGGATGCAACACTTGAGGTACACTATGACTCTTTGCTCTCTACAGTTCTATTTAAGAAGTCCAGGATTCTATACTTTTTCTGCTTTTTCATACTTTTTATACTTTTTCAGTGAACTATGCAGATATACCCCCCCCCAATCTCTCTGTTCTTGCATCACTTTAAACATTGTGCTAGTTTATTTTGCCCCTTCTAGTTTTCCTATCAAAACATAAGTCTTTGCATTCCTCCATTTAAGTTTCATCTGTCACCTGTCCATTCATTCCTCCAGCCTCTGTATATCTCCTTGGAACCTATTGCCATCCCACCCCTGAGGAACTTCCCTGCAGCCATTCACTACCCCAGCTTTTCCTGGTATTTGTCAATTTTCTGTCAATGAGTTCCTTTTATTCAAAGTCCTTCGTTGTCTTTGATAAGTCTACTATGAGGCATAGAATCAAGGTTTTTTCTAGAAGTCCAAATATACAACCCAACGTCATTTCACTTGTTCATCCTCTCTGTTACTCCATCAAATAATACTTTGAAAAGCACAATTGCATTACCCCTTAATCTCCTAAATTTCAGGAAATGCAGTTCCTGTGTTTTTTTTTAAATCACTACCTATAATTGAACCTGGAGTGCACGGATCTGGTAGGTCTTTTGTTGAACTCATCCTAAGGACAGTAGATTTTTCCCAAGAGGTGTACAGAGCTACCCGTGGTTCTCCTGGTGTGATCGACCCAGGCTGCATCATAACTCACTTCTTCCTCCCTACCTCTGCCCTTCTTCCTCCAGATGTGAAGGTCAGTATTCCATTAACCATTTTGTTTGTTATGGACACTTGACATTTTTTTTTCCCAGCACGCCTCGGCCCCTCCGAACCAGATCCCCAACACTTTCAGGTGGTCGGAGCTGACCTGACGGTGAAGGGGACAGAGAACCGGCCACCTCTCTTATGCCTGATCACGGTCCGGCCACTGCCAGGTTTGATTTGTTCTGGGTGTCCATTCTGAGACGCGCTGGCCGGAAGAACAGAATCCAGGCAGTGAAGATGGTGATGGTGAGGACAGGACAGAAGCGCTCCGAGACACTGAATGGCAGCAAAGCCGAGGAACTGAAGTGGGAGCAGAAAGTGAGTCACCATCTCCCAGCTGTCCCCGGGATCAATAAAGTATGACTATGTCTATGTGTCAGAATGGAGACCCGGAGAGGACGACATTTGACATTTTAATCATTTTGCTAGTGCCCTAGCATAATTATCCCTAGTCTCTTGGAAACTCCATTTCTAACTTTTCAGAATTTATAAGTAGTTATTTTTGGTACAGTGGATGTCCTGAATGCTCACCTAAAATGAAATGTACATGGCGTGAGTTTGAGCATTATCTCAGACAATGAGAGCCCCTTGCCTTTTTAATGATGTGAGTCTCTCACTGGTATACTTACATATGTGGCTTTTCCTCCACTGTCAAAGCCATTTATAATTTCAGTGAATCATTCTGACCTGAATACAGATCTTTGAAGGGCACCAGTGGTCACATCCTGTTAGTTTCCTGCTTCTTCTGTGCTGATTTCCTAACCAAGCCAATAATTTTCCTGTACCTCTCTGAACTTTTAACTTGGACAATAAGAGGGTTTTTAATCACATTCCTTCTGGAAGTCCCCGAGCATCGTCCTCCACTAAGAATCCTCCTCTCTGCTAGAAAGGGGCTTTCTGAGCAAAACTCACGTGTGAACCACAGAAATATCACAGCAGCTGGTCAAAGTCTGTTTTCAGGCTCCGCAACTTCATAAAGCACAGAAAAAGGGTCTTGACCCCACCAGTTGCTCAGGAAAAGGTTAATCACACCCATTCTCCGGAGACATCAGAAAAAGTATTCCTGTAAAATCACGGAAACTGTAGGGATGGGTTGTTTCAAGGAAAGTAAAAATCTCTAATGTGGCTGCATTGTAATGTGGGAAGTGCGGGTCTGGTGCTTCACGTTTCCCCAACTTGTCTCCCAACTTTTATATACGCTGCTAAACACTCCATTTGAAGCACAAAATTGGTCACATAAAAGCTGATGTACAATTATCAACCATGGAGCGACAGAGCAGTGAAATGTGTCTTTCACTCCACCATGTCCACCTGAGTACTGGAGTAAAGATGTCCTACTGGAATTAACTGTGCCATGGTGAGAACATTGCACATAGCTGTGAGCTTCCTATCATTGGAAGGATATACTTGGGATAAAGGTGGTCCAAGGGGATTCCCTGGATTGACTCTCATACCAGGAGAGATTAAGCAGTCTGGATCTGTGCCGCTTTGTCTGAATGAGAAGAGTAAATTTATTATCAAAGCACATAGATGTCACCATGCACTACCTTGAGATGTTCTTGCGCACATTCACAACAGAACAGAGAAGTGCAGTGAAAAACTACACCCAAATAGAGACTGACAACCACAAACAAAATCTGAGAAGAGGTGATGTAAATGAAGCATGCGAATTCTCACCGGGCTTGACAGGTTAGATGTTGGTATAATATTTCCACTTTGGCAGTCTTCCTTCCCAATTCTGCAAAAGGGTTGTGGAGACTCAGAAACTGTGCATATCTGAGCCAGAGATTTTTCATCATTAAGGGTACTGCTGTTGTGAAACAGACACTAAATGGCCTAATCTGGCTATTTTTAAAATCCTTCTGGACTTCACGGGCAGTGTAATGGCTGTACACATTTGTTCCTACAGCACATGTGAGCAGACTTGGGCTTGGAGTCCTGAGCTTTACACAGTGAAGTAGGGAAAAGCTGGTAGTTCCATGTGGAGTAGCTGTCTCTTAAATGGAAAACTGGAGCTGTAGGAGGCTTGTCGCCCGTGGCCGTGCTTTGCTATCGGAGGGCCCAGCCTGAAGGCTGTATTTCATGAAATGTTATTTTGCAGCAGCAGCAGATAGTCCAATACATAAAAACTATGTATTTAAAAAATAAATTAGATGAACAGTACAAAAAGGGAATGGAATTAGTATGGTAGAGTTCTTGTGCTGGTTCATTGTCCATTCAGAAATCTGATAGATAGCAGAGGGGAAGAATCTGTTCCTAAAATGTTAAGTGTGTGTCTTCAAGCTCCTGTACCTCTTCCTTAATGGTAGTAACGAGGAGAGAACAAAACCTGGGTTGGTGGGGGGTCCATAATGATGCAGGAAGACTAAGGAATTGATTGTTAACTTCAGCAAGAGCAAGTTGAGGGAACATTTCAACAGCACTCAACTAGCCAATCTATCTCACCCCTGTACTGTTCTTTACTCTTAAACATTTGAATAGCAGCATTCAACCAAGGCTGCAAACTTTATCCAGTAATTAATTTAATTGAAATTATGTTAAGTAGTATTATAAATAAAGATTCTTTATATATGTGGAAGTACAAGAATAATGTAAAGCTGGGTTCAGTTTCAGCTTTTGCCACCCTCTGTACGTTGTCCCTATGACCATATACATTTTGTCTGTTGTTCTGGTTTCTACCCACGTGCTAACGATGTGCTGGTTGTTCAGTTGATTGGCCCTGCATGTAGGTGGGTGGTAGTTTGGAGGGGGCGGGGAGAATAAAAAATGGGATTCATGTAAGTTTGTACAAGTGCAGGAGTTCCAAACCTGGGGTCCACAGACCATTTGGTTAATGGCAGAGGTCCATGGTATAGAAAAAAGGTGGGGAGCCCTGTGTATGTCAGTGGTTGATGGCTGGTGCAGATTCAGTGGACATAAGTGTTTGCTTCTATGTTGTGTCGCTCTGTGATTACTTTATTCTCAATGTATTCTTTCAACTTCTTCTGTTGTAACCCTTACGATCTGTATAAAATTGTTATTTTAAACATTGTTCTATTGATTAAAAACAGCTTGTCAATGCTTATGGCAACTTCTTGCTTTCCAAAGTTCAGCTAAACAGTTGTGGTATCTTCAACTCCCTCTAATCTTCCCTAACAAGACATTAAGTCATTGCACAACTCTCTCGTGCAATCTGAGCAAGTAATAATATAAATTAATTTTAATAGAACGTAGAATAGTACAGCACATTACAGGCCCTTCGGCCCACAATGTTGTGCCGACCCTCAAACCCTGCTTCCCATATAACCCTCCACCTTAAATTCCTCCATATACCTGTCTAGTAGTCTCTTAAACTTCACTAGTGTATCTGCCTCCACCACTGACTCAGGCAGTGCATTCCATGCACCAACCACTCTCTGAGTAAAAAACCTTCCTCTAATATCCCCCTTGAACTTCCCACCCCTTACCTTAAAGCCCTGTCCTCTTTTTAAAAAAAAGTTGTTTTTAGATTTCTGTCAGGTTTGTTTTGCTGTCCTTGTGACCACATTCTATCCAGTTGTCCGTTGTTTTTAACCCTTTCTTTTCCTTAAACTTTTTTTTATAAAAGAACTTTGGTTCCCCCTTCAATGAGTGTGAGGGATTAGCCAGCTCGCCTCCTGTTTGATCTGTTTTGAATTTGAAATGATTAAGAGCTGTAATTACAAGAAGTTTAAGTCACTGTACCATATACACAAAAGCTTTTGTGAATTCAATGAAAAGATGGTGTTACCAGTAAACACATTCTATAATGCTAAAGGGCATGATTCTTGAGTAAACCAGTAAATTTCCTGTGGTTACTTGTGACAAAGGCTCACTTGCCAGCCAGGAACAAGCCTGTTTAATTCAGGCTTGAATGCAGTTAAGCAATGGGATTTAATCTGCATTGCCTAATAACACCATTTTGTACAACCGGCCTTTTGGATGGGCAAGTAGAAAAAGAGGAGAATTTGCATTATTCTGGTACCAATCACATCACGGTCAGGTTGTCCAGAGGCTTTGAAGGTCCATGAAGTACTTTGGAAGTCTTCTCTCAGTTCTAATGTTAGAAAGCAGCTGTGAATTTGTGCACCATCTGCCGGAGATATGAATCTGCTAAACACCAGATAATTGTTTTTTTAGTAATCTTGGTTGAAGAATAAACATTAGAACATCAGGAATAACTCCCGTGCTGTCCTTTGCAATAATATCTTGTGTGTTCATTAAAGAGAACAAAGATGTATCGGCTTACCTAAAAGGTCGAATCCACATCTTAGCACTCTTTGAATGCTGATAAAAATTTTTGTTTGCAAGTCTCCTTCAACTACAGTCTCTTGATTTAGAAGTGAGAGACCTGCGCATTTGTAGCTTGGAGTCCTGAGAAAGCTCATGGGACGTAAATTGTGGGTAATTGGCAGCGCTCTGAAAAGAAATGTGGCTACTTGAAATAACAAATTGGGCGAGTGCCTGTCAGCTGAGGAGTTTCTCCAATGTACAATCTTTTTGTTCTAGAAGCTCTGTTTATTGTGCAGATCATGTAGTCTTTGAAGCCACCTGCAATTCTGGCTGCCTTGTGAGAGCTGGTCCTTTGGGGATGCTTTTCCAAATGTCCTCTCACGTCAGTACAGTCCATTGTCACCTCGGTGTCATACTTAGAAAGTTTTGTCATTAGCGGGCCCCAAACTTTCCAAGTGGCTGGTTGCATGCCATCGCTGCAGTGTCATTGAGCACACCTGCCTCTGGGAGCCAAGCCTTTTAGCCAGCAATCGTCGGATGACCACTGAGGTCTCTAGAACCTCACTTATTTCTGTAAATTGATAAAGTGTTAGGTCTAATCTGAAGTGGTAGGGTGTTCCCTGTTTTCCTTGGGGCTTCCAAACAGCCTTTCTTCACTTCTTTCCCCTGGCCTTCATCTTTACCTAAAACAAAAAGCAAAAACATGCTGGAATTCTTGAAGGCATTAAACTTTTCTCACAGATACTGCTCTATATTGCAAACTGCATCCCACCATTCAGGATTCATAACTAGTTCATTGCCTTTTCAACACAAGCTCTCTCTTTTTTTATATAGTAGGACTCTTAAACTACAGAAATAATCAAAGAAAATATTTTCCCCATCCCGTTTAATTCTTCAATGGTGTCTGCTTTTTTTTTGGAATTGTGGAACTTTTATCAGAGATCCATACTTCATCTCATTAATTTCACCCGCTTGCCTTGTTTACTCTTCTAATCTGCGTTTCATTTGGTTAGTAATACACCATATCATTTTCGTAGTAGTGAATTGTCCTATAGAATAGTGTCAGACTCTTTGTTTAAAAGCTTAGTTATTGTTCGAATATTTTCTTGCTCTTCTGATCTCATCGACATAACAAGCGCATCCGAGACGCTCTCCTTAGCATTCAGTGAAGGTGTCTTCTGTGTACTCGCAATCTCGCACACAACAGTACACATTTCACAAACAGCTGATAGGATTAAAGATAACCATCTTTGCTCTCTAATCTAATCTGTTTTGGGCTGCCTGCCCAAAAGATCGGGGGTTGTCTGGAGGTCTGTGCTTATCTCTCTTTTGCCTGATAATGGTCAGACTAAAATCTATAACATTGCATTGGTCCGTACAGGCTTGGGAGCAGCTGTTTTTGTCGGACTTTCTCCTGGTTACGCATTGCTTCTCAATAACTTGCTCCCATGTTAAATTTGAGTGTCCGAGGTGCCCCTTCCTTTCATTTCTAGTTATCGCAGATTTACTGTTGTCACTTGGGATCGTGTAGCAAATGAGCTTTGACCTCATTTAATGGTGTAATGTCATAATGTCAGACATTTTGTCACATCTAATTAAGTTATATAATTCATCTTATTGCAGGTCGGAGCTCTGGATGAATCTTGCTGTGTAGTAAACTAATCCCCTTAAAATAGAATTTAAAAGTTTCCTCTCTGAGCCAATATGTGAATCCAGTTGTTTAGTTTAAGAGAAACCTATTTTGAAATTGTTTTGCTTGGTGTGAAACTACCCCCCCCACTCCAAAGTCTTAACACTGATCAAGACCAATGAGCCTCTGAGAGGACAATCATTGTTACCCTTTTACTTGAAAATGTACCTTCTGCACACCATAAAAACGAGAGACTTTGCAGATGGTAGAAATCCAGTGTAACACATTCAAAACAACACACACAAAATGCTGGAAGAATACAGCAGGTCAGGCAGCATCTGGGAAAATTATTAAACAGTCTCTGTTTAATAACAGTCTATCTTTAACCAGTCCTCATAAAGGGTCTTGGCCCAAATCATTTTCATAGATGCTGTCTGATATACTGAGTTCCTCCAGCATTTTGTATCTGGTGCTTGCGTGCACACGTTTACAATGTGCATGATAACTATTCCAGTATCATAGCTCCTGTTGGCAACTTCCCAACCTCCACTATGCCTGGCTGATTTGCAAACATTACTCCGCTATTTAAGAAGGGTGGGAGGCAGCAGAAAGGAAACTATAGACCTGTTAGCCTGACGTCAGTGGTTGGGAAGTTATTGGAATCCATTGTTCGGGATGAGATTACGGAGTACCTGGAGGCACATGACAAGATAGGCCAAAGTCAGCATGGTTTCCTGAAAGGAAAACACCATCTAACTAACCTACTGCAATTTTTTGAGGAAGTTACAAGCAAAGGAGACAAAGGAGATACAGTAGATGTGGTGTACTTGGATTTTCAGAAGGCCTTTGACAAAATGCTGCACATGAGGCTGCTTAGCAAGATAAGAGCCCATGGAATTACAGGGGAGTTACTAGCATGGGATTGGCTGATCAGCAGAAAACAGAGAGTGGGAGTAAAGGGATCCTATTCCTGCTGGCTGCTGGTTACCAGTGGAGTTCCACAGGGGTCGGTGTTGGAACCGCTGCTTTTTATGATGTATGTCAATGATTTGGACTATGGGATTAATGGATTTGTGGCTAAATTTGCTGATGATACAAAGATAGGTGGAGGAGTGGGTAGTATTGAGGAAACAGAGAGCCTGCAGAGAGACTTAGATAGTTTAGGGGAATTGGCAGAGAAGTGGGAAATGAAATACAATGTTGGAAAGTGTATGGTCTTGCACTTTGGTGGAAGAAATAAACGGGCAGACTATTATTTAGATGGGGAGAGAATTCAAAATGCAGAGATGCAAAGGGACTTGGGAGTCCCTGTGCAAGATATCCTAAAGGTTAACCTCCAGGTTGAGTCGTTGGTGAAGAAGGCAAATGCAATGTTGGCATTCATTTCTAGAGATATAGAATATAAGAGCAGGGATGTGATGTTGAGGCTCTATAAGGCACTCGTGAGACCACACTTGGAGTATTGTGTGCAGTTTTGGGCTCCTTATTTTAGAAAGGATATACTGACATTGGAGAGGGTCCAGAGAAGATTCACGAGAATGATTCCAGGAATGAAAGGGTTACCATATGAGGAACTTCTGGCAGCTCTTGGGCTGTATTCCCTGGAGTTCAAAAGAATGAGGGGGGGATCTCATAGAAACTTTCTGAATGTTAAAAGGCCTGTACTGATTAGATATGGCAAAGTTATTTCCCATGGTAGAGGAGTTTAGGACATGAGAGCATGACTTCAGGATTAAAGGACATCCATTTAGAACAGAGATGCAGAGAAATTACTTTAGTCAGAGGGTGGTAAATCTGTGGAATTTGTTACCATGAGAGGTTGTGGAGGCCAAGTCATTGGGTGTATTTAAGGCAGAGATAGATAGGTGCTTGATTAACCAGGGCATCAAAGGGTATGGGGAGAAGGCAGGGAAGTGGGGATGACTGGAAGAATTGGATCAGCCCACAGTTGAATGGCAGAGCAGACTTTATGGGCTAAATGACCTACTTCTGCTTCTGTATCTTATAGTCTTAAAAAGACAGGACTGCAAAGGCATAGTATATACACTATACTGGGGGTACCACTGTTCCCTGGGAAATGTAGTCCTGTGTTATGACTACTGAAAAGAGAATGAACCTGCTACATTGACTAGCATGTGTGTCTGAGAGAGTTATGCTTTCATCATCATCAGTCTATTCATAGGATGTATTTTGTCCATGACAGTATTGGAATGACCACTGCACAGTGTTTCTGGATTCTTAAATCCCATCTTCATACCAAGAGCAACCTCAGTCATGTTGTGTGGGACTGTGACCTTTCTACCTGGCCTTATTGAGGTAATAGACAATAGACAATAGGTGCAGGAGTAGGCCATTCGGCCCTTCGAGCCAGCACCGCCATTCACCGTGATCATGGCTGATCATCCACAATCAGTACCCCGTTCCTGCCTTCTCCCCATATCCCTTGACTCCACTATCATTAAAAGCTCTATCTAACTCTTTCTTGAAAGCATCCAGAGAATTGTCTTCCACTGCCTTCTGAGGCAGAGCATTCCACAGATAAGATTCACAGGCTGATGTCGGCCATCATTGTTGGAAATTGCTTTCCACCTTAATTGTGGCCAAGCGTGACCTTCTGTCCACCATTCCCTTCATGCCAGAGACCAACACTGGCTCAGTGGAGAGTGCAGGAGGGCACCCTTGGGTGCTACATCAAGTGAATGTGGCACAAAACATTTAAACCTGATGGGGTCGCATCCCAAAGCCACGAGCAGCTTGGCACCATTAAACCTGGAGCAAGTAAAAATCAACACAGCAGGCCGAAGCTCTGCCAGCACTGGCATCTCTGGTCGTGAACAGTGATGGGCATTTTAACAACCGACATGATTGCGTTTGTGTTTGGAGCCTGGAGCCCAGCAGGCAAGCGCAAAATTAAAACGAGTTAAAACATGCTGCGATCTTCAGGCAGAACCATTGAAGTGAATAACCAGTGTCTGCCTTCTGCTAAAGTCCTCCCCGTGACAGAAGGCAGCTGAGTGATATCTGGAAAAGGCTGAGTGTACTGGGTCCGGTAAAGCACAACAAGATGCTGGCTGTAGTGTTGCCGAGTAAGGTGGGGTGGGGGGGATCCTCATTGAAACTAGATAGAGTGGACAAGGAGAGGATGTTTCCTATAGTGCGGGAGACTAGCACCAGTGGGCACACCATCAGAATAGACAGGTATCCCTTTGGAACAGAGATGAGGAGGAATTCCTTTAGCTAGAGGGTGGTGAATCAGGAATTCGTTACCACAGAGGGCTGTGGAGGCCAAATCATTGGGTGTATTTAGGGTGGAGGTTGATAGGTTCTTGATTAGTCAGGACATCAAAGGCTTTGGGGAGAAGGCAGGAGAGTGGGGTTGAGAGGGATAATAAATCAGCCATGATTGAATGGTGGAGCAGACTCAATGGGCCGAATGGCTTAATTTTGTTCTTGTGTCTTACGCTGTGAAACCAGCCACGTCTCCAGAGAACCTGCATAGCACAGCTACAACACCAGGACTGGCCACAGCATGGAAAATCGGTCTCGTATGTTTTGCACCACAGATCCAGTATGGCAGACTGCCATCCCAGTAATTCAGTCTCACACATTAGCAAGGTCTAACCATGCTCTTAGGCAAACTGTGCATGACCGATGTGTAGTTGAGGACGACTCAGCTGCAAGAGCCAAGTGGCGGAGAGTCACACAGCACAGAAGCAGATCCTTCAGCCCAACTGTCCTAGCCAACCAAGGTGCCCATCCCAGCTAGTCCCCCTCTGCTGGTGTTTGGCCCACATCCTTCTGAACCGTCCCTATTCAGCTGCCTTTTAAAAGTCACAAGATCCATTATGGTTAAAGAGCTGAATTCTACGGATGAGCTGAATGACTGTACTGCCAGCTTCTCACTTCATCCCCTCACCTGGTCTCTCCTGGTCTCTCCTGGTCTCACCTTATCATCAGCCAGCTTGTACTCCTTCCCCTTCCTCTTGCCTTCTTACTCTGGCTTCTTCCCCCTTCCTTTTCCTTGCCTGATAAAGGGATTTGGCCTGAAACATTGACTGCTTATTCCCCTCCATAGATGCTTCCTGACCTGCAGAGATCTTCTGGAACTTTGTGTGTGTGTTGTTTAAGATATCCGAATAATAATAATGTGTGAAACTTTCCTTTGGATGAAGAAGTATTTAGCATAAAAGCAGGTGGTTGTGATTGTTGGAAGTCAGTTAGCTTAGCATTTTCCTCGGGATCAATAAAGTGTATCTATCTATCTATTGATATATTGCTATGGTAGCTCCTCAAAGCAATGTTACTAACTAAATGACAGTGATTGTCCTTCCATTTAAAAAAAAAGTCAGAATTGGGTATGTTTCCTGCAGATTTCACAAGGTTCAATTAATTTTGCACCTGTACAGAAGACTCTGTAGTCCTAAATCACACACAAGACCTACAAAACATCTCAGCACAGGCTGATGAGAAAGAGCAATGGTATTGTACATGACAAGATGGGTGGCGGGGTGGAGATGCGTCTCTACCAAAGGAGGTGTAAGGCTCTGCTGGCCTGCAGGTCACTGTTGGGCAAGGTGTAGCACCTGCTTAGCTCCCTGATCAGGGTCACGTGAAGCCATGGGAGGGGCTGGTAGATGGTCACATGAGCAGCTGGTGCCCATCGTAAGTCCTGGTTATGCAACCACAGACGCCAGGCAGACAATCTCTGAAGAGTATTGATAATAGCTATCACCCAACTTGTAAAGACACTATTCAGAAGAAAGTAGTGGCAAAGCACTTCTGTAGGAAAAAATTGCCAAAAACAATCGTGGAACTCACGGCTTTGTTGCAAAGTTTGCAGATGATATGAAGATAGGTGGAAGGGCAGGTAGTTTTGAGGAACTAGAGAGGCTACAGGAGGATTTAGACAGATTAGAAGATTGGGCAAAGAAATGGCAGATGGAATACAGTATCGGGAAGTGTATGGTCATGCACTTTTGTAGAAGAAATGAACAATAAACTATTTTTTAAATGGACAGAAAATACCAAAAGTCAAATGTGCAAAGGGTCTTGGGTATCCTTGTGCAGGATTCCCTAAAGGTTAATTAGCAGGTCAAGTCTGTGGTGAGGATCGCAAATTTGATGTTAACATTCATTTCAAGAGGACTAGAATATAAAAGCAAGGATGAAATGCTGAGACTTTATAAAGCACCAGTGAGGCCTCACTTGGAGTATTGTGAGCAGTTTGGACCCCTTAGAAAGGATGTGCTGAAACCAGAGAGGGGTCAAAGGAGGTTCACAAAAATGATTCCAAAATTGAATGGCTTGTCATATGAAAAGCGTTTGATGGCTCTGGGCCTGTATTTACTAGAATTCAGAAGAATGAGGGGTGACCTCATTGAAACCCAGTGAATGGTGAAAGGCCTTTATAGAGTGGATGTGGAGAGGATGTGTCCTATGGTGGGAGAGTCTAAGACCAGAGGACACAGTCTCAGAATAGAGGGGCATCCTTTTAGAACAGAGATGAGAAGAAATTTCTCTAGCCAACGAGTGGTGAACCTGTGGAATTCTTTGCCACAGGCAGCTGTGGAGGCCAGGTCTTTATGTACAGTGCCTTTAAAAAGTATTCACCCCCTTGAAAGTTTTCATACTTTATCGTTTTACAACATTGAATTACAGTGGATTTAATTTGGCTTTTGACACTGATCAACAGAAAAAGACTTTCATGTCAAAGAGAAAACAGATCTCTACAAAGTGAGCTAAAATAAATACAAATGTAGAACACTAAATAATTGATTCATCCTCTTCAAGTCAGTATTTAATAGATGCACCTTTGGCAGCAATTATAGTCTTGAGTCTGTGTGGATAGGTCTCTATCAGCTTTACACTGCAATTTTCCCCCATTCTTCTTTACAAAACTGCTCAAGCATTGTCAGATTGCATGGGGATCGTGAGTGAACAGCCCTTTCGAGTCCAGCCACAAATTCTTAATTGGATTGAGGTCTGGGATGTAACTTGGCTTCTTAAGGACATTAACTTTGTTGTTTTTAAGCCATTCCTGTGTAGCTTTGGCTTTGTATTTGGGGTCGTTGTCTTGCTTGAAAACAAATCTTCACCCAAATCTAAGTTCTCTTGCAGACTGCATCAGGTTTTCCTCCAGGATTTCCCTGTATTTTGCTGCATTTGTTTCACCCTCTACCTTCACAAGCCTTCCAGGGTCTGCTGCAGTGAAGCATCCCCACAGCATGATGCAGTCACCACCATGCTTCCCAGTAGGGATGGTGTGTTTATGATGAAACACACAAGTGTTTGGCTTATGCTAAACATAGCATTTCGTCTAATCCCAAAAAGCTCAATTTTGGTTTCAGCTGACTTCAGAGTCTCCCACATACCTTCTGGCAAACTAGCTGACATTTCATTTGAGTTTTTTTTTCCAAGAGTGGCTTTTTCTTTGCCATTCTCCCGTAAAACTGCAACTGGTGAAGTACCCAGACAACAGTTGTTGTATATGCAGTCTCTCCCATCTCAGCCAATGAAACTTGTAACTCCTACAGAGTTACAAGGGAGGCCATAAGGTCTCTTTATGGCCTCCCTCACTAGTCCCTTTCTTGTACGGTCACTCAATTTTTGAGGATGGCCTGCTCTCGGCAGAATTTACGGCTGTGCCATATTCTTTCCATTTCTTGATTGACCTAACTGTAGTCCAAGGGATATTCAGTGACTTGGGACTTTTCTTGTATCCATCTTCTGACCTGTGCTTTTCAATAAGCTTTTCACAGAGTTGCTTGGAGTGTTCTCTTATCTTCATGTGTAACTTTCTCCAGGATACTGACTCATCAGCAGTTGGACCTTCCAGATACAGGTGTATTTTTACTACAATCAATTGAAACACCTTGACTGCATATTTAACTAATTTAACCTCTATTTAACTAATTATGTGACTTCTAAAACCAATTGGCTGTACCAATGATGATTTGGTATGTTATATTAAGCAGGGTGAATACTTAAACAACCAGTTATTTTGTGTTTTACTTTTGTAATTAATTTAAATCGATTTGTAGAGATCTATTTTCACACTGACTGTTGATCAGTGTCAAAAAAAAGCCAAATTAAATCCACTGTGATTCACTGTTGTAAAACATGAAACCGTTCAAGGGGTGGGGGGTGAATACATTTTATAGGCACTGTTCATTTAAGGCAGAGGTTAATAGATTCTTGATTGGTCAGGACATGAAGGGATATGGGGAGAAGCAGGAGACTGGCGCTGAGAGGAAAATTGGATCAGCCATGACAAAATGGCAGAACAGACTTGATGGGCCAAGTGGCCTAATTCTGCTCCTATATTTTATGGTCTTACAGTTATGAAAAGACTATGATCACCCATGTTATGCAGCACGGCACATAACAAACGTGATGAGAACCCCTGCTATTTCAGAGTAACGTTGCAGAGGCTCCAAGTTCAAAGTACGTTTATCATTCGAGTGTGTATACCATGTACGACCTTGTGATTCATCTTCTTGCAGGCAGTCACAAAACATGAAGCACAATGGAATTCATGAAAAAACCCGCACACCACAAAGACGGTCATACATCTGATGTGTGAAAAGGAATGAAGAAATCATGCAAACAATTAAAACAAACAGAGTCCATAGAACAAGAACTGACAAGTTCCTGAAAGTAAATCCACAGACACATGGCTGCAGGTGGTCCAGGAGCTCAGTGAGAGAAGGACACTATGTAGCATACAGACTGGCAAGCACTAACAGTGCATCTTTCCCATTTACCTGTATTAAAGGATTTAAGCCAAGGGACTGGCTATGATGTACCAAAGTTTGCAGATGATTTTAAGATGGACGCGAAAGTTACTTGTGATAAGGGTGCCGAATCTGCAAAGGGACAAAATTAGGTTGTACGTTGGCAAAGCCATGACGGCTACAATACTGTGCAGAGAAATGTGCGATTATTCCCTTTGCAAATAGAAAAGCTGGTTATTCTGATAGTCCTTAGTCCTTGGTTTAAGATGGTGCTGCTGAAGGTGAGCAACTACTTTCTGGTGGTTACCAAAACAAGGAATTCAACTAAATACTTTACTAGTAACACTTTTTTCTATTTTAAAAAAACTGTGGTAAGTGATCACTGCAAACAATGGAGAGGCAAGAGAAGGTGGAGCTGAGACGAGGGTCAAAGCGTGCGGATGCAGGGTGAAGTCAGGGCATATTCGAGACAAAGTCGGGGTGAGTGGAGCTGAGCAAAGTCGGAGCGGAGGAGAGGCACATTCGAGGCCTGTCCACCTAAACCAAGGGTGAGGTTTGATTAATCTGGGCACTGGGCTGATTTGGAAAGGTCGAGAACAGAATGAAACATGGTGGCAGGGTCCAGGCCTAGAGCATATTGATGCAAGAACGAGGGACGGCCCTGTGTTTGGATGATTTAAACGCCAGGCCAGATGGATTGAAAGTGCAGGCTGTCAGGACCAGAGGCAAGGGTTGGGCTGGTTCTGCTCACTGCTTCGCGATGTTTTCTCCACTCTTTGCTGCGCTGGGGCTGTAGGCCTGCTCCAGTTGCTCCAGGCTCCATGAGGTTTACTCCACTATGTACTGAGGCTATGGCCTGCACTCCAGGCCTTGTGTTTGAGGATTCTTTCATTCAAAATGCTGTTTGCTTACTTTCATGACTTGCATAATTCATTTTTTTTTTCTCTCTCTCTGCATATTGGGTGTTTGTTGATTTTTTTTTTAATGGGTTCTTCTGGGTTTCTTTGTTTTGTGACGACCTGTAAGACCAATCTCAAGGTTGTATAATGTACACATACTTTGATAATAAATGGACTTTGAACAACAGAACCCTTCCAGAAAGACAATTCTTGCTGCTTTAGTAGGTGAAATACAAAGTTAGCATGCAGGTGGACCATATAAGTGGGGTGTTCGTAGATGGACGACAAAAATAAGGGAGACTCACTGCTACAATACAGGGTTTGAAACCACACCTGGAGTACAGCATACAGTTTGTTTGCATTATCTAAGGGGAGATTTATTTGCTGCAGAAGCAAAGCAGAGAAGATTCACAGGATTGATTCCTGGTATGATGTTTTGAGGGAAAAATACATGGTTTGAACTGATACTTTCTGGAATTCAGAAGAAGATGATCTTATTGAAACATATATGATCTAGAGGGGTCTCAATACGGTAGATTTTATGAAGAATTTTCCCTCCGAGAGAATCTGCAAGAAGGAAGCATAGTCTTAAGATAAAGGGTTGCCTATTTAAACTGAGTGAAAGGAAATCCTGGGATTGTGAATCTTCGGAATTATGCGTTGCATAGAACTTTGGAAACCGAGTAGATTCAAGAGACAAACCTGTAGTCTTTAGGACAGTGAAGGTTATGAGAACCAGAGAAGCCAGGATTATATCAGCAGTGGGCTCTTCTGTGGTGCAGAAAGCTTAAAGGACTGAATAGTCCTCATCTGCAGTTATTACCATGGAGGCAACAGAGGATCAAGAAAATCGGTGCCCATCTGGACAACATCCACATCCTGAGATGGAATAAAAAATATTGTACTGTATCTGCTAAACTGGAGTCCTGACACACGAAAAAACAAACACAACGCTGATGAATTCATACCTGCCTTTGCAACTTAGCTCACAGTCATAAGCAATGGGTTGCTTCATTGCTCATCCAGCTTTGAAAGACCTTGGAGCAGAGCTGGTTGGAAATGGATTCAGACACCAGCACAGCAGTTTCCGGAATGAATTTGAAAACAAAACGTGACTTGACAAACTAGACCATCATCCCAAAACTGTAACTTTGTAACTTTCATTTTACTTTAAAAAAAATATTTGTACATTTAGCCGCGTTAAAACACATTGTGTAGATTTGCAAAGTTTGTTAAAAAGATTGCAACATAGACTGAGATACAATCTGTCCAAATCGATGCCGCTGCAGTTGTTTGGAAAGTATTTCAGTCCAGTTGAGGCAGTGGCGGA
This sequence comes from Mobula hypostoma, assembly GCF_963921235.1. Taxonomy (NCBI): domain Eukaryota; kingdom Metazoa; phylum Chordata; class Chondrichthyes; order Myliobatiformes; family Myliobatidae; genus Mobula; species Mobula hypostoma. The sequence goes on along the minus strand of NC_086104.1, from coordinate 90,414,983 downwards.
GAGGGGGATGGGTTAGAGATACTGACAATGAGGAGATGGAGGGTGATGAAACTCAAGACTGACTTTGAATTAGTGGAAGAGAGTTTTCAGTGCAAGGAATGAGATCCTTATGTTGCATCTGGAACCGCCTGGCTGGTGGAGCTAAAGAGATTTGTTCCTTTTGAACTTGAGATTATGTGGTTTGCCAGTGATGCAGTGGAAGGCCGTGGTGAGAATGTGGCATGAACAAGGTCAGTGAAATTAGAGGCTCCATTTAAGTTATTGCCCGAAATGGTTTGATATGAAAATGAATTGGGGTTTAGGGAGGGAACCAGGGATATTTCTTCTGGGTTTAAATTGGTGTTGCACATGGTGGAGGGACTGTTTGGTAGTGACCTTTTTAGTGAAGGTGAGTTTGAGGAAGGTATGGTGTTAGGTGATGGGCACAAAAAGAAAACAGGAAGAGTTTGTGGATTCACTGAACTGACTGGAAGATTTAGTTTAGTAAGCAGCAAGCAAGGCAAACAAAATTTTCGACTTCATTGGAAGAAGACTTTGAGAATAAGGTTAAAGACAGCTTGTCTCTGTTGTATAGAGTCTGTATTATGGTATTGTGTCAAGGCCAGGACTCCCTACTTAAGGATGGATGTGAGTGAGGGAGTGTGAAGGTTCACTAAACTGATTCCAAGGTAACGGCTCTCAATCTCACAGTAATGAACACATTTTAAAAGGGCTTGACAACATTGGCGTTTCCCCTGGCTGCAGTACTTTGAAATTAAGGTCACACTCTCAGAATGAGGGGTTGGTTAATCATGGGTGAGAAGAAATTTATGCACCCAGAGAATAATGTGTCTTTGGAATTCCATTTGCAAGAGAAATGTGATACCTCAAGCATTCAAGGAAGAGATTGATAGATCATAATTTTTTAACACGAGTTTACATTGTGCTTTCCTGGATCTTAAGGCTGCCTTCCTGGATCTACCTTGTATGACTATAAATATAGATTGGTATGAGTAGGGTGGGCTTGAGTATTAAAAAGTTCAGATTAGTCCGAAGTTTGGTAGTTCCGGCTGAGTCCATGATTTGGGGATTACTTTTGAAGTTGAGTCTTTGTCAGGACGCTGGAGCAGGGATCGAATTGCAGACCCGGTACTGTGCACACAGTGATATTAGTTAAATAACAAATCCGAAGGTGCAAACAAAGTTGGCATCAAAGTTCAAGCAGAGATCAAAACATGATCAAAACAGGAGGGAGGAGAAGATGGTGGCATGACGCAGCGCGCGTGGCTGTTCCGAATGAATATTGTATGTGTTAACTAGGGGGCCGTGCACAATCCAGATTTGATGGAGACAGCCGTGAGAAGCACGGAGGAACACCTGGAGTAACTTCTGAAATGCCCGCTTCGCTGCCGCTGTTACTGTGCAATCAAGAATCTCCGCAGGGGAAGGCCCCAAATCCTCGGCTTTGCCTATTGCTGGGGCCGGGGTTGAAGCGCTCAGCAGAGATGGTGCTCGGTGTCAGAGAGCTGGTCGGAGGCTCGGAGTTTTCGGACGGACTTGGAGTCGGACTGTGGTCGGATGCTTCCAGTATGCTGCATCGGCAAGTTGGCGGCGCTGGAGGTTCACCGTCTGCGTGAGATGATAGGACTTTCGAGAGATTTTGAGACTTTTACCGTGCCATGGTCTGTTCTTATCAAATTACGGTATTGCTTTGCACTGTTGTAACTATATGTTATAATTATGTGGTTTTTGTTAGTTTTTAAGTCAGTTTGTCATGTGTGTCTGTGATATCATTCTGGAGGAACATTTTATCATTTCTTAATGCATGCATTACTAAATGACAATAAAAGAGGACTGCGTGTCCTCATAATCTAATAATCTAAACTAATCCAGAGGAATCCAAAAACCAGGCAGAGTCATTATTCAGACGGAAAGAGTACAGATACAAATGCTGGAAAGGCTCAGGAAAACTCACTGGCGCAATCTGGCAACAAACAGGTGAAAAGACAGGACTGAAATACATTGAACAATAAACAGAGAGGCAGATGATAGGTGGAGCACAGTGAGACACAGGTGGCAACAATACAGGTAATAATGAGAAACAGGTGAGAGACGGAGTACTCAGTAATACAGGGGTCGGAGTAGAGCGGGAGTGGGGACAGGAGCACATGGCAATACAAAACCACAGACTGACAGCTAGGGGGAAACACACAAAAAGACAGAGCTGAACTGGAGGTATTGACAGTCTTTGCTTTGGTGATATTTGGGTTGTTCTGCTGAGTGGAATGATTTTGTTTCTTCTAACTGGGATCATCATGGATCATTTTGTGTTTATCCTTCATTTTCATCATTTGGGTTTACCCCAGATCTTGATAATTCTGTTTTGTTTTATTGAGTATTTTGTTTACTTCATATTATTGCTAATCTTCAATTATGTTATATTGCTCTTGTTAATCTTCTGTTATCCTGCCTGTGTTTGGAGTAATGTAAGAGTTTCCCTTTGGAATGAATTCTTCCTGCAATCCCTCAATTCCTGCTTTGTGGGGATCCTGTGTTGTCTTGAACACAGTGCAACCCGTTAGCTGAAGATAAACCACAACAAGAGATTTTGAATACTTTTGAACAAATTCTAAATTAATTTGAGTTTCTTTTGTTTTTGAACATTTAAGACTGTCAGATTTTTGGTGTTTTACTTTCTTTGCAATTTTACAGATTTTGAAAATTTTATAGTGCTAATGTTGATTTTTTTTAAAGCCTATGATATTCATAAGCATTCCAAGTCCATTATGTGGTCAATATGTCCTCACAACATCAGACATAAATTCTGTGCATTGAGTGTTTGTCAGCTCACAGAATGGTTCAGTTTACAACCCTGTTTTCGCCACGTTCCCTTCAGTGCCTGTCAGGTTCTGCTACCCACTGAACTGAAAGCTACATTCGGGATCTTACAACCTGCACATCGATGGCATATAGGTCAAAACTGAAGTACGTGGAGAAAATGCACAAGCTGATGGGAAGAATGTAACAATTTCCACACAGATGGCACTGGAGGTCAAGATGGAACTGGAGCTGTCAGGCAGTAGTTCTATAGCCTATGCTGTCATGCAGTCTGTGACTTTTGGCTGAGCTCGGGTCATGGATTAACCAGCTGTTAAAGATTCCTCTGCCACCTCAGGTTCTGGCACACCCACTTGACAGAATTATTGACTCATTAGGCCCTGCCTCGTGACACAAGGCTTTTGACAAGCAGCGCGAGGAAGCCAGAGGCTGTGGGAAATCCAGGTTTCCTCTTACAACACAGATCAGTAGAGACTGGGCAGCTCCACACTAGATGCAGGGTTCACATCAATGCTTCAGATAATTGATTTTGCACCAGGAAAGCAGGGGGTTGAGGGTATATCAAGTTAAGCAAAAATCCCTTTGCAGAGGGGAACAGAAATTCCACATACCTTGCTGGAAGAGAATCAGTAGTAAATAATACAAAAGCAAAGAGTTTTTCTAAAAATTAGGGTTCTGGTCTGAATAGAATGCACACAGGGAATAAACCAGGAAAATTCTGGAAACTCCCCTCCCACCACCACTCTCTCCCCTCCCCCTCCCCCACTCTCCCTCCCCCCTCCGTTTCTCCCCGGGTGAGCCCAGCTGACAGGTGAATGTGCGCAGTTCGAAAGCGATCGTACTAGCAAAGATTGGTCAGTCTGGGCTGAAGTACGATCCCACCAGATCAGACTGTGCTAATGAGGAGAGTGGAAGGCTGTGGAATTTCACAGATCGTTGACATACAGGAGCTCTGGCATATAGGAGGTGATTTACCTGAGTTGAGGAATTCTGTATCGTGTCCAGAAAGCTGCATTGTACCAAAATGGCAGATGAGATGGTGTTCCTTGAGTTTGCCTCATGGAGCCTCATTACAAAGTGCAGGAAGCCACAGATGGGTCAGAGAGGGAGTGAATATGAATTACATTTTTAGACAACAAGAAGGCCAGAGTTACCCCTGCCATCTGAACAGAAGACTTCCACACACTCCAGGTTTGGCTTCTCCAGTATAGAGGAGGCCCCATTCTAAACACTGACTTCAGTACCCAGGACTTGGACGATGTGCCATGTTTGCTCTGCTTCAAAGGACGGATTGGATTTTTAGGTGATAGGAAGGGAAAGGAGGAAAGGGCAGGCATTGCATCTCCTACAGCTCAGTGAAAAGGTACCAGAAGAAGGGAAGTGATTGGTGGAGACGGAAGAGCAGACCAAAGTGTTGTGAAGTCCCTCCGAAATGCTGAAAGAGGAGGGAGGGGAGGATTTGATTGGTGCCAGACTTTTGTTGAAGTGGGCAGAAATTGCAAAGTTGATCACAAAGTCCAATTATGTTGAAGGTGAGGACCAATGTAACTCTATCCTTCCTCAGCCCTGGAGAAGATGGGATGAGAGCAGAAGTGTAGGAAATAGATAACAGCAGGGAGATCATGGTTCAGAAAGAACATAAGATATATTAGAAGCAGTGGAGAGGAACAGCTGATCAGTGCAAATATGATGGAGACAGATGAATCTAGAGAATAGAACAGAATGGTTATGGGGGAAAGGTGAGAGGAAGGTGAGGTATCCTTTGGTAATGAATATTTATCACTTGCATGTCCTCTGAGCTGAAGACAGGTCCGGGAAGGGAAGGGTCAGAGAAGGGCCGTATGAAGTAAGAGCAGGGAAGGAACTGAGTAGAAAGCTAATGAAATATTTTGAGTTCTATGTGCAGACATTGATGTTCCAGAAAAGGGGCTATACGATGAAGAACAGACACAAAATGCTGGAGGAACTCCGCAGAGTCAACATTTCAGGCTGAAACCTTTTGTCCTGAGTCCTGCCAAAGTGTTTTGGCCCAAAACATCAACTCTACTCTTTTCCATAGATACTTGCTGGCCTGCTGAGTTCCTCCGGCATTTTGTGTGTGTTGCTCTGATTTCCAGCATCTGCAGACTTATATGTTGGGGGCCAAGTATGACTGAAACAAAGACTGTTTCACAAAGCCAGTGAAGGACAGGTGAGGATCATTCGCTCCACCTTCCATCTGGCAGAAGTGAATGGGATTCAAGATGTTCAAAATGAAAATGAGATCAGCCAGGTGTATGTATATGTTGGTGAACTGTAATCAACTTCAGATCATCTCTGTTTCGGTCAGAAAAGGACAAGAGTTCCCTCAGCTTTGCTGCCTGCACTGTCACCGACTGACCCAAGCGCATTCTCCAGCCCGACATTTTGCAAGTTCTTTTTATTCTCACCCTTGACCTGCCCTCATTTCATAGCTTTTGTTCATTTTCACTGTCTCCTAATGCCTTGATTAATGCATCATCCCATTGACCGTTGTAATTTATCTCCATGGCAACTCTAATTTCATCCTGTCCTCTTCCCTGTCCATTCCTTCCACCCTTTCCCTGCAAGTTAATACAAACTTGTTTTCTTTCTTTTCCATTCCTGATACAGAGTCTTGGACCTGAATAGTTCTCCCCTCCACAGATGTTTCCAGTTGTTCAGTGTTTTCCGTCCCATACTCAGTAGGTTGAGTATGACCCTGCTGATAGAAATAGTTAACTTTCTGAAGCAGCGATGTGAAATATCTACACTGTAGGGATCATGGGAGAGTTCTCCATTGTTTACAAGACTATGAACTGTGTTCATTGCCCAGAGAACAAGTCAAGAATGTGGTCATCATCATAGCTTGTCACATCAGCCAGCCAGCCACTCTAGTGTTGTTTGGTTGATGTTGAGTAGGTCAGTGTCAGCTAAATCAGGTGAGAGTGGGCAGTTGCACAGAACGTATTCAATGTTCTTCACCCTTTCGCCACACTCACAGGATTCACTGGTCTTTAAACCCCACTTCACCATATTGTCTCCCATCCTACAAACTCCCGCTCTCGCTCTATTGAGAGTGCACCACTTCCGTCTGTCAAGCAGTGCCCCATCTGGTATCATTTCTGTGGGGTCTTTCACTGTATTGTTTGGTGGGGTTCTAGCTTCTGTTTGTTGCCAAAGGTCAATCCTGCATGTTTAAGGGGATGTTCTGTGCGGTAGTTCCTCCACTGTAGCAAAGCTTTTCCTCAATTTTAGGCCGTTGGAAACTGGCACATGATGATGTAGTGGGTGCCGTGGATCCGAGTTCTGTTTACCTTTTTCAATTTTTGTTGTAGTGTGTCTTCGGATCTCTGGGGGAGCAATGCCTGCAAGTCTGTAAATTATGTTAGTGAGTGTGGGGCTCAGTGTGCCCATGATTATTCGGCAGGCTTCGTTAAGCAACGGGTCGATTTTCTTTGCGTGGGCTGATCTGTCCCACACAGGTGCACAGTATTCTGCAGGTGCATAGCAGAGTGCTAGGGCAGTTGATCTAAGTGTGTGAGCATTAGCTCCCCATTTCGTGCCTGCTAATTTTTTCAAGAGAGAATTGCAAGAGCCAATTTTCCCCTCAGGAGTTTTTGGATGTGGGTGGCAAATGAGGGCAAATGTCACGCCCAGGTAAATTGGAGTCGGATGGTGTTCGAGCTCCTTCCCACACCAGAAGATTTTGAGTTTCCAAGCTGCTTCCCGATTCCTCAGGTGGAATGCACACACTTGAGTTTTTGATGGATTTGGGTTCAGAGATCATTTTTCATAATACTGCTTCATTGCTTCGAGGACTGCTGTAAGTCGTACTTCAACTTCTTGGAAGGAGTTAGCTTGTGTTGCTATGCATAGGTCATCTGCATAGATAAACCTGCATGTGTTAGGGAAGGTTGGTTGGTCGTTTGTGTAGACATTAAATAGTAGAGGTGCCAGGACTGATCCCTGTGGTAGTCCGTTCTTTTGTGGATGTCACCTACTCTTAATTCCATTCATTTCTACATGAAATCTGTGATTTTCTAGGAGGCTTCTCATTACTTTGACTGTGGTTTCGTTCTTTAATATTTTCGATAATTTCAGTAGAAGGCCTCTGTGATTCACAGTGTCGTATGCTGCTGTTAAGTCAACGAATACTGCCCCTGTAATTTGTCGAATTTCAAAGCCATCCTCAATATACTGGGTTAAGTTCAGGACTTGACTGCAGCAAGAGCCTGAACCCAGCTTGGTCTGGTGTTGGAAGATCTTCGACTAAGGGGGATATTCTTTTCAGTATGAGTCTCTTGTAGAGTTTATAGAGGGTGCATAGCAAGGAAATAGGTCTGTAACTTTTAGGAATGTTGGGGTCTTTATTGGGTTTTAGGAGAGCAACAACTTTGGCTCTTCTCCAATTTTTAGGTATCTTTAATGATCTTAGGCAACAGTTAAAAAGGGACAGAAGCCTGTGGAGTGCTTTAGGTCCAAGATGTTTAAGGAATTCATTAAAAATCCCATCTATTCCTGCGGCTTTGTTGGATTTTAGCTGTGATACTTCATCCTTTAATTCTTCTAGGGTGAGAGGTGGGAAGTTGTTATTCTCGTTTGAGAGAGCTGACTCCACCTCCTGATGTTGCTTTGGTGAATGTGGTGATATGGTTACTTTACTGGGTACACCTGTACATTAATGTAAATATCTAATCAGCCAATCATGTGGCAGCAACTCAGTACACAAAAGCATGCAGACATGGACAAGGGGTTCAGTTGCTCTTCAGACCAAACATCAAAATGAGGAAGAAATGTGACTTTTTAACTGTGGAATGATTGTTGGTGCCATAGAGGGTGATTTGAGTATCTCAAAAACTGCAGGTCTCCTGGGATTTTCATGTGCAGAAGTCTCTAGAGTTTACAGAGAGCAAAAAAAAACACATCCTGAGATCAGTAGCTCTTGTTAATGAGAGAGGTCAGAGGAGAAAGACCAGACTGGTTCAAGCTGACCGGAAGGAGACAAAAACTTAAATAACCATGTGTTACAACAGGGGGTTGCAGAAGAGCATCTCTGAATGCACACCATGTCAAACCTTGAAGTGAATGAACTTCAGCAGCTGAAGACCATGAACGTACAGTCAGTGGCCACTTTATTAGGTTCAGGAGATACTTGTACTGAGTGTATATTCCACTTGCCTGGATGAGATCAGCTGCAGCAACCCTCAGAGAGGAAAAAAAATCACAAAGGACCACTTGATAGACATTGGTTTCATCTTTTCTTCTCTGCTGCCCCGTGGCTATGGTGTGTGCAGTCCATGAGGTGTGCCATAGCAAGGTGGCAACCCAGCGACTCAAACCACAACTCCTGCCACCTAGAAGCACAAGGTCGGCAGGGGTAGTGGGAGTACCACCACCTTCAGTGTTCATCCATGTGGGAAAATATCATCATTATTCCTGCTGGGTCACGATACGGGACACCCCACTCAGCAGTAACTCAAGCCAATGGGATCAATTTGGGATCAGTGTCCTCGGGGACACGCCCATCCCGTGAATGATATTCAGGTATTTGCGTGTTTATTGACAAGATGTGGGGGGGGGCGCGGGCGGAACAACAACAAAAAAGCTGATGTCATGTTAACTTTTAATTGAAGGAAGTTTAAATTCAGTCTAGAGGGTTTTGATTACAGCTGGAGTACTGTGGCTGGTTTCACTCTCTTGCTCAAGGATGCATTGAGTTGACTGAGAAGTTAAAAAAGAAGTTTTATCAGATTTATTCTGAGGGCTTTCAAGATTTGAATTGGCTGAGGCTAAATTCTGTGAATTTCAGAAGCGCAAGAGACTATCTCATTGAAATGCTCAAAATTACTGGAGGGCTTGACAGCAACAGTACTAGGGAAAAAAATTAAAAATGGGAAATCCTCAGCTCTGCTTTCACCCTGAGGGTGGATGAATATTGCAGCAGGATAAAGGGTTGTCTTCATTTTCTGATGGTCTTATCTCAAGTTTCTGGTCTTCGTGCCACTAAGTGATTGATCCAGACACTTTTTTCAAAGAGAGCATTTGACAATCAAATGCCTTTGAAGTCAGCACAACTTCCTACAGTACAATTCTGCCTCCATACTGCATTCATCTTGGAATAGGCAACTGAAATCATATCCTTCTGACATGGAAGTGAACATAAATGCCAGCAGAGGCCTTATTTGAAAACAAGAAATTTTCACTAAGTGCGTTTTGCTATAACTACAATAAACTTCAAAAAGCCATTGCAACACACATCAAAGTTGCTGGTGAACGCAGCAGGCCAGGCAACATCTCTAGGAAGAGGTACAGTCAACGTTTCAGGCCGAGACCCTTCGTCAGGACTAACGGGTCTCGAAGGGTCTTGGCCTGAAACGTTGACTGTACCTCTTCCAAGAGATGCTGCTTGGCCTGCTGCGTTCACCAGCAACTTTGATGTGTGTTGCTTAAATTTCCAGCATCTGCAGAGTTCCTGTTGTTTGTGTTCAAAAAGCCATTACCCAAATATTCCTGAGCCCTAATGGTTTGGCATCTGACTCAGCCAACTAATGTTCTTGTCCCAACTCACCAGGACACCGAGCTCCCCAGAGCCTTGCTTGTTCCTGTACTCCTTTGAAACTTGCCAGTTTTAGTGGGAAATTTATTGTAACATTTGGGGGCAAATAAATAAAAGTGTGTTGAGGTATTAATTTTTGAAATTCACCCAAAAGTCTCTAAAGTATGCCAGTTGTGCAGTATCAAATTTCTGAATGTGCCACATTATTGTAGTTGTATAGTTTGATTGGAGTATCCTGGGACTTGGCAAGTTACTTTGTGTTTCCTGCTGGGCCGTTGGATACTGAGTTCTGATTACTTTCTCCCTTTCTCCCCCGCCAATAAAGGATGGATCACTGGGACACATTGATGACCTGGCTCAGCAGTACACAGAATACTACAACACTTGCCTCAGCGACAGCACTGAGCAGATGGAAGAGCTTTACCCGTGTAGTGTTTCAGAGGATCTGGAGCTGGTAAGAACCTCTGCCTGCCTTGAGGACAAACCTGTGTGTTTTCATTGAAAAGTAAGGCTTGGGCTCATACAATAACCTTATGACTTCAGGTAATTTCAAAATAATCTTGAGCTAATGAAGTGTTATGGAGATCTAGTCACTTTTGTAAAGGAGGGAATATGGTGTACTGTTTTTTAAAAAAAAATTTCCATAAACAGTAATTAAGTGAATTGCCAGATAATCTATCTATAATAGTGTTTGAGAGACATCCCAGCCAGTACACCAAGACAATGAAGGTAATAGAACAAATTAGTTCTCTGGAGTTAAACATTCTTACAGTCTCAAATATTTCATCTACCAAGTTTCCTGTTAGAAATATGACTCATCTGTGCTACACATTGTATTTTGATTTGGAAAGGAAGCCTGAAATGATTTGTACAGATCCTTTTGGTGTCCTTGAACAAATGAGGTTTTTTTTTAAACCAAAAATAAATATTATTCATAAAGATATAAACAAGAAATACAAAAGAATGCATTGCTTTCTTGATATTTGTTAGTGTTATACAGTCTACTCAGTTATAGCATTGTCAAGTCTATACAATTGTAGTGACATCAAGGTAGTACATCCTATGTACTAAGTATCAATACCACTCATGTGGCCTTTTTGAACAATACATCCTTAAATTATTTGTAGTGTTGTTACAGAGGATCTAGTGGCAGCAGGACTTTAGATCACTCTGAGATTGCAAGACCTTGGAGCCTTGCATTGGCGGCACCAAGTTTCTGTATGTACCTTGTAGGAGGTGAGTTCCATTCTAAAGGATACATAGACCATCGGTATTGCCAGGTATCAGAAAGAGCAGTAAGGTGTTTAATCCATCGACCATTTTTGATTGGTGTCAGGCTACTTCTTTGTATAATGCCATGGGGACTTTTATATTCACCAGATATATCACTTCTTAATGCCTGTGCCAAAAACAAAAGCAACAGAAACTTTTACTCTTAAGCCGAAGGTGAAAGTTGTCTGGTCTAGTATACTGATAAGGCAAGTCATTTTCAAGTTTATTGTTATAGGCGTACATGTACAAGGTATAAATACCATGAAAATTAACTAACATACATATTTTGATGTAATTTTAAATTAACCTAATATGTGCGGAACTTGCATTTGTACAGAAATAAACAACAAAATAAGCACAACAACACTAGAGCAAGTGAGGAGGTTTGGTGTCACCAAAGTTCGAGCGGTTCCGTGGGGAGCATTCTGATTGTTTGCGTCACCGTCTGATATGGAGGCTCCATGCTGGTTCAGCGTTTGGCATGGCGGCACCTTACAGCTAGCGGCTGCGCGCATGACACGTGATTACGATGCAGATCACTGCACAAAGCCAAGCTTATGCCAGCTTTCAGTTCCTCAAAGCCACTTGCCAAATCTTTCTTCACCTGACGAGGCTGAGCATGGATTGAAAGAGCCACGTCCCCTCTCCTCACCTTCAGCATATGAATCCAGTGAGTTGGATTAGGAAGAGGAAGGGAGGATGCAATGTAAATGACAATTCTGTCCAGTTTCTACAGGATCTAATAATTAATGAGTGATATGATTAGCCACACTTCTTTTACCTTCCTCCATCAAGTAAAAACACGAGCCTTCTCTGTCACAATGTGGATAGATCTGCATTCAGCATTATAAATTATGTCTTACCTAAAGGCAGCATCCCCATCTTTCTCTTTTCAACCTGTTGGCAGTTTGAATTGATGGGCCAGTGTCTCTCCAGCTGCCTAGGATTGTCCTCTCTAGTTCCATTTCCAGGCATCCAGTCATAGCCTGCTCTGGTTTCTCATGGACAAGCCAACTGCTGGCAGAGTCATCCAAAGCCAGTTTCCCTGATGACCCCCCCAGCTCTATCTCACTGCCTCTCCTCTGGACCTCTCCACGTTCTTCAGTTTGCTTTTTTTTTGACACTTCAAAATGAGCAGGAGTTTTCCTCCAATGGGGAAAAATTAAACCATTGTCTTCAGTGCTGGTCACAACCTTCATTCCTTAGACTCTGGTTCCACTCCCCTTGCGGGAAACTGAAGCAGTGATCGGAAGTTTGATTAGGCATTGAACCCCGAGATGAGTTTCCTGTCGTACACCTCCAGTATCACTGGCTGTGCCTCGTCTCAGCTGCTGTGCAGCTCAGCCACTCATCCTTACCTTTATTATATCTGGGCTTGTTCCAATCCTCTCTCCCTTGTTCATCCGGTATTATTTATTAATTATTATTATTATTGTTACTTTCATTTGCACATTAGTTGTCTGTCAGTCTTTGAGCGCGAACAACCCTGACTGGTGAAAAAATTGCTGCAGGAACAGCAGTGAAGAAACCTTCTGTATCTGCGTGCAATGATACAGAGATGGAGAACCTTCACTGCTGCCCTAAACAGCAGCGGCGTTAACGGTAACGGGTTGTACATGAAGTACGTCAGACAATGGGGAGCAATAGGTTCGATTTTGCATGTCTGTCCCACACCGCTAACACCTTGCATTTTGAAGTGCCGATTGCATCGCCCTCTGCAAATGTGCTGTAGGTCCCTTCCTGGTCCATAAAGCAGAATAACAGCATAATGGTACAAATAAAAGAACTGCTGCCTGACAGTTCCAGTGGCTGTCTTCAGTCATGATCTCCGCTGCTGTTTCTGTGGAGCTTGCGTGTTCTCTTTCTGACTGTGCGGGTTTCGTCCAGGTTCCTCCAACGTCAGGCTGGTAGGTTACTTAGCCCCTGTGCGTTGCCACCGGGTGCGTAGGAGAGTGGTGAAGTCCGGAAGATGGTGAGAATGTGCAGTGGATAAAAGTATAGAGCTGGTGTGAGTGGGTAATGATCAGTGCAGAAGCAGCAAGAGGTTGTTGGTCATGGGTACAGATGTCGCATTATCTGATGAGACCATGCGATCAAGTCTCTGAAGCGTGATTTGAACCAGCAAGCTGCTGACCCAGAGGTGAAAGTGAGACGGTCCAAAAATATTTGCCATCTGGTCCAATGTGGACAAAGTCAATTCAGAATCCAAACACAGCAGAAGCTGTGATTAGTTGTGCAGGAATCACGCCCCCGTCCCTTTCCTCTTCCATCTTCCCCTGTGGATTTTTGATCGCTGCACACGTTTCCTGTTTCCTGTAACTTTGTTTATCGTATTGAATCCTAGCTGCCACTCTCTTCATGCCACATCGTCGTTACTGATATCAGTCACCCTGCGGCACAGTCACCTGGTGCTTTACGACTCACAACAGAATGGAGTATGCTGATCCACACAGGCGCAGGGAGGGTCAAGATATATTTCAGACCAGTTTGTTGACTCACTATGACTAAATTCCACTTTGATGGGGTGTCAGTTTTCTGATGGTGCTAATCTAGAGTCTCATGTAAGATCCCTGGGACTAGTTCAGATGACTAGGGAGGCCTTAACTTGTGTATTAGCTAATATTTTCCTTAATTAGCGCCACTAAAATAGATGATCTGATCATTGTTGTTTATGAGAATGTGTTTTGCATAAATGAGATGCAATGTTTCCTGATTGAAACATCCAAGCTCTTTAAAAGTAATTAATTGGCTTTGGAAGCCCTTTGGGAAATCATTGTTCAAAAAATGCACATGTACTTTGTATTTAGTCCGAGGGATTAAATTATGAAGCATTTTGATTACCGAAGGAATGTTTCCACTCATGGGAAGTGCATAACCAGGGTCTATTATCACAGTCACTCAGAAATCCAGTGGAGAATTTGGAAGCTACTGCTTTACCTAAACAATTAGAAAAATATGGTTGAAGTGACTGTTGTGGGAGCACCAGAGGGGAGGTATGAAAAGCACGCGGTGAACAGGGAAAAGAAGGAACAGCTGACACATCTTGAAGAGGGAAGTTGAAGAGAGGCTGAATTGAACCATGAATTGTTTGGGGCCCAAATGGCTCAAGTGAGCTTCATGCTGGATATTCTTGATTTAGATTGTGGGTGGCATTGGTAGAGCCTGGTTTGGAGCCAGTCATTTTAAATACCATTGCTATAGTCATGGCCTTGAGGAATCGGGTTTAGGATACAAATCCGCACTGAAATTCTACTCTTCTCAAAACCAGTCATGAAATATCTTTGCTCTCTTATTTTGAGAAATCCCATCTCTATAATTAAGTCTTTCAGACTTGTTTTGTTTCTCTTGATAAACAGGATGTAGTAGCTCCACTGATTCTACCCTAGTTTTTTCACTTGATTTTTGGCTTTGATATTTTTGGATTGAAAACTGCCACGTTCAATGAGTTACAAAGACCGCATGTGTTCTGGTTTTAGGAAAGTTCGGCTGCCAATCCACTCTCCCCACAGCTGCCGTCTGAGACTAGAGTGAGTACGACTTCCCTACAGATCCTCCTGGATTCTCTCCAGGAATTTGTTAAATTCATCCTCTGACTTCAGAGCAGCTCTTTCTTTTTCTGAAGTGGTCACTGACTTTAATTTTGTTTCCCAGGAGTCACGTGTGTTGGGGAGTGCAGTGTCAACACCAGAGAGTGAAAGGAAGTAAGTGGTGCTTGTATCACGAAACACTTTTCATTGGTAGCTTTCCGATAAACAGCCCAGGATCTGTGCGCATTTACAATGGTGTTTAATTTCCTTAACATGGGTGTGTTTGTGTCACAGTCTCCACCCGTAAGCCTGTGTGATGGTTGTCAAGCCATCCCGATTAGGCAGGCAATGTTAAATAATCCAATTATATCTCATTATCAAATCCATTGTAAAACTCACTCTGATTTATAATGGACTCTATTTATCTATGCTGAAACACAGGGCTCTTTAAATTTGGACACTTGACTTTTTTCCCTTAAAGTGTGATATTCTGAATAACAACCTAATTTATAAGGGCATTACTATTGTTTGTGGTTTATTCCCCAAGATTTATCCTCTGATTTACACATTTTAGCCTTCCCCTCCCCCCTCCCCTGGCCAAATTTCTTCGGGTTTTCCCAACCCATAACCACAAGACTAGTCCTAGAATTCTTGGAATCAGAAACCTAAACCACAATTGCTGCAGTGGTATTCAGATGACACAACATGATTTGCTTCTCCCACACATGGGATTAGGAATTTCCCAAACGTTTCTCTTTGTCAAGGGTTTGTGTGTCAATCTGAGTTTGAAAGTCTCTATCCATAATATTGTATCTGAATGTAAGCTACCATTCTTGATTCTTTTCCTTACATCCCTCATCCCAACTCCTGACGAGCAGAAACTGTTCTGATAGGCTGATCATTCCCCTTGGTACAGTACTGTGCAGAAGTCTTAGGCACATGTATATAGCTCGGGAGCCAAAGATTTTTGCACAGTACTGCAGCAATTTTATGTACTGCATTGTACTGCTACTGCACAAAAAAAAATCGCATATATGATAAACCTGATTCTGATAAGGGTCTCTATTGTGGACTGAGTGGGGAAGGGGCAGGGAGAGGGGAATCATGGTTGTGGAAAGAGGAAGGGAGCAGGAAGCAACGGAGAGACAATCTACGATAATCAATAAACTGATTGTTTGGAATCAAATGACCATGGGCCAGTGTCTCAGGGGTGGCTGTGTCTGCACTGTACCACACCCTGCCCCAGCAGTCCTTCTGCCACCTGTCCCACACCCCTCACCATTCCCAGCATCCTTAGTTCCCACCAGATTTACAAACTCTCTCTCTGCTGCACGTTGACAAGTACGGTACGATGCAAAAGTCTGAGGCAACTTGTATATTTGAATTTTGCACTGTACTGTAAATTAATCACTTTAGATTGGATGACTAAATCCACATACGATATATAATCACATGATCTGAAGCTCAGCTTCTTCCTTTCTTCCTTCAGTCAATGGCTTCCTGTTTCTCAGGGTCTTCGATTCAAAGAGTTGCTCGGCAGAGACTGTTGAACTGGGGTTTTTATTATTTCTGAAGTTACTTGCACATTTTCCTCACACCCATTACTGTGCTGATAAATTGTCTGGTTTGCATCTCCAGCCCTGCAAATGTTCTCATCTCTAACATTTTTTTCACTTTTAAACAGGCAATTGATTTGTAAGTCAACTTTGGAGGATGGGTCAGTTGGTGAGTGTGATTTTATTTTTGTTTGGGTGGTTAATATTAAACTGGTATGGTGAAATATCCTGGACATGCCAATTTTATCCATCCATTTATTTATCTTATCTAATGGGTCTGTCTACCTGGCTGTGTATCTATTGTCGATCATTCTCACTATCTCTTTTCTCTGGCTATCTATCTATTGCTATTCTCCTTCCAGCCATATAAATGATATCTTTTCACGTGTATATCTGTGGGATGATTGTAAATGGGAGTTTAATGATTGGTGTGGAGTCTATGAGCCAAAGGCTTATTTCCATGCTGTACAGGTCAATGATTCTTCATTGAAACTGTGCAACAATGCATTGGTATAAACAATGATGGATCGATTATGAGTAAATTGATAAATTTCTATTTCTGTGCAAGCATTGACTTTTGTATTTTTATGCTTGTGCCTGTCATCCAGTTGCTTCTGCTTGGCTGCATCTACTTAACTGTCCAAGGCTATCAGTTGGTCGGGGTCAGCCATAGGTATGGGTATTGCTCCCAGCTGTCCATCTGATACGCAAGCCGGGGCAGTACGATACGGAGAGCGAGCTGTTGCCCATGCGGCAGGCTCCCCCTCTCCAGACAGCTGATGAATCCAAAGTGATGGCAGAGGCCGATACTGTTGTGATTTGTAACTTCAAAACACTAAACCAATTCAAAGAAACTGTCAAATCAAAGGCGAGAATACCCACCTGTTAAAACTCTCCACAGTACTTCAAGTTTAGTCTTACCAAAGGTCGAAACAAGATCCCTATTTTTGTACCTATCCCACTTGAGCTAATGCAAACATCTAATTTCCGTATTTACTATGGTACCTACTTTATGGTATTCAGCCAAATATCCGTGAAACCTATTATTTTACATCACTTTATATTCTGTCTTGTTATCCTTCCTACTAAAAGGGGTGATTTCACTTTTGATTCAGTTTAACTCACCTGTCACTGTTTCCTACATTCACTAAACCTATCCATATCCCTTTGCGCACTTCCGACAGTTGATCTCCCCACCTGTTTTCATTGCTTTCCTTCGTGGTCTCGGCCATTTTTGAAGCTCATGAATCTGAGCATCAGGTACTAAGGTCTGGACAACATTGATGAAGACTGCTTATCCTGCGGCCTGCTCAATAACACAATGCTCACAGATCCATGACTAGCATGGGACAACGTTCTCAGGGCACAGGACTAGGGTTAACTGTGCAGCAGCAATTAATTAGCACATTTTACTCTCTGAAGAGGTATTAAAGCAACTCGGGCAGTGCAGTTGAAGTAAGCTGTCTTCATTCCTCATTGAAATGGAGAAGGGAGTTGTTGCTGTTTAATATTTTATCTTCCTCTTACAGGAAGTGCTGACTGGAAAAAGAAAAATAAATCCTTCTGGCAGAGTTTTCGGAAACTGCAGAAAGGGAGCACAGTGCGGGAATTATGTAAAGGTAAACATAATAGGAGGAGTTTTCATTTCAGCTTGTGCTAACTGTGTGTTGGGCAAGACCATCGGCTGAACGAGGGTTGAGAGAGATCACTACTCTCCAGGTTTGTCCTGGACTTCACAGTAACTAAAGACAACATGCATAGATGTAAGATATTATATGTATGAGCAGAATAAGTCATAGTAATTTAAACTTTATTGTGAAGGGTTCTTTGAACAGTGACAGACTAGAGATAGGGAACATAGGCTGTATGATTGAATGATGTGATGGGAAGAGGGAAATCATAGCCTCCAGGGAAATGTTGACTTGCCAATTATTGAAAAGCATTACAGCAAAGTCAAAGTGGTGCCTACACCGTTTCATTAAGTACACAGACAGGGGTCATTTCACCTTCCTGGGCTTCTTACAGAAGCTGCTTTCTGTATTTTGGGTTCACTCTCAGTCCTATCATTGGCTCTCTCATTTTCCCTGTACATTTCTATAACTTCATCAATGTAGCCAAACGTCACAAGGTGCCTTACAAGAGCATTGTCAGTCAAGTTTGACTGACCTTTGTTAGAAGCTAAAGGAGAGAGGAAAGGTGAGGAAGCACGTTCCAGGGCTAGGCCATAGGCTTTAGTCCATGACCACCACAGACAGAGGAAAGAAAGTTGGCCAGTGCCAGTGTCACGTGGAGTTACAGCACTGCAAAAAAATGTAAAGCAAAGATGCTTTGAAAAATAATGAAATGAAAGTTTCTAAATATAAAAAAAATTACTATAATGGACTATAAATAGTAAAAATCTAAATCAAATCAATATTTGGTGCTACCACCCTTTGCCTTTAAAATGACATCAATTCTCTAAGGTACACTGTCATGCAGTTTTATCAGAAAGTTGGCTGGTAGGTTGCTCCAAGCATCTTGGAGAACTTGCCACAGCTGTTCTGCGGACTTTGGCTGTCTCACTTGCTTCTGCAACACGCTGGAGGAACTCAGCAGATCGGGCAGCATCCGTGAAAACGAACAGTCAGCGTTTTGGGCCGAGACCCTTCGTCAGGACTTTGTGAGTCATTTCAGTCCTGACGAAGGGTCTCGGCCCGAAACGTTGACTGTTTGTTTCCACAGATGCTGCCCGACCTGCTGAGTTCCTCCAGCATGTTGTGCGTGTTGCTTTGACCCCAGCATCTGCTGAGTATTTTGTGTTCACTTGCTTCTGTCTCCCCAGGTAATCCCAGACAGCCTCAGTGATGTTGAGATTAGGGCTCTGTGGAGGCCATACCATCTGAAACCATATATAAGAAAAATCTACAGTGCCTAAGACTTTTGCACAGTACTGTACAAGTCTGTTGGAAGTTACAGGTCTTGATAAACAGGAATCTTCCTCTTTTCAATGCCTCGGGCAGACCAACTTACTTAATGTGATGCAAGATATTGAAATGGTTTTTGGGAGCACCAGGGCTGAGTGATGATTTTCCATTGTGTATGAATAAGTGTGATCCCGGACCTCCAGCCTGACATCTTTCCTGTATGGGGGTTGGGGTTCTGGTTTTGAAGGCGAGTGGGTATTGGGTTTCTGAGAAGCTCTATCCTTCTGGCCCATGGCTTCTCCATCCACCAGCGTCATTTGCTGTCTCTCTGGATCTGCCCTATTGGGAAAGCCGTTCTGCATCGGTGAAGACTGTCAGCTTGGAAGAGCTGCGAGAGATAGGCTGTTGTTCTGTTCTGTCAGTAGCAAACAGGCAGTCTGATAGGAACATGGGAACAGGAGCAGATAATTCATCCCTCATTTGGTCTACAATCAATACCTTAAGTTCATTTATCCACCTTGGATCTGTAATCCTTAATATCTATATGCAGCAAAACCTGGGTTTGCAGCTTTATTTCCAACAAAAACTTAGATGAGACCAATCTGACTGACCTTGCACATCCTCAAATTGACTTCCATCTGCCATGTCTGATAAGGTAAGCCATTCGGCCCATTGAGTCTGCTTCACCATTCAATCATGGGATGATCCAGTCATCCCCACTCCCCTGCCTTCTCCCCATACCCTTTGATGCCCTGGCTAATCAAGAACTTATCTATCTCTGCCTTGAATGCACCCAGTGACTTGGCCTCCACAGCCACTCGTGGCAACAAATTCCACAGATTTACCACCCTCTGACTAAAGTAATTTCTCCGCCTCTCTGTCCTAAATGGATGTCCTTCAATCGTGAAGTCGTGCCCTCTTGTCCTAGACTCCCCTACCATGGGAAATAACTGCCATATCGAATCAGTTCAGGCCTTGTCAGGAGTAAACAGTGAATAGACACTACCCAGCACAACAAGTGACAAATATAAATATGGACTAACCAGTTTCACTGGACTAGACTCAAACAACAACAAATAAAAACCTTTGATGTACTTTTGTGTGCTCCCCAACAGCACGGCAATGCAACCTTCATTGCAGTGAATTCTTTAACTTTGACAATAGATACTCAACCAGGAACTCACCAACGAGGCCCAGAAAATTCGCAAGATTCTAGGTGTTAGATGATAAGCAGGCACCAGTGTTACCATAACTTGTGACCAGACAGGAATATACAGCTTTAATTCTTCTTGGTTTTTTTTTTGTTTGTTTGTGACCTTGTTCGTTTATGAAGACAGATTGAATAGATGCTTAATGATGCGTGATGCAGAGCACAAAAATGGGCCCTTTTGGCCCACTTCAACCATACTGATCAAAATACTTACCTATACTAATCCTATCTGGTTGCATTAGGTCTGTATTTCTTTGTACATTTCCTACCAAAGTACATGACCAATGCCTTTTAAGCTTTGTAATTGTATCACCTCCTCTGGCAGCGTGTTCCAGATTATTCACTTACTCTTTGGAAAAGTCATCTCCTTCAAATTCCTTCCCTCTCACCTTAACCCTGTGTCTCTAATTTTGGACTCCCTGCCCCAGCAGGAAGATTCTGATTAACTTCCCTACCCCCTCGTAATTTGAAAAGCACCTATAAGGTCACCCCCTCAGCCCCTTGCATTCCTCTTACACCCTTGGCCCATCCAATCTCTTTAACTGCAACCCTCCATCTCCAGGGAACATCCTCCACTCTCTCCATTGCAGCTGCTTCTTTCCTGTGGTGTAGTGACCAGGACTGTACACGACACTTTCAGTGCAGTCGAACCAAAGGTTTGAATGACTGCAATTTGACACACCAACTCTGTACTCCAATCCTTGGCCTATGAAGGCAAGTGTACTAACTGCCCTTTTCATTACCCTGCCCTTCTGTGTTCCCACTTCCAGAAAACTACATACTTGCACCCAAAGTCAGTCTCAGTCTCTCTCTCTCTCTCTCCCTCTCTCCCTCTCTCCCTCTCTCCCCCTCTCCCCCCTCCCCCTCTCCCCCTCTCCCCCTCTCCCCCCTCTCTCCCCCTCTCTCCCCCCCTCTCCCCCCCCTCCCCCCCCTCTCTCCCCCTCTCTCCCCCTCTCTCTCTCCCCCTCTCTCTCTCCCCCTCTCTCTCTCCCCCTCTCTCTCTCCCCCTCTCTCTCTCCCCCTCTCTCTCTCCCCCTCTCTCTCTCCCTCCACCAATGTTGCTTGGATCCCTGACATTGTCTCTCTATGTCCTACCAAAGTGCATCACCTCGCAGTTGTTCTGTATTAAATTACACCTGCCACCTCTCGTACCAACTTTCCAGCTGACCTCTGTCCCCGTGTAACCTCAAACAACATTCTTCGTGATCTGCAGCTCTACAATTAAGGCAAATCCGACTGCACTGGATGTGGATCTAAGTTATGGCAGAATTGGATAGGGTTGATGGAGAGAAATCATCTGGCCTGGTTGGGAGAGTCCAGAACAAAAGGGGGCATGGTATAACACTTAGGCCATCCAGCAGAGAAATCAGTGTCTTTTGACTCAATAGGGGTGGTGAAAATCTGGAACTCCCACCATCCTAGAAAGGATATTTGTTAGAAATTTAAATAGAATTTTTCCAAAAAAGTTATTATTAAATCGTTAAGATACAGATCAGCCAGTGTGTAGTAGTTGAATGCGACTAAGGACCCTATGGCCCATTCCTGTTCCTAAGGGCCCATGAAAACTGTTGATGACGCCACTTTCTGCCACTAATCTTAGGTACCTGTTGGTGTACATTACAGAAGGTAAATATTTATGTCTTTTCTATAGCTGCATAGCAAATTAGTGTTAAGTTACTGAAGTTCAGTAGTAACACAATTTCAAAGAACTGGCCTTCAAACTTCATCTTGGCAGTTTGAGAAATAGAAATTATGTTTGAACTGAAATGAGCGGCCTTGAAGCTGGAATATTGTCATTAAAAATCTAACTGGTTCGTGGTTGTCCTTCAGAGGAAAAAAAACTTGTTATCCTTATCTAGAGAGGCTGCAATGTGGTTACAGTCCAAAAGCAAAATGATTGACAGCCAGCAAGTCGATCAGTCTGTTGCAAAGGACGTTGTAAGCATCGCTGTCTCTTGAGTGACCAGGATTGGACAGAAGATGCCACCTTTCCATAAGACATGGGAGCAACCTATCAAGTCTGCTCCACCATTTCAGTGGCATTTGTATCTCAAGAATGAATTTTTTTAAACAATGTGAAAACTTTAACTTTCTGACATGAGCGCCAATGGCCTTCCTCTCCACTGCAGGGCGATAGATTCATTTTCCAGTTCCAAAGTTAAACTCAGTAGACTTAGCTCCACAGCTTTCAAATTGTAAGGAGATGACTTGAGGGCAAAACTTCTCCTTTTCTTTTCTTTATTAATCTTTTTATTGGTTTAAAAGAAACATAAATACAAACAAGAGGAGAATTATCTCAAAAATATATATATATATCAATAACACTACAAACCGAGATTAAGATAGGTATTATCAAAATCATACATATTGTTAAGCTAGTATAAAATGTATAATTTAAAAAAAAGAAAACAGCGAATCTCCTCTTACCAGTTCATGAAAAGGAAAGAAAAAACATTGAATTTTAAATGAAGAAAAAAAACACTACACTACATTTTTTAAAAAAAACAAAAAAAAAAGGACTGGGCAGTCCATTTTGAGGATACGACCAAAAAAAAATGCAAAACCTCTCCTGTGGGGACACTTTGAATAACAGAAGGACTTTGTGTGTTTGTTTCTGTCTTCTCATACTTCACGGTTTCTCTTCGGCCTGTAAAGGAGATGATGTTGGATTCGTGGCCAGTGAGATCACTATGAGTGATGAAGACCGCATTGAGCTGATGATGATGGTCAAAGATAAGATGATAACGATAGAGGAGGCACTTGCCAAGGTAGACACATCCGTGGAAGTTGAAGTAACTCTTGCTTATGTTTGCAGTTTATTTACTGGCATTCACTTTCTGTCACAGCTCCTGAGTAAGGTTTGGGTTCAAGCTGGCTACTCTTGAGGCTCTTCTCAGCCTTGTTTAGTGTTTTTAAGCCCATTTTTAAAGATTAGATATATTTATCACATGTACAGAACATCAGAACTTCAAAACGTACAGTGAAGTGCAGCGTTTGCCTAAAATCAAATCAGTGAGGATTTTGCTGGGCAGCCTACAAGTGTCACTACCCTTCCGATGCCAGCATAACATGCCCATAAGCCTAGCCACACATTTTGGAATGTTGGAGGAAACCAGGTCACCCTGGGGAAACCTGTGCGATTATGTACCAACTCCTTACAGGCAGTGGTAGGAATTGAACCCCAGTCGGTGGTCCCTGGCACTGTAAAGCGATGCGCTAAATGCCACACTACCATCCCACTGCCTCGTACCCTATCAATGACTGTGAATGGTATTTCTACATTATTAATGTAAGTTCACCATTAGCAAAATGGAGGTAATTTCAGAGGCGAGTGGGGAGTAGTTTGATGTTCCCCCACGGAAAATGCCCATACTTTATTGCCAATTGTCACTGCTGACTGCGACACAACTCACAGACTTTGGCATATTCCAATCATCCACTTGTGTTTTTTCCCCCTCTGTTGCTATCTTTGATGTTATTTAGATTTTTGCTCTCAGAAATTAACTTTCATGACAGCAGTGTCTGGAAGCTTTCTGCTAACAATCAATACCATACTAATTAGGAAAGTTAGCAGGAAGTTTGCACTTATTATTGTCCCACCAACGCCATCCCAAACCTTGCACCTCTCCCTCGGTACACAACCCTGAGCTTTGTGCCCAGGTTTCTAGAGTGGAGCTTGAATCCACAACCTCAGTCACTGGCATGAGTGATATCAAATCCAGCACTAATTACTCAGTGTTTCCATCAAGCCTGAAGTTTTGATTTATTCTCAACTGTCCCTTCTGTTTCATTTCCTAACAAGAGAAAAAAAAAATCTGAATTATCTTCCAGCTTAAAGAATACGAGTGTCACAGCAGAGTGTGTGCGAGTTCAGATTCTGCCCACTTGGCACGTGGAGCCCAGGAGCATTTTGATGAATCCTCAGATGGTGGTGTGAGTAATTGTTTTAATGTTTCCAGACTTCTGGCTAGTAGGAAGAAGCAGAGAGGGAAGAGCTGGGGTAAGGGATGTCGGTGCAGCTCGGACAGATATCTTGCTTTCAGCCTCCAATAAGTGTCCCAAGTATTGGATTTACTGGTGAAGGAGAGAAAAATGCCACGATATCCTGAAAAATGCTAGCAGGTTTGTGGTTTCTGTGTTTGGATACACAAATGCCAGAATCCTGAAATAGCTAAGAGTGGTTTGCCCACACAGCCTTGTTGCTGAGGGAGTCTAGCAGCTCAGGACAAAGTTGACAGGAATGCACTTAAACAGCCTGCACCAGCGTAGACATGCCAAAGGCATTTCACCATCACTGATATCATTGGTGGTGCTCCAGAGCATTGGGAAAGTTTGTTTATTCAGTTCATCTTAGTCTTTTTTAAGTACTTTTATTTGCTAGTTATTCTCTGGAATTTCAAGAGTTAACTTTTTACATAGTTGTGGATTTTTACTTTGAACGTTTCTGGATTTCAGAGAAGTTGAAAATTCTTAAATTTTTGTAATCAGCTAAGCCACAGAGTTGATTCCTCTCAGCTACTCTGTGGGCAGGACGTGTTTACATATCCCTTCACCAAGAGTGAGGAAAGTTCTGTCACTGTGCTGTCACTCCCTAGTAAAGGTGGGTGGCTTTCTCCAGCACGGTACAGGACTTTGAGAATGTATTTTAAAACAGAATTGAGAAAAGTTTGTTTCCAGTGACAAACACGGAAAGAAGTAGGTTTGAAAAAAAGCAAAAGCTGGTGTTTATATCCTTCATGTTCTCTTTAGGATGTCCAAAAGAGGAGATTTACCAGAATGCTGCCTGGATTAGAGGGCACGATTTATGGGGATAAGTTGAGTGAGCTAGGGCTTTTCTCTTTGGAGGCAAGGAGGATGAGAGCTACTTGACAGTGATGTACATAGGCAGCCAGAGACTCTGCCAGGGTGGAAATGACTAATGCAAGGGGCATAATGTTATGTTGATTAGAGAAAGTCTTGGTGGGGGGGGATGTCAGAGGTAGATTTTTTTTTAAGAGTGATGGATGTCGGGGTGGTGGTGAAGACGAATATATTAGGGGCATTTGAGAAACAAATATATTAGGGGCATTTAGATAGGCACTTGGGTGTTAGAAAAATGGAGTGTTATATAGGAGGGCACAGTTAGGTTGATTTCAGAGTAAGTTGGAGGGTCAGCACAACATCGTGGGCTGAAGGGAAGTGCTTGGGATTCTTGTCACTGTGGCATTACCAATTTGCCACAGCAAGGTCTCTCAAACAACATTAAGGGAGATACGCTATCAGTGGTGTTGATTGCAGTAGGCTTGGCCAAGATGGAGAGGATGGCTCTTGCAATGGAGTCCAGGGCTGTAGTTTAAACTTTCGTCCTTTGATGGTGCAGTGAAGTGTGAGCCTAGGTTTAGACTACAGTAAAAATCTAGATACTTCGTTCAGGGGCAACTGTGTATCATGCACCTTTTAACCCAAGGAGCAATTTTGAAGGAAAGAGGAAGGAAAATGGCCTTGATGTCTGGGCCCACCTTCCCTCTCCATTCTACTCCATATACTCAAGGATATTAGGCACCAGTATGGAATCCGTCACTCTGTCAAGGAGTGATGTAGACCTCCTTCACTGAATCACATATAACTCAACAAACTCATCGCTTAATGCAAATTATCCTTTTATATGTGTACCTTCTTAGGTATGGGAACAGTTGGATGATGACCTCCAAGAGGTGAAGTTCAAAAGGCTCCACAAGTTGGTTTCTTCCAAGCGCAGGTCAAAAAAGAAACTTGTCAAGGTGGAAGAAATGAAGAATGCACCTACGACAGGTAAACTGGAATTGCTCTCGTATAGCCCAATGCAGTATAGCTCATTGGTGAGGGCGCCAAAGACCAAGAAGACATATAAAATTCTGTGTCACGATGTTACGGTACGTGAGTTTTGTCCAAAGGGGAAAAAATGGATGGAGTTGCTTCGCACTTTCGTGTAAGGGTGTTTATTCAGCACTTCAAAAAAACAAATTGAACTTACAAAAACTAGCAAAAATAGCAAAAAGAAAACTAGCAATATTACAAAAAGATATCTGCCAGAAAACACAATATCGGCTCCATACTTTGTCCAGTGGGAACTCTTGGCAGTCCCAATTTCTATCTCTCCCTGCTACTGAGAGCAATCAGCCCTTTTTGTTAGGCACCAGGACACACCATCTTTAATTATCCACAATGTTAACTTAAGACTACACATGGATCAGAATATGATGCACCCCAAAATGTACTCACAATTATATTACAAAATAAACAAAAGTATCTACCTTATATACACAAACAGTGATTCCAGGATTGAATGGCTTGTTATATGAAGAGCATTTGATGGTTCGGGGCCTGTATTTGCTGGAATTCAGAAGAATGAGGGGTGACCTCATTGAGACCTATCAAATGGTGAAAGGCCTTGATAGGGTGGATGTGGAGAGGATGTTTCCTATGGTGGAAGAATCTAAGACCAGAGGACATGGCTTCAGAATAGAGGGGTGTCCTTTTACAACAAAGGTGAGGAGGAAAATGTTTAGCCAGAGAGTGGTAAGTTTCTGGAATTCTTTGTCACAGGCAGCTGTGGAGGCCAAATCTTTAAGTATATTTAAGGCAGAGGTTGATAGATTTTTGATTGGTCGGGGCATGAAGGGATACAGGGAGAAGGCAGGAGATTGGGGCTAAGAGGATAATTGGATCAGTCATGATGAAATGGTGGAGCAGACTCGGTGGGCCAAATGGCCTAATTCTGCTTCTATTTCTTATGGTCTTACTTTACATATATACACATCCTCATTACTAAAGAAATGGAATATTCCTCCCTGTAGGCAGGAAAGGCACCAGAAAGCCTAAACTTTTTAGGATCTATTATTAGAGGATACCGGGGGAGAAGGAGGAGATTTTGAAGTGTGCACACTCAGTGCAATGACAGCAGATCGAAAAGTTTGTGTGTGTGTATAAATGCGCAAGTGTACAGAGTGTGGTTACCACACACTCTCTGTCACATTACAACTCTCCTCTCCTACAGCGATGATGCTGAGCAGCTGAGACAGGTAGTCTGCTGGCACAGTTCCTTTCCCTACTCTATGATGGACGCAAAATTTGAAGGGTTGGAGCTCCAGGTCCCACTAAGTCACTGGCATTATGGTCCTTCATTGCCTGAACCCATGTCAGCACTCTGTGGTCTGTGTAAAGGTCAAACTCCCTACGAGGAGGTAAATCTGGAGGCTGTCAAGGGCCCAATTAATTGCCAGACACTGCTTTTCAATGGTGGAATACCTGGTTTCCCTTGGGAGGAGTTTTTAGGTCAGGTAAAGGGCAGGCTGCTCTTCTCTGGGTTCTCCTTGGGCCAGCACTACTCCAATGCCGTCTCATCCGAGGACAACCACCTGGAGAAGGAACCGTTTGACAAAGTCCGGGCTGTGAGGAACACGTGAGCTTTCAGGTTTGAAAAGCATTCTCCCATTCACTTGTCCACGGCACGGAGTTGCTTACAGACTTCCCGGTAAGATTGGTCAGAGGTACGGCCAAAGTGGCGAATTGGGGAACGAACCTGCCATGCCGCCCTACCAAACCCAGAGGGGAATTCACTTCCTTCCTGGTGTGAGGTGGAAGACTGTTACAGATCTCTTCTGCCTTGTCCCCCTGTACTCGAACCTCTCCGTGCCCCAACTGGTAGCCAATGTATCTGGTTTCCCTTTTTGCCCATTCACATTTTTTTGTAGATTGAGGGCGAGACCAGCAGCGTGAATATTCACCAAGGCCCGACGCAGATGGTCCAGATGCTCTGACCACGTCTGGCTGTAAACAACAGCGTCATCACTCCACAGCCTTGTACCACCTGGTCCATCTGCCACTGGAAGGTTCCTGGTGTGCAGCATGAAGACCAAAGAGCTTCACAGTGAATTGAAATAGACCCGGGGGTGTGCAGAAGGTAGTGAGGGTTTTTGATTGGTCGTCCAGGGGATCCTGCCAGTAACCTTTACTGAGATCCGATGTGGTAATGTGGTTTGCCCGTCCAGTCCTTTCTAGTAGGTCATCAGTCTGGGTCATCGGATAAGCATCAAAAAAAAGAAATGGCATTCAACTACCAGAAATTAATGCATACCCTCAGGGTGCCATCTTTCTTGGGGACGATGATGCTCCACTCACTATTTGAAGATTCGATTACTCCCAGCTCCAGCATGGTCCCAATCTTATCCTTCAGGGCCCCCCACGAGTCGCTCTGGCACTCTGTAACAGTGTCAGCGTACTCTATACCCTGGTCAGGTCTGATCCTGAGGGTAGGTTTTTGGGACCTTTGTCAGCTCTGGTCTCTGCAGAAACAGCTGTGGATAGTCATCTTCACTGGTTGACGGCCATCGAGGTGGGAGAGGCAAACCTTCCCAGACCCCTTCCAGGCCTGTATTTGCTCTTCTGAGTCATCGTCAAAGGGTACTTCATCTGTACAAACATCAACAGAGGCAGGAGAGCCACCGTGTTTCCCATGACTTTGTTGTCAGCATGACTTTCTCTGGGTCCTCCCTTGCACAGACTGTCAAGTCAGACGGAGATCGTAACCCGACCATTGCTTTGATTATAACATGAGTGATGCCAAAATACAAAACAGCACTATCTACTCCTGAAGTAACAGATGGATGTGACTATTTCCCTTCCTCAGTAACTCGTGTAAACGCGGGCAAACCTCTCCCCAGAACCACTCGTAGTTTTCCCAGCACCCCCACTTTCAGCAAGTGTTTGTGGTCATCCAGCTCAATGGTGAGGTTCTGCCAGTGGCTCAGACTTCCAGTCACCATCGACACATTGGAGAAGTGTTTAGTGACTATAGTCAACATCAAAAGTAGGAACATAATTTTTCTTAATTAATGGTAGTGAGCTACCAGAATCTGAAAGAGCTTTTACAGGCTTCCTATTAACTTTAACTATTATAAACTTGGGCTCTTTCCCCTCATATTCTGCTTGTTTTCCATTACCATACTCTTAATCATTGCAATAATTATGATCATCATTACATTCTCCCTCTCTTGGGACACAGCACATACCTGACAATTTGGACTTGGACACACAAAGAATTTGAGACCTAGCAAATAAAAGTCTTCAAACAACCTACTAAAGGTTCTTTGCCTTCATTTCTCCCACCCTCCTCAATTCCGCAGAGTTACCTGTGAGTCTCTTGGAGCATAAGTTGCTTCGGAATGATGGCTGTGGTGGTGCCCCTTTCTGGGCATTGAGGTACTGCAGGGCAAGTCAGGCAGCAGTGAGTCCATCCACTGGCTCGTGCTCTCAGATCCATGTTCTGGTATCTGGAGGAAGAACCCGCAGCAGCTGCTCTAGATAAATGGCCACACCAATCTCCTCCTTGGACTTCCGTTCTGGTCTAATTCATCGCTGGTAGAGACCCCTCAGGTGATATGTCTCTGTGGCTGACTTCCCTGGTGGTAGAATACTGGATCGAAATTGTTGACAATAGGTTTCTGCCGATATATCAAAGTTATCCAGCAGCGCCTCCTTCAGGCCAGGATGGTAACTCATCCATTGCTGTGTAGGCTTTGAAAACTTTACCCATTAATAGTGGCACTAGCTGACAGGGCCACGCCTCCTTTTGCCATTCCCAAATGCAGGCCATCCCCTCGAACCTGAGGAGAAAGTTTGCAATATCGTCACTTTGTTGATAAGAAGGCATCTTGGGACCCCTCCACAGGCTTCAGAGTTCTTTCCTGAAAGCGTTATCTGAACTCTGTTGGGCAAACAAGAAGTCTCAGAGAGGTTTTTCCGGCGAGGGTTCAGAGAGTTTGGCTCTAGGCTGAAGTTTTTCCTCCTCCAAGGCTTCATTGGCACCAGTTTCATTTATCACCCTAGGGGTTTTCCTGACCTGGGACCACAATCTCACTCTTCTCCGTGTCGAACACCCTTTGCGATTGTCCATCTCACCTCTGCCACCATATGTCACGATGCGTGAGTTTTGACCGAAGAAACCAAAATGGCTGGAGTCACTTAGCACTCTAGTGCAACGGTGTATATTTGGTGCATCAAAAAAAAATCAAACGTTCAAAATTTGTGAAAAGAAAACTGGCAATATTACAAAAAGATATCGAAGAAAACACAATATCAACTCCATACTTTGTCCAGTGTGAACTCTTGACGGTCCCAATTTCTACCTCACCCTGCTACTGAGACAATATGCCCCATCGGCACCAGGACACGTCGTCTTTAATTACCCACAATGTTAACTTTGGACTACACATGAATCAGAATATGATGCACTCCACAATGTAGTTACAATTATATTGCAAAATAAACAAAAGTGTCTGTCTTAAATACGGTATTGTACAAACAATTATACATCCTCACTACCAAAGAAATGGAATATTCTACGCGTCGGGTGGGAAAGGCACCAGAAAGCCCAATCCCTTTAGGACCCATTATTGAAACATACTGGGGGGTGGTGGTGGGGGGGTGGAGATACTGAAGTGAGCACACTCAGCGTAACGACAGCAGAATTTCAAAGCCACGTTTGTGTGGGTGTAAACTGCATGTGTACAGAGTGTGTTTACTGAGCACTCTGTCACTCAACGGCATCAAGAAAGAGTAAGTAAATAGCTTAAGTATTCATCTGAGCAATATACTGAGATCAGAAGTGACCTTGGGATTCTCCATGTTTAACCCTTCTCTGATCTGAAGAATGCTTACTGTAGTTGTGTCCATTAAAAGGCCTATTAAACTGATGGAAGTCCTCAGCAGCTCAGGCAGCATCTGTGCAGAAAGAAAGGGTTTGATTCCTGGTCCCAATGAAAGATCGTTGACCTGAAACTGTAGTATTGTTTCTCTCTCCGCAGATGCTGCTGATTATTTCCAGCATTTTCTTTCGTGTTGCTGAAATTTCCAACATCCATGATGTTTTTTCTGTTTGATTTCTCTCTGCTCTAACCTTGCTTGTAATCATATTTCTATTGATGGAAATGAGTTCCTTTTAGACCACGTGCTTAAATTCTTCTAGCAACTCTGTTGAGCCGAGCTTTATCAAAACCTCTGGAAAAATCAACATGTATCTTGTCCTTCCAATTGGTCATTTCTGGAAAAAAGGAATATTAAGCATGCTAAATGAAACTCTCTCTGACAAGAATTTAAATTCATAGAGCCATCATAAGAAAATAAGCCTTTTGACCCACCACATCTGCACTGATCATGTACTCATTCCATTTTCCCTCTCAATCACACCACCTTCCTCCAATTCACCTGCCACCCACCTACCTGAAGGGAAATTTCCAGTAGGCGATAAACCTACCCCGTAAATGTGGAGGTAGGAGCAGATACACTAGGGGCATTGAAGAAGCTCTTGGATAAGCACATGGATGACAGAAACCTGAGGGACTTTGTAGGAAGGTAGATTGTAGGTTGTTCCTTCAGTAGGCTAAAGGGTTGGCACAACATTGTGGGCCGAAGGGCCCGGACTGTGCAGTACTGTCCGATGTTCTACCTGCTAGCGTGTCGGAGAGAATTGGAGCCCCCTGATTTTGGGAAGACCTCCAAAAACATTTTTATCTTAAGCTGGATGTACTGAAATAACTTTAAGCATTTATGTTTCTAACCTTCCTCCCATCTGATTTTTCCCTGTCATCAACAGAGCGATTTCTCTACCCAGTTATGCCTCAGCAGTTGTATAAACATGCAGTTTGGCCGGAGAACTGTGATACTTTAGTTCTGTTTTAGCAACTCAGCTTTCCTTGTTAGTTGTTTCAGACGCAGACGCAGACGCA
Organism: Mobula hypostoma; assembly: GCF_963921235.1. Taxonomy (NCBI): domain Eukaryota; kingdom Metazoa; phylum Chordata; class Chondrichthyes; order Myliobatiformes; family Myliobatidae; genus Mobula; species Mobula hypostoma. Next base: position 90,383,398 of record NC_086104.1, on the reverse strand, counting down.
GAACAGTTCAAAGTCTAAAGCTAGACGATTTCCCATCTGCGCCTGCCTCTCGCACGTCCACCGGATCAACTGGTGTCATGCTCGCCCTTTCTGCTCCGTCAGTTTGAATTTTGCTTCCTCGTTGTCACTGTCATGGAAAATGCATAAGCCAACCAGATGGATCTCAGTGGGAGGCCAATTGGAAGTTTCCTGCACTGATGCCATCAGGAATACCTTCTGTAAAATGTCATCCGTGTAGCCTTCATTCAGCCAAGCAGATGGCACTGTGTGGCATGGTTCTTAATATTCATGCTTGGAGACCTTCACTTGGCTGCATACTTCCCTGTCAGTTAGGGTCCTTCACCATGCTAAACAAGATCACTTTAACTCCCTGAATGTCACTGCCTCCTCCCATAGGGATTTTCAGACCTCTGCTCAGGGTTTATTCTTTAAGGAACCACCTGGCCATGTGTAGCATTTGACACTTGCAGACTTGCTGGATATACCAGAAGTCACTGAGTAAGCCTCCGCCAGGTGGCCTAATGCTGGAAGCAGGCTGCCAGCGTTCCACTCGCACAAAGGGGAGGAGCAAGATCTAGGAGGGGGCTGGGAATTAAGTGAGTCACGTTCGGTGCCTTGGAGACATTAAGTGGCCTTTGTAGGTATAAAACCCACTGTGCCGCATTCCAGTGCGGGGGAAAAGCCAGTAATGCAGGTTTTGACTCTGGCAAGCTCAGGCAACTTCCAGATAGCAATATAAAGTAAAATATTTCACAAAAACTACCTTGGTTATTTTTGTTCTGAATAATTAGCTGGTTTGTTTGTGTCCCATTTTCTGCTGACGAATACCTATCCTTCATTTACACATTTATATGGCACAGCCGGTTTGTAAAACTTCCATGTCATTGTCTAGATCGTTGGAGGGCTTGGTTCAGTTTGCCAGCTGATCACTTGAATCTGTTTTCCTTTTGTCCTGTTCTCGCTCATCTAGAAAACTCTTGCGATGGGACCTGCAGCAAGCAGGTGGAGTCGCTGCAGGATGAACGATCGCTGAATTTTTTCCGGCCAAAGAGCAGCAAGACGCAGCCGTGCTCCAGTGAATCAATGCAGAGGCAGGCTGTGGATGATCCAGCAACCTTAACAACACCTGGTGTCCCCTTGTCTCCCGGTAGTCTGGAAGGTCAGACTGGGAAGAAGCTTCTCAAGTCTCTTCATACGTCATCTGAGATCAGTGCTGTAATGCCTCCGAAGAGATCGGGGAAAAAGTTGTCTGACTCAGAAAGTAGTGAAGGCAGGTCACACAGTATTCCTCACTCTCCGACTGACAGCCCTGCAACTCAGCTTCAAGGGGTAAGTGGAAAATTTGGGGTGTAATTAATGAATGGCATTGAATCAGAATAGTGGTACAGGAAGTCCTGGGGTCCATTGTACTGAAAAGCTGTCCAAATTAGCCCACTTCCTTGCTCACCCTAACATGGGCATTTCTGCACACTCTAACACTCACCTAGAATATTATTCAGCCAATTCAGGTCGTCTGTCGGCCCCGGAGCATCCTTGAAGTACTTCAACTAGTGCTTTTTCATTTACATTTCTATTCATGCATGTCTCTACACACACAAACGCGCGTGCACACACATGCACACAAGCATGCATACATACTCAAATGCGCTCACACAAAACCGTGCAACTCACACACACCTTGAATGAGACGAAACTGCAGGTTTTTGACGTGACATTATGACTTCTGTCAGTACCAATGTTCAACACTGAAGACGGATAAGGAGGAATCGGGTACAGTAGCTCTGGATTTTCAAGGGAAATTCAGTGAACTGATATCTGATTGGTAATTACCGAAAATAGCCCCATGGGTCTGGGGCAGTATGTGCGCAGGTTTAGAGGGCTGGTTAAAGGGTTGAAAGCAGAGTAAAACGGATCATTTTCAGGTTTGCTTGCAGTTGCCAGTGGTCAGTGCAAAGGTCTGTGCTGAGTGTTAGGTTATTTAGGGTTATAACATGGGTATCAGGATGCAAAGATTCTGCCAAGGAATACACACTGGGTGGGCAAGGAGCTAACAGATCAATTATCATTTGGGAAGTATAAGGTTATTTGGTTTCGTAAAAACAATAGAAAAACAAAATGTGAGGAAGCCCCTTAAGATGATATTCGGGAGGATTTTGCTGTGCTGTGCATGAAACTCTAGAAGTAAATGCACTTGTGACGTGCTGGCTTTTATTGTGAGAGGTTATACTATATAAACAAAGTTTTCAAGTACCTTAAAGCAGTGGTCCCCAACCACCAGGCCGCAAAGCATGTGCTACTGGGCCGCGATGAAACGATATGAGTCAGCTGCATCTTTCCTCATTCCCTGTCACGCACTGTTGAACTTGATCATAGGGTTGCCAACTGTCCTGTGTTTGCTGGGACATCCCATATATTGGGCTAAATTGGTTTGTCCCATACGGGATCGCCCTTGTCCCGTATTTCCCCGCTAAAGTAGAGCGTTCCTATGAAACCTTTCGTGCTGAAATGGCGTAAAGCGAAGAAGCAATTACCATTAATTTATATGGGAAAAATTTTTGAGCATTCCCAGACCCAAAAAATAACCTACCAAATCAGACCAAATAACACACAAAACCTAAAATAACACTAACATATTGTAAAAGCAGGAATGATATGATAAATATACAGCCTATATAAAGTAGAATTAATGTATGTACAGTATAGTCTGGAAGATTAAGCCAAAACCGATTTGTGGAGAAAAAATCGGCACATATGCGCATGCGCACAGAGGTGCCCACGCCAGGCTTCGTGGTCGTGGCAGTTTTTCTTGGGGTAAACCCAAGTGTCCCGTATTTGACTGCTACTTTTGTCCCTTATTTGGGAGTGAGAAAGTTGGCAACCCTAATTGTAAAAGACATGTTGAGGTGAGTTTAACCCTATTTGAACACCATCCCCCCAGTCGGCCAGTCCGCAAGAATATTGTCAATATTAAACCGGTCCGCGGTGCAGAAAAGGTTGGGGACCCCTGCTTTAAAGGGACTACGCTTGGAGTACAATGTGCAGTTCCAGATGCCACCCTCAAGAAGGATGGACTTGAACGGTAATCTGTGCGTTTTGCGTTAATGGGGTTGTTCGCTGAGGACGTATTTAGAGCAGAAGGCATAGGAACAGAATTAGGCCATTCAGCCCATCAAGTCTGCTCTTCCATTCCATCATGGCTGATCCTGGATCCCACTCAGCCCTGTACACCTGCTTTCTTGCCATAACCTTTGATGTCCTGACCAATTAGGAAACTATCAACTTTTGCTTTAAATATACCCACAGTCTTGGCCGTTGGTGGCAGAGCATTCCACAGATTCAGTACTCTTGTGGAAGAAATCCTCCTTACCGCTGTTCTAAAGGGTTGCCCCTCGGTCCTGAGGCTTTTCTCTCTATTTCTGGATACTGCTGCCAGGGAAACGTCCTCTCCACATCCACCCTTTCTAGTCCTTTCAACAGTTGGTAGGTTTCAATGAGATCCCCCCACATTCTTCGAAATTCCGGTGAGTACAGGCCCAAAGCTGCTAAATGCTCCTCATATGTTAACTCCTTCATTCCTGGAATCATCCTCATGAACCTCCTTTGGACTCTCTCCAATGATAACACATTCTTTCTGAGATATGGGACCCCAAGCTATTGACAATACTCCAAATGTGGCCTGACTAGTGTCTTAGTGTCTTCAACATTATCTCCTTGTTTTTTTTATATTCTATTCCCCTTGAAACAAATGCCAACGTTGCATTTGCCGCCTTTAACAATTTTCTTGCCCATTCTTCCAATTCGTCTAAGTCCTTATGCAATCACATTGCTTTCTCAGCACCACCTACCCTTCCACCTATCCTCTTATTATCTGCAAATTTTGCCACGGGGCCATCAATTCCATCATCTAAATCATTGACAAACAATGTGAAAAGTAGCGGACCCAACACTGACCCCTGAGCAACACCACTAGTCACCAGCAGCCAATCAGAAAAAGCCCCTTTACTCCCATTTTCTGCCTCCTGGCTGTCAGCCATTCCTCTATTCATGCCAGTAGCTTTCCTGTAATGCTATGGGATTAAGCAGCCTCATGTGTGGCTCCTTATCAAATCCCTTCTGAAAATCCAAGTAAATGACATCCACTGCCTCTTCTTTGTCCACCCTGCTTGTTACTTCCTCAAAGAACTCTAACAGATTTGTCAGGCAAATTTCTCTATACAGAAAACATGCTGACTTTGACTTATTTTATCTTTAGTCTCCTAGTACCCCGAAACCTCATCCTTAGTAATAGACTAACACTTTCCCTACCACTGAAGTTAGGCTAACTGGCCTATAGTTTTCTTTCTTTTGCCTCCCTCCCTTCTTAAAGAGTAGCACGACATTTGCAATCTTCCAGTCCTCTGGGATCATGCCAGAATCAAGTGATTCTTGAAAGATTGTGACCAATGTATCTGTTTTCTCTTCAGCAACCTCTTTCAGAACTCTGGAATGTAGTCCATCTGGTCGAGGTGACTTATCCAGCGTAAGACCTTTGAGTTTGCCTAGCACTTTCTCCTTTGTAATAGCAATGGCACTCACTGCTGCTCCCTGACGCTCACGAACCTATGGCACACTGCTAGTGTCCTCCACAGTGAAGGCAGATGCAAAGTACTTATTAAGTTCACCTTCCATTTCTTTGTCCCCCATTACTACCTCACCAGCATCATTTTCTGGTGGTCCAATATCAACTCTCACCTCCTTTTTATTCATAATATAACTGAAAAAACTTTTGGTATCCTGCTTCATATTATTAGTTAGTCTGCCCTCATATTTCATCTTCTCCCTTCTTGTAGCTTTTTGAGTTGCCTTTTGTTGGATTTTAAAAGGTTCCCAATCATCCAATTACCTACTCACTTTTGCTACCTTACAAGCCCTTTCCTTGACTTTTATGCAGTCCTTAACTTCCTTTGTCAGCCACGATTACCTACCCCTGCCATTTGAGAACATCTTCTGTGGGACATAGCTATCCTGAGCCTTGTGAAATATTCCCAGAAACTTTAGCCATCTCTGCTCTGCCATCATCCTCGCTATTAACCCCTTCCAATCCACCAGAGCAAGCTCTTCTCTCATGCCTCTGTAATTCCCTTTATTCTTTTGGGATAGATACATGTGAGTTATGCTTCTCCCTCTCAAATTACAGTATGAATTCAATCATATTATGATCACTGTCTCCTAAGGGTTCCTTTACCTTAAGCTCCGTAATGAAATCTGGATTAATACGTAACATCCAATCTAAGGCCTTTCTCCAACTGGGCTCAAGCGGAAGTTGCTCTAAAAAACTATCTCAGAGCCATTCAACAAATTCCCTTTCTTGCGAACCAACAGCAACCTGATTTTCCCAATCCTTTGCATATTGAACTCCCCCATTACAATTATAGACAATAGGTGCAGGAGTAGGCCATTCGGCCGTTAGATCCACATTAAACTGCATCTGCCATTCATCTGCCCACTCACCCAACCTGTCCAAGTCACCCTGCATTCTCATAACATCCTCCTCACATTTCACACTGCCACCCAGCTTTGTGTCATCTGCAAATTTGCTAATGTTACTTTTAATCCCTTCATCTAAATCATTAATGTATATTGTAAATAGCTGCGGTCCCAGCACCGAGCCTTGCGATACCCCGCTAGTCACTGCCTGCCATTCTGAAAGGGACCCGTTAATCCCTACTCTTTCTTTCCTGTCTGCCAACTAATTTTCTATCCGTGTCAGTACCCTGCCCCCAATACCATGTGCTCTAATTTTGCCCACTAATTTCCTATGTGGAACCTTATCAAAGCCTTTCTGAAAGTCCAGGTAAACTACATCCACTGGCTGTTCCTTGTCATTTTCATAGTTACATCCTCAAAAAATTCCAGGAGATTAGTCAAGCGTGATTTCCCCTTCTTAAATCCATGCTGACTCAGACTGATCCTGTTACTGCTATCCAAATGTGCCGCTATTTCATCTTGGCTACTATTTGGAGGCCTATATATGATTCCCATAATGGTTTATTTACCCTTGCAGTTTCTTAACTCCACCCACGATTCAACATTCTTTGACCCTATGTCACCTCTTCCTAAAGATGTAATTCCATCTCTTACCAACAGAACCACACCACTGCCTGTGACTTCCTGACTGTCCTTTTGATACAAAGTATCTCCTTTGATATTAAGCTCCCAACTATGACCTTCTTTCAGCCATGACTCATTGATGCCCACAACGTCGTACCAACCAATCTTTAATTATGTTCGTGTTCATCCATCTTATTCTGAAAGCTACGTGCATTTAAATACAGCACCTTCAGTCCTACATTAATTGCCCTGTATGGTACAATTTAACTCTTTGCACTCTCTGCATTTGTACCCAATCATTGGCTTGTCCTTCTCTACATTCATATTACACCCATTGTCTATTTGTAAACCTGCTGGCTCATCCTCAGCTCTATCATACTGGTTCCCATCCCTCTGCCATATTGGTTTAAACCACTCCCAACAGCTCTAGTAAACCTGCCCGCAAGGATATTGGTTCCCCCTTGGATTCAGGTGCAACTGGTCCATTTTGTACAGGTCACACCTGCCCCGGAAGAGATCCCAATGATACAGAAATCTGAATCCTTGCCCCTTGCTCCAAATCTTCAGCCGCACATTTACCTGCCACCTCATTCTATCCCTATCATCACTGTCGCATGGCACAGGCAGCAATCCCGAGATTGCTACCCTTGAGGTCCTGCTTCTCAGCTTCCTTCCTAACTCCTTGTATTGTGTTTTCAGTACGCCCTCCCTTTTTCGACCTATGTTGTTGATGGGATGGCTGACAATTCATTGGAGATTAGAGGGGGTGTGAGTTGATCACAGTGAGACTCTGATTCAGAAAATTCTGATAGGTTAAATGGCTGAATCTCTTCTTTCACTGGAGAGTCCAGGCTCCAGGCCAGGCGCGGCTGCTGAGGGCCAGGTATCAATCGCTCAGAAGCGATAAGAAGATAAGTTTATTCATTCTGACCTTCATTTCTGGGTCTCTTGAGGTTTGTTTTCATTTCAAGTAGAAAATCATTTGTTACAGGAATCTTCATGGACTTTTTTTTTAATGACTGTGGCCATTTTTGTGTTTCCAGATCATTTTAAACTTAAGTTCAAATCTTTAAACTGACAGAGCAGGATTTGAACTTACCTTTCTTTTGCCTTGTTCATACAAACCTCTGGAGTAGTGGGTCCAGTAATTTGGTCAATGCAAATTTAACATCAAAGAGAACTACAGATGGTAAAAATCTGAAATAAAAACAGTAAACGCCTAGCAGCACCTGTGGAAAGAGAAACCGTTTACATTTAGTGGTTACACCATATCTGGATCTCATCAACATAATAAACAAATGTTATTCTTAGTAAATAAAGCTGTTTCAAGGAAAAATGCTGGCTTCGAGATGCAGGAACAAGCGATTTGTAAATTGCAATGTGATTTCTTAGCTCCCATTTGCAATGCATTTTTTTTTTTTTACCCTTCTGATAAATATAGCCCATCCCTCGGATCCCTCGGTGGATATTTACCAGAGAGGTAAACATTACAGGAACAAAGGACGTGAGGTGTACAGTGACTGTATTAATCTTGTTCCTGCAGTGTGATTGCAAGGACAGTGCCGGCAGTGAGAAGGGGGGCACGGCGAAATCCCCCACAAGTTCACGGAAATCGCTGAGCAGAAAGGTCAAGTCAGTGAAAGAGACGGTCAGAAGGAAGATTACAAAGACGTACAGTGGTAGCACCACCCCTCAGGCAAGTAAACTTGACTGCATCTCCACTCCCTCTTCAAAGGCTGTCTTGTCAACCAAGTTCAGTCCCCTTGGGATCATTCCTCCTTCATTGACTTGTCTCCCTCGGTCTGCATATGAAGTGCCTTGGCCTTTATTCCCACATCAAACAAGCTGCATATATTCAGGTGGTATTAAATTCTCAATCTCTTACTCGTAGTTCAAAGTATACATTTAGACAACTGTGCCGTGTGAGGAAACGCTCAATGCAAGCACTCAAATCATGGCCATTTGTAAAACAAAATCTCTGATTTGTCATTGGTCAGGTTTTGCCTCAAGTCTAAGTATAAACCTTGAAACAGGACCAGGTTCTGAGAATCCGATTCAATCTAACATCTCGAGAGTAAACCTGTTGTAAAAGCCAGGAGGGAAAGTATAGGAACATTTTATTTTACAGAAACAAATCCTACATCTCTTTTCTTCATGGTTGGACAAAAGGCAACACAACGTCACGGTAGTGGAGCTGCCGCCTCGCAACTCGAGTGACCCGGGTTCAATCCTGGCTTCGGATGCTGTCCTTGACTGACTACTGCTCCAGTTTCCTCTCAGTATTCCAAGGGAGTGTTGCTTGTTGGGTGTAAGCGGTCACTAGGTGCTTGAATCTGGTGAGGGCAGGAGTGTTAGAAAGTTTTTGGCAAGAACAGGCCGTTCGGCCCAACAGAGCTTGCCAAATTCCTATTCACACAGTGTGCTGAAATAACTATCGAGTTTAGATTTGAAAGTCTCTCAAGTACTACTCTCAACTACACAACTAGGTAGTTTGTTCCATGTAGCAGCTGGCATCCACTTTGTTTATACCCTTAATGATCGTGAACACCTCTATCATGTCTCCTCTCAACCTACATTTACTTAGGCTAAAAAGATTTAATTCTTTCAATCTTTCTTCATAGTTTATACTCTGCAGGCCTGGAATGAGTCTAGTCACCCTTCTCTGAAACCTCTCTAGTGCCTTCGCATCCCTCACAGAATGTGGAGACCAAAATTGTACACAGTACTCAAGGCATGGCCTCACAAGCACATTATACAGCTTTAAGGAGAATACAGCTTTAAGTCCCCTGACTTGAACTCCACTGAGCGTATTACATAGCCCACCATTCTATTAGCCTTCCTAATCACTTCTGTGCATTGTCTAGCTGTTGATGTTGATAAGTGTACCAGGATGCCCAAATCCTTCTCCTGCAGTGGACTTTCTAACTCAAGACCCCCCCCCCCCATTGTATATTTATATCTAATATTTCTGCTTCCTATGTGTAATACTTTAAATTAAATTTCAGCTGCCATTTATCCCACATCTGGATTTGGTTTAGATCTAACTATTGATTCTGCTGCCTGAGTATTATCAGCCCATCCCCTAATTGTGCATCATCTGCAAACTTTACTAGTTTCTTTGTTATATGCTTATCCAAACCATTAATGTACATTAAAAACAGCAGCAGCCCCAAAATTGATCCCCATGGAACCCACTTTTAACATCGTCTAGGTGTGAAAATGATCCTCTCACCATAAATCATTGTTTTCTGTCTTTGAGCCAATTCTGCACCCATTCGCACACCTTACCCTGAATCCCCATCTCCTGTAATTTGGTTGTTAACCTCTTGTGGGGTACCCTGTCAAAAGCCTTCTGAAAGTCTGAGTAAATATCAACCTCCCTATTGTTATCATAAATTTTAGTTACCTCTTCATAGAACTCCAGCTTATTAATAAAACATGTTGATAGCTATGTGACATTTATACTGGAATGATGTCTGGGTGCTTGGCCAGCGGGGACTCAGTGAGCCAAAGGACCTGTTTCTGAGCTGAATGACTCCATGGCTGTAGTGTGCTAATAGCACAACCACCACTGTGACAAATAGACTCCAAGTTCCCTGCCAACTTGTTGCCAGTGACCTGTATCATTCACCACCTTTTGTAGATAGCCCCGTCAAATTGCTCTTCTGTGTCCGATATGACCACAACCTGCCCAGTGTCTCACCCACACGAATACCAACCCTTCCCCAAGCCACAGGCACCATACCCTCTCAATTTTGTGTATGGTGCCCTTGGCTGAATTTACAGCCATGTGTGATTAAATCCCGGTGTCTCTTCATCTTCACTGCTTACTGGGTCTTTCACCTTTTCTGCTCGACCAGTTTGTTGGTAAATATCCTAAAGGAGAAGGCTCCAAGGGAAGGATGATATGGAAGAGAATATGACATTGTAAGGATGTGGAAGGTGAAGAGAGAGAGAATTGAGATATAAGGGACCCTATTGTTATAGCTGTCTGGGTGATAGAAATTTGCCCTGAGAGAATTCACAGATCACTACCCAAAAATCTGCGATACAGTATCAAAGGTAAATAAATAAATATATATTTATTTAATTTGCATTTCTTGATGCACACATGGACAATGCATTTCAGGTTATGGAAAATTGCATTACAGACTGTTCCCTCGAGGCTTAAACCCCATAACACAGGGGTTGCTTTCACTGGCTGATGGCGGTTCCAGTTCCTCCATAGCCACAGGTAGAGGTTGTGCCTCATGGTTTTCTGTAGCAGCACATCCTGCAGAAGAGAGGGACGTGTACTAGTCTCTTTGGCTGATGTGGTTGCTGTGGTTTTATAGTGGATATCGAGACACGCCTGAGGGTGGGATGAAGCAGCAGAATTTGTGGAGTGTTGAGTGATGGCAGTGCGCTTCATCCAGCGGTTGCTGTAGCTGCAATGCAGTTGGGAGTTGTAGTCACGGACCTGCCTCTGCATGTGAGATCATGAACTACTTGCACCCCCGAGAGCAGCTTCTGGGGCCTCAGCTCCTTCCATTGGCAACTGTGATTATCTGACCCCAGTGCCCTGCTGTGCGCAGAGCGCATCTTGGCACTGGCTGCACCGGGGCCCCTCAAGCACCGTCATGGAATCCTCGGAACCCATTGCCTTCCACTGTTGCAACTTGTTTTATCCCACCCTCCACCGCCCATTCCAGCCACAGTGCACTTGCCCTTTACGAAGGGCAGGAATGCATTAAGTAATGTGGGTTACTCTTAAATCATCCAGACTATCTTTGGGTCGGGTCAGCCTGTCATGATAGTTGACTTTTGAGGCACTGCCTGCATTGTACTTGTTGGCAAGGTAGCGTAACGCTGTTTCAGTGCCAGCGACCCAATGCTGTCCTTCAGGAATTCTCTCCGTGGCTGTGTGGGTTTCCTCCGGGTGCTCTGCTCTCCTCTCGTAGTTGGTCACACGGGTGTAATTGGACAGCACGGGCTTGTGGGTCGGAAGGACCTGCTACCGTGCTGTATCTCAGAATAAATGTAAAATAAGGCACGAAGCTGTGTGACCCGCAGCAGAGGCAGTGACTCTGAGGTCTTCTGCTGGGTCGCAGTGAGTTTGGATTTTATCCATGCTTTTGCCAGCTGTGTGAGAAAGGTGGGTGTCAGTGGTTTGCGACATAAAAGTGATTCTCTCTACCCTATCTTGTATGTCAGGGTCAACAAGCTCTGTAAGGTCATCAGAAAGCGTTATGTACAGATGATCCAGCTCATCATGAAAACCAGCCTCCTCGCCCCCCTCCCCCTCCTTGGACTCTACCCTCAGAAAGTAGTGAACATAATGAAGGATCCCTCCCACCCCGGTCTTTCCCTCTTCTCCCTCCCACTGCCGCAAAGCAGAAGATAGGAAAGTTTGAACCTGTACCACTGCAGCTTTTCTACCACTGTTATTACTCTGCAGTGGACCTCTTGCATGATGAAGATGAATTCTAATCCCCTGCCTTGTCATGGGCCTTGCATTTTTCTGCCTACCCACACTGCACTTTCTCCACAACTGTGTGTCACTATATTCTGCATTCTGCTATTGTTTCTGCACGGAATGATTTGTCTGGATAGTCTGCGGACTAAAAGCTTTTCACTGTGTCTCGGTACGTGACAGTAATCAACTAGTTACCGGTTATCCGGAGAAGGCAGAAGAAACAAGAAATGAAGGAAACAAAGTCTGTTTATTCCCTCTGTTTCTGCCCACAGTTGACCACTGATGCAGTGTCACCTCCTGCCCAGCTTCCTGAGACAGCCGACAGATCGAGGCTCAAACTGCCAGGCGGTGGTTCAGTGGAGAGTCTACGCAGCTCCTTAAGTGGCCAGAGCTCGATGAGTAAGAAGACTTTTCCATCTTTCCAAAATTGCAGGATTGACCTTGAGTTACTTTCTAAACAAAAATATCTTCTGGAGTGTTAAATTATGGGAGTGGGCTGCTCTGATTCATTAAATACCCCTTGAATGGATGACTTGCAAATGGTTGGAGTGGGAAGTGGGGTTGGTGGGGAACATATAGCCGTCCAGGTTTGACAATACTTTTAGAGCCTCTGATTCATGAATGGGAGGAGTACATTGTTCAGTGTGGTTGATTTAAGAGCAATGGAGTTGGGTGTTTCATGTCTAAACAAATGCCACAGATGTGTAGAAGTTATTGTGACACTATTACGGCTTGGCTTTGGAGTTTGGAGATCAGTTCCAGTTTCCTCTGTGAGCAAGTTTGTACGTTCCTTCCAGTGTGCGCGTGGGTTTCTCCCGGTGCTCCAGTTTCCTCCCACAGTCCAAAGGCCTACCAGTTAGTAGGTGAATTGGTCATTGTAAATTGTCCCATGATTAGGCTAGGGTTAAACCGGCAGTTTGCCGGGCGGCACAGCCTGACGAGCCGGAAAGGCATGTTCCATGCTGTATCTCTAAACAAAAAATAAAATACTTAGAGCATTCCATCTCTGAACATTTACATGGCCTGCTTCCTCTCCTTGTATTCCCCATTCCTCAGCCACCCCACTTCCCCTCCTAACATTACTCCCACCCTATTCCCAACCCCCACATGGCTTTTCCTGTAATTTTGTTCAGCAGCTTAATTAATCCATGCCCCTTTCAAAATTCTGCTCTTTTCCTCACTACTTGCTTCCCAACTTTGCACCATCGGCAAAACTTGCTGCAGACTGCTTGGTGATTAGAAATAGTTGAATCCCTGGTACTGAAGGTTACAAGTATGAAAATAGCCCATTCACCCCAACCTTCTGTTATCTGTCGGTTACCAATCCCTTCTCCATGCCAGCAATGTTACCTCCAGCCCCATTTAGTCCTAGGCAACAACCTTCTGTTATCTGCCAGTTACCAATCCCCTCTCCATGCCAGCAATGTTACCTCCAGCCCCATTTAGTCCAGGCAGCAACCTTCTATGTAGCACCTTCTCCAATGCCTCTTGCAATCCAAATATACCAATTCTACTGGCACCTCTTTGTCTATCCAGTATGTCACATCCTGAAAGAACTCTAGAAAATTTGTCAGATACAATGCCCCTTTCATAAAGCCATGTGGTCTCTGATTGACATATGATGTTCCAAATATGGTGGTATTAACTCTGAAATCCCAGCGTTGTCACGGTGGCAAATATTTGGCAAACTGGCCCATACTTTTATGCTTTGTGTCTCCTTGAGTAGTGGTTGCATTAACCTACACATCCACTGTCTCTGTAGCCAGTTTTAATTAGGGGCCAGCAAATCCAGGGGAATTGTTGTCCATTAGCCCTAAGTTTTCGGTGGTGATAGAGATTGTCTTCAGTGTCATCTCTCCATGAAGCCTAATTGAACATCATTATTTAGAATTGTGCCCTTTTCCTCTTTTCCACTGTTAATTCCCCAGGTATTTTCCATTAAGGGACCAGGGTTTACTATTCCCTTTCCATACACCTGCAGAAAGTTTTCTTTCTTTCGCATTTGTTTTCATGCACTATCTTCTCAGTTTTAATTCTGCCATGAAATTGGACCAGGAGGAATATCACATCACTGGGATGGGAGAAAGGTTCAGGTTTTTTTTTGACGGGGGTGGGGTGTTAGAAAACATACCACAAGGGGAAGTGAGGAATTGGACTACTACAACAGGGAGGTGAGTGGGAATCAGGTCACACCTTGTGGGGGGGGGGGGTTAGAATTGGTTCACAATGGGGATGTACGGATAGGGGGTTAGAATTGGTCCACAATGGGGATGTACAGGTGAGGTGAGGGGAAGAATTGGACTGCAATGGGGAGGTGTGGAGTGGGAATTAGGTCACACCGTGGTGGGGGGGGGGAGAATTGGTTCACAGTGGGGATGTATGGATTGGGGGGGGTGGTAGAATTGGTTCACAATGGGGATGTACGGATAGGGGGTTAGAATTGGTCCACAATGGGGATGTACAGGTGAGGTGAGGGGAAGAATTGGACTGCAATGGGGAGGTGTGGAGTGGGAATTAGGTCACACCGTGGTGGAGGGGGGGGGGAGAATTGGTTCACAGTGGTGATGTACGGATGGGGGGTGGGGAAGAATTGGACTGCAGTGGGAGAGGTGTGGTGGGAATCAGGTCATACTATGGAGGTATGGGGGGTGGGGGAAGGAAGAATTGGTCCACAGTGGGGATGTACAGATGGGGGGGGGGCGAGGAATTGGTTCACAATGGGGATGTATGGGCGAGGGGAGCAGAAGAATCGGACTGCAACAGGGAAGTGGTGGAAGGTGGAAGGTGGGTCACAATGGGAAGAGGGACCATTTGGACCACAAGCGGACAATGGAGGGCAGAGGTGAGACCAGAGAATCAGATCAATATGAGGAGAGGTGGAGATCTGGACCAGGGGTGGAAATTACTTTAGAGGACTAAATCGGACAACAGGATGTATAGCAGGGCGTGGGGAGGGGGGAAGATGGGCTACGAGAGCTAAGGAAAAGGGACTGATCAAGGAGAAGAGAATCAAACCGAGGATGAGTGGTCAGTCTAGCTAGTGGGGTTTGAAGAAGAGTGTTGTGGGGGGGGGGGAATCTGACCACAATAGGGTGGGTGTGGAGAGGGGAGTATCTGGATGACATGCAGATGACAAAGGGGAAGAACTACCCCCAGGATCAAGCGGGTGGAATTTAGACCAAGCAGAAGAGCGTACAGCCACACTTTGCAGGGTTCCAAGCAAGTACAAGTGTTCTGGGAAGGGAAGCTGAGCTGCTGTAACAAGTGCGCTTCTCACCCCTCATTGTCCTCTTTTTCAGGTGGTCAAACAGTGAGCACCACAGACTCGTCAGCCAGCAACAGGGAGAGTGTGAAATCAGAGGATGGGGAGGAGGAAGAATCTGCCTACCAGGGCCCTTTCTGTGGCCGGGCCAGAGTCCACACTGATTTTACCCCGAGCCCGTATGACACCGATTCACTGAAACTCAAGGTACCACTAAGTCTATCTTCACATTATTTGTGTATTTTGATTAGGGAGCTTAAGGTAAAGAGACCCTTGGGAGGCAGTGATTATAATATGATAGAATTTACCCTGCAACTTGAGAGGAAGAGCTAAAGTCAGATGTTTCAGTATTACAGTGGACTAAAGGGAATTATAGAGGCATGAGAGAGGAGCGGGCCAAAGATGATGGGAAGGCGACACTAACAGGGATGACGGCAGAACAGCAGTGGCTGGAGTTTCTGGGAGCAATTTGGAAGGTGCAGGATAGATGCATCCCAGAGAAGAAGCAGTATTCTAAAGGCAGGATGACACAACCATGGCTGACAAGGGAAGGCAAAGATAACATAAAAGTAAAGGGCAGGGCATATAATATAGCAAAAAATGAATGGAAAGTGAGAGTATTGAGAAGCTTTTAAAAACCATAAAAAAACCATAAGGAGGGAAAAGATGAAATATGAAGGTAAGCTAGGCAGTATTATCAACAAGGATAACCGGAGTTTTGTCAGATATATAAAGAGTAAAAGAGATTAGATATTGGATTGCTGGAAGATGACGCTGGTGGGAGAACAAGGAAGAACTGACTAAGTATTTTGTATTAGTCTTCACTGTGGAAAACACTCGCGGTATGCTGAAGTTCGAGAGTGTCGGGGCAGAAGTGAGTGCATTTGCCATTACTAGGAAGAAGATGCTTGGGAAACTGAAAGGTCTATGGGTAGATAAGTCACCGAGATCAGATGGACTATATCACAGTGTTCTGAAAGAGGTGGCTGAAAAAATCGTTGCGGCATTGGTAGTGATCTTTCAACAATCATTAGGTTTTAGAATTGTTCTGTAGAGCTGGAAAATTGCAAATGTCACTCCACTCTTCAAGAAGGGAAGGAGGTAGAAGAGAGGAAATTGTAGACCAATTAGCCTGACCTCACTAGTTGGGGTAATGTTGGAGTTGATTGTTAAGGATGAGGTCTTGGGGTACTTGGAGGCACATGGTAAAATTGGCCAAGGTCAGCATGGTTTCCTCAAGGGAAAATCTTGCCCGACAAATCTGTTGGAATTCTTTCAGGAAATAATAAGCAGGATAGACAAAGGAAAATCAGTGGATGTTATGTACTTGTATTTTCAAAGGCCTTTGACAAGACAACACCGCATAAGAGACTGCTCAACAAGATAAGAGTCCATGATATTTCAGGAAAGATAGTAGCATGGATAGTGGATTGGCTGATTGGCAGGAGGCAAAGAGTGGGAATAAAGGGAGCCTTTTCTGCTTAACTCCCAATGACTAGTGGTATTCTGCAGAGGCTGGTTTTGCGACCACTTTTTTATGTTATATGTTTATGATTTAGATAATGGAGTTGATGCTTTGATGCCAAGTTTGCAGATGCTACAAAAATAGGTGGAGAGACAAGTACGAGGAGTGATTGATAAGTTCGTGCCCTAAGATAGAAGGAGTCAATTTTCAAAAACCTAGCACATTTATTTTTCCTACATTTACACACCTAGTCCAGTGGTCGTGGAGCATACAGATCCCTTCTTTGTAGAAGTCGGCGTCTTGGACCTCCAGAAGTGGTCCACAGCAGGGGTGATTGATAAGTTCGTGGCCTAAGATGAAAGGAGATAAGTTATTAACTTCAGACTTTCTTCATTTTCACTAAAAGAGTTGAACTGCACATGCATATAACGAGAGCTATATAACTCATCTCCTTCTACCCTAGGTCACGAACTTATCAATCACCCCTGCTGTGGACCACCTGGAGGTCCAAGACGCTCTCGTTGCATGCGCGTACAATTTAACTCTTTGAGTGATAATGCAGAAAGTTTGAAGTTAATAACTCATCTCCTTGTACATTAGGCCACAAACTTATCAATCACCCCTGCTGTGGCCCACTTCTACAAAGTGCTCCACGACCTCTGGACTAAGTGTGTACGTGTAGGAGGGGACTATGTTGAAAAATAAATGTGCTAGGTTTTCTACGCCACGAACTTATCAATCACCCCTCGTAGTGATGAGGAGGCAGGGAGGCTACAAAAGGACTTGGGCAGATTAAGAGAATGGGAAACCAAGTGGCAGATGGAATACAGTGTGGTGTCGTGTGTGGTCATGAACGTTGATAGAAGGAATAGAAGCACAAACAATCCTCTGAGCAGGGAAAAAATTCAAAAATCTGAAGTGCAAAGGGACTTGGTAGTCCTTGTGCAGGGTTCCCTAAAGGTTAACTTGCAGGTTGAGTCCATGGTGAGGAAGCCAAATGCAATATTGGCATTCGTTTCTAGAGGACTTGAATATATAAGCAAGAATGTAATGCTGAAGCTTTATAAGGCATTGGTGAGGCCTCACTTCGAGTATTGTGAGCAGTTTTGTGTTTCTTACCTAAGTATGAACTGATGTTGGAGAGGGTTCAGAAGAAATTCACAATAATTATTCTGGGAATGAAAAGGTTAATTTATGAGGAGCATTTGATGGCCCTGGGCCTGTACTTACTGGGATTCAGAAGAAAGTGGGGGGTGAAGGAACTCAGTGAAACCCATCGAATCTTGCAAGGCCAAGATAGTGTAGATGTGGAGAGGATCTTCCCTTTGCTGGTGGAACAAGGACCTGAGGGCACAGCCTCAGAACAGAGGGACGACAAGTCAGAACGGAGATGAGGAGGAATTTCTTTAGCCAGAGGGCGGTGAATCTGTGGAATTTGTTGCACAGGTGGCTGTGGAGGCCAGATCATTAGGCGTATTTAAGGCAGAGGTTGATAGATTCTTGATTAGTCAGGGTGTGAAAGGTTACGGGGTGACGACAGGAGAATGGGGTTGAGCGGGAAAATGGAACAGCCGTGAGGAAATGGCAGAGCAGACTTGATTAACCGACTGGTCTAATTCTGCTCCTGTGTCTTTTGGGACGGGAGAAAGCTGGTAGGGAATATGAATACTAGCATGGACAAGTTGAATTGAATAACTGATTCTTCAATAATTTAGTAACATGTAAGTAGCATATTCAGCACTTCTATCAACATGTTGACCTGGTATAGTAAAATTAGTGAGGGCCACAGTGAAACAGTTGGTAGAGACTCTGTGCTACAAATCTGATTCACTCCTTGCTTCCAGTGCCGTCTGTCTGGTGTTTGTACGTTCTTCCTGTGACCGAGTGGATTTCCTTTGGCTGATCTGGTTTCCTCCCACATACCAAAGATGTGCGAGTTGGTTGCTTAATTAACCGCTGTAAAGCGTTCTCTCTCTCTCCCCCCCCCCATCCCTGTGTACATCTGAGTGATAGAATCTTGGGGGAGTGTGTGGGGAGAATAAAGTACAAGTGGGTACTTGATGGTCATAGCAGATGTTCTGGGCCCGAGGACCAGTTTCCATGTCATGTGGCTACAGGACGCTTTTTAAAAAAAAATCTCAATGTCAGTCAGTGAGGAATTACTGTAACTCCTAATGTCTAAACTGATCACTTTTACCACAAACTAGTGATGATCTTGTCTCATGAGGAAGGGGGACTAGTCACAGAATCTGACGCGATAACAACTCTACAGCTTAGAACTATCCTGTTTTCCCTCCTTGCCACTCCCAATGACAGATCTGTGACTTGTAACATTAACTGTATTTCTCCTTTCACAGCTGCTTCTCGATCCTTGTCCTTTTTTTCCCCCAAAGACTTGCTGTAAAAGCTAGGATGGTTTCTGTTTCAGTGCTGCAGATTCTTGTATCACTTATTAGGTAAAAAGACTTTCCCTCCCAGTGTGTTCAGAAATTCCTTGTAATTTGGAGCGCATTTGTCACATCTCCGATGCTGTAACAAAAGCAACAACAGGTGCTCAGATTCCTCCTTGCACACAAAGGCCATCTCCAATGCCGACACATGAAATCTTCCCTTTAACTTCTCATTCCCCTTTATATTGTTGACATGGTAAAGAATCCAAAACTGTACACAGTGATCTAATTGCAGCCAAATTAATGGTCTGTGTACGATTTGCATTATTTCACTCTCGATTAGAACGCCACATATTTCTTGTGCTGCACTTTTAAATAATCTGTGACCTTGCACATAGACTAGTACCTTTATAGAGAACTACAGCACAGCTACAGGCCCTTCTTCATTTGATGCCCTCCTCATTATATATCTGAAAGTTATTAGCACACATTTCCCTGCACTAAGTTTCGTCTTGTGTGATTATGTTCTGTTGACTAATCCGTGTTCTGAAAGTGTTTGTTCTGAAGTGGGTGACGTGGTGGTCAGCTAGTAGAGCTACTTCCCCTCAGGCCCATTAATCTGGCCTGACCTGTTGTTGTCACTATGGAGTGTTCACTTTCTCCTTGTGACTACATGGGCTTCCCCCAGTGCTCAGGTTTCCTCCAGTATCCCAGATACGTAGAGGCTGGTAGTTTGCTTGACTGCTGTAAATTGCCCCCGGTGTACCAGTAGGTTTTAGAATCTGGGGAGAGCCCCGTTAAAGCTACAAATGGTGGGGGAATGCGATATAGGCTCCAGGGGCTGAAATAGCTTCCTCCATGGAGGTAAGGTCGTCGTTATCATTAACAATATTCCCTCCTGTATCCATGTTTTCACTTGTTTTATGTCAGGGAGAAGTGGCCCAGCACTGCCCCCTGTAGGTGGAACAGAGTTAAGCTTCTGTTCAGCAGTGAACGGCTCTGGATCGAGTACCAATGAATTAGTGCAGGAAGAGAGAAATTTTTCATCACTCCTCTTATGTGAACGTTCCTAGTTGAGTTCCAAATCCATCAATTCTATTTGTGTCTGAAAATCTCATCTGGAATGTGCTCAGCGACAGGTTATTCACGGTGTTCCAGATGGAGAGCTCCAAATGTTCATAACTCACTTGGAAATAAATTTCTCATCCTCTGCCAAAGTGGCTGGTGGACTTTCCTCAAGGTAGCGTCCCATAATTTTGAACTCTCCAACCAGAAGAAGCAGGTTCTTAACAACTATCCGAACAACCTAGTTCAGAATCTTTTAGTTAGATCATTCCCATTTTGCCGAACAGGTTCGGCAATGCCCTGCAGTGCATGTGTAAGGTGGGTCACTGGAGTGGCAGATTCTGACATCGTTCAGTGGGCGAAGGGCTTCCTCTGTCCCACCCTCCTCCTTCATCAAGATCTCCAGCAGAGTGACAGGGTCACAGATTTCATGTGTCATGCAGTAAGCTGTGGGATGGCTTGTTGTAGCACCATGTTAAACCTTCCGATGTCTGACCGTCACCGACGACCTTATCCCTCGTGAAAATCTGGTCCTGTAGTTACGCAGTACGTTGCCCCTGTTGGAGTCAGTGTCACTGAAGCTGGTGCGTTAATCCTGCTTGCATCCTGACCGGGTCACGTGGTCGTGGGTTCAGCGTGAATCGTGAATGCAACGTCCATTTCCAGTGCTGAACGATTGAGCAGCCTCTGCCCAGTTCAGTTTCCCATCAACTTTGCTTTGTAAGCAAACTTGAATAGATTTTGCTGTCCTTTCCTCTCGGACCTTAGTATAGAATGAAAGTAGCTGATGCCCTTGTACTAATCCCTTTGGCACCTCACTAGCAGCAGCCTGTCAAACTCTTTGTTTTACGCTTTATTCCCGCTCTTTTATTTCTCTTAGCTAATCCACTTTCCATTTTAATTAGGGCTGTTAATTATCACACATTAATGTATGCAATTAAAACGATTCCAAATTAATGTGTTAGTTTTTTTAACTCCTTCACAAGGGAAAGGAATTTCATACTTTTCCAAACTAAATTTTGCACAGTGCCGACTAGGTCTAGTAATTTAGGAGGCGTAGAGCAGAGACCCAATATTATATGAAAATCCAAAAACAGCTGCAGATGCTGCAAATCTGAAATAAAAATAGAAAATGGTGGAAATACTCAGCAAGCCAGGCAGCATCTGTGGGAAGAGAAACAAAGTTAATGTTTTAGATCGAGCACTATTCATCGGGATTGAGAAAGGGAGAGATTACATTCTGAGGCATTCTCTTGGTTCCAACAGGAGAAAGCTCAAGTCTATTAGATTTTCTTTCAGCTCAATTAGCACAAGATTGTGAGACCTACTTATTTCAATAAAGCAACACACAAAATGCTGGAGAAACTCAGCGGGTCGGGCAGCTGCTATGGAAATGAATGAACAGTCAACGTTTCAGGCCAAGACCCTTTTTCAGGACTGAGAAGGAAGTGGGAGACTCCTTTACTAAAGCACCAGTTCTGTTACTGAGATTCAAAAGTCCAAAAAGGCCACTAATTGTTAGTACAGAGTCATTTAATTTTGCCTAGATTGACTTTGTTGCCTCTAGGCCATCAAAAAGTGAATTTTAACACTTTTATCTGAGGTAAATTATCTGTGACACCAAATGATGAGGTGACATTTGTTTGAGGTTGAAATAATACCATATTTTGGATTGGTTTCCCTTGTTCCAAGAAAATGGTGATGGTCTTATAGATGGCAGGCACTACCCACTAGTACCACACTTGCCTTTCAAGTCAGAGGGTAGCAGGCTCATGTCACATCTGTTCATTTTTTTTTGTAAATCTGTTTGACAAGTTGTTCCTCCATTAGGTGATTCCTCAGTTATAACCTAGCAAGGTAGTGTGTAACTTTGGAGGTGATCCCTGTGGCTGCTGCCGTTGGCAAAGGTGGCAGGGATCACAAAAATGTGAGGTTCTGCTGAAGTGGCCTTGCTGAAGATCGCAGAATCTTATAGGTGAAAGGACTCACTCAACCCGATAAGCTTCTGCCTGTTCTTTATCCTACACTTCATCTTTGCCCGTAACCCCACAGATCATGCCTCCTCATCTGTATGTCCAGTTAGCTTTCTTGTGGAATCTAACTCCACAGCACTTCCAGGCAATAAAGCCCTTATCGCTAGATACTTTGCCGAACATTTTTTATCCATGTTCATCCATCATTAAGGACCCCGATCACCTAGGACATGCCCCCTTCTCCTTATGACCATCGAAGAGGTACAAGAGCCTGAAAATACACACTCAGTGTTTTAGGATCAGCTTCCTCCCCTCCACCATCAGATTTCTGAATGGACAATGAATTCTCACTGTTTTTCTACATTCTCTTTTTGCGCTAATCATTTAAAATATATTTCCTTAGTGTAATTTATAGTTTTTATCATTATGTATTGCAGTGTACTGCTGCCGCAAAACAACAAATTTCTTGAGGTGCACCAGTGATGTTAAACCTCATTCTGATTCGCTTGGCTGCGAAACCTACTTGCTTTAGCAAAACCTCTCACATTTTTCAATACATTTATTAGCCATCTCTCGCGAAGGAAAACTCACTCTCCAGTCTCTCCAGATAACTGAACCTCATTAATATTGGTGCCATCTAGGTCATAGAGTTGTACAGCATAACCACAGGCCCTTTGGCCCATCATGCCTATGCTGGCCATGGTCCCTATCTATACTAATCCCACTTACACACTGGAGGCGACTTATAGTGGCTGATTACCTACCAACCTGCCAACCTGCACATCTTTGAGATGTGGGAGTAAACCGAAGCACCAGGGGAAGCCAAGCAGTCACGGGGAAAACTTGCGAACTGCACGCCAACAGCAGCAGAGGTTAGGATTGAACCTGCTGAATTTGTACCAGCTCTGTCACTGCATCATCCACAGACAATGATTGGGACAGGACTGGTTCAGCATATGGCTGTATCATGAATGGTACTGAGCCCAACTTTTGAATCCTAGAAGCTCTAGGGTTGGGTATTCTAGATGGTGGAAGGGATTTGGGCTCTGAAAGAGATTGTGGAAGCATTAGTA
This sequence comes from Mobula hypostoma, assembly GCF_963921235.1. Lineage (NCBI taxonomy): Eukaryota > Metazoa > Chordata > Chondrichthyes > Myliobatiformes > Myliobatidae > Mobula > Mobula hypostoma. The sequence continues at coordinate 90,360,625 of NC_086104.1, read as the reverse complement.
ATGACTTTCAAGAATCACTAGATTCTGGGATGGTTCCGGAGGACTGGAAAATTGTGACATTCCACTTTTCAAGAAAGAAGGGAGGCAGAAGAAAAGAAGTTATAGACCAGTTGGCCTGACTTTAGTGGTTGGGAAAATGTTGGAGTTGATTGTTAAGGATGAGGTCTCTGAGTACTTGGAAGCACATGCTAAAATAGGTCAGAGGCAGCACAGTTTCCTTGAGGGAAAGTCCTGCCTCACAAATCTGTTGGAATTCTTTGAGGAAATATCAAGCAGGATAGACAAAGGAGAGTCAGTGTATGCTGTCTACTTAGATTTTCAGAAGACTTTTGACAAAGTGCCACATGTATGCTGCTTAACAAGAAAAGTACCTATGGTACTACAGGAAAGATACTAACATGGATAGAGCATTGTCTGAGCGGTAGGGGGCAGAGTGGGAATAACGAGAGCCTTTCCTGATTGGCTGTTTGTAATTAGTGGTGTTCCACAGGGTTCGGTACTGGGACCACTTCTTTTTACATTGTATGTCAATGATTTGGATGGTGGGTTTGATGGCTTTGTGACAAAGTTTGCCAACAATACAAAGATAGGTGGAGGGGCAGGTAGTGTTGAGGAAGTAGAGAGGCTACAGAAAGACTAGACAGATTAGGAGAATGGGCAAAGAAGTGGCAGATGGAATACAGTGTCTGGAAGTGTATGGTCCTGCACTTTGGTAGGAGGAAGAAAAGTGTAGACTACTTTGTAAGTGGAGAGAAAATTCAAAAATCTGAGATGCAAAGGGACTTGGGAGTCCTTGTGCAGGATTCCCTAAAGGTTAATTTGCAAGTTGAGTTGGTGGTAAGGAGGACAAATGCAGTGTTAGCATTCATTTCAAGAGGACTGGAATTTAAAAGCAAAGATGTATTGCTGAGGCTTTATAAGGCACTAGTGAGGCCTCACGTGGAATATTGTGTGCAGTTTTTGGCTCCTTATGTACTGACATTGCAGAGGGTTCAAAGGAAGTTCACGAAAATGATTCCAGGAACGAAAGGCTTATCATATGAGGAGCATTTGATGGCTCTGGGCCTGTACTCGCTGGAATTTAGAAGAATGAGTGGGATCTCATTGAAACCTAGCGAATGTTGACTGGCCCAGATAGAGGGGATATATGTTTCTTGTAGTGGGGGAGTCCAGGTCCGGAGAACACCACCTCAGAATAGAGGGACGTCCATTTAGAATGGAGGTGAGGAGGTATTTCTTTAGCCAGAGGGTAGTGAATCTGTGGAATTTGTTACCACAGGGGGCTGTGGAGGCCAGATCATTGGGGGTATTTAAGGTGGGGGGGTTAATGGATTCTTGGTAAGTCAGGGCATGAAAGGGTACAGGGAGAAGGCAGGAAAATGGGGTTGAGAGAGTGGTTGATCAGCCATAATGAAATAGCTGGGCCAAATCGATGGGCCAAAGGGCCCAATTCTGCTCCTATGCCTTATGGTCTTGAATGTGCTTTGTAAAGTACCTGGATACTGGGTTGCAGTATTCACTTACTTTTCTGTATTATCTGTGTGACCTTGCTCAATGGAAACTGACTGCTGGCTTCCAACAGCGATTAACCGTCTTGATTGTCTTGATGTTATGAAAGAAACTGTATAAAGTGAGATCTTTCTTTCTCCAAGGTGCACATTTCAACTGCAGTGACTGCATTTACTTCAGTTACTTTTGCACTCAGCAGAAAATAATAATGCTCCCAACCTGTTTTCCAGAAAGGTGATGTGATAGATATAATCAGCAAGCCCCCAGGGGGGACATGGATGGGCCTGCTGAACAATAAGGTTGGAACGTTCAAGTTCATTTACATGGATGTTGTGAACGATGAAGTGGAAAAGCCAAAAAGGCCGAGGAGGAGGAGACGAGGAGGCAAACACCCCAAGCCACACACTGTTCAGGAGCTGCTCCGGCGATATGACCTGGAGGTTGGTTTCATAACTTACAGCTTTATTGAATGACTTCCGAACTTTGCAGTAAAGAAGGTTTAACCCACGTAAGGGAAGTCAGCATTTGAGAAAGTCTCTAATCATCATGGGAAAACAGATATGACAGCCTTTCACTAGGATGTCTGCAGTATCATTCACACATTGAGTTCACCTATAATCATTAGGATCCTATTGATGTCTCAATACCACAACAGCAAGACAGATTGCATCAACAGAAAAACGCCTAACTCAATTACATTCAGAAAGGTGGTTGGTGCTCCTACTCAAGTAGGCAGGAGATTCATGAGATCACGTGGTATTTATTGCTCAGCTGTATTCAATTGGATCTACGCCCTGCTCATTCTCAAACCTCCAAAAGTGTCTCCCCTTAAATTAGTTTTTCAACATCCTTTTGCATGTTGTGAATCTTTCGGTCAGTAGACCCCAGGTGTGAAAGAACTTGCTCTGCCAAAAGTAATCTTCGCATCCCAGTTAGTCCTGACGAAGGGTCTCCGCCTGAAACGTCGACTGCACCGCTTCCTAAAGATGCTGCCTGGCCTGCTGCGTTCACCAGCAACTTTGATGTGTGTTGCTTGAATTTCCAGCATCTGCAGAATTCCTGTTGTTCGCATCCTCTCTGTTTGTTTTGCTTTAAATCTAATCTGGGAGTTTTCTGCTTTGGAAATAGTTTCTGCTAAATCAAAAAAAAAACCTTGTCTGGATATTCACTAAGATTTGACGTATTTCCTTAACTGTGGTTCTTGAAATAGCAAATAGTTCCTGAGCTGACTAAAGTGTGTTTTATGAAGGTTTAATGCATCTTACTTTTTGTACTCTTATTTTTTGTATTCTATTTGCTATTTCAAGAACCCCAGTTAAGGAAATATAATCAGGTGAATCTTGCCCTTTTTAATAGATTTTGTGCCTTGGCACCTTCAAAGACTGTTAATTTGTAACCCCACCTTTATGGGTCCTTTGGATGAATGCTACTTGCAGAATTTCCCCATTTAATTCACGTTGCTCATATTTACTGCTAAATGGATCACTTTGTGCCTGACATTAAATTCATCCGCTGTGTGCCCACAACATGAGCTCCATTTCAATCTGTGTAGATCAGGGGTTCCTGACCTTTTTTTTAATGCCATGGGCCCCTATCGTTAACCGAGGGGGCCCCATGGATCCCAGGTTGGGAACTCCTGCTGTAGACGCTGCCTGACCTGTTGAGTGTTTGCTGTTTTCTTTCGTTTTCCTAAACACCAGAGTGAGCCTCTCCTCTGTTAACTGCACTTCTGAGTTTCAGGTTATCTGTAAACTTCAAAATTATTTGTTGATTGAGATACAGCGTGGAATAGGCCTTCCTGCCCTTTGAGCCATGCCACCCAGCAATCCCTGATTTAAGCCTAATCATGGGACAATATACAATGACCAATTAACCAACCATCCTGTGGGCCTTTGGACTGCGGGAGGAAACCTGAGCACCTGGAGAAAACCTACGCGTTTACGGGGAGAACGTACAGGCAGTGGTGGGAATTGAACCCGTGTCGCTGGTACTGTAAAGTGTTGTGCTAACCGCTGTGCAGCCGTGCCTAGTTATCCAAACGTGTATCCGGAGGTCAGTGGACCAAACGTTGATCCAGATGGAGCATCAGTTTACAAGTTCATTATCTTTCTTTCTTTATTTATTAATCATTTTATTGATTTTTAAAAACATAAATACAGTCATGAGGAGAATTAGTTCAAATATATATATCAGTAACAATGTAAACCAAGATTAAGACAAACGTCAAAATCATAGATATTTTTAAACTAGTATAAAATATATAATAATAAAAAAATGAAAATAGCAATTCTCCTCTTACCAGTTTATGAAGAGAAAGGAAAAAACATCGGGTATTAAATGAAAAGAAAAGAAACCCACTACACTATAATAAAACAAAAAAAAGGGACTGGGTAGTCCATTTTGAGGATACGACCAACAAAAGAAAGAAAGAAAGACTTTCTGATCAAATCTAAAACTTTGAGGGGGGGGAAGATTGAAAGAGTAATAAATCAAATTAAATGAAAATATTGGATAAAAGGTCACCATATTTGCTCAAATTTAAAGGATGTATCAAATGTCCGACGACTTATTTTCTCTAAACTTAAACAGGACATAATGGAGGAGAGCCAGTAAAAGATGGCAGGTGGATTAGAATCCTTCAAGTTCATTATCTGAATGCTCAGCACTGCTGACTGTCTTCTGGTCCTTGACCTGTGGTTTAACACTGCAGCTGTCGTGGCTTCATTCTCTTGTAATTTGTCAAACAGCCTTTAAATCTAGTTACTGGCTACTATTTGTGTGGAACAGTAGTTAACTTACCAATAATAATGCAGTGCCAGGACTAATAGAGGCACAAGTTCAAACCCCGTTGCAATGCTGCGGAATTTAAATTCTGTTAATTAAATAGTCCCATGAGAAGAGTCTTCGGCCTGTTATCCCACTTGACCGTTTCCTGGTCTCCATCACTCTGTTGTGTTTGTTCCGTTTCCAGCAACACATGCCAACTCTGCTGTTGAATGGCTACGAGGACTTGGACACGTTCAAGCTGCTGCAGGAGGAGGACTTGGACGAACTGAACATCCTGGAGCCAGAGCAGAGGTCTCGGCTGCTGCTGGCCGTTGAACTCCTGCACGACTATGACAGTAAGACCAGCACCTTAATTTGCAGTAATGTGTTTGAGGCGATACAAAGGGTCATTTGTTGGGATTATCGTAATATCTGCACAGTAGATATAGTTAAAGCAAAGACATTTTTGGTACTGTTGAAAACTCAGCTTCTCTCAGAATGTGATTGTTAAGCAGTAAAGCACAGAAGGTTACTCGTCAGCAAGGTGCACCTCTCCCACCTGTGTTTCCCAAAATTTTATTGGTTAGTTGTCTATTATTATTAGTTTGTTTTTCTTTCAGTATTTGCACAATTTGTTGTCTTTTGCACAATGGTTGTTTGTCTTTGTGTGTAGTTTTTCACTGATCCTATTGTGTTTCTTTGTATTTACTATGTTTGCCCACAAGTAAGTGAATCTCAGGGTAGTAGATGGTGACATATACAGTGTGTACTGTGATAATAAATCTAATTTGAAACTTTCTCCCTTTTGGCCCATTGTCCATCATTCTCCGACCTCAAATAAAGTATTCAGTTATAGATTTTTTTAGTGTCCTATCTGTAAAATAAAAATCGCTTCCCACTTAGCCCTTGTTTTTGATTTTGACAAAGTTTATTCTCAGTGTGTGCGAGGTAATTTCATGTTTGGATTATTACTCAGATTTGCACAGAGGTTGCTGTACAGAACCAGACCATTTTGTCTTGTGCATTCGTTCAAGGGACATGGGCTTCACAGGCTGAGCCAGCATTTAACTGCCCATTTCCTAATTGCCCTTGGGAAGTTGGTGATGAACTAATGCAGTCCTTTAAGGTGAAGGAATTTTGATATGTTTCCATGTCAGGATGGTGTTTGCTTGGAGGGGTACTTCCAGATGATAGTGTTGGTCATTCAGTGCTTGCACCCATGTATTATCTTCCCAGTCTCATGTGACAGTCCATCTTCCATATCCTCGATGGCTTCATCTTCTCTCTCACCATTTCTAAATGCCATCATGGTCCCTCTTTCCTTTTCTCTTCCAAGGAATTGCTGCCTAATTTTTTTTCCTTGTTACTCCTGAGCCACCAGCTGGAAGGTACACTTCAGGTCGTGCAAAAGTGTGACAAGAAGTCCTTAGGTGAGCCCAGGCAATCGAAGATACTGCTGCATGTATAGTCACTGTTGAGGTATGAAGTATCTAGGGTTTCCCCACAAGGGATTGCAACTGCCCATTAACAGGCTCCAGCCCAACACACACAAAGTGCTGGAGGAATTCAGATTGGGCAGCATCTAGAGAAATTAATAAACAGTCAATATTTTGGGCTGAGACCCTTCATCAGGACTGGAAAGATAGGGGGAAGAAGCCAAAGTAATGTGGTGGGGTGGGGAGGGAGGAAAGAGTACAAGCTAGAAGCTGATAGGTGACGCCAGGTGAATGGGGGAAGGGGGTGAAGTAAGAAGCTAGGAGGTGATAGGTGGAAAAGGTAGAGGACTGGAGATGAAGGAATCTGATTGGAGAAGAGAGTGGACCTTGGGAAAAAGGGAAGGAGGAGCGGAGATGATAGGTAGGTGAGGAGAAGAAAAGAGGTAAGAGGAGAGGCAAAGTGGGGAATTGAAGAAGGGAGGGGGGAAATTACTCTTTAAGTTGGAGAAATTTATGTTCATGCCATCATGTTGAAGGCAATCCAGATAGAATGAGGTGTTGCTCCTCCAGTCTGAGAGTGGCCTCATTAAGGAGACCATGGAACGACATAGCGGAATGGGGATTGCAATTAAAATGGTTGGCCACAGGGAAATCCTGCCTTTTGTGGATAAAGCAACAGTGCTTGACAAAGGGGTCCCCCAATTTACATTGGATCTCACCAATGTTGAGGAGGCCACATTGGGAGCATCGGATACGGTAGATGACCCCAACAGATTTGCAGGTCAAGTGTTGCCTCACTCGGAAGGACTGCTTGGGGCCCTGAGTGGAGGTGAGGGCTGAGGTGAATGGATTTTTTTTGCTTGTGTGGATAGTGACAGGTGGGAGATTAGCAGGGAGGGACTAATAGACAGAAGAATCATGGAGAGAGCTGATCTTTGCAGAAAGTGGCGGGGGGGGGGAGAGATAAAGATGTGTTTGATGTAAGGATCCCATTGAAGATGGTGGAAGTTGTGGAGAAGGATGTGTTGGATGCAGAGGCTCATGGGATGGTAGGTGAGGACAAGAGGAACTCTATCCCTGTTAAGTTATTAAGAAGATGGGGTGAGGATGGATGTCTGGGAAATGGAGGAGATGTGGGTGAGGGCAGCAATAATGGAGGTGGAACGAAAACTAGGTTATTTGAAGGAGGAGGATACCTCTGTTATTCTGGAAAGGAAAGCTTCATCCGGGGATTAGATATAATGGAGACGAAGGAACAGAGAAAAGTGAATGGCTTTTTTGCAGGAGACAGGGTGGGAAGAGGTATAGTCAATATAGCCATGGGAGTTGGTAGGTTTATAAAAGATATTGGTAGACAGTTTATCTCCAGAGATGGAGACAGAGAGATTGAGAAAGGGGGAGAGGGGTGTCAGAGATTGCCCAAGTGAATTTAAGGGCAGGGTGGAAGCCGGGGGCAAAGTTGATGAAACTGGCGTGCTCCGCATGGGTGCATTAAACAGCACTAATGCAGTCATCAAGAGCTGGGGAACAGTACTAGGGAAGGCTTAAAACACGGACTGTTCAAAGTAGTAAACTAAAAGACAGGCATTGCTGGGGCCCATGCAGGTGCCCATAGCTTCACCTTAACTTTGGAGAAAGTGGGAGGAGCTGAAAGAGAAATTGTTGAGGGTGAGAATCAGTGAAGAAGGTGGTGGTGGAGGGGAACTGGTGGCTTTTATTGAGAGAGAAGCGGAGAGCTTGAATGCCTTCTTGATGGGGGATAGAAATATATAGGGAGTGGATATCCATGGTGAAAATCTGGCAGTTGGGGCCAGGGAATTGAAAGTTGCTGAGGAGATCAAGAGCAGGTGAAGTGTCGCGGATGTAGGTGGGAGGGGACTGAACCAAGGGGGATAAAATGGAGTCGAGTATGTGGACACGAGTTCAGTTGGGGCAGGAGCAGACAGAGACAATGAGCCTACCAAGACAGTCAGATTTGTGGATCTTGGGTAAGGGAACTATGAGGTTGGTGGCTGTGGGTGGGAGATCACCGGAGTTGGGGAGGTGGCCGATGCTGCCAGAGACAATGTCCTGATGATCCTCAATGGGGTCCTTTTCAAGGGGTAAGTTAGAGGAGATGCTTGAGAGTTGCCGCCTGGTCTCAGCAAGGTCGTGGTCGGTCTGTCGGGCTACCAAAGCACCCCCTTTGTCTGGGGTGTGATGGTGAGGTAGGGATTGGTATGGAGAGATTAGAAGGCCATGTGTCCAGAGGGGTTAAAGTTTGAAGCAAAACTGGCTCCAGCTGTCCCTCTAATTAAACTAAAATTCTTTTAATCTAACTAAAGTTCAGAGAGAGGGCATTACAATTAGTGGGAAGTTTTTAAAAACCAACAGAAGGCAACTAAAAAAGCAATAAGGAGATAAAAGATGAAATATGAAGGTAAGCTAGACAGTAATAAGAAAGAGAATACCAAAAGATTATTCAGATGTATAAAGAATAAAAGAGGCAAGAGTGGAGATTGGACCACTGTAAAATTACCCATGAGAGGTAGTAATGGGGAGCAAAGAAAAGGCAAATGAACTGAATAAGTAATTTGCATCAGTATTTACTGTAGGAGACCAGCAGCATGCCAGGAATTAGAATGTTGGGGGCAAAAGTGTGGATATTCTCTATTGCTAAGGAGAAGGTGCTTGGAAGCTGGAAGGTCTGAAGGTAGATAACTCACCTGGACCAGATGGACTACACCCCAGGTACCTGAAAGAGGTAGCTGAAGAGATTGTGGAGGTGTTAGCAGTGATCTTTCAACAATCACTAGATTCTGGAATGGTTCCAGGGAACTGGAAAATTCCAAATGTCACTCCACTCTTCAAGAAGGGAGGGAGACGGAAATTATAGACCAGTTTGCCAGACTTCAGTGGCTGGCAAGGTATTAGTGTCCATTATTAAGGAGGAGGTTTGGGGTACCCAGAGACACATGATAAAATAGGATGAAGTCAGCATAATTTCCTGAAGGGGAAATCTGCCTGGCAAATCTGTTGGAATTTGAAGAAGTAATAGGTAGGTTGAGTGGGTGGTAAGAAAGGCAAGTGCAATGCTTTCGCTTTGAGAGGACAGATATTGAAGTAAAGATATAAAGCTGAGACTTCATAAGGCATTGGCCAGACCACATTTGGAGTATTGTGAGTAATTTTGGGCCCCATGTCTAAGGAAGGATGTTCTAGGCCAGCTGGTGGCACAATGACATCAGCACCGGACCCCGGAACAGAGGTTCCAGGGTTCGAATCCAGTCGGGGCCGCTCCCGAGTACGCTTTCCATCCGTGCCGGGTTGAGTGTCGAGATCGCAACTCGACCTCGTAAAATAAAAAAGGGGAAATGCTGCAAAAGTGTCTGTGTGGGGAGTGGCGTACCACACAGTCTCTCTCTCTTGCTCCGCGCCTTGTAAAGGCTTGAAAAAGACATCATCGCTGACACGCAGACGCACACGCAAAAGAAAGGAAGGATGTTCTAGCTTTGGAGAGGGTCCGGAGGAAGTTTGCGGGAATAAAAGGGTTAATGTAGGAGGAGTATTTGATGCCTCTGGGTCTGCACTTGCTGGAGTTTAAAAGAATGGGCAAGTGGGGTTGGGGGGTGGTGGAGAGAAATCTTATTGAAGCCTACCAAACATTGAAAGGCCTAGACAGGGTGGATGTGGAGAGGATGTTTCCCTTCATAGGAGAGTCTAGGATCAGTAAGCAGATCTCAGAATACCAGGACGTTCCTTTAAAACACAAATAAGAAGGAATTTGTTTATGCAGAGGGTGTGATGGGTTCTTGATTAGGGTGTCAAAAGGTTATGGGGAGAAGGCAGAAAAATAGGGTTGAGAGGGAAAATAAAAAGCAGTAATCAAATGGCGGAGCAGATTTGAAGGGTCAAATGTCTAATTCTTGTGTCTTATGGTGTTAACAAAACCTTGGGTTTCTGAGTATAATTTTAGGCTCTGGTCCTAATGCACTGATCTACCGGAGTTTGATAGCGATCTGTTGGAAACCAGCTCAGATTTATGCTTAATTTCCACAACAATCATGAGCAAAGAGGCAGTTGATCGAGGATAACTGATTGCATCATTAATCCAAAACCCCGTCCATAGGTACCAAAAAAACTTGGCAAAACTTTGTACTGCAGAAGCAGCAAGTGAGGTGTTTAAGATGTTCTTAGATAGGTACAGAGAATGGAGGGACAATTGGACTCGTTCTCCTCGTGTTCAGGACTCAGAATGTGGATAAATGACCACGTTGGGGCAGAAAGGAATAATTTGGGTGGGTTCATTAGCTTAGTTAGTCCGGTGGTGTACAGTACTGTGGCACATCTAATGTGATGGAAATGAAACTCAATGCATAATGAAGAAAAGCTTCAGTACTACTGTGGAGCAAATAACACCAGAAAGTTTTGGAGCTGTAGACAAATTATGCAGGAGCTACTCTTCAGGTCAGACTGCATCTTTGAAGAGAGAAGCTGTGTTCACATTAACTCAATGACCTTCCAACAGAATGTGCAGTTCCAATGGAAGGTCGTTAACCTGAAGCATTAATTCTGTCTCTAGAGATGATGTTTGATGTGCTGAGCATCTTCAGCACATTTTGCTTATTGCTCCATTTAATCCTGATTTAAATTGAAGTTTAATGGTTGTTTGATTTGATTTGCATTAATCTTTTCTCAACATTTTTTCCCAAATTGGTATTTTATTATATATACACTATTAATTGTCTTTCTCTCATACATAATTAGTTTGATGCGTCCTCTTACAATGCATCAGCACCTTTCCTTTTAACAGTGCAGGCTGATCTGTTTGAAAGTCTGTTGGCCTGGAGTCAGCCCCTTGGTTGTTGTGGGTCATTAATGATTGATCCTTGCAGAGTGATTGTGGTGGCTATCCCTTCTATGTTAATTGTCCTTTAATGTTTCCTCCCTACAGGTAACAGTGACAAGGATCTGCCCGGTGAACGTGCTTCCCAGGAGACTTTACCCCGCTATTCGAATAAGACCACTGGTTCAGACCTGCAGAGACAATCTCCGTGGGACTCGGGCTGCTTTGAGGAGAATGGATTTCCTGAGAACGGTAAGGAAAAGACCAACCAATCATTTTCCAGTGCATCGTGTTCTCACATGTCTTGTGAACGCATAATTTCGAGGGATTGTGAGTGTCAGTGGGACCACGCTTCAGGATGAGAATTTAAACCAGCCCTCTCTAGTCCCTCAGATCCTGACACTTAGAAAAGGAACAGAGAAGTTCTCCCAGAAAACATCTAGGATTCCCAAATTCCCAGATTAAAGAATGGAGTTAAAGAATCTAATTCCTGTGTCAGAAAAGTAGTGGGATTCGTTAACTCAGTGAAGCGTAAATGCCCTGAATCTGGCTGATCTATTGTGCATTAGGTAGTGTTACTGAAACAGATTATTCTGCCGTTATGATATCAGAAGGGTGCTACCTGCAAACGGACTGCCACTTTCTCTTTCTCTTTCATTACAATAATGACCAGTCAATGAAAATCAAAAAGAACTGCAGATGTTGGGCATTTGAAATAGAAGCAGAAAATGCTGGACGTACTCAGTGCGCTAGGCAGCATCCGTCAAGACAGAAACAGTTAACCTTTCAGGTCCTTGACCTTGCATCACAACTGGAGACACAAGAGACTGCAGATGCCGGAAGCAAGCAACACACAACCTGCTGGAAGATCTCAGGGGATCGAGCAACAACTGTGGAAGAAAAGAAATTGTTGATATTACAGGTTGAAACCCTGTGTGTCAACATTCCTTTCCTTTCACAGATGCTCCTCAGCTCACTGAGTTGGGTGTTGTTTCTTAAGAGCTACTTTTTCTTTCTACAGACACTGTATGACGTTATTATTTTTACTTCACACTTCGCAAATACCTTGGCTGTTAAGTGCTTTGGGACTTCCTGGGGTTGTGAAAGATGCTGCAGAAATGAAATTACTTTCTTCCTTCAGAATCTATTCTGCCTCCATCTGCCCTTTTATCTATTCTTATTTGAGTTATTTTAGCTACACTGGGAATGCACGGCTTCGTCTATGTATCCAATTAGTTGAGGACCTATCACAAACTTTAGCAAAGTGACTTTGATATCCATGGTGACCTTGATGCTGAGAATAACTCAAACAAACTGGAACTGCTAATTATTTTATAATGTGCACTCCCTACTGTGTCTAACATTCATACCCAATTTGTCAGCCTTGTAAGTAACAGGTCAGGAATACATAAGATATAGGAGCAAGATACTGAGATGTTACAACATGGAGATCTATATCAGCTGCACCTTCCATTGACAGTATTGAGCAACACACTGCCCAGGTATCTCTTACCTTTGTGATTCATAATCACAGTGCCAATCCTTGTTGCAACACTGAACTGTACAATATGGCTGGACGGAATGCTACTAGAGTTTATTGCTCTGTGGGTCAGTGTTATGGCATGGGTCTATGTTCAAGTATTTCATCAGATCCAAACTTGATCCGAGTTCTCGAGGTTAGTTAAGAATGATTGCCTTTTGACATCGAGGTAGCCGAGTGTGGCATTGAGGCAAAGGGCTTCAGGAGAAAATTCATCTGGAGGTAAGGCGCCACCTCAACAAAGGAAGGTGGTTGTACTTACTGGAGGCCATTCATCCCAGCCCCAGGATATCACTGCCAAATGCATTCCTCTTACAGCATTGGTTGGTTTGCCAGTGTCAATTCCCATTACATAATTGGCCATATTCGTATTGCAGGTCCATGACAAAATTGGCCATATTTGTATTGCAGATCCATTACATAGCGTTTATCTACATTACAGTATAAGCCTACATCAAGGCATTGCTCCTCATTACAGTACATTTCCAAATCACATCAATGGGTCATTTTACGTATTAGTCCACACTACAATAGAAATCCATTTTGCCATCTGGATTTAGAATACAATATTACTCCAGATTGCATGACTATTTGTGTAATAGTCATGTGTCCACATTACAACACTGTGATTGCAGCACTGATTTTTGTAATAGCAAGGCATGACCACTCAGTGGCCACATTATGAGGAATCTCCAGTACCTAATGAAGTGGCCACTGAGTATGTTCGTGGTCTTCTGCTGCTGTAGCCCATCCGCTTCAAGGTTCAACAGTATGTTCAGAGATACTCTTCTACACACCACTGTTAAAACATGTGGCTACTTGAGTTACTGTCACCTTCCTGTCAGCTTGAAGCAGTCCATCCATTCTCCTCTGACCTCACTCATTAACAAGGCATTTTCGCCTTCAGTACTGCCTCACTGGGTGGATTATTTTTTTTGTTTCTCGTACCATTCTCTGTAAATCCTCGAGACTGCCATGCAGGATAATCCCAGGAGATCAGCATTTTCTGAGATACTCAAACCACCCCATCTGGCATCAACAATCATTCCATGGTCAAAGTCACTTAGATGACATTTCTTCCTCATTTTGAAGCTTGGTCTGAACAACACCCTGACTTATTGACATTGTGTGCATGTTTTTATGCATTGAGTTCCTGCCATGGGATTGGTTGATCAGATATTTGCATTAATGAGCAGGTGTACAAGTGCACCTAATGAAGTGTCGATGTTTTGGGCTGAGATCCTCCTTCAGGACCGAGCCAGAAGAGGGAAGATGCCAGAATTAAAAGGTGGGGGGGAGGGGGTGGAATTTCCAGCATTTGCAGACTTTCTCGTGATTATGATTACCTAATAAAGTGCCCACTGAGTGTGTATTGTACTACAGGTCTGTAGTACAAGTATTGATTTTGAAACACTCCTATCCACCTCAGCTAAGATTGTAGTTAGATGGGAAGGCAGAAGTGAATTGAATTAACTATACAGAGCTGCGTTTGGCAGTGGGGGGGCGGGTGGGTAGAGAAAAATCTTCTGCTACATACACACAGAGAGTCTGTGTAGGATTTCAGACAGCTGATAGGTCCAATATTGGTTCACCTGTTTAAAGCCAGACAGCTGAGGGAGTGATGGTATTTGTATCTTGGGAAGCATTGATTACTTAATATGGCTAGATGGTGAGTTACTCTTTTCAATTCCTTCTCTGGCATATTCCCATAAGCAAGAGGTACAAGCAGACAACTGTGTTATGAACCTGATTGCAAAAGGATTGATTAAAAGAGTCCTTGGTGCACCCATTGAAATAGGAGTTCCCTTGGTCCAGGGAGCTTGATGAAAGCCTCTGATCCAAGAAGGACATGGCAGCAGTGAGCCAGACTCTGTAATGTTGCTCCTTTCTTTTTGCACTGATTTTCACCGACTTGTTTATTTTCCATACAGGGTTGGACCTAAGGAAGGACAACCGGCCAAACACAGAAGGTCAGTTGCAGTTGAGATCTGGTTGCCAGACTGTACCAAAACACAGACTAAAGCTGCCTAAGGTCAGAGGGCACATTTCCCCCATTGCTGCCCAGTCAAGAATTTCAAGAGTTGCTGACAGCCTATCAAAGGCAAAGGGCAAGGATTTACACTTATATAAATGAACAAATGATGAAAATGGGCAGGAAACCATGGTAGAACGGCGTAGGTAATTCAGCCTCTTGGCCCTCTCTGACACGGAGTCGCCATCTTGAGAAGGTCGCCGGAACCGGATATGATGTCACACCCGACGGCGAGGTCAGTTTTGTATCTGACCTTTTGGCGATTTGCCAGTTAGGGTTGGATGTGCCCTGAGCTTGGTCACATGACCAGGACCCTGGTTAAACTCCAGTTCAGCTTCAAAATGTACGCAACAGTGTTCCACCAACAGCAGTGATGCTGGGGACCAGATGTTGGCCTTTCAACGATATTGGCTGACGAGCAGACGTTCAGCAACCTTACAAGGGAGAAAGGCCCCTTCTCTTCATTTAAGGGGTCTTTTACACACACTTCAGAAGTCAGAGAAGGTGTCAGTTTAATGCCCCATCTGAAAAATGGTGCTCGCAACAGCGAAGCACACTCTTTGTACTTGAGTGACAGTGCACAATTTGACCACGTGGCTCATTTGCCTGGAGTGGGACTGCTTTATAAAAAGCTGACTTGTTAGTACTATAACAACAGCGAAATAGGCCACTGAATTTTCTGGCCGCAGCTTCTACTGTGCGGGTTGCGGGTGCGTTTCCAATTTGTGGGATGTCTTGGTTGGGAGCCGTCCACAGGAGCAGTGCCTGCATTCCTGTTGACCGTTGGGTGGATTTATTTCCAAAGCTGATGGCTGTATTTGCATCATGGTGACAAACTTTTCCTTATCTTTAGGCAAAAGCAGGAAGTCATGGCCATTGGTGACGGCAGGATCGCTGGCAAAACTGGGGTTACCGTTCCAGTGCCCACCGCCAGAACAGCTGCCAGTTCACCCCACAGACTCTTTTGGGAACGTAGACTTTGGGAGAGATGAGGAGAAGCCAACAACTCTGTGTGCCTCCCCCTGTGTTCGGTTGCGTTACACTGGCCCTCCAGTTCCTCCCCAGGGGTGTCAGAGGTTGCCAGCCAGGACAAATTCAGAGGGCCCGGTGCACTGCAATGCTGCCCGGAAGCCGTGGCAACGATCCCGCTCCTTGGATGAGCTGTACCGAGATGCCCGCTCTCCCTCGGGAGCGAGCCCGGGTACAGGGGCCCGTGCTGCACCGCCTCAGCAGGTTAGACTCGGCATGCAATTGGAGACCCACAGCAAGGGCGTCGGCAGCCCCAGCACCGTGGGGTGCTGTAGGTCTGATCCGGCTCAGGCCGGGGCTACAGAAGCCCAGGGAAAGCGGTCAACAGCTGGCGACCTTCACCCTGCCCCGCCGACAGCTCAAGTCGCCAACCTGTGTCAGTCGTCGGAAGGGAGGAGTGTGCTCTCCCTGGCTCCAAAGTGTGACCTGCCCGGTCAAATGGCACTTGAGCAAGCAGCCAGTTGCAGAGACCAGGTGGGGACATGCACTTCGGCAAAAGGCACAGAGACAGTGACTGAAAACAAACCACATAGCCATCACCCTTCTCAGCCACCACCCGTGCCTGCCAAGAAATGCAGAGACTATATGAGAAATGGAATACTCCCCACGTCTCACATATTAAATAGCTCTAACCCTTCTACCGGTAGCAAGTACAGACTGGCACCCGCTTTGCACGTACACTGTCGCACTGCCGAACCAGCCGGCTTACCGCTGGTCAGTGAGATACCCTACTTTCCAGAGTCCGCACCGGCCGAGGCCTCCTGCATGCCACAGCTGAGAGTGAAGCTGTGTCCTGCCTCCGGACGGAAGCCCCCCCGGATGCGAGAGGTGGAACTAGAAACGTTAATAGAGAACAAGTTAGAATCGGAAGCAATCGATCTGACAGAGAAACCTTACTCCGATAAGGTACAGTTGAATGTTTGTTGGGGAAACAAATGGGCTGTAGTTAATATTCATGTAAGGGCTCTGTAGAACCGCAGGGTTATTGTTAGAAATGTTGCATAGATCAAAAGTTAAAAGGTTCATTTATTATCAAAGCATGTATCCATATTCAACTCTGAAACCTGTCTTCTCCAGATAGTCACAAAAAAAAGAAAGAACATGAAAGTCATTCAGAGAGAAACATCACACCCACCCCCCGCACAAAAATGAACAGCATCCTGATCATCAACCCCTCTCTCCCCGCAGAAAAGGGAACAGGAACATTTGACCCCCTTAAAAACAACCCCTCCCCCGCACAAAGAAACTAAAAGAACATCAACCCACAAGCCCCCTCCTCTCGCACAAAACGGAACAGGAACATCGGCCCTCAAAATACAGCCCTTTCCCAGCACGAGAAAAACTACCAGATCACAACAAAACATCAACCCCCAAAACCCCCTCCCCTTGCATAACAAGGCCGAAAAGGAATGGACGATTATATAAAAAAAACACAGTACAAAAACCACAAGTCTGAAAAAGTCACAGTCCATAAACACAATAGTCCAATCCATAAACGCAGAACCACAATCCCATCCTATGATATCACCGACATTCATCGGAAGTGAGGGACGCGGCATGAGGCGAAGAGGCCTACCCAGCCGCCTAGATTAACCCATTTTAGCTGAACGGTTAGTGCAGGACTATGACAGTGCCTGCAACCCACCACTGACTCCCGGGAGGTTGTACGTTCTCCCTGTGGCTGCATGGGTTTCCTCCCGCATTCCAAACCCTGCCATTTAGTAGGAGAATTGGTCACACGGGTGTAATTGGGTGGCACGGCCTCGTTGGACCAGTAGGGTCTGTTACCCTGATGTAACCATGGTTGGACGCTGCTCCTGCCTGCTGCTCCCCATGACCAATGCCCGCCCTTCCCTGCTCATAGGATCTCCTGACAAGGAACAAGTAATGTAAGACCGGTTGACTGCTGTCCTTTGGGAATCAGGAGGTGAAGCCGGGTAACTCGCAGATGGATGGTGTGTTGGGTCTGTAGGTCCGCAGTTGGAGAGCAAACACAGGACACTACAGCACAGTACAGACTCTTGGCCCATGATGTTGTGCCAACCCTTGAGCCTTCTCTGAGATCAATCTAACCCCTCCCTCCTACGTAGCTCTCCATTTCTCTTTCATCCATTTAAGAGTCTCTTAAATGTCCCTAATATATCTGTCCCTACCACCACCCCTGGCAGGGTGTACTACACATCCACCACTCCCTGTGTAAAGAACTTACCCCTGACAACCCCCTATGCTTTCCTTCAATCACCTTAAAGTCATGCCCCTCGGTTTAGTCATTTCCGTCCTGGGGAAAAAACTCTCTTGTTATTCACTGGATCGATGACTCCTTTCATCCTGTATACCTCAATCAAATCACCTCTCATCCTCCTTCACTCCAAGGCGAAAAGCCCCAGCTCGCTCAGTCTACCCTCGCCATGTGTTGGTGCTTCACCGTGAGCTCTGATCTTGGCCACGACGCTGCTCGAACAACCCTGCTTCTGCCGTGCAGCCATGCAGCACCCAAAGATACCCAACCAGAAAGCCAATGGCAGAGTTCGCCACACGCTGGAGGGGGAGGCTGTGAATGAGCTGGAAGTCGTTCTGACGAGATCCTAGAGCATAACAAGAATGGATATTCTCCTTTAGTACTCTCAACAAAGGTGTTGCCCCATGAAACATCAGTTACATTTATACGCACCATAAGAAAAACTGGGCCAGAGGTTGCTGATTGATTGAATGAATCACATGCACCCGAATGTGAGCCAATATCTGGTTTGATCATGAAATAACCCTGTTAGGAACAAAGCTGACAAAAACAAATTAAACCACCAACTACTTAAATTTTTGTGTAAAACTCGCTCTGGTCTTTAACTGACGTGGCCGGGCCTTTTCTCGTGTTTCAGCATGGTCGCTGTGGGATTCCGATGGCACTAATAGAGAGATATTCGGAGAACCTGCTGCATCCACTGGACCAGGTGGCTGCAGCCATGGACCTTGTCAGAGTCAGGCAGCTTCGCAAGCAGCATCGAATGGCAGTGAGTGTTCTGAGCAGTAATTATAACGAGTCCAAGCCCTCTGGTGCTAACGTCGCTTTCCCCCTCCCACCACAATCACTCATGTCCTCACAGCTTCCCCTTTACCTAGCCATCGGTCCTCTGCCCTCTGTCTCAAAACTAATTTCCAGTTTGTAATTTGAGCCACCATGCATGAACAAAATCATTGACAAAAAAGCAACCTATCTTCCTTCATTATTCATTACAAAATTGAGGGCATAAACCTGTTACTGTTTTTGTACTGTACAAAAGCCTTAGGCACATAAAAATAGCTGGGGTGCTTAACACTTTTGCACAGGACTGTAGTAATGTTATGTATTGCACTGTACTGCTGCCACAAAAAAAATCATGATGTATGTGAGTGATGATAAACCTAGTTCTGATGCGGGTCTCCATTGGGAAAGAGAGTGGGAAGGCAGCGGGGGGGAGGGGGGAGTCATAGTTAGGAAAAGGGGAGGGAGCGAGAAGCACCAGTGAGGCATTCTCTAATGATCAATAAACCAATTGTCTGGAATCAAATGACGTTGCCTGGTGTCTCAGGGCTGGGTGTGTCTGAAACTACCTCGCCCCCCCACCATCTCTGGCATTCCTTCTCTGCCACCCCTGCCACGGTGCTCTACTCTCACTTTCCCCAACATCCTTTGCTCCTGCCAGATCTACAAACTCACTGTCTGCTCCACGTTGACAAATACAAAAGCCTTAGGCACCCCAGCTCTATCTATCTATCTATAAATATATATAATATACACCTAGGACTTCCACACAGTAATGTATGTTTATTACATGGTAAAAATATGGAAGTACTGTAGCTGTTTGTGGTGCCTTTGTTTTCTGAAGGACTTAAATGAAGATGAATGTAAGTAAATAAGCCTTGTCAGTTATAAATGATGGCTTAAACGCCCACTCTAGATTTCTTTTCTAAGATACGATGGAATATCTAAAGAACCTCAATCTGACAGGTTGAGAGGATTTGTTCTGCTGTCCTGCACTGAGATTTGGTTTGCATTTGCGCAGCAGCAAATTTTCATTAGAACATACTAAATGCTCACGGTCAACCCATGGGGGTAAAGGTATCATTGAAACAGGAAGAGGCCGTCAGGAGAAGCAAAATACAACTTGATTGATGCCACCACAGTGAATAGTCTGCCCTTGTCACACTTGTGTGAAATGTCAGTGTTGGTTTAAGAAGAAAGACAATGAATTCAAGCTATGCACACAAAATGCTGGAGGAGCTCAGCAGGTCAGGCAGCATCTATGGAAATGGGCAGATAGTCCACATTCCTGGCCGAGACCCTTCTTCAGGACTCTGCCCAAAATGTCGACTATCTGTTCATTTCCGGAGATGCTGCCTGACCTGCTGAGATCCTCCAGCATTTTGTGTGTGTTGCTCTGGATTTCCAGAATCTGCAGACTTTCTTGTCTTTATGAACTCAAGCCCTACTTTAGAACCCATTGCACACAATGACACTTCAGTAAAATCTGGGATACTGTTGTTTGAGCTCTCAAGGGGCAGTTGTCCTTCCAAGATGCATGCAGAAGATCTCCTGAGACTAAAACACCGTTGGACCATGCTGAACAATGTTTATCCATTTATGCATCTGGCAATTACCTTACTGCTGTGCACAAACTGGCAGCTGCATTTTTGTCCTTTATAACAATGACCGTTCTTCAAAAATACTCGTGTACAGCAAATTAATCCAAGCTCCTGTTGTGAAATTGACAATTTAAAAAAAATCATTTATCTTGTTTAAAACTTTGGGCATTACAAATTCCAGTTGCTGAAGTAAAAAGATGTAGTTGACTAAAAAAGCAGAAAGTCACAATTGTTTGGATGGGAGAAATTTCACAAGGTATGATGAAGAAAATTTCCAGTGGTGGGAAGATGTGTGCTGGCAGAGTCCATGAAGTATGCTAATTGTTTGCTTTTTCCAATTGCGTATAAAAATAAAGAAACATATTACAATGCTAAAAAATGATGGTGACCATGCTCTGCCCGACATTCTGATCCAGATTGTTTATTGTTGGGTTGCAGTGAAGTTCCTTGCTGGCACAAGGTTCACAGTGCAATGATACATACAAAGACAAGTGCACAACAGCAGAATGGGGCAAAGACAGAAATGCAAAAAGAAACCTCTTCCCTCATTTGACACAACAAAGGAAATTAACTTGTCATTGAATAAACTGTGAAAAGTTCCGGTTAATTGGACTGAACAAGTCAAACGTCCAGAATCACAACTTTTCTGTTTGTATGATATTTAGATTCCGAGTTCGTTCGATAAGATGAGCAAAAATTCGACAGCCCTAGAAGTGCCCAAGTCTTCGCGGAGCTGATCTTCAGAGGACTGGCGCGGATCTCATCTCATCATCAGCATCTGATGCAGCACTCCGAGGCGTTAGTTAGAAACCTGATGGAAGCAAGGCCAGCAGGTCCCCATGGTAAAACCCGGCGTGAACACGGAGAGGCACAGGTTGTCTTGCGTTCCTTCAATTCCCCCCACCAGCGGTGGGTCTCCAACAGCAGGACCTGTCAGTGGTCCGATGGTACAGAGTGAGGGGGGCGATGGAAGAAGCAGCGTGGAGCCAAGGTGCCCACTGTGAGGTTGTGGGGTGATGGCAGGGAGCTCTCCTGATGAGGCGGTGTGCCTCCTTGGTAGAGAGGGCTTCCGCACACATCACTGCTGGTGTTTTCTCCACTGTCAGCATTCATGTGCATATCACAAAGTCAACCACTGCTGTGTCAAATAATCACTGAAGATTTTAGTGTAACGCACACCCACTAAAAACAGCTCTCTCATTTTCTAGCCGAGGTTCATGCTCAGTGGACAGAGATCCCTGTGACTGCCCACTTATGACTCTTCCTCAGAGCACGAGTGCCCTTCCGCTGTCTGTTTTGGGCCATCACTCTGTATGAAGGCCATTCTCACTCTCCATTCTAAATCCATAATCACTAGCTTGAATCTACTAATTATCCAATACTACTTGCTTTGCATCACTAGGCAATTAGTCATAATTGTGACCTGAGGTGGAAATGTGCCATAACTCTAATGCTTGTAACCTATTCCTTCATCATTGTGCTAGCAAGTTGTTGGCTTTCGGCCTGTCTGAATCATGTCACCTCTTAATGCCATGTGCTGTCTATATTTGTGAAACTCAAATCCTAATGAAGAGGAACTGGATTTTTGAGATACAGGAATAATTCATAAACGTTTTGCAAACAAGATCGAGGAGGTGGTCAGTATTCCACTGAATCAACACTGATGCCATTTGGTGTAGTGTCCATGTGAGCTATTCAGTTAAACTCCACCTTGCCATTTCTGGCCTTTTCCCTCTGTTTTCCTCTGAGATTCCAGAAACCTTGAACTGCTGTTCCTCCTGGGCCCGGAGGAAGTATTTTATTTTTTGCCTTCAGCTCCTGAATCCTGGCAAGTTCCATTAGCCTTGTGACGGCCCAAGGAACCAGAATTCCCACAAGGTTATGCAAGGAATTCCCGAAATCCTATTACTGCTCAGGACTAGATGAAGAGCATTAGGTGCTCCACTGATTGAAGTCTGCCCTGAGGCTTGGTACATTCCACCAAAAACATATTCTGGTCAGATTCCATAAATTCCTTTCTCCCCATTCTCCCAAATCTTTGTTTTCCCAATTCCACCCAGAATCCTGGGCCCGGCACGATTACCTAAAGTAGCAAAGCTCTTTTGGCAGTAGTGCAACGGTGTGGATGCCAACGGCCGTAAAAACTCAAAGAAGAGGAAGAAGCGATTTAATCCTAATGCCAACTTCAAGACTTCCATATAACTAATTTTGGTTCTGTATTCAAAATTAATATATAAAAAAATAATCTGCAGACGCTGAAAATCTGGTATTAAAACAGAAAATGCTTGTTACGCTCTGAAAGTCAGGCAGCATCTGTGGAGGGAGATACTGAATTTATGTCAGGTTGAAGGAGGGTCTCTGAGTGAAACACCAACTTGTTTCTGACAGACAGTCTTTAACCTCAAATGTATACTCATTTCTGATGAAGGCTGTTCAATCTGAAACGTCTGCTGTGTCTCTCTCCACTGTTTCTGCTTGAGTGTTTCTGTTATTTTCTGATTTTAATCTCCAGTTACTCAATACTTCCTACTAGTTTCCTTCGCTTAGCTTTAAATATTACAAGCTCTTTTGTGACATTTGCAATTTAAAGAAAAAATGTAATCTTCTAATTCTCCATCTGAGTTTGACACTATTTAGAACGGGATCATATTCTCAAGATGTATACTGGTCAGTGTCCAAGTCTCATGTTAAATGTTGCCAGCAAAATTAAATACTGAAAAGCAGCACAAAATTAAACTGATGCACTTTTTGTATTTGAGAATATTTAAATAACTTATTGTATGTTTCTTTCCTTAACAATGTAACTATAACATACCAGTAGCAAAATCTTATAAAAATGTAGTCTATCAGAATTGTACCTTGTGTAACTTGAGGAATGTATTGTATGTGTAAATATTCTTAACTTGTTTCATTTAGCAGAATAAAGTAACAGTTGGACAAAGTTGTAGATTTTCCTGAAAAGTCACTTGTTTGAAGTCAAATTTAACAAGATTATAAATATTTTAGCTTACAAAGTTCAGTTACCATGACTGCAGACATTCAATGGAGCTTCATGAGTGTGTGTTACCAAAAAGAAATTGAGTGGCCTGAAGAGGAATTATGGGAGAAAGCCTGGTCAAAGAGGTTGGTTTTAATGCAGCATCTTGAAAGGAGGAAAAGAGCTAGACTCTGCCTTGTGTCTGCTTCCACAAGATCATGTCAGATACCACTTTGACTGTCTTGATATCCAAAGTTTTATCAGCCTCTGTCTCTGCTACCGAGCTGCCACCACCCTCTAGGGGAAAGCTTTCCAAGGACTCTCTATCCACAAAAACTTTCTCCTCGCCTCTGCACTGAATCACTGAGCCCTCAGTTTTGAGACTGTGATTTAACAGGAGTAGGCCACCAGGCCCCTCGAGCCTGCTCCACCACATGGCTGATCTACACAGGCCTCAACTCCCCATCTTTGCCTACCCCACAGCCCTCAATTCCTCAATCTTCCAAATATGTATCTCTCTTAAACATATCTAATGGTCCAAACTCTGCCACTCAAGGGGCAGAGAAATCCAGTACCCTCTGAGAGAAGAAGTCCTTTCAAACTCCTCAACAATCCCTTGCTGCTGAGATTCTGTGAGAACTTTGTCCAGTTCCATGAGACCACCTCTCAAACTTGTAAACTGCACATGTTGAGCCTGTCTTCTTAATCTCTCATTTAAACAGAGAAAGGACAATGTGAAAGTTTGCTTAGACGCACACAGTTCAGAAACAGCAAGGTAGATCCAATGAACTGAGGTGTTGTCAACAGCGCCACCTGGTGATGCTCATTCACCACTGACCTGCTCACCAATTCCCGGTTTGGGTTTTGCCAGGACTACTGTCTTCCCAACCCTATCATAGCTTCATTCCAGAGGTGGAGTGGGAGTCACTGCTCTTGACATTTGACCAAGTGCAACATCAGAAAACCCTGGAAAAACTGAAGGTTGTTCAAGGAAGGAATTGTACCCTGGCAGATGAATGCAATGAGATGGGAAATGGTTTCAAAATGAGGATTTGTTAAGTACCTCAACTAGAGAATTAAAGGTCCATAGGAGATGAGGGAGAGAGAGAAAGAGTATGTAGATCATGAAGGGATTTGGAAACAAGGGTTGGGAGGTGGAAGAAATGGATTTCGGACAATGAGGGCAGAGGAGCTCTGAAGGAGGGTGGAAAGGATAGAATGAGGGAGGGAATGCGGAGAAGTAAAAAAGGGTGAGGTGCGGTGGGGCAGCAGGTCTTGGTGATGACATGCATCTTTGCTGCCAAACGTAGCCCAAGGACAAATGTGACACCAAGACTTCAACCATCTGCCAAGGAGAGGGATCGAGAGAACAGAGTCCATGGTGGGATCCAAAAGGAATTTGGTCTTCCTGAGGTATAGAATGAGTGAAGAGTGAAGGTATAGGCCCCTCAGTCCATGGTGTCTCTGCCAAATGTGATGCCAAATTGAACTCAATGTCTTCTGCTTTTATGTGATCGATACCTCTCTAAAGCAGGGGTTCTTGACCTTTTTATGCAATGGACCCTCTACCATTAACACTAGGATAGGAACTCCTGTTCTATTGCCTGCATAGTCTTGTGTCTCTTTAAATGCCTCTGAAAAGCTGCTATTTAATGGGAGGAATGCCCTCCTCATTCAGTTTTCGGATGTTGAGCAGAGAGAGGTACTTGTCAAGTGGAACTAGATGTGATCCACATCACTTTCCATGTGAACTTGATGTTTTTGCAGGGAGATGAGAACTAGCTGAGCGGTGGTGTGCAGGCAGGGGTGGGCTGCTGAGGTCATTAGGGATGGGGGTGTGATAAACAAAGCCAGAGCACTTGATTCTACAATTGCGAATTTGTCAGCTATAACATATTCAAGCATTTTGAGGAGACCAGTAATCTGCAAGAACTAAGAGGTTGGGGAAGTCAGTGCTCATTTATGCTTGAGGAGAGTTGAAGGTCCAGACTTTGAGGAAAGGAGCACGGGCAGAATATCAATGAACATGGGAACATGAAGGTAACAGGAGGCTGCAGGTGGTGTGGTCTGGATTCAAAACAAAGTGCTGGAGGAAGTCAGCAGGTCAGTCAGCTTCCATGGAGGCAGAGGGTTATTCAACATTTTGGTTCAGGATCCTGCACTGGTATTTTGAGGAGTAGAGTTATCTGAGGCTTTGAGGCAATTGTAGAGATGGAAGGAGAAGACCCAGAAGGACATTTAAGGATGAGAATTTTCAAATTAAGGTGAAGCTGAACTGTGAACTAATTCCAATGACAAGGATGGTGGGTACCAGAACAGTGTAGGTTAAAACATATGGCAGAGCCCCCAACTATACACTCAGTACCTCCTAATATATGTTTGTGTCTTCTGCTGCTGTAGCCCATCCACTTCAAGGTTTGACCTTTTGTATATTCAGAGATGCCCCTTCTGTGCGCCACTGTTGAAATGTGTGGGTCTTTGGGTTATCGTCACCTTCCTGACAGCTTGAACCAGTCTGGCCATTCTCTTCTGACCTCTCTCATTCACAAGATGTTTTCACTCACAGAACTGCCACTTGCTGGATATTTTTTTTTGTTTCTTACGCCATTCTCTGTAAGCATGAAAATGCCAGGAGATCAGCACTTCCTGAGATACTCAAACCACTCTGCCTGACACTAACAATCACTCTACAGTCAGGGTCACTCAGAGCACATTTCTGAAGTTTGGTCTGAACAACAACTGAATCTCTTGACCATGACTGCATGCTTTTATGCATTGACTTGCTGTCACGTGATTGGCCGATGAGATATTTGCATTAATGAGCAGGTGTACCACTGAGTGTATGGTAAGCTGTGTTTGTCTTTCCTTCATATATTTCTAATGTCAATCTAGCAACTGCTTGCCAGCATTTCAAAGGAACTTTTAACTACTTTGGAAACAATGACCTGCTTTGCAATGCCTCAAGCTGAACACTAACAAGGGAAGGTGATGAAGAACAAATACCCATCACTGCCAGCAGACTCCAGCTGGAGCATTTTGTAAATCTTAAATGTATTTTATTCATTAAAAAAATCTAAAACAAATGAATATGCTGATGAATATTCTGTACAAGTAATGTTATTCCATTACTTATTATAGGCATCCGTTAGTCTCATGAGACCATGGATTTGCACTTTGGAAGTTTTCCAGGGCGCAGGCCTGGGCAAGGTTGTATGGAAGACCAGCAGTTGCCCATGCTGCAAGTCTCCCCTCTCCACGACACCGATGTTGTCCAAGGGAAGGGCACTAGGACCCATACAGCTTGGCACTGGTGTCATTGCAGAGCAATGTGTGGTTAAGTGCCTTGCTCAAGGACACAACACGCTGCCTCAGCCAAGGCTCGAACTAGCGACCTTCAGATCACTAGACCAACGCCTTAACCACTTGGCCACACATATTAATACATTGTTACAATCATCCATATGTAAACTTAAATAATTCATAAGAGTTGTAACGGATGTTCTTAGCTAATTTGTGTGGAGTGCCAGGAGTCTCCTTTGGACCTTCCCCATCAGAGCCTCTGCAGTCAGAATAAAACAATTACTTCAATATTTTTAATGCTTACAACTATATTTGATTACCATGTGATCCTTATGGCCCGAGCTGTGTTTCAGCTCCTGTGGTGCCTGCCCACTGGCTCCAGCCAGCCAATGGACACCGCATGCTCCCTCCCCAATAGGATCAGGACGAAAGGGGAACACCCACAGTATCTGTGGAAGAGGGGCAGGCAGTCAGTTCTAATGGAGTTGTGATTTTTTTTTTTAAAGTGTCACAGTGAAAAGCTTAGTCAGGAATTGCCACTTCCAGACTAAATGTGAATCATAGAGGGACGCTCAACAGCTGTGACAGCTTCAATGCCATTAGCTCCGATAAAGCAAAGCCAAGCAGCGTAAATAACAACCAGGTTTTGCTCCCAGCTGGGATTGATGCCTTTCATGCTCACCTTGGCCAACAGAATATTGGAGGCACCTTCACGAACCCCTCAGCCCTGTGATCTCAGTCTCTGAGGCTGTCACGAGAGCATCCTCCGGGAGGGTGAATCATCTGGCCCAGCACAGGTCTTCAGTAGCTGGCTGAGTCCTGGAGACCTGTGCTACTCGTCTGGCTGGAGTGTTTATGGCTATCTTCAACCCCTTGCTTTGGCAGGCTGAGGCACCCATGTGCTTCAACCATGCTGGTGCCCAGGGAGGATGTGGTAACCTGCCTTGATGACTATCGTCCAGTAGCACTTATATCCAGCAAGATGAAGTGCTTTGAGGGGTTGGTGATGAAGCACATCAATTCCTGACTGAGGAGTGATTTGAACCCGCTCCAATGTGCCTCCTGTCACAACAGGTGAAAAGCAAATGCCACCTGATGGGCTCTTCACTCAGCTCTGGAACATCTGGACAGTGAAGATGCATACATCAGGATGCTTTTCATTGACCACAGCTTAGCATTCAGCACCATCATCCCCATGAAACTCATCACTGGGCTCCCAAGTGCTGGACCTCGTTACCAGCCTGTACAACTGGAGCCTCGATTTCCCCACTTGCAGACCCCAGTCAGTATGGATTGGCAATGTATCTCCTCCACGCTCACCATCTGCAGTGGAGAACCACAGAGCTGTGTGCTTAGCCCTCTGCTCTACTCACTTCATACTTACGATTGTCTGCCCAGTACAGCTTCAAGGGCGTATTTAAGCTTGCTGATAACACCACTGTTGTTGGCTGTATCAAAGGTGGTGAAAAATCGACCTCAATGAAGGAGATTGAAAATTTGGTTGAATGGTGTCCCAAGGGCAACCTCTCACTCAATGTCAGCAAAACGAAAGAACTACAGGAGGAAGAAACTGGAGCCAGCCCTCGTCGGGGGATTGGAGGTGGAGGGGGGTCAGTAACTTTAAATTCAATAGGCATTAAAATATCAGAGGATCCTTTGTGGGACCAGCATGCCAATATGAAGACACAACGATGTCTCTACTTTCTTTGAAGTTTCCATAGTATGTCACCAAAAACTTTCACAAACTTCTATCGATGGACAGCGGAGAGCATCCTGTTATGTCACAGGAAACACCAACATCCTGGAATGGACAAGTATGCAGAAAATGGCAGACACAGTCTAGCCCATCACAGACAAAACCCTCCCCACCACTGAATGCATTTACATGGAGTGCTGCCACAGGAAAGCAGCATCCGTTGTCAAAGCCCCCCGCCGCCATAAAGGCCATGCCCTCTTCTGGATGCTTTTTATCAGGCAGGAGGTACACCACCTGTTTCAGGAACAGTTATTACCCTACAACCACCGAGCTCCTGAGCCAGCCTGGGTAACCTCATTCACCCCTACACTGAGGTGATTTTATGACCTACCGGCTAACTTTCACAAACTCTTTACAATTCATGTTCTCAGTATTAGTTTTATTTGAACAGTTTGTTTTCATTTGCACATTTGTTGTCAGTCTTTGTTCATGTATAGTTTTTTTTTGTAAAATTTTATTGTATTTCTTTTTTCACGTGTTCCTGCAAGGTAACGAATCTCAATGTGGTGTATGGTGTGTGGGTAAGAAATTTACTTTGAACTTTAAAAGGCTTGTCTTTCATACTGTTCATACAGATCAATTCATTACAATGTGGTTTGATAATTACAATTTGAGAGAGAGAAGGGAAAATCGGAAGTGTCAGTATTGCAGTTGATCAAAGGGGACTATGGAGCCATGAGGGAGGAGCTGGCCAAAGTTGACTGGAAAGATACCCTAGCAGGGATGACAGTGGAACAACAATGGCAGGTATTTCTGGGAATAATACAGAAGGTGCAGGATCAGTTCATTCCAAAGAGGAAGAAAGATTCTAAGGGGATAAGGGGCAAGCGTGGATGACAAGGGAAGTCAAGGACAGCATAAAAATAAAAGAGAGGAAGTATAACATAGCAAGGATGAGCAGGAAGCCAGAGGATTGGGAGACTTTTAAGGAACAATAGAAGATAACTAAAAAGGCAATGGGGGGGGTGGGGGGGAGATGAGATACGAAGGCAAGCTAGCCAAGAATATGAAAGAGGATAGTAAAAGCTTCTTTAGGTATGTGAAGACGAAAAAATTAGATAAGACCAAAGTTGGGCCCTTGAAGACAGAAACGGGTGAATTTATTATGGGGAACAAGGAAATGGCAGACAAGTTGAACAGGTACTTTGGATCTGTCTTCACTAGGGAAGACACAAACAATCTCACAGATGTAATTGTGGCCAGAGGACCTAGAGTAACGGAGGAACTGAAGGAAATTTGCATCAGGCAGAAAATGGTGTTGGGTAAACTGATGGGACTGAAGGCTGATAAATCCCCAGGGCCTGATGGTCTGCATCCCAGGGTACTTAAGGAGGTGGCTCTAGAAATCGTGGACACATTGGTAATCATTTTCTAATGTTCTATAGATTCAGGATCAGTTCCTGCGGATTGGAGGGTAGCTATTGTTATCCCAATTTTAAGAAAGGAGGGAGAGAGAAGACAGGCAATTATAGACCAGTTAGCCTGACATCAGTGGTGGGGAAGATGCTGGAGTCAATTATAAAAGATGAAATAGCAGCATATTTGGATAGCAGTAGCAGGATAGGTCCGAGTCAGCATAGATTTACGAAGGGGAAATCGTGCTTGACTAATCTTCTGGAATTTTTTGAGGATGTAACTATGAAAATGGACGTGGGAAAGCCAATGAATATAGCGTACCTGGACTTTCAGAAAGCTTTTGATACAGTCTCACATAGGAGGTTAGTGGGC
Source organism: Mobula hypostoma (assembly GCF_963921235.1). Lineage (NCBI taxonomy): Eukaryota > Metazoa > Chordata > Chondrichthyes > Myliobatiformes > Myliobatidae > Mobula > Mobula hypostoma. The sequence continues at coordinate 90,331,107 of NC_086104.1, read as the reverse complement.
AAAATTAAAGTACATGGTATTGGGGGCAGGGTACTGACATGAATAGAAAATTGGTTGGCAGAAAGGAAACAAAGAGTAGGGATTAACGGGTCCTTTTCAGAATGGCAGGCAGTGACTAGTGGTGGGGCTCGGCTCGGTGCTGGGACCGCAGCTATTTACAATATACATTAATGATTTAGATGAAGGGATTAAAAGTAACATTAGCACATTTGCAGATTTCACAAAGCTGGGTGACAGTGTGAAATGTGAGGAGGATGTTATGAGAATGCAGGGTGACTTGGACAGGTTGGGTGAATGGGCAGATGCAGTTTAATGTGGATAAATAGTCATAGTCATACTTTATTGATCCCGGGGGAAATTTGGTTTTTGTTACAGTTGCACCATAAATAATAAATAGTAATAGAACCATAAATAGTTAAATAGTAATATGTAAATTATGCCAGTAAATTATGAAATAAGTCCAGGACCAGCCTATTGGCTCAGGGTGTCTGAACCTCCAAGGGAGGAGTTGTAAAGTTTGATGGCCACAGGCGGGAATGACTTCCTATGACGCTCTGTGCTGCATCTCGGTGGAATGAGTCTCTGGATGAATATACTCCTGTGCCCACCCAGTACATTATGTAGTGGATGGGAGACATTGTCCAAGATGGCATGCAACTTAGACAGCATCCTCTTTTCAGACACCACCGTGAGAGAGTCCAGTTCCATCCCCACGACGTCACTGGCCTTACGAATGAGTTTGTTGATTCTGCTGGTGTCTGCTACCCTCAGCCTGCTGCCCCAGCACACAACAGCAAACATGATAGCACTGGCCACCACAGACTCGTGAGGTTATCCACTTTGGTGGCAAGAACAGGAAGGCAGATTACTATCTGAATGGTGTCAAGTTAGGAAAAGGGGAGGTACAATGAGATCTGGGTGTCCTTGTTCATCAGTCACTGAAAGTAAGCATACAGGTACAGCAGGCAGTGAAGAAAGCTAATGGCATGTTGGCCTTCATAACAGGGGGAGTTGAGTATAGGAGCAAAGAGGTCCTTCTGCAGTTGTACAGGGCCCTGGTGAGACCCCACCTGGAGTATTGTGTGCAGTTTTGGTCTCCAAATTTGAGGAAGGACATTCTTGCTATGCAGGGAGTGCAGTGTAGGTTCACGAGGTTAATTCCAGGGATGGCAGGAATGTCATATGTTGAAAGATTGGAGCGACTGGGCTTGTATCCACTGGAATTTAGAAGGATGAGAGGGGATCTGATTGGACACGCTAGAGGCAGGAAACATGTTCCCGATGTTGGGGGAGTCCAGAACCAGAGGCCACAGTTTAAGAATAAGGGGTAGACCATTTAGAATGGAGTTGAGGAAAAACTTTTTCACACAGAGGGCTGTGGATCTGTGGAATGCTCTGCCTCAGAAGGCAGTGGAGGCCAATTCTCTGGATTCTTTCATGAAAGAGTTAGATACAGCTCTTAAAGATAGCGGAGTCAAGGGATATGGGGAGAAGGCAGGAATGGGGTACTGATTGTGGATGATCAGCCATGATCACAGTGAATGGTGGTGCTGGCTCGACGGGCTGAATGGCCTACCCCTGCACCTATTGTCTATTGATAATAACGCATAAGATAGTAGTGAAGTAGATTGTGAGGTCAAAGATCATTTTATCATAATAGGGAAATATTCAATAGTCTTACAACAGTAGGGACAGCTAGTCTTGAGCGTGGGGTTAAGTGTTTTAAGACTTTTGTATCTTCTGCCTGATAGGGAAGAGAGAATGTCCACCTGTGAATGACAATTCAGGGCCGGCCAAGAGCAGATTAGCTCCCCCCCCCCCCCACAACCAACCCACCACCCCAGGTGCCCATAGGTGAGGGCAATGGATGAAAGCACAAACAGAACATCAGCAGAAACCCCTTCCAGATACCCGAACAGGTGATGCAGCCTCTCAGTTCCAGACAAAAAATTGCATGGGGTTGCTCCCTACAGCATCGTCAACTGGGGACCTCTCCCGGTGCCGCTGCAAATGAATGGAAACTCCAGAGGTAGAGGGCGCTATTGTGCAGCGGGGGGGCCAGGGTGGGAGAGGGAAAGGTTAGCGAGCCCAGGCGTGGTGAAGGATCCGGAGCAACAGAGGGCGCCCTCCGTGGAAGGCTGCCGAAAAAGCGGCAGCCGGAGCTGCAGAGGGCGCTGCGGGCGGAAGGCGTGCTACGGCAGCCGGAGCTGCAGAGGGCGCTTCGGGGGGGAGGCGTGCAGCGGCAGCCGGAGCTGCAGAGGGCGCTGCGGGCGGAAGGCGTGCAGCGGCAGCCGGAGCTGCAGAGGGCGCTGTGGGCGGAAGGCCCTGCGCAGGGTGTGGGGCGGGATCATCCTGCGTGCCGCCTTTCAGACTGAGCGTTGGTCGCAGTGGTGCGGTGGCTGCCGATGAGCTGTGAGTGGGCAGTCGGTGGCGGAGCGGGAGCCCGATGGGAGGAGGGTCGGTGCGGGTGAGGCGACTGATGATGGTGCTGAGGAAGCTGCTCAAGTGTTCTCTGCGGGACTACGGTCTCTGCCTAGCCCTGGTGCTGCTGCTGAGCCTGGCCTCGCTCTGCTTCCAGCTCAACGGCGGCGCCCCGGCCCTGCTGCTGGAGCTCCGCAAATACCTGGGTAGGTAACGGCGGCGCCGCGGGGCCCCGGGCGGCTGGCGGGTGGGGCAGGGAGAGAAGGCGTGAGCTCCGCCTGTGCGGATGGAGCGTCCTAGAAGTCAGATTGGATTCGGCTCCACTGCGCGCACTCCACAGGAAGGTGGGGGGTGAAAACCAACGCAAATTTGGTAGCAGGTGATGGGGAGAAAGCCGGCTGGCAAGCTGGGGATCCGATGAGCCGAGGTGGGACAGATGGGAAGAGATGGTAAAGGAATCGCTGAGTAGGAAAGACGGAAAGGCAGCAACGAAAATCGGTGGAAGCGTCCATGGTTGTGTTGGGTGGACCAGCAGAAAGCTGGCCCCTCCGGCGACCTTGATTCCCGAACTCTGGAGAAGTTGGCTTGGGACGTCCTCCTCCTCGCTCATTTTTCAGAAGTTGTCTGGGTTCTTGCCGCTTCCTAGAAGGTACATGAAATTGAGCGTTAAAGGTTGTGGGGTAAATTGCTGTGCATTATAAGCGATAAGCGATCATTTTTGAGGGATTGCAGGAAATGATCGTGTCGGGCAGCATTTTGGGAGATGCAGTTGATCGTTGAAAAAGATGTTGCTCAGTATAAATATGAGATATTTAAGTTCTTCTTTTACACTAATTATTTAGCCTGTAGTCTGTGCCGTTTCTCAGAAAGAGCTTTTTTTTTCTTGCTCGGTTTTAAATGTTCCCCTTTTGAATACTTATTCATGTAGCTTATGGGATAAAATACCAATTCAATGCTGCCCCCATTTCTTGTTGAGAATTTCTTCGACTAATAACCCTCGATTTAAAGAGCAGTTTAAACTCTCATCTTAAATTAACACCCTCTATTCTCCAATGTGTTAACTGATTTAGTACTTTAGCAGTTAAAATGTTTGCTGAATATTGATAGAAACATAGAAACATAGAAAATAGGTGCAGGAGTAGGCCATTCGGCCCTTCGAGCCTGCACCGCCATTTATTATGATCATGGCTGATCATCCAACTCAGAACCCAGCCTTCCCTCCATACCCCCTGACCCCTGTAGCCACAAGGGCCATATCTAACTTCCTTTTAAACATAGCTAATGAACTGGCCTCAACAGTTTGCTGTGGCAGAGAATTCCACAGATTCACCACTCTCTGTGTGAAGAAGTTTTTCCTAACCTCGGTCCTAAAAGGCTTCCCCTCTATCCTCAAACTGTGACCCCTCGTTCTAGACCTCCCCAACATCGGGAACAATCTTCCCGCATCTAGCCTGTCCAATCCCTTTAGGATCTTATACGTTTCAATCAGATCCCCCCTCAATCTTCTAAATTCCAACGAGTACAAGCCCAGTTCATCCAGTCTTTCTTCATATGAAAGACCTGCCATCCCAGGAATCAATCTGGTGAACCTTCTTTGTACTCCCTCTATGGCAAAGATGTCTTTCCTCAGATTAGGGGACCAAAACTGCACACAATACTCCAGGTGTGGTCTCACCAAGGCCTTGTACAACTGCAGTAGTACCTCCCTGCTCCTGTACTCGAATCCTCTCGCTATAAATGCCAGCATACCGTTCGCCTTTTTCACCGCCTGCTGTACCTGCATGCCCACTTTCAATGACTGGTGTATAATGACACCCAGGTCTCGTTGCACCTCCCCTTTTCCTAATCGGCCACCATTCAGATAATAATCTGTTTTCCTATTTTTGCCACCAAAGTGGATAACTTCACATTTATCCACATTAAATTGCATCTGCCATGAGTTTGCCCACTCACCCAACCTATCCAAGTCACCCTGCATCCTCTTAGCATCCTCCTCACTGCTAACACTGCCACCCAGCTTCGTGTCATCCGCAAACTTGGAGATGCTGCATTTAATTCCCTCATCCAAGTCATTAATATATATTGTAAACAACTGGGGTCCCAGCACTGAGCCTTGCGGTACCCCACTAGTCACCGCCTGCCATTCTGAAAAGGTCCCGTTTATTCCCACTCTTTGCTTCCTGTCTGCTAACCAATTCTCCACCCACACCAATACCTTACCCCCGAGCAAGAAAAAAAAGCTCTTTCTGAGAAACGGCACAGACTACAGGCTAAATAATTAGTGTAAAAGAAGAACTTAAATATCTCATGTTATTGAATCATCTTGAAATATGCTAATACTGTTAAATGGAGGATTGGATCAAATGATTAAGCAAGATTTATGGGAGTGAGTGAATAGTTGCAAAGTGAATTACAGTATCTGTGAGTTAATACATTTTGGTGAGAACAACAAGGTCACATAATTTGTAAAGTTATTTAAAAGGATTAGAAGAACAAACTGATATGCGAGTATCACTAAAAGCTAGTGACAACTAGGATTTCTACAATTAAGTAAAAGTCATTGTAAGCATGCTTCAGATGTGAGAATGTTATGTGCAATCTTGATTTTTGTGTTAAAAAGGGCATCAGGAAATATCCCAAAAACAATCATAATGACAGCAGCTGATAATGGATCTTATAAAGTCCCATCTTCCAGCCACATTGGACCCTTTGCAGTTCACCTGCTACTCAAACCGGTCCATTAATGATACCTTAACTTCAGTTCTCAACTCCATCCTGTCCCACCAAGAAAACGATGTCTCATTTGTTCATCAACTCAGCTCAGCATTTAACGTGGTCCTCCCTCAGAGGCTGGCAGGTAAGCTGTCGTCATTGGGTCTCAACACCCCTCTCTGTAACTGATCTTGGACTTCTGACTCCAGTCAGTCCGGGTTGGCAGCGACATCTCAAGCTCCATCACACTGAGCACTGGTGCACCCAGGGCTGTGTGCTCAGTCCATTGCTGACCCTTGAGTTCACTGCTAGATCCAGCTCAAGCCTCATCAGGTTGACTGATGATACTACAGTGTTGGCCTCAACGGTGATGAATTGGCATGCAGAAAGGAGGTAGAGAGGTTTGTCATTTGGTGCGAGAGCAGCAACCTGAGTCTAAGTGTGGACAAGACAAATGAGATGATTGTGGACACAGGTCAGCCACTCTCCATTGCACATCAATGGCTGTGCTGTGGAGGGAGTGAAGAGCACAAAGTTCCTTGGTGTGCACATAACAGACGATCTAACATGGACCCGCAACACTACCTCATTAGTCAAGAAGACACAGCAGTGTCTACTGAGGAGATGGAGACGAGCGAGGCTCCCCACCCCCATTCTAACGACTTTCTACAGGAGCACCATGGAAAGTGTCCTGTCTGGCTGCATCATTGTGTGGTACAGAAGCTGCAAAGCATCGGACCTACAGAGGAGAGAGCTTGATCAATAATTAAAGAATGTCTAGTGGAAGAGAGAGAGATGGAAAGGCAGGGATTTACATAGGGAATTCCAGAGATTCACTGAAGTCGGCGCCAGAAGTTGAGGATGAATTTTTAGAAAAACTTGGGGCTTGGATAGATTTCCGAGGTAGGGTAGGGTGCCACTTGGTATTTTGAAAACAAGACTGCAGTGTGTAATGGGGGCAAATGTTTGTCATTGAACAGAGGTGATGGGCAAACTGCATTTGATGCAAGTTAGGTTGTGGTCAGTACCATTCTGAATGACTCCTGTGTTTCCTCCTTATCAACGTTAAGGTAGTCATCAAGAAATTGAACAGATATCCTGTAGAAACATTTACGCGGGCAATCGTGAGAATATGGAACTTGACACCACTTGGAGTAGTTAAGAGGAAGGTGAATGTGTTTATGAGGAAAGGGAATGAAGAGTTAGGTGGTGAAGAATAAAATAATCCTAGTGTGGGATTGCTTGTCTGATCTTGTATATATTCTGTGTGTGCTATATTCAAGTGAAAGCAGGCCTAGTTTTTTCTCCCAACTAAACTTCCTTGGCCAGGAAAAATAATGGTCATCTTTCACACTTGCTCCATTGATATTTTTGATAAAGGTGCCAAAAGTAGAAGGAGCTGTACAACTCTGCAGAATCAGATCTTTGCTACACATTTACTCTCTTGTACCCTGATTTGAAATGTTGTGATTGTTTCCTCTGATCCAGGGGTTCCCAACCTTTTGTATGCCATGGACCAATGCCATAAAGAAAGGTGTCCATGGACCCTAGGTTGGGAACCCTTGCCCGACAGCACTCTACCCCTTCTTTGTAGTGGCCACTTTAATCTGGGCAACGTTGCTGACCCACACTCGCCTCTCACTAAGCTACCTGAACTAGCTGCAGTACTGATATTGTGTGGACTTGTTTCTGCCTCCATCCTGTTGTGGAAAGCAGAACTCAGTGCTGAGCACTGCAACCAGCAAGCTGTCATGTTTCATCAGCTGAATAAAACATCAGAAAGAATGAGGCAAATGGCTAACAGGCTAATGAAAACGATTCTCTCCAATGTCTGTAGGTTCATTAAGTTGGTCTCATCTTCATCTGGTATTACAAGGTGATACAGCAGCAATGTTACCCATTATCAGTGCATTAAAAGATGGAAGCGTGCTTGGTCGCAGTGGCTTCTCCGGTGTAACAAATGGAGCAAATTTGTGTCTTAAACGTGCTTCTTGTGATTGTACGATCATCATGGACATCAGTAATTTAAAATACTGCAAGTCTGGTTCATTGGTGAGACCAACAGCAGGGGAGCTGCATAGCCTCGATTATTGCACAAACTGAGCCCTGGCTTCACTGGTTACAGCCATCCACTGGAGGAGTCACCTTTGCTGGTGTGGGAAAGACAGGGGCATGGCGGGTGCATTGGAAATATCATCCACGCTGGGTTGGGAGACGGCCCCTTCCATCAGCGCTGCTCTCCAGTTCGCTCCATGGAAGACGAGCTGAATATCTGCGGCTGACCCAGCATGAGACAAGCTGATTTACCTTTGCTGAACCAACGCAAGATGAGGAACTGTTGTGTACTTGTTCTTGCATGGAACACCCCATGCACCATTACTCTTCAGGCCATGTCACCCAGAGTTGTGCTAATAATATTTTGTGACTGTATCTGTTCTCATGACTATATGTGTGCTGTGTGTGACTGTTGGTTCTGTGTTTTCCACCTTAGCCCTGGAGGAATGCTGTTTTGTTAAACTGTACACGTGTATGGTTGAATGAGAATTAGTCTTGAACTTTAAGCTGTTTCTTAGATGTCCCCAGAATTTGTAATCTTTTGTCCTTTGTTGGGACTGACTCTTTTATTTCCTTTATTCACGTCCCAGTTGTTCAGACAGTGATTGAGGCTTTCCCTGTTTATTGAGGCAGGTTAAATGATTGCTTTTGGAATTCCCTTTTCCCAACTAAAGAGCTATTTTAGGGAAAAATAAATCATCCAATTGGATAACTGCTAATAGATGGGATTTGATGGTAGTTTTGGAGCCTGTTTGATGGTAGGTTTGACGGAATTTGATGGTAGACATGGAGCCTGTTTGATGGTAGGTATGGAGCCTGTTTTCATGCTACACAACTCTGTGTTCTTAACATAACTAAGGACTGGTTCAGCACTGAGCAGGTTGGATTGTTGCTAGTATTGAAAATCTAAACCTTGTAAGACATTGGCTAAGGAAATTGGTTGCTTTTACTTAAATGGTAAAGTTTGAGCTGTATATGTGGATTATTTCTTTACTACTTTTGAAAGCAGAAGAATTGTAATTGATTGCATGGAACTTGTTTAACTTAAATACTAATCTGTATCCCATGACAATGCTCCTGTTTTATTAGAAGCAGCCAAACAGCTTCTAGCTCTTTCTATTGAACAGAAGCAACACATGTCAGAACTTGCTGTCAGTTGGTCTCTGCAGCATTTGACTGAATGGCTACGTGAGCAATCACCAACCTATGTGGTTTATTTTAGCTCTTCGCCAAGGTCATCAATTCCTTTCTCTTCAGTTTCTTCCTAAATGCATCTACACGAATTTTCTTAGTTACTACACGTGGCAAATAGGATTCATTCTCGCCAAACTCTATTTTTAGTAAAGGATGATTACATCTTCAAAGGTCTAAGTATTTAAACAGACAAAAATAGGTTCCAAGTTAAATCAAAACCAAAATTTTTAAAAAGCTTAAGATTGTAATTTGATTCCTCCATTCACCTTCATCTGACTTGATGCAAAGCCTTTGTTTCAGAGTTCTTTGTCTTGGACAGGTTAGGAAGTGTGGTTGAAGCTGTCAAAATAAAATAGTCTTAAAATCCAGCTTGAGATAATTGGAGAAACTCAGCAGGCCAGGCAGCATCCATGGAAAAGAGGAAACATTTGACGTTTTGGCTGAGACCCTTCATCAGAACTAGAAAAAGATCTTGGATTTCCAGCATCTGCAAACTTTCTCGCGTTTGCGGTCATTGCCCTGGTCTTCCTGGCTTGTTACAAATAGCCTGCAATTTCTCCATTAGACCGTCCGTAAAGGGAAAGCATTTTGCATTGGTCCACTTAAATGAAAGATATCATGCTTTTCGTTGAGGAATTAATTTTAATTGGCACTGTTCAGTACAAAGGCAGGTCTCTTAGCCTGTCTGAGTCTGTGCTGCCCATCGGGCAGCCTTTTACACTAATCCTATTTTATTCTCCTCAACCTCCCCCAGTTTACACTTCCCGCCCACCCGATGTACAGTGGCCAGTTAACCACCCAACCCACACACCTTTGTAATGTGGCAGGAAACTGGAGCACCTAGAGGAAACCCATGTAGTGACAGGACGAAGATAAACAGACCACACCGCAGGACATGATTGGAGCTGAGCCACTAGAGCTGTGAAGCGGCAACCCTACCAGCTGCTCCACTGTGTTGTGCACAGTACGATTTTCAGACCGCTAATTATTGCACAAATGCTTTCTAACACATTTTGATGGCCTCAGTAAGTAGACAGAGAGAAGCTGTTTGTGCTGGCATGAAGGTCAGTAAGCACAAGAAACAAATTTAAGATAATTGCAAAAAGAGGAAGAAGGGCTGCAGATTTTTTTTGTGCAGTGGACTGTTATGATCACTGTTTCTGTGGACTTTGATATAATAGTAGCTTTCATTGTGCAGTTGAAAAGGAAGGCATTACATGGCTGAGTGGCGTAAAAGGGATGTGGAGTTAAGTGGCTCTTTCACTGTGCTGTTACAGCCCTGATGATCAAAATGCTCATCCTGTGCTGTGTTACCATCTGCTTTTATGCTGTGGGAGCTCAGATCGATGCCATGGCTGTAAAAGGAACCAAAATCAAGGTGGTAAACCTCCACATGACAAAATCAGTGTGATCACCAGTGTCATAGTCAGTATCAACATGATATCTATCCTCTGTACGTTTTAGGTTGAACCAACATAGTGACTGGTTACAGAACCAGAATTATTGTGACAACTAAAACCATTAGAAAGTAGATTCCACAGATGCTGCCTGACCTGCTGCATTTCTGCCACATTGAGTTTTGTTGCATATTTCCAGCACCTGCATATTTTGTTTTCAGACTCTATAGTGCGCCATTTGTAGGTCTACCCGTTTATAAACCCTGGGATCATTATTTAGAGAGCACAGCAGTGGTGAAGAGACAAGTTCAAAGTAAGTTTTATTATCAAAGTACATGTATGTCACTATATACCATCATGAGATTCATTTTCCTGTGGGCATACTCATCAAACCTATGGAATAGTAACTACAACAGGTTCACTGAAAAATCAACCAGAGTGCAGAGTACAACAAACTGCAAGTGCAGATATAAATACATAGCAATAAATAATCAGAATATGAGATAGAGTCCTTAAAGCGAGCTAATTAGTTGTGTGATGGACAGTTGAGTGTAGCTGCATTACAGGCAGTGGAATGCCCCAACCAACAGTTTAACTGGATAATCAGGACTGTTTTGTTGGTAGTGGTGTGGATGGTGAGAGGAGCAGGGAAGCCTCTTCGGAACCTTGCCTTATGTCTGTCTTGGCCTTGAGGGGAAGAAAGGGATAAAGAGTTGTGTGTGTGTGTCTGGTAAAATGTGCAAAAGAAAGCTAGTTTGTTCTTATTTGCTCACTGCCTGTTACACTGCTGGCATTTAGAGCAGCAATAAAGGTCCTCCATCTCTATCTGTCTATACTGTCACACACAGATAAAGAAGGATTCTTCATTGCTGTTTCCATAACACTTTTTTTTGACCGGTCGGGGTTGTTAGCCTGAACTCATGAACTCAGAGGATCGGTAGAGCACTTTTAGTCTGGCCTCTACCTTTTGACTTGTTTGGCATGGGCGACCTACCAAGAGCCAAAGCATAAAGCCCTAAGAGTTCTCCGGGTCACTGAGCCACACAAGCCTCCAAACCCTGCGACAAGGTTGTAGTCCTCTTGGAGGAAGCTAGTTCCTTCACAAAGTATGAACAGGAGTAATTCTGTAGATGCTGGAAATCCAGATTAACACACTGAAAATGCTGAAGGAACTCAGCAAGTCACGCAGCATCTTTTGAAAGAAATAAAGAGTTAACGTTTTGTATTGAGATTCTTCATCATTTATTCCTCTCCACAAATGCTGCCTAACCTGAGTTCCTGCAGCACTTTTTGTGTGTGATATTCACAAAATGGTATGTTGTCCATCCAAGTGTGAATGCAAATGCTGCCTGCTACTGCAGGTGGTTTTATGGCCTGCCACCATGCTTTCTGAGGTTCTCCTCTGCCATGGCTTTAGTAAAGGGAGTACCAAAAATAAATATTTATTCAGTACACCTGAGGCTGTAATTCCTATCCCAGTCTGTAATACCAGTCATTTTCTGTGTTGGAGTTGAACCATTCAATGCCCAGTACTCAGAGTGGGATCACCAACACCCATGAAAGCTTGGCAGTGTGTAAGTCATTGAGTTAAATTCAGCCGTTTGACACGCCCATATTTTTGGAAGATTCCAAGTAAATATGCTTTTTTGAACTGGATTCTAATGATTGCCAACGGCAGCAGTGAAATCTTAAAATTTCTCAACATTTCCAAGATCAATAAACTGTATGCTGCTGAAGGGCAGAATGTTACAGTTCACCTTCTGCACTGTTGCATATTTCTTTATAATCAAGTCCTCCTCTTAAGTGCTTGTGTTTCAAGACTAAGGTAGCAGTATTTCAAACAGAAGCTATTCTATAGCAAAGTGTCTGCATGGTGTCAGTAGCATTAATTTATTCTTCACGGGTCTCATTAATTCCAAAATGCTTGCAAAGGCACTTAATACCCTCTCTGTTGCCAACAGAGAAACTTCAGTTGTGCTTATAAATAAAATGCACAAGGAGTTCTGCTTTCACACAGTTTTTCATAACACAAATTGGACATAACTTGAATATGCTTGATCAATGAGGAAACTTTACCTGTATCATGTGGCCATTGGGACTTAGAGAACCACTTAAGAGTTACTTTGGAAATTGACAAGCAGAAAAAATGTTCTCTTGGAAAAAGAACCTATTTCCATAAAAACCTTCTAGCAGCAATCAGACACCATTATGTCCTAAGAGCACCGGTTGCTAGTTTCACTTCAAAGATTACAAGATTATGAAGACACGTAGTCCTCTTTTATTGTCATTTATTAATGCATGCATTAAGAAATGATACATTATTTTCTCCGGTGTGATACCACAAAACACAGGACAGACCAAGACTGAAAAAACTAGCAAAACCACATAATTTTAACATATAGTTACAAACAGTGCAACAATACCATAACTTGATGAAGAAGTCCATGAGCACAGTAAAGTTCAAAGTCTCTCAAATGTCCCACATCTCACGCAGATGGGAGAAGGAAGAAAAACTCTCCCTGTCATGCCAACCACAATCCGACTCTTGAGTCATCCGAAAACTTCGAGCTCTGATCAGCTCTCCGACACCGTGTACTGAGCGCCATCTCTGTCAGAATGATTCGACCTCCTTCTCGGTCCCCAAAAGCAGGCAAGGCCAGGGATTTTGAGCCCTACCCTCCGAAAGATTCCCCACCATACAGTAACGACAGCAGCGAACGGGCGTTTCAGAAATTTCTCCAGATGTTCCTCTGTGCTTGCAAGTCTATTCTCCATCAAATCAGAATTGTCCACGGCCCCTATTTAACAGATACAATATCACTTTTCCACCGGAGGGCTGCACACACGCAGGCGCGCCGCCATCTTCTCCCTTCAGGAGGATATTTAAAGGTTACTTTGGAAATTAGCAAGCAGTCATACAATATAGCATGCAGCTTTTTCTGTTTTCAGCTTGCAGTAACAAAATAAATAAGTGTTTTTAGTATCTGTAAGTTTTAGAAAATCCTGTGGGGAAAATAACTTTCTTATTCCAAGTCTGAAACACTATAGCCCCTTACCCTCATTTTCCTATTAGTCTGTAAACATGATTTTCTGTAATGAGGTTTCTTAGGAACACAACTTTGTGTTTAGAGGAGAACTACCTACACATAGCTAGACAGAAGCACGTGAACTTAATTACTGCCGATGTACACCTGAGCAGAAATAGGAGTAGGCAGACGATTTCACCAGCAACTTCTGCCAGTTTATGGGTGACTCTCTCTCTTTTATTTGCCCAGCCTATCACTATATCCTTTGGTTGCCACAGTATCCAGTAATCGATTGGCCTTGGTCTTGAATACACTTAACAGCTGGATGGTCATGGTCAGCAAAAAATCAAAATTCTGCAGGTGCTGAAAATTTGATATAGAAGTAGAAATACCCAGCTGGTCATCTGTGGAGACAGAACGAGACAATGATTGAGGTTGATGAGCTTTCATCAGTCTGGAAATATTTTGCGCTTCTTAACAGGGATAAAAAATGTTGTAATCATTACATTTTGTCCACTTACTTAGCTTCTTCTCATCATTTTAGCTCTTTGCAACATCCTGAAAGCTCTTCCAAATTGCTTTGCGTTGTGAGTAAATTTGGGTGCATTGTACTTCATGCCCTCATCTAATTACTGGTGTAGACTGAGCCTGTGGCATTCTATAATCAACAAGCTGCCAACCTGAAAAATTATTCATTCTCTTTTCTGCTGTGACCTAGCCTGTGTCCACCTTTGCGTATTTCACCAGCAATTTGTACTTCATGGCTGATGTCTGAGTTTCTTGAAGAAGGTGAACCAACAGAAACCATCCAGTCCAGATGACTTACCTTGCTATGTGCTGAATATCTGTGCAGGCCAACTGGTTGGCATATTCATGGACACCTGCAACCTCTTGTTTCTTCATTCTGCAGTTGCCTGCTGCTTTAAAAGAGCACCTAATATACCAGTACCCAAGAAGAGCACAGTAAACTGCCTCAGTGACTACTATTTTAGACTTGTGTCCACTGTAATGACGTGATTTGAAAGTTTAGCTTTGGCATCAACCTCTGTCTCAGAAATGAGCTGGATCCACTTCAGTTTGTCTATCACCCCAACAAATCAATAACACGTATTATTTCACTGGTTCACCAATCTGTTCTGGACCACTTGGATAACAAAACACTTGGATACACTGAGGCCTGAGCCTCTGGACCTTTTTTTTTGCAACTATCTCTTTAACTTGCACATTGGCAGATCCTAATCAGTGTCAGTGGGTAACAACATCTCATTGACAATCAACAGTGCACCTTAAGATTGTGTCCTTAGCCCTCAGCTGTACTCTATTTAAACCCACAATTAAACAGAGTTCCAAAACCCTCTATAAATTCGCCAAGGACACTTCCATTGTAGGCTGAATGAAAAGTGATATTGAGTTGGTGTGTAGCAGTGAAATAAGGCACCTGGTTGAGCTGTGCCACAATTACAATCTCAATGCGCGGGAATACAAGAGGCTGCAGAGACTAATGGACACAGCCTGCTCTATCAAAGGTACAGCCCTTCATCATTGAGAACATCTACATGAAGCGTTGCCTCAAAAACGTTTATCATCAAGGAGCTCCACCATCTGGGCCATGCCCTCTTCTCACTGCTACCTTTAGGCAAAAGAAGCCTGAGGCCCCACACCACCAAGTTCAGGAGCTGCTACTTTCCTACATCCTTGAACCCTAATCCTACCTCAGCAATCAAACACTATGCACTCTTCTACTACATTGGACTTGCCCTTTTTTTGTACTTGTTTTCCTCACCACCTTCTTTTCTTTACGTAGAACTTAAGTGTGTGTGTGTGTGTTTAAATATACGTGCATTGATGTTGTCACAAGCAACTTTTCATTTTACTTGTACCTTGTCATCTTTGCACATCTGACTGAACGCAACCTGACTTGGGAGGAAATTATACAGAAGGACCTCTGTAATTAAGGTTGACAATTTAAATTGAAAAATTGCCTAAGTGGGAGCCAGAGAATGCTACTGAGGTATGAGAAGCTTGATATATCATTCATTTGGAGTTCCTGAAGTTATCCAAGGATACGACTAGTTTGAGTATCCAGGAGTGTGTTGCAGTAATCTGGAGGCAACAGCAATGTGCCATTTGCAAATTTGGAAATTACTTTTGCATTAATGTCAATTGTGAATTTGCTTTAGTCCCATCCTTTGTGACTCTCCGTCTAACTCTTCAAGCAGTTAGCATTTACTTTGATTTATTTTTGCTTTTGGCTTGAAATCAACTGGTTATTCACTGTAAACATCACAAGGCAGTGTGCTTAGTTCCCTGCTCTAGTTACTTTATACCTACACTGTGATACAGATGTCATCACTGTTGTTGTCCGCATCGAAGGTGATGATGAGTTGGCATTTAAGAGGTAGACTGAAAATCTGGTTGAGTGGTGCCACAACAACAACCCTTAAACTCAACGTCAGCAAAACCAAAGAGTTGATTATTGACGACAGGAGGTAGAAACCAGAGGCCCATGAGCCAGAACTTGTTAGAGAACATTTCCAACCTGGTGTCCACGGGCACCTTGCATAATGGTATTGCTTCATAGCATAAAAGAGGTTGAGAACTCACTAACTTCAAATTCCTTGGCATTATCATATCAGAGGATCTGTCCTGGGACCAGCACATAACCTGCCATCACAAAGAATGCGCAACAGTGCTTCTACTTTTTTAGAAATTCGTGCAGATTTGGCATATCATCTAAAAGTTTTACAGACTTCTTTAGATGCACAGTAGGGAATATCCTGAGTGGTTGGATCATGGCCTCATATGAAAACACTGATGCTCAAGAACGGAAATGTCTTCCAAAGTGGTGGGGGAAGAAAGCAAAAAGCAACTTGCGTATCACCACAGTAGGTCTATAGCAGATGTAATCTCACTGGCATTCCACCCAGCTTTGGACCACTTGGACAAGAGCAACACTTACATCAGGCAGCAGCAGTTTATTGATTACAGCTTGTCATTCAATGCCGTCATCCTCTCAGTACTAATCAAAAGCTCCAAAATCGTGTCCTCTGAACCTCTTCTGCAACTGGATCCTTGACTTCCTCACTGGGAGACCACAGTCAGTGCAGATCAGAAATAACATCTTGCTGACAGTTAACACCGGCGCACTTCAAGGATGCATGCTTAGCTCTCTGCTGTACTCTGTCTACACTTGTGACAGTGTGGCTAGGTACAGCTCAAACACCATCTGTAGATTTGTCAGTGACACAACTATTGTTAGTATTTCAGATGGTGACGACGAGGCGTACCTTGCACTCAATGTCAGTAAGGGACAGGAGTTGATTGTGGACTTCAGGAAGGAGAAGTCAAGGGAACACACACCAGTCCTCATCAAGGGATCAGCAGTGGAAAAGGTGAACAATTTCAAGTTCCTGGATGTTGACATTTCTGAATATCTATGTGCTGAGCCCAACATATTGACGCATTACGAAGAAGGCTATATTTCTTTAGAAGTTTGGGGAGATTTGGCATGTTACCAAAGACACTAGCAAATTTCTAGATGTGCCGTGGAGAGCATTTTAACTGGTTTCATTACCATCTGGAATGGAGGGGCCAATGCAGAGGATCAGAAAATGCTGCAGGAAGTTGCAAACAAGGCCAGCTTCATCATGGACACCAGCCTCCCCAGCAAAGAGGATATCTTTAAAAGACGATGCCTCCAAAAGGAGGAATTTATCATTAAGGGTGCCCATCATCCAAGACGTGGCCTCTTCTCCTTGCTGACATTGGGGGAAGGAAGTACAGGAGCCTGAAAACACACTCTCAACTTTTCAGGAACAGTTGTGTTGCCTCCACCATCAAATTTCTGAATGGACAATGAATCCATGAACATGACTTCAGTGTCTTTTACTCTCTTTTGTGCATTATATATATTTTTTTCTTTATAGTTTTTTAAAAAGTTTTCCTTTATTATGTATTGCACTTTACTGCTGCTACAAAACAACACCTTTCACAACATGCCAGGCATGTTAAATCTGATTCTAATTTTGCATGTGGCCCAGTCCATCACAGGTAAAGCCCTCCCCATCTACAAAGAGTGCTGTCACAAGAAAGCATCATGAAGAACCTTCATCATTTAGGCTGTGCCCTCTTCTTACTACTAAGGAGTTAGAGGAGCCTTGGGTCCCTCACCTCCAAAGTTCAGGAACAGTTATTACCCTACCGCCATCAGGCAGAAGTACTGACATTGGTTTCAACTCTGAACAGATTCCACAACCTGTGGGCTCGACAACTCAGTATTATTTATTTGCACTGTTTGTCTTTTGAACATCGGTTGTTTGGCAGTCTGGTTATGATTATTTTTCATTGGTTCTATTGTATTCCTTTGTTTTCCTGTGAATGCCTGCAAGAAAGAGTGTGTCCTTTGATAACAAATTTAGTTGGAACTTTGATGTTGAACTTCCTAGTGTTTTTCTTCTGACACATCATGCACTTATAAGATATTCAGTGTCTTTTTACTTAAGGCCTTTTGGAAGTGTTGATAATTTACATCAAAAGCATTATCCTTGTCTTCTCTCAGTTACCTCTGATGACTACAGTGAAGTTGATCAAGTAGAACTTACTTGAATTCCATGCTGACTATTCATCATTATTAGTTTCTGACTGTATTTCCATTATTTTACCTTTTTCCTATCTCTGATAAACAAACTGGTCCAATGCCTGCATATATACTGTACTTGACATGTCAGTCCTCTATTACTGACCATGGTTAATTATTATGTGTGTGATAGCACCATTTTTTCGAAGTTGCTTTAAAATGACCCAGGTCTATATAAGAAAACCAGGTATGACTTGCAGAGGGCTGTCTTAAGAGCCAGGAAGCAATCCTGGGAGAGATTAGAGGCGACATCAGATGCACGTCAACTCTGGTAAGGTTTGTAGGCCATTACTTCCTACAAAGCAAAACCCAACATCATGAATGACAGCAATGCTTCACCACAAGACGAGCTCAACGCATTTTATGCTTGCTTTGAAAGGGATAATAAAACCACAGCTATGAAGATACCTGCACAGCTACGATGACCCTGTAATCTCTGGTTCGGAGGCCAATGTCAGGCTGTCTTTCAAGATGGTGAACCCTTGCAAGGCGGTAGGAACTGATGGAGTACGTAGGAAGGCTCTGAAAACCTGTGCCAACCAACTAGTGGGGGTATTCAAAGACATTTTCATCTCTCACCGCTACAGTTGAAAGTTGCCACCTGCTACAAAAGGACAACAATGATACCAGTGCCCAAGAAGAGAAGCGTGAGCTGCCTCAATGACTATCATCCAGTGGAACTCACATCTACAGTGATTCAATGCTTTGAGAGGTTGGTCATGGCTAGAATCAACTGTCTCAGCAAGGATCTGGACCCACTGCAATTTGCCTATTGCCATAGTAGATCTACAGTAGATGCAATCTCAATGGCTCTCCATGCAGCCTTGGATCACCTGGTCAATGCAAATACCTGTGTCAGGATGTTGTTTATTGACTGGCTCAGCATTTAGTACCATAATTCCTACAGTCCCGATCAAAAAGCTACAGAACCTAGGTCTCTGTATCTCCCTCTGTAACTGGATCGTCAACTTCTTAACTGTGTGGATTGGAAATAACATCTCCACCTTGCTGACAATTAACTCTGGCACACCACAGGGATGTGTGCTTAGCCCACTGCTCTGCTTTCTCTACTGTGTGGCTAGACATAGCGCAAATGCCATCTGATGATTCAACCATTGTTGGCGGAATTTCAGGTGGTGATGAAAGGGTGTACAGGAGAGAACTATATCGGTTAGTTGAGTGGTGTCACAACGACAACCTTGCACTCAATGTTAGGTAAGACCAAAGAGTTAACTGTGGACTTCAGAAAGGGTAAGATGAAGGAACACAAGCCAACCCTCATAGAGGGATTAGAAATGGAGGGGGTGAGCAGTTTTTAATTTCCTGGGTGTCAATATGTCTGAGGATCTAACCTGGACGGAACATGTTGATGCACCTACAAAGAAAGCAAGACGGTGGCTGTACTTCATTAGGAGTTGAGGAGATTTGGTTTGTCAATTAAAACACTTGAAAACTTCTGCAAATGTACTGTGGAGAGCATTCTGACTGGCTGCATCACTGCCTGGTATTGGGGGCGGTGGGGGGGGTCTACTGTATAAGATTGAAGTATGTTGCAGAAACTTGTAAAATAGCTTGATCATGGGTACTAGCCTCTGTAGTATCCAAGATATTTTCAAGGAGGGGTGCCTTAGGAATGTGGCACCCATCATTAATGATCCCCTCCACCCAGTATGTGCCTTCTTCACGCTGTTACCATTGGGAAGAAGGTACAGAACTTTGAAAGCATACACTAGCAATTCAGGAACAGCTTCTTCCCCTCTGCCACCTGATTTCTAGATGGACATTGAACCCATGAACACTACCTCTGACTTATCATCTTTTTTCTTCAGTTCTGATGAAGGGTCTCGCCCTGAAATGTCGACTATTTACTCTTTTTCTTAGATGCTGCCTGGCCTGCTGAATTCCTCCAGCATTTTGTGTGGGTTACTTGGATAGCCAGCATCTGCAGATTTTCTCTTGTTTGTGATTGGACTACCTCATACTTCCACTATTGCAGCTTCTGATCCTTTTCTCTTTATTGACTCTATCTTCACACCATCATTCTCATTTTGTGTACTTGCATGCACAATTTGTAGGACAGTGGAGACCAAGTTCATTGCTAAATTTATAGGTTCTTGATTAGTAATAAAGTTGAGTTACAGGCCAAAGGCAGGATAGGGGGCTTGAAAGAAAAAAATTCAGCCATGATTGAATGGTAGAGCAGATTCAATGGGCCAAATGGCCTAATTCTGCTATATTTTAAAGTCTAATAGTCTGTATCTTACTATTTTGTTGTATGATCCACAGTAAACTAGATTAATGGTTTCTTTTTGCACTTACAAAAATCTCTTCTTTTCATTTTCTTTCTCTGTTTTTGCACTTGGTGTTGGCCTTTCCTTGCCCTCAGTTTTTTTTCTTTGCCTTTATTCATCCAATGTGCCTCATTGGTATTTAGTTTGATCTTGTTTTTTAGGCAGGATATATTTTTCCTGGACTCAATTCAACATTTCAAATGCTTGCCACTGATAGCGTCCACTTTATTTTCCCCAACTCTGTTCTTTGTCGTTCAAAACTCAGTTGCCCCATTTGGTCATATTTCTGGATTGTTGTCATTTTGCAGGTTCTATATTATCACTATGTTTTCCCCACTTTGTTTTCTTTTACTGGATCCAATAATGAACTGTCTTGTTGGAATTATTTTGCCTTAGGTTGGATAGAAGTCCTTTGTGTATTTAAGAATTCCATTCCTTAATTTTGTTTCTTCTAGGCAACTAATTTTCAGATAACTAAAATGTCTCATGATTTTTAATTCCTTAAACCATGAGTTAATTTCCCTTAATTATTTTGTCTGCCAGATCCCCTCTAAACCCACCATCAGTGTACCTAATCTTTTGGCATCTACATGGAATCTCCTTATGTTGTGTTGATACCTGCGAAACATTTTTTTTTAAATTGCCATTATATCTTTTCTCTACAGTACAGTTACTTCACATTCCTTTTTCTAATCATCTTATCTAATTCTCTCATGCGCTGGAGCATTGAACTCTTGTTATTTAATGTACTTGGATGAATATCAATGAATACTCTAATGCTGCTGCCCTTGTTAATCTTGAAGAGATGTACACCATTTGGTTCGAGGATTTTGTTAACATTGAGTCTCAGTTATCTTTCTAGTTTACATTCTTTATAATTGCTTGTATTATAAGTTCCTTTGGCTCTTTTCCACATGCCCCATCCTAACAGTTTCCTGTTGTTTTGAAATTCAGGAGTGGGGGCATCTAACCAAAATGGGGATTGATCATAAGTTATATTTAGAACATTAGTAGTAATGTTCAAGCACTAAAATCAATGCAAAACAGATGGAGGTTCCTATAGTGATATGTGTTTGAACAAATATTTATAGTGTATTCTGTGTTCCTCTCTGGCAGTTTGTCCCTAAAGTGGAGGGTCATGGGTTCAAGTCCCAATCCAGAGACCTAACTGCAGACTTTAAAATGTCATTACGGTGGATGTCAAAATGTCAAAACTTGCTATTTTTCAGATGCCAGGTTATGTATTTCATTTCAGCTGGATGTGAAAGTTGAAATTTTGAAATAACCACAAAATAATTTTTTGTGTGTGTTTTGCTTAACAAATCGAACCCAGGTCTGACTGAAATCAGATCAAATGACTGGTGTTATTCAAAGAATTTGTCATAGTGAGGCCACACCTGTTCATGCAAGTGAAAATATTACAGGTTTAAAAATACTGTCTGCCAAAAATTGGCTTATTACCACAATGTTGAATAACAGTTTGCTATTTTGAATTCGTTTCTGTTTTGCTGTATCATAATGAGGTTTTACTTTGGACTTGGAAGTTCTTATGGAAAAACTACTCGTGTTATGCTGCAAAATTTGACAACAGCTTTGGGATCTCAAGTGCAGAAGCGATTAGCTTTATATCATGCACTACTAAAATCTCAAAAGTTGCTGTCTCTGCCACAGCTGAGGTAAATCACTTTGATTTTCCTGCATTTAGATTGTTTACAAACTTGCCCCACAGTAAGTCGCCATGAAAATCTGGCAAAATGACACTAAGCCAAGACTACTGTACAGAAGCTACTTTGTCTGGAAACAATTAATATTATGTATGTGTTGTTTAATTCTGCAACACCATTCAAATATAAAGGATTTTAAAATTTCTTTTAATTTTTAATTAAATTCCATCTTAATCACTAATGTTATGTTTGTCATTATTGAGTACTCCAAATAATGTATAAATTATTTTTGTTTTGCTCACTACAAAAGTTCTTCAATATGATTAGCTGGTCATGAAAATTTTATAACAGGGCTGCATATGCTGGAATATCTTGAAGTAAAAAATAGTTAACACTGGAATCACACTGCATGTTCAGCAGCAACCATGGACAGAGGAGCAGGATCAATTTTTCAGTTGAAGATGAGCAGTCTTTGACTCCTCTTTCCCGGTTGTATCTGGACCTGCTGAGTTTTGCAGCATTTTCTGTTGTGATTGGCAGGTCAGCTCAGTCAGGTTGATGGCATCATAGCTATGAATGCCAGGGAATTCTGACCTAGTTACACTCATCACTAAACGGGATATTTTGGCCACAGAGATGGCCAGGGATTTGTGAAAGCTTTTGTTGGGATCAGTGGCAAGAGTCATTTCTTTGTTACTAACCACAAATTCTGTGCTTCTACATGAATAAAACCAAGAAGCCCCACAAGACTGGAGTAAATGATCATGTTATTCATTATTTGGAACAAAAAATGGTCTGGAATAATATATTCCGGCTTTCAGTATTGTAGCTTAGCAGTAAACATAACACTATTACAGCGTCAGTGATCTGGGTTCAATTCCACCGTATGCAAATTTGTTCCCAGGACACTTTTTTTAAAAAATCCTATGTGTAAAAGTAATTTTAAAAGGAACTTGGATTATCTGTTTGTTAAAGTAGCAGTGGCCTTTAACAGCAAAGCACAAAGATAGCAAAAGCGTATCTCAAGCTCAGCTGTTTGATATTGGAGAAATTGTCATCTGAAATGGAATGAGTTAATTAATTGGAGTAATTAAGACACTGCCATTACTTAGCTCAATATGTCTATAATTGCAGGATCCTGCAACTGCCTTTGGCTTTCAACAAAATCAGCATTCTTATTAAATTGCGACGACGACTTTTCAGAATTCTCACATTTTCTGATGCTCATTTCATTGCTGACTATGTTGGAATATTTGTGTTTCTATCATATTAATTACATATATTTTTATTTTTACAGGCAGTTCTTCTTTTCTGGATGGGTATCATCATCAACCCCTCAAGGTAAATTAAGTTTGTGAGGAAGGTTTTGCTATTGCGTGTCGGGGAAAAGGGTGATCTTGCTCGAAATAATCCAGGAATGTGTAGTTATGAGACTGCTTAAGCCTTCGATGGCTCCTTCCCTTTTGCACTTTCTATGCACCTTTGAATTTGTTTCATTTCTAACTTTACCCAGTACTGGTCATCGACCTGAAATTTCCTTTCTCTGTAATTGCTACCTAACCTGCTGAATATTTCCAGCATTTTCTGTTCTAATTCCTCAAGAAATGATATAATTTTTTTTTTCTGGAGCTCAAATGTTTTTTTAATCAAGCCAATTAATTACATAAAATGGAAAAACATTAATTAGACATTAAATATCTTCAATTAAATTTTCTTTTTTCACCCATATAACATGAACCCCAATCTAATCATATTGAGTTGATAGGTATTCAGAGTTAATCGGTGGTACTGGTATTGACTGAATTGCAGAAGAGAGGCCCACCGTTGGTTAGGGTCAACAAAGGGTATAGCGTCCTAGCTGTTTACATGTCCATACACAAGCCAGGGAAGTGCGATTATGGAGAGCAAGCTGTTGCCCATGCAGTGGACTCCCCCTCTCTACGCCGCCGATGAATCCAGAGGAACCGCAGAGACCGACACAGTTTGGCACCAGAGGTATTGCAGGGTTTGCCAGTCAGCATTGAACTTAATGTAGGACTTCCTTAACAACTCCAGCTCCACAATTTTCCTCTGGGTTCACTCTCGAAGCCTTCCCCATGAGTGAGTATAGCCACAAGACAGCATTTTGAGATCAGTGTTTTCCTTCTAGGTGAGTTGCCAAACGTGGCTGAGGTTCTCCATCTGCCCAGAGCTACTGATTTTAAGGTGCCAGTAACCCACCTTTGCCCACCTCCTGTCAGTAGAAACAGTTCTGTCGGGCTTAGTATGAAGCCAGGAGCTGGACTTGGTTATCATCAGAGGCTACTTGAGATGCACACCATTGGGAGCATTTAATAGGTAATAGGAGCTCATTCTCACTAACCCTGCCCCCCAGAGCTTGCCTGCTATGACAACTTAAAGGAACCATTGAAAAAAAGGTCTTGCATTAATGTAGTCTTCCATGTTCTCAGCCTAGCAGTAGGTATGTGAAAGTCAACATGCTTCTAAATATGTTTCCAGCAATGTTGTCTTGTAAGCGAATACTGTAGTCAGTTTACACATGCATTGTACTGGTGAATAACGATTAGATAAAGTTATGCCCCATTTGAAGTATAATGTTCAGTTCTGGGTTATGCACTATCCTAATCAGAGCTTTGTATTATTCTTTAGTATTCACGTTATCTTAGCTTGATGACTGTCCAAATGTTGCTACATTGTTCAGAGGTCACCCTTGATTTAAGAAGCTGAAAAATGTCCATATAGACTGGTAACAGCTCATATTTGTATTGCCTACTTGAGGGGCTGCACTTTCCACCACAGTGGGAAATGATTTGGAATTTAGAGAAGTCATCTGGCATCAGGATATGCAGTGAGTCTTCAGGAGATTCTTCCAAGCCCAGCCACCTTTAACTGTTTAATCAATGATCTTCAAGACGTGAGAAGTGGAGATGCTGACTAATGAAAACATGTTCTTCATTTCCTCAGCCCATTCTCCCGTGCAGCCAGACTTGAACATTTAAGTTTGCACAACCAAATGTCAAGTACAATTTGTACTGCGCAAACAATCAGCATGACTAATGAGAGTGTTTAACCACCACTGTAAGGGTCAGGTTACACACCTGAACTTGAGAGGGACCCATGTCCTTGCAGCAGATTTGCGAGACCTGTTAGGAATGAGTTAAACTAGGTTAGCAGGGCTAAGCAACCAGATGTAGAGGCAGTTGGTGTAAAGACAGATGCAAAGCATAGTAAGACTTTAAGGAAGGTTGGGCAGTGGATAAGATATAAATGAGTCAGTTGGCTCAGTTGAAATGTGTTTAATATGAGAAATATAAGTATAAGGGTGATAAACTAAGAGCATGGATCAGGACATGGAATTGTGGTGCTTTGACCATTACAGAGCCTTGACTGTCACACAGGCAGAGATGGTTGCTGGGTGTTCTGGGATTTTAATATTTTAAGAGGACGGGGAGGGAGGTAAGAGGTGAGAGAGTGGTATTGCTAATCAAGAATAATACAACAGCTGCAGAATGAGGATATCATTGAGGCATCATCTACTAAGTCATGTGGGTGAAAGACAAATGGGAAAGGAGCAATCACTCTGTTGGAAATATTCTCTAGGCCTCCTGATAGCAACAGGGACACTGAGGAGAAAACTAATGGAGAAGATCTCCGAGCATCTGGGGGTACATAGTCTGATATAAGCATAGTAGCAGGGCGTGTTGTGCCACATGAGTCTTATTGACTTTATCGAGGAAGTGACAAAACCAATTAATGAAGGTAGATATGTATATGGATTTTAGTAAGGCGTTCAGTAAGGTTCCCCATTGTAGGCTGATTCAGAAAGTCAGGCGTGGGATCCAGAGAGACTTAGTTACATGGATTCAGAATCATCTTGCCCACAGAAGGTAGAGGTTGATAGTAGATTGAACTTATTCTACCTGGGGGTTCGTGGGGTTAGTAAATTTGCAGATGTCATGAAGGTTGGTGATCTATGGATAGTGTAGAAGTTTGTTGAAGGTTACTCTGCATTGACTTCCTGTATCCTTCAGAATTGATTCCTAAATTCTCTTGTTTTTAAAGCTCTTAATGGTGTGAGAATCGTATCACAGAATCGTTTTTGTTTTATAATCCTGCTCGAGCTCTTTGGTCTTTCTCCACCAGTGTCTTAAATTTAAACAATCACACTCAAAAGATAATTGGCAGGTCAGCTTTTTTGAACTACACTCCTAAACTGTGGAACTCAATAGCTAAAACTTTGCAGTTTCAGTTGACACATGAATGCCAGCTCAAAGCCTATTCACTTAGCCTTGTTTTTAACTATATCTTTTTATCTTATGTTTGCATGTTTATTTTTAATTTTAATTATTTTCATTTTTTATTTTCATGTTTGTACTTTATGCCATTGTAAAGCACTTTGAACTAAATTGTCGGCATGAAAGGTACTCTATAAGTTATTATTAAAGGGATGTTGATGGGATACAGAGCTAGGCTGAGAAGTGGCAGAAGGAGTTTAAACCTAAAAAATGTGAGTGGTACACTGGAGAAATGAGATTGAAGGCAGAGTACAAGGGTCACGGTAGGATCCTTTGCAGTTTGGAAGAACAGAGGGAGCTTGGGTCCACGTCCATAGATTCCATCAAAGTTGATAGGGTGTTTGAGAAGGCATATGGTATGTTGGCCTTCATTAGTAGGGGATTGAGTTCAAGAGCCATGAGATAATGTTGCAGATTTATAAAACACTAGTTAGACCACTTTTGGAAGACAGGTGTCCCCCGCTTTACGAACGTTTGCTTTATGTCACTTCGCTTTTACGAAAGACCTACATTAGTACCTGTTTTCGCTAACCGAAAGAGGATTTTTTGCTTTTACGAAAAAAGACGCCCGCTTTAAACTTGTGTTTACCCCAAGAAAGACGACCATGCCCATGAAGCCTTGCGCGGGCAGGTGTGTGCGCATGCGTGTACGTGCCGATATTTTTTCTACAAATCGGTTTTGGCTAAATCTTCCCGATTCTGTAAAGTGAAACTACACTGTACATACATTATTTCTACTTTATATAGGCTATGTATTTATCATATCATTCCTGCTTTTACTATATGTTAGTGTTATTTTGGGTTTTATGTGCTATTTGGTATGATTTGGTAGGTTATTTTTTGGGTCTGGGAGTGCTCAAAAATTTTTCCCATATAAATTAATGGTAATTGCTTCTTCGCTTTACGCCATTTTGGCTTACGAACGGTTTCATAGGAATGCTGTACCTTTGGATAGTGGGGGAAACCTGTATTGTGTTAAGTTCAGGTCACCTCATTATAGGAAGAATATGGAAGTTTCACAGAGGGTGCAGAGGAGATTTACCAGGATGCTGCCTGGATTAGAGAACATGTCTTGCGAGGAAAGGCTCAGCAAGCTTTGGGCTTTTGTCTTTGGAGAGGAGGAGGATGAGAGGCTACTCGATAGAGTGTGATAAGAGGCATAGATAGAGTGGACAGGCAGCGTCTTTTCCCCAAGGAAGCATTGGCTAATACAAGAGAACATATTTTTAAGGTAATTGGCAGAATTGTTCAAGGTACATCTTTTACACATAGAGTTGTAAGTGCCAGGGGTGATGGTAGAGGCAGATACATTAGGGACATTTAAGACACTCTTAGATAGGCACATGGATAAAAGTATAATGGAGTGAAATGTGTGAGGTGAGGGAAGGGTTAGATTGATTTTGGAGTAGGTGAAAAGGACGGCTCAACATCATGAGCCAAAGGGCCTATACTGTGCTGTACTGTTCTAAGTTCTGTATGTATTACACCAGCAGTCCCCAACCACCGGGCCGCAGAGCATGTGCTACCGGGCCGCGAGGAAACGATATGAGTCAGCTGCACCTTTCCTCGTTCCCTGTCATGCACTGTTTGACTTGAACATAGGGTTGCCAACTGTCCCATCTTTGCCGGGACATCCCATATATTGGACCCATACGGGACCGCCCTTCTCCCGTATTTCCCCCACTAAGGTAGAGCGTTCCTATGAAACCTTTCGTGCTGAAATGGCGTAAAGCGAAGAAGCAATTAACATTAATTCATATGGGAAAATTTTTTAGCATTCCCAGGCCTAAAAAATAACCTACCAAATCATTCCAAATAACACACAAAACCTAAAATAACACTAACATATAGTAAAAGCAGGAATGATATGATAAATACACAGCCTATATAAAGTAGAAATAATGTGTGTACAGTGTAGTCAGGAAGATTAATTCAAAACTGATTTGTGGAAAAAAAAATCGGCACGTACGCGCATGCACACACAGGTGCCTGCACAAGGTTTCGTGGTCATGGTAGTCTTTCTTGGGGTAAACACTGTCCCGTATTTGACTGCTACTTTTGTCCCTTATTTGGGAGTGAGCAAGTTGGCAACCCTAACTGTAAAAGGCATGTTGAGGTTAGTTGTACCCTTCTTGAACACCCCCCCGGTTGGCCGGTCCGCAAGAATATTATCAATATTAAACCAGTACACAGTGCAAAAAAGGTTGGGGACCCCTGTATTACACCACATTCCCATTACATTTTTCTCAACTATCCAGAAGCTTTCTTTGACACTTAACAGTACAAGCACTATAGCTACAAGGGCAATTCAGAAATGTGGTTTCCTTCCTGACTTCCTAAAGCCTTATCTGTATCTACAAGAGATTGAATGAATACTGTTCATTTCCTTTGGAATAAAGAGTGCATCTCTACTACAATTTGGGCACAACACCATTCAGGAAAATGTAATCCATTTGTTTGGCATCCAAGTACCATTCTAGGCATTCATTCTCACCACTATGGTTGCATCTGCAAGACTCACTACCGCAACATGACAAGGCTTCTTAAGTACCATTCACCAATGCACTGCCACCCTGAGAAGCATATTAAATGCTGGCCTTGCCATTGAAGCCCATTTCCTGCAGCCGATGTTTAATCTGGCAGGGTTAGAGAAGACACAAGTCCCACTGGAATTGGTGGGTGATACCACTCAGGGATTTGCCTTGTTGTAGACTGTCATTGGTTTATGCTCACTTTAACATTAGTGGTTTGAATGATGAGGGACTATATTAAACCATTGCTTTTTCACTTTCCCCAGTAGGAGTGCTTTGCCCAAACCCAGTCAGTGCCAGGTAATGCTTTTACACTTGACGAACTTGCACTAATTAAGTTAAACTATCGTATTAATGAGTCTTTAAAAATACTTAGACTAAATCAAGAATGGAACATTTATCACTATTAATTTGAAAGTAATAATTTCAGATACCGTCTTTTCTGGGTGGGTACTGTGTGTTCCAACTTTTCCCAATCTCCTTGAGGTGATGGTACCTAACTTTCAAATCAGATAAGCAGTTCAGATCTCACCAAGGAAAGTTTTAAATTGACTTATGGCTGGCACCCCACAGCAACTATAAAAGGTACCAGATCATTATAAGCTGTTTTATCTTTGCGCTTCTTAGAAGGAACCCTGCTAATTTGTACTGCATGTGACTGCAGTTCTGTGGCAAATATTGAATCTTCTGTTCATCAAATACTGAAATTTCCTAGAATTCTCCATTATCTAACACACCTATTCCTACTCTGGCTCCTTATTATCCCAGAGATAGGTGATACCATTTTCCAGAGAGTGAGGAGCAACCAGAGATGATCTGTGGAAGGACGTTTATATTAAAATACAGCAAATGGAAGTGTAAACTTTAAGTGTATCAATCAACATTACTGAGTCTGCAGTAAAGTTATCCCTGTGGATATCCCAACAGGCCCAGCCTTCAGCCTTACAGACGTTTTCTCGTAATTATCAATGAAGTATGGTAATTGTGTAGCAATAACTTTGATTGTTGGTTAAGTTACAGTCCTGGACTTATCTGAGCTGCTGTAAACGGTGGCAGTGATGTGTTGAGCAGTATGCTTTAGTTTATATTTCGAACAATATATGCCACTTCTTGGGCTACTTTACAGTCTATCCAGATTGTTCTGTTTTTGGATAGCTTACTAATGAGTTTGGCATAAGTTGCACACTGAAGATAACATCAAATTTTCAAGACATGTCTTCATTATAAATACTGTCCCAGAGGTGAAATCTTTGATGTAATTCACTTGGTATGCAGTCACACTATGGTCATAAGCAAAGTGTATTTTAAGTGTTGAACTTGGCCAGAAAGAAAAGGAGATGCTGCTTTTTGTTTCCAAAGATACTAGTTGTGTAAGCTTAAGTTAGCAAAAGTTTTAAAAGTTTTGTCTGGTTATTGAAAATTTTGCGTGATTTGTTGAATCTTTCACTTTTAGAAATGTATGGAATAAGCTATTGTAGATCAGGCTGTTTAATCCAGCCTGTAATAAAAGAGGACTTCTGGGTGGTGAGGCTTTCCTGAGCAAATATATATTCGCAACAGTTCCCTTGGTTTCAAGTCTCTCCAGCTTAGTACTGGAGCTAAGGTGCACTTTGGTGACACTGACTCGTGGGAAGAATGAGAGTATTTAAACAATTCACGATCAGGTCAGATAAATGTCTCACACTGCTGCATTTCTTCGAGCAATGGCACTTCCTTAGTGTTGCTGGATAGAAGTACAAGGTTTCTGAAGTTCAGGATAGGGTGTGACTTGAGCAGAACCTGCAAGTGCTTATATTCCCAATGTTTGCTGATCTTGTCTTTATTGATGCCGGAGGTCTGGCTTAGTAAGCTGCTGTCATTGTAGCCAAGACCAGTAACTGGACTAACTTTTGAAGAGAGGGTACTCTGGAGCCATGGTGTAAGTTTGATAGATGAGATTGCAATTAAACAAGCTCTTTTGTCCAAGGTACTGTTGACCTTCTGAGGTTGCATTCATCCAGGTAGGTGAACTAAGAATGAAATCGCTTCACTGATAATAAAGGATACCAAAAGAGGCAGCAGAAACTTTATGGATAGAATTAATACTTGGCAAAGGAATTGCGCAATTGCTGAATTTAAATTACGAAATTAATAAGATATCTATCAAGAGCAATATGGGATAAAGTTTGTGGTGATGCACCACAAATCAGCTGTGTGGAAAGGGCTTCTGGGACTATAGGTTCGTACTTTTTCTCATGTGATATTTGTTTGCAGTACTTCATCACACTTAAAAGCACTTTTTATTACTTATCAACAGCCTTGTAGTCAAATCTCCTTTACAGAAATATATCCAAAACTTTTCTAAACTTGGTTAACCATCATTCCGTGATTCTAGGTATTTTCCAGTTTAGGATATATACCGGATTCTGGTTAATTGGGGCAGCTGCTTATTTGGGACAATTCTGAAAGAACAGAAACTAATTGAGAAAATAGCCAGGATTCCCTTTGTTTATTAGGGACACTATGCTGCTTAATTGGGACAGGAGACTACTGCTGAACAGTTTTGAGCTAGCGTCAGTCATGTGTGCTTGTGTGGTTATTAAACACTGTACCATTACTCAGAGCAGACTGTTTTTAAATAGCTTCAATTGCCTGTGTTTCTATTCAAAAAGCAGTAGTTATTGTCACTGACAGTTGGCAAGAAATGAGCAGTATGACAACTCAGAACTATTTTGCTCACTGTGGTTTCAAGCATTCAGGTTTCAAAATGCAGAAACAGCCAAGAATGAAAATGAAATGACCTCACCGTTTCAACAAGCTAGGAACTGCAAAGAATATGGAGGCATTGACAATCATCTTGAATGTTATCTTTGGTCCCCACCGGACACTCAGCTCTCGTCTGTGGCTCCAAGTAGCTGTTTACTTGCGGCAGTGGCTACACTCCGGTACACCACTTCAACTTTGGGTTAAACCCGGTGAGGGTAGCTGGTGACTCTCATACCCCAGTGAGGTCGGGACATGCCTAACCTAGCATCAGGTCAGCTTCAGCAGATTGGGCAGATGAGATCTGCAGTGAGATCCAATGGCCAGGAAGGCGGTCCTGCAACGCTACATGCAGAGCAATGGGCCTGACAAGGCACAGAAGTAGTCATGGTCATCCACTGCAACCAGGGAAGACCCCAGTTGTGACATCTACTCGTACCACTGGATCTAGACTTCCAAGGTTGAGAGAATGGAACTGTCACAGTGCAAAGGCTTTTCCACTTTAAAAACTCTCCCACGCAGGTTTCTGATCATTGTGAGATATGACAGGCAACCACCAGTAGTATTGGTAGTCTTCTAATTTGTTTTGTATTTCACTTAAATACATAATTTGTTACTCCATTAAATGGCAGTTTGCCTTTTTTTAAATACCCTTTTAGCTATTTCCATGAAACTTCCATTAATTAGGTGAAAAAGTACTGGTCCCATTGTATCCCAATTAACCAGAATCCACTGGACTTCATTCACCATTATTTTTGTCCTCGCAGCTTGATGTGTCTGTTAATTTGGTGCCATTAGTTAATGTCATTCCTGCTCCGGAGTTAAAGTAAATCAACTAATTTAAATGGGAAACAGATTTTCCAGCATATGTCTGAATGGCATACCACAACACCTTCCAGCTAATTTAAACGGGGAGACATTTTCCTTCGTGACTTGATTTCTATCCCTAATAATTCTTTGGGTGAAATACGCCAAGAGAAAACAGTAATCATTATTTCCAACTCCCTTAACTGATTAACCAGCCACTTTTCCATGTTAAGCTCCAGTTCAAAGAAGCAAGTGTTACGGAATCTGGTTGGAGAGGGAAATTTTTATATGCATCACTGAGAGTAGCTGAATTATGGCTGTGGAGGCTCCGTGAATGTCTCTAATTCTCAATAATGACAGAGCCCTACACACTTGAAACCACAGTCTTGCGTCTTCAGCCAGAAATATTGAATGGATAATCTATTTTGACTTCCTCCTGTCATCCACCATCCAAGATATCAGTTATCAGCCAATTTGATTTATTCACATGATAAAGGATGAAGGCTCCTGATGAAGCCTATAAACTAAGAATTATACGAGCAACACAGACAAAATGCTGCCTGGCCTGCTGCATTCCACCAGCATTTTGTGTGTGTTGCTTGAATTTCCAGCATCTGCAGATTTTCTTGTGTTTAAGAATCATATGATTTGTGATAAATCTTAGCCAGGGTATCATGAACTCTTGGCTTCTCATTAGTATAAGGCCATGGACCTTTTATAACCACAAGAGAGTACATTTACTTTTAGTTGGGTACTTGTCTGAAATATTGCACTTTAAAAAGTGCAGCAGTGCCTCAGTACTACATCTATTTGTCTGCTCTATGAAAGTCTAGAACGGGGGTTCTCAACCTTTTTTTAAATGCCGTGGACCTGTACCATTTAACCAAGGGGTCTGTGGACCCCAGATTGGGAACCCCTGGTCTAGAGAAACTGAGGAAAGTTTATGTTGGGGAGTAGGCTCATGGGAAATTTTACTGAAGTTTTCTGCATTTTTAGAGCAAATGTATATAGAGGAGTATGGTGATGGGCACATTAAAGAGAGGATTGGGTGAATATTTGACTGAAGAAGCAGATGTGTGCAAGAGATAGAGCAGTATGGAACACTAATTATGGATCAGCTTGGATTCTGGTACAGTGTCTTCACAGATTTAAAAAAATAAGATAAGCACATTTAAACAAGCATATATAAAATGCCACTAAAAGAGTGAATGGCAGTGGGCAGCAAGGCTAACAGAATAGGCAATAGAAAAGAGTAGACTTTATGTTCATTCCCTGTTTGTGTTTTCCAGTGAGACATGAAACTATACTTAAAAGCATTTTTTCCAGTATGGGGGTTGATGAAAATTATGTTTTATGAAAGAGTCAATAGGAATTTTTTTGTTTATCATGACAAGCAAACGAATTCAGATTGGTAGAAACCTCTACAACCAAAGAAAAATCATAGTTTTGTTTCCTTCATCCTCAGGTGAGTAATATGTGGTTGTGCACATAATACTGCCTTAGTGAGCTGCTGCGTTTTCAATAGACACTGGTTTCATTTTTTTTTACATAGTTAAAACTTTCCGTATGTGCACTGGTTCTCAGCTCAAATAAAGAAGTTCTTTTAGTCCCTGACGTGAATGCAGCGCAGTGGTTCTGGAAACAGCAGGTATGTAAACTCCATGCCTGCATCGAAACAGAGACACAGTGTTTTGTAAGCAGGCTGGCTTGACATACACTTTGGGTTAGTCATGGAACCGTGGCTCTCTTGTGTCAACATCAAAAATTCAATCCACAAAAAGTGACACAGTGATCTTCTGTTGTATTAATAGCGTCAGTTTTAGTAATCTTGCTTGTGTAGGCATCAAACACTGTCTGACTTTTGAAAGCAGTCTCGTGAACATGTTAGTGATTGGGGAAATGGGGAAATGAAATTTCTCATCATCATTCAGCAAAAAAACTAGGAAAGAGATTCTGCAATTTTTGTTGTTCTGTTCAAAACTTACTCATAAAGCAATACAGCACAGATACAGGCCCTTGAAACCAACCAGTCCTTGCCAATCACGTTGCCCACTCAGCTCATCCCAATTTCCTTTATTTGGCCCATATCTCCCTAAGCCCTGACCTAGTGCTTATTAGATGATACTTCTGTGCCTGCCTCAACCATTTCCTTTGGCACTGCATTCCGTGTACAGTGGATTCCAGTTAATTGAGTCATTGGTTAATCAGGGCAGCCACTTTTTACGAATGACTCAAAAAGAACAAAAACTAATGGAGAAAATAGCTGGGATTCCCTTCATTTATTTGGAAAACAATGCTGCTTAATTGGGACAGGACACTGTTACCAAACAGTTTCTAACAAGCATCAGTCGTGTGAACTTGCTGTTAGACACTACTCCGTGCTTAGAGTAAGCAGTTTTGAAAAGCGTCAGTATCATGTATTTGAGTTCAAAAATCAGTGATTTTTGTCACTGGCAGTTGGCGAGAAATAAGCAGCAAGACAATTCAGAACTGTTTTGCTCACTGTGATTTCAGGCATTTAGGTTTGGAGATGTCAGAAATGGCTGGGTGTGAACATGAAACTACTTCACTACTTCAAGTTAGGAACTATGAAGAATTTGAAGGTATTGACAATTATTATGAATGTTACAATGAAAATGAAGATTTGGAGGATACAATTATCGAAAACATTGTATGAAGGCAGTCCAGTATCTGCACTAGATGTCTGCACTGATTTTGTTCACTTACAGTCAATCTGAAGAACAGAGCAATGAACCTTGGATGAATTTTCCCAAAATAACTATTGGGAATTAATACAATATTTTAGTACTGTATTGGTAGTGTTCTAATTTGTTATCTATTCCATTTAAACACAAAATTTGTTACTCAACAATAGTTTGTCTTTTTTTTATATACCTTTTTAACTATTTCCATGAAACTTCAGTTAGCCGAAGTTGGAGCAGCCACCCGACTGGGTCAAAATGTACTGTTCCAATGTGTCCCAATAACTGGAATTCACTGTACTTGCCATCCTTTGTGTGGGGAAGTACCCCCCTAAGATCCCTTTTAAATCTTTTCTCTCACCCTAAATCTATGTGTCTAATTTTAAATATTTCTACAAAGTTGCCCCTCATTCTTCTATGTTACAAAGATTAAAGACCGAATCTGGCCACCCACTCCCTAGTTCAGTCAGTCTAGTCTTGGCAACATCCTTGAAAATCCTTTACAGTTTAACTGCATCTTTCCTATAACAGGGTGAATCAATCTGCAGTTCAACCCAGATAAGTGTGAGGTGGTTCATTTTGGTAGGTCAAATATGATGACAGAATATAGTATTAATGGTAAGACTCTTGCAGTGTGGAGGGTCAGAGGGATCTTGGGGTCCATGTCCATAGGACACTCAAAGCTGCTGTGCAGGTTGACTCTGGTTAAGAAGGCATACGGTGCATTGGCCTTCATCAATCGTGGGATTGAGCTTAAGAGCCAAGAGGTAATGTTGCAGCTATATAGGACCCTGGTCCAACCCCACTTGGAGTACTGTGCTCAGTTCTGGTTGCCTCTCTACAGGAAGGATGTGGAAACGATGGAAAGAATGCAGAGGAGATTTACAAGGATGTTGCCTGGATTGGGGAGCATGCTTTATGAGAATAGGTTGAGTGAACTCGGCCTTTTCTCCTTGGAACGATGTAGGATGGGAGGTGACCTGATAGAGGTGTATAAGATGATGAGAAGCATTGATCGTGTGGATAGTCAGAGGCTTTTTCCCAGGGCTGAAGTGGCTAACATGAGAGGCCACAGTTTTAAGGTGCTTGGAAGTAGGTACGGAGGAGATGTCATGGGTAAGTTTTTTATGCAGAGAGTGGTGAGTGCGTGGAGTGGGCTGCCGGTGACAGTGGTACAATAGGGGCTTTTAAAGGACTCCAGGATGGGTACATGGAGCTTAGAAGAGTAGAGGGCTATGGGTAACCCAAGGTAATTTCTAAGGTAAGGACATGTTCGGCATGGCTTTGTGGGCCGAAGGGCCTATATTGAGCTGTAGGTTTTCTATGTTTCTAATCTGTATACAGTACTCCAAATGCACAGCAGAAGGGAAACCACAATCCTTAAAGAAAGAGGACATTTGAGATGTCCTGGAACGGAAAACCTCATCCTCGGAGCAGATGCGGCGGAATCGGAGGAACTGGGAATAGGGAATAGCATTTTTGCATGTGGCGGGGTGGGAAGAGGAATAGTTGAGGTAGTTATGAGAGTCAGTGGGCTTGTAGAAGATGTCAGTGGACAGTCTGTCTCTAGAGATGGAGACCAAGAGATCGAGAAAGGGGAGAGAAGTGTCCGAGATAGACCAAGTGAATTTGAGGGCTGGGTGGAAGTTAGAAGTAAAGTCAATGAAATTGACGAGCTCAGCATGGGTGCAGGAAGCAGCACCAATGTAGTCGTCAATGTACCGAAGGAGAAGTTGGGGAGCAGTACCAGAATAGGTTTGGAGCACAGACTGTTCCACATAACCAACGAAGAGGCAGGCATAGCTAGGGCCCATGCGAGTTCCCATAGCTACTCTTGGTCTGAAGAAAGTGGGAAGAGCCAAAAGAGAAGTTATTGAGTGTGAGAACCAGTTCTGCCAGCCGGAGGAGGGTAGTGGTGGTGGGGAACTGATGAGGTCTATTATCCAGAAAGTAGCGGAGGGCTTTGAGGCCTTCTTCATGGGGAATGGAGGTGTATAGGGATTGGACATCCATAGTGAAAATGAAGCGGTTGGGACCAGGGAACTGGAAGTTATTGAAGAGGTGGAGGGCATGGGATATATCCCGGATGTAGGTGGGGAAAGACTGAACTATGGAACATCCGTAGTGAAAATGAAGCGGTTGGGACCTGTCTTTGCTGCATCTACTCCAAGGATGAGGTTTTCTGTTCCAGGACATCTCAAATGTCCTCTTTCTTTAAGGATCGTGGTTTCTCTTCTGCCGTCACCAATGATGCACTCACCTGCATCTCCTCCATTTCCCGCACTTCGGCTCTCACCCCATCCTCCCACCACCACAACAGGGACAGAGTTCCCCTTGTCCTCACCTACCACCCCACTAGCCTCCAGATCCAACACATTATCCTCCGCAACTTCTGCCACCTTCAACAGGACCCCACCACCAAGCATATCTTTTCCTCTCCACCCCTCTCTGCCTTCCGCAGGGATCGGTTCCTCCGCGACTCTCTGGTCCACACATCCCTCCCCACGGATCTCCCACCCGGCACTTATCCCTGTAAGCGCAAGTGCTACACCTGTCCCTACACCACCTCTCTTGCCACCATTCAGGGCCCCAAACAGTCCTTCCAGGTGAGGCAACACTTCACTTGTGAGTCTGTTGGGGTCACCTATTGCATCCAGTGCTCCTGGTGCGGCCTCCTCTACATCAGTGAAACCCGACGCAGATTGGGGGACCGCTTTGTCGAGCACCTCCGCTCCATCCGCCAAAACAGACAGGATCTCCCAGTAGCCACCCACTTCAACTCTGCTTCCCACTCCCATTCAGATATGTCCATACATGGCCTCCTCTACTGCCAGGATAAGGCTAAACTCAGGTTGGAGGAGCAACACCTCATATACCATCTAGGTAGTCTCCAGCCCCTTGGTATGAACATAGAATTCTCCAACTTCCGGTAATTCCTTCCCCCTCCCTTCCCCTACCCCTGTGTCACTCTGCCCCCTCCCCCAGCTGCCTACCGCCTCCCTCTTGGTTCCGCCTCCTTCTACTACCCATTGTGTTTTCCCCTATTCTTTCTTCACCTTTCCTGCCTATCACCTCCCTGCTTCCCTTCCCCCACCCCTTTATCTTTCCCCTTACTGGTTTTTCACCTGGAACCTACCAGCCTTCTCCTTCCCACCCTCCCCCCACCTTCTTTATAGGGCCTCTGCCCCTTCCCCCTACAGTCCTGACGAAGGGTTCTGGCCCGAAACGTCGACTGATCTTTTCCACGGATGCTGCCCGACCTGCTGAGTTCCTCCAGCGTGTTGCGAGTGTTGCTTTGACCCCAGCGTCTGCAGATTATCTTGTGTTTACAACTTCCAAATAGTAGTGAACCAAAATCAAGTTTATTATCACCAGCATGTGACGTGAAATTTTGTTAACTTAATAGCTGCAGTTCAATGTAATACGTAATCTACCAGAGAAAAGAAAATAATAATAAATAAAAATAATAATAAACAAGTAAATCAATTACATATATTGAAAATACTGTGTTTAAAAAGTGAGGTAGTGACCAAATATTCAATATCCATTTAGGAATCAGATGGCAGAGAGGAAGAAGCTGTTCCTGAATCGCTGAGTGTGTGCCTTCGGCTTCTGTACCTCCTACCTGATGGTAACAGTGAGAAACGGAAATGCCCTGGGTGCTGAAGGTCCTTAATAATGGACACTGCCTTTCTGATACACCACTCCCTAAAGATGTCCTGGGTACTCTGTAGGCTAGTGCCCAGGATGGAGCTGACTAGATTTACAACCTTCTGCAGCTTCTTTCATTCCTGTGCAGTAGTCCCTCATACCAGACAGTGATGCAGCCTGTCAGAATGCTCTCCACAGTACAATTATAGAAGTTTTTGAGTGTATTTGTTGACATGCCAAATCTGTTGAAACTCCTAATAAAGTATAGCCTTCTTTATGACTACATTAATGTGTTGGGACCAGGTAAGATCCTGAGAGACCTTGACACCCAGGGACTTGAAGCTGCTCACTCTCTCCACTTCTGATCCGTCTATGAGGATTGGTATGCGTTCCTTCATCTTACCCTTCCTGAAGTCCACAATCAGCTCTTTCGTCTTATTGATGTTGAGTATCAGGTTGTTGCTGCTCCACTAGTTGGCATATCTCACTCCTGTATGCTCTCTCATAACCACCTGAGATTCTACCAACAATGGTCATATTGTCAGCAAATTTATAGATGGTATTTTATTATTTGGTTTCCCTTAGAACCTAATGTTAAAGAATGTCATAGGGGACATGTCAGAATTTTTTTTTTGTGAATGGTAGGTGCGTGGAATGCATTACCAGGGATGGTGGTAAGAGGCCGATGCACTAGGGACATGTAAATTGTTAGATAGGACACATGGATGATGGAAAAATGGAGGGCGATGGAGGAGTGAAGGGTTAAATTGATCTTGTAGTAGGCTAAAATGTCACACAACATAATGTACTGTGCTGTAGTGTTCTATGTCATAGTTTTTCATGCCTATTATGACAGATTGACGAGTGGATTTTAAGGGACTGATAATAGAAATTAGAAAGGTTTAAAAAAAAGCGATTAGGAAGATAAAATATTGGAAACAATTCACAGCAAGAATGGGTACATTTATAGCTATAGTCAATTTAATTCATTTTTTTTCTTATCATGTACCCCTCAGCTGTCTATGTACTCAATATATGCCTCTTTCTGTAACCTTAATTGTTCTTGTGTCTTTGTCTATGGAGTGTTTAGTTCTTTGACCAGGATTATTTTCCCAGAAGTCTGAATATTGCTTTATATATATCCCAGTCTTACTGTAAATTGATGCCCAACATTTTATCTTCCTAATTTCTATTATCAGCCTGTCAGAATGTATTCAGTCTGTTAACCTGGTTTTCCTCTTGCTTATGGCTTTCACTATTATTTCAATATTTTGGACACTATGGACTGGATTTACCCCCACGTTCCATGCCTACTCTAATTAATTTCCCATAACTGAATGCCTTAGCAAATCCTTCACTGACCTTATTAAATACTGGACTAAACAGTGCAAGATACATTGTAGGAAATCTATTTCCCATCTGCTAACCTACTACTGTACCTGTTCGAGTGGTTTAAATCCCCATCGATCTATTTCGTCACTCATTTCGCCATCAACACACTGGAGACTGTACACCCAGAAGTTGCCTTCATCATTGCCAGTGACTTTAATTGAGTGTCGCTGACAAAAGTCTCTCCGAATTTTGACAGCATGTCCAGGTGAGCACTCATGGAGATAGCACACTTGACCACTGCTACGCTCCCTTCCGCAACGCTTACAAACTCTTCTTCACCCAGCTTTTGGAAAATCAGATCACTCTTCGATCCTGCTTTTGTCGATGTACAGGCAGAAGCTGAAACAAGAGGCGGCCATAGTTAAAACCGTCTACTATTGGTCCAACCAATCTTCTTTCATGCTGCAGGACTGCTCCGATGATGTCGACTGGAATGTCTTCCATGTTGAGGATGTCTCCAAGTTCACTGATGGAGTCACATGCTTCATCCAGAAGTGTGTCGACAATGTTGTCCCTCAGAAGTCGGTCAGGGTCTTCCCAAACCAGAAACCCTGGATCAGAAGTTTCGTGCAGGCAGCAGTTACAGCACGATATCAAGCTTACATCGCTGGCGATCAACTAGAGCTCAAGAAAAGCAGTTATGATCTACGCAAAGCTATCAAGGCTGCAAAACAGCAATATAAGGACAAGACTGAGTCAGCATTCGCAACGAATAGCACACGTGACTTGTGGCAAGGGCTGCATACCATCACAGACTTCAAAGCCAAACATTGCAGTGCCGCCAACATCACCGCCTCTCTCCCAGATGAGCTCAATCGCTTTTATGCTGGGTTTGATGTCGCTGACTCTGAGCCTCCGAGGAAAGCCACCGCTACAACCTCCAACCTGGTCATCTCTGAGGCTGTGGTGCGCAGATGTTTCCAACAAGTGGACCGTCGCAAGGCTGCAGGATCGGACGGCATCCCAGGCCGAGTACTCAGGAATGTGCGCAGCACAACTGCCAGGTGTGTTTACTGACATTTTTAATCTCTCCCTCTCCCAGTGTGGAGTGCCTTCCTGCTTCAAATTATCCACCATTCTCCCTGTACCAAAAAAGACATGCCTGAACGATTGGCATCCTGTCGCACTCACCTCAATAATAAACAAATGCTTTGAGGGGCTGGTCAAGGATTACATCTGCAGCTTGCTACCACCCAAACTGGCCCCCTACAATTCGCCTACCGACCCAACTGATGGACAGATGAAGCAGTAGCCACTGCTCTACGTACTGTCCTTAGACATCTGGAGAATAAGGATGCTTGTGTGAGAATGCTATTCTTGACTACAGTTCAGCATTCAACGCCATAGTTTCATCCGGGTGACAAGAAGCTCAGAGACCTCGGCCTTGACCCTGCCTTGTGCAGCTGGATCTTGGACTTCCTGTTAGATCGCCAGCAGGTTGTAAGAGTGGGCTCCCTCACCTCCACCCCTCTGACCCTCAATACAGGAGCCCCTCAGGGCTGTCTACTGAGTCCCCTCCTTTATTCCCTGTATACCCATGACTGTATCACCACCCACAGCTCCAATTTGCTAATTAAATTTGCCAGCAGCACTACATTGATTTACCTTATCTCAAGTAATAATGAGGTGGTTTACAGGGAAGAAGTCATCTCTCTGACTCAGTGGTGTCAAGAAAACAACCTCTCCCTCAATGTTGCAAAAACAAAGGAGCCGGTTGTGGATTACAGGAGGAATGGAGATGGGCTAACCCCTATTAACATAAATGGAACTGGGGTTGAGAGGGTAAACAGCTTTAAGTTCCTCAGCATTCACATCAGTGAGGACTTCACATGGTCTGTACACATCAGCTGTGTGGTGAAAAAGGCACAACAGCGCCTCTTTCACTTCAGATGGTTGAAGAAGTTTGATATGGCCCCCCAGATCCTAAGAACTTTCTACAGGGGCACAATTGAGAGCATCCTGACTGGCTGTGTCACTGCCTGTTATAGGAACTGTACCTCCCTTAATTGTAGGACTCTGCAGAGAGTGGTGTGGACAGTGCAGCACATCTGTAGTTGTGAACTTCCCATGATTCAGAACATTTGCAAGGACAGGTGTGTAAAAAGGGTCAGTAGGATCACTGGGGACCCGAGTCACCCCAACCACAATCTATTCCAGCTGCTACCATCCGGGAAGCGGTACTGCACCATAAAAGCCAGGACCAACAGGCTCCGGGACAGCTTCTTCCACCAGGCCATCAGACTGATGAACTCACAGTGATTTGAGTATGCTCTATATTACATTAACTGTTCTATTTATTATAAATTACTATGATTGCATATTTAGATGGAGAAGTAACGTAAAGATTTTTACTCATATATGTGAAGGATGTAAGAAATAAAGTCAATTCAATTCAATAATTTGTCTGCATATTTCTTCCTTTTCCTTTCTTTCACTTTTAGATAGTCTGTGAACCAGAGTTGCTAGAAAAAGTTTGTGAATCCTTTGCAATTACCTGGTTTTCTGTATTAATTACTCATAAAATGTGTCTGATCTTCATCAAAGTCACAATAATGGACAAACACAATCTGCCTAAACTAATAACACACAAACAATTGTACTACTTCTCATCAATACTGGGTACACTATTTAAACAATCAGTCTAGGTTCAAACAAGTATGTGAACCTCTGGGATAATGCTTTTACAAAAGTTATTTGGAGTCACGTGTTCCAATCAATGAGATAATATTGGAGATGTGGGTTGTAGAGGTGCCCTACCTGATTTTTTAAAAGAAAAAAAGGCACACAAAGTAATGTTACTGACAGAACCTGCTCTTAACAAAGATCTGTTTATGTGCGCCATGTTTTGATCAAAACAACTTTCAGAGAACCTTGTGATAAGAATTGTAGAGATGCATGAAGCTGGAAAAGGATACAAAAGCACTTTGAAAGACATGAGTCCATGGTAAGAGAAATTGTCAACAAATTGAGGAAATCCAGTAACATAGAAACATAGAAAATAGGTGCAGGAGTAGGCCATTCGGCCCTTCGAGCCTGCACCGCCATTTATTATGATCATGGCTGATCATCCAACTCAGAACCCAGCCTTCCCTCCATACCCCCTGACCCCTGTAGCCACAAGGGCCATATCTAACTTCCTTTTAAACATAGCTAATGAACTGGCCTCAACAGTTTGCTGTGGCAGAGAATTCCACAGATTCACCACTCTCTGTGTGAAGAAGTTTTTCCTAACCTCGGTCCTAAAAGGCTTCCCCTCTATCCTCAAACTGTGACCCCTCGTTCTAGACCTCCCCAACATCGGGAACAATCTTCCCGCATCTAGCCTGTCCAATCCCTTTAGGATCTTATACGTTTCAATCAGATCCCCCCTCAATCTTCTAAATTCCAACGAGTACAAGCCCAGTTCATCCAGTCTTTCTTCATATGAAAGACCTGCCATCCCAGGAATCAATCTGGTGAACCTTCTTTGTACTCCCTCTATGGCAAAGATGTCTTTCCTCAGATTAGGGGACCAAAACTGCACACAATACTCCAGGTGTGGTCTCACCAAGGCCTTGTACAACTGCAGTAGTACCTCCCTGCTCCTGTACTCGAATCCTCTCGCTATAAATGCCAGCATACCGTTCGCCTTTTTCACCGCCTGCTGGACCTGCATGCCCACTTTCAATGACTGGTGTATAATGACACCCAGGTCTCGTTGCACCTCCCCTTTTCCTAATCGGCCACCATTCAGATAATAATCTGTTTTCCTATTTTTGCCACCAAAGTGAATAACTTCACATTTATCCACATTAAATTGCATCTGCCATGAGTTTGCCCACTCACCCAACCTATCCAAGTCACCCTGCATCCTCTTAGCATCCTCCTCACTGCTAACACTGCCACCCAGCTTCGTGTCATCCGCAAACTTGGAGATGCTGCATTTAATTCCCTCATCCAAGTCATTAATATATATTGTAAACAACTGGGG
The DNA here is from genome assembly GCF_963921235.1 of Mobula hypostoma. Taxonomy (NCBI): domain Eukaryota; kingdom Metazoa; phylum Chordata; class Chondrichthyes; order Myliobatiformes; family Myliobatidae; genus Mobula; species Mobula hypostoma. Next base: position 90,287,621 of record NC_086104.1, on the reverse strand, counting down.
TCCCAGCACTGAGCCTTGCGGTACCCCACTAGTCACCGCCTGCCATTCTGAAAAGGTCCCGTTTATTCCCACTCTTTGCTTCCTGTCTGCTAACCAATTCTCCACCCACACCAATACCTTACCCCCAATACCGTGTGCTTTAAGTTTGCACACTAATCTCCTGTGTGGGACCTTGTCAAAAGCCTTTTGAAAATCCAAATATACCACATCCACTGGTTCTCCCCTATCCACTCTACTAGTTACATCCTCAAAAAATTCTATGAGATTCGTCAGACATGATTTTCCTTTCACAAATCCATGCTGACTTTGTCTGATCAGTTCACCGCTTTCCAAATGTGCTGTTATCACATCCTTGATAACTGACTCCAGCAGTTTCCCCACCACCGACGTTAGGCTAACCGGCCTATAATTCCCCGGTTTCTCTCTCCCTCCTTTTTTAAAAGTAACGTTGCTACTCTTCCTCAGAGTGGGCATCCTGCAAAGATTACACCAAGAGCACAACGTGCAATATTGAAGGAGGTGAAAAGAACCCAAGGGGAACAGCGAAACACCTACAGAAATCTCTAGAACTTGTTAAAGTCTCTGTTTATGTGACCACTATAAGAAAAACACTGAGCAAGAATTGTGTTCATGGAAGGAGATCGTGGAGGAAGCAACTGCTCTCCAAAAAAAAATACTGCTGCACATCTCACGTATGCAAAAGACCACCTGGATGTTCTACAACGCTTCTGGGGTATTGTCCTGTGGACAATTGAGACAAAAATTGAACTTTTTGGCGGAAATGCACACTGCTATGTTTGGAGGAAAAAGGGCACTACACACCAATACCAAAACCTCGTCCCAACAATGTATGCATGGTGGAAGGAGATCATGAGTTGGAGCCGCTTTGCCTCAGGACTTGAGCAGCTTGCAATCGTTGAGGAAACAATGAATTCAAAATTGTATCAAGACATTTTACAGGAGAATGTCCGTACGTCACCTGAAGCTGGATAATGCAACAAGACAATGATCCGAAACACAAGAATAAATCAACAAAGAAATGGTTTAAAAAGAAGAAAACTTGTGTTTTGGAATGGCCAAGTCAGAGTCCAGACCTTAACCCAATTGAGATGCTGTGGCATGACCTGAAGAGGGTTGTACATGCAAGGTATCCCAGAAATATTGATGAACTGAAGCAGTTTTGTATGGAGGAATGGTCCAAAATTCGTCATCGCTGTTGATCAGCAGTTACAGAAAACATTTGGTAGAGTCTATTGATGCTAAAGTAGGTTCTGCCAGTTAGTAAATTCATGGGTTCACATGCTTTTTCCAGCCTGGACTGTGGATGATTAAACAATGTGCTCAATAAAGCCTAGAAAAGTACAATTGTTTGTGCGTTATTAGTTTAGGCAGATTGTGTTTGTCTATTATTGTGACTGAGATGAAGGTCAGACACATTTTATGAGTAGTTAATGCAGAAAACCAAGTAATTGCAAAGGGTTCACAAACTTTTTCTTGTGACTGTACAGTGGATTTGATTTTATCTTCCTTATAGCAGTATGACTTTTTTTTTCTTACAATCAGGAACAATACCATTATTTTTCCTGATGAATACACCACACCATTTTTTCTAATTCCTTAGGTATTTTACAGCCTGCAGTGTTTACAGTCCTGAATTTTGTAGTAAACCTCTTAATTTTTACCATGCCTAAGTCCTTCAAAAACATGATGTTCTCCAGGTCCCCTGTTTTATTACCAACACTATATTGCTGAACAAAACAGTTTAATTCATTTTAATGGTAGAGTGAAAGAAAATCTTGTTCATCTTTTTAGATTATTGGTGTCATCAGTGCCTTTCCTCACCTTATACTTTCTTCTAGTCTCTTTTCTAGTTCTATTTTTCAACACTGTTTGTTTCTTGTGAATGGCTTTGTCTTTGTTCAGTGTTTATTTATTAAGTTAAATAATCTAACTTAAATAATCTAATTGTAGCTCAATCACATTTAAGTCCTACATATACTTTCCATGCTCCAGTTTAACCTCATTGCCTTATTTAGGTAGAAAATTGCTTTATATCCACTGGTCACCTCTATCTAATATGTTAACTGCAAACATACCTTATTCTTCCGTTTGACTGAATTTTCCATTCACCACAATGCTGATTTTCTATTCCAGATGTACTTTTTGAAGTTGGGGTCTGTTCTATTTACATTGTACAATCAAAGTCCTCTCTTTGCTGACCAAATTGGCTTGTATAACCCTTGCATTCCATCCCCTTCAGTTCTTCCTTGTAAATACTAGCCAGCATAGACCAGCTCAGTACAGATCAAATATTGGTGTAGGCTTCTTATAAATGAATTTGTCACCTATTTGAGCCTGAAGAAAAAACTTGGGAAAAGTTTTGAATTATGAATTGATTATAAAGAGGTCTTAATATTTTTTCAATGGCCTTGTTTTATTTTGGTCCTCTCCTTTAACCATAGTACTAAATGAATTCTTGGTTAATCTATACCAGAAATACTTTGAATCTAATCCTAACTGCAACTTGCTTCCTTTCATTCAGACAGTAAATTGACCTAGGTGTTGCTGGTGGAATCAGTGCCGTACAGTCTTGTGTAGGAGCTAGCATTGCCGAGTGGTGTGGGATTTTATTTACTTTTCCCTTTGGAGAAAAGTTGATAGCAGTCTGCCAGGCCACAATGTGACTGTAATTCAACATTATCCCTGCTGACAGTGTTTGTGCTGGAAGGTAACTTGGGCTCCCACAACCTATTTGTATGATGAACTACGGCCCAATGTATATATTGCACATGATGGTGGGGGTTTCTGAGACGGAGCTCAAATCTTTTAAGCTGATGGGTAGAACTAGAGCAGAAGGGTTTTTTGGTGGAGGGTCTGGAGACAAGAGACAGTGTTTCCTCCCACAAATTGTTCTCTCCACCTCTAGCACTGCAAGTGCAGAAAAGACAGATGACTCAGTGAAAGTACACAGGCAGCTCATCTGTTTTCATAGTTTTGATTTTTCAACATCCCTTACAGCATGTGATTGCAATGAATGGTCAGGAAATTTTAGGTTCCCTCAGTACAGTAGACAAATGGGGGTATATCTGAAAATTATATGAATCACCCAGAATTACTACCACTGTTCTTTTTCCTTAGCCGGTTCCATATTGTACACTTGTACTTGAATGGTGTTTGCATGCACTGCTTTTGTTTTTACATATGAGTGTCCACGATAAATGAAAACTGACCTCTTTTGCAGAATTGCAAATCATTATGCAACATCACTTCAACTGAGTAAACCCTGCAACAGCCACTTGATTACCCATGCTTTCTCTTTTCTTCAGGTTATGCCTTTCCCCAGCCAGCTGGTATACAACAGAGTTGGAAAATGTGGAAGCCGGACAGTGGTGCAGCTGTTGAGGGTTCTAGCAGAGAGAAACCATTTCAGCCTCATAAATTCAGACATACACAACAAAACCAGGCTAAATAAAAATGAACAGGTAAGCTACATGTTTCCCAAGTTCCCATGTTCTGAAGAAAAATCCCCTTGACCATGATAATCCACGATAATTATCAGCTTACATCTCCTACAACCTCTGCAGTTAGGTGAGTGACAAGGTGTCGGGAACTGAACACTGGTAACCAGTAAGAGCTCTGTCTTTCAGATAATGTCGGAATTTGTTGTAAAATTTTCCGACGTAGTTTGTTAGCTCTCTCTCCTAAACAGCATGCTGCATATTGTCTGTTTAAAACTGACAATCCTTTGTTTGATTTAAAACTGCTGATAAATCACCTGATGTCAGGACCTGCTGACTCCTGCTTACAGAGAGTATCTGAAAATATTTGCAGCTAGCTGACTTTGAGATCCTTGAGACTGCAGGCTCCAACTACGGCAGTTTATCTATATTCTGAAGCTTTAATGACGATCAGATCTGGTGCGTTTCCAGGAATGCATTGTCAGCAGTTTCCAAAGGCTCAAGGACATTGGACAGAATTTTATGTTTATAAATGAAGATATGATTTCAACCTTTCCCACGAACGTTACTAATTGCTGCGCTTCCTTACAACTCCAGATGCAATATGTTGAACTCTTTACAGCCAAGGGAGTGGGAAACGGAGAAACTTATTTCTGGTCACTAAACCAAAATGTGCAAGGATATTGGCTATTGGTTACTCACCACAGTGCATTTGATTCATTGAGGTAGAAAATGGTTGTAAATTGTAAGATTTGAGCCAAATATAAAGTTTGTAATTAAATAATTGTTCATGATTAAGCACAGCTAAAACCTGGAGGGAAATGTATGAACTATTAAATAAAACAAAATTTAAGAACATCTCCAGATTCCCAGCATCTTCTATCTCTCTTGCATCCACATTTAAGAACATGCCTAAATATACTGGGAAATACCAGCAGTTTCGCACAAAATGCCACTACTTTTTTTTTGTCAGAGGCACCAAATTCAAGATTTCCTGAAAATGGAAGTCCTTATTCTACCTGGCACTTCACTTCACCAGCTTCTACCCTTGCCAGTGTCCACTGTTGGATTCCTCATGGCATCGAGCAGTGGAGTGCAGTGCAGTTCCTTGGGCATTACATAGGGGAACGTATTTGCTTAGATTGAACCAGATTAGAATGAGCAAATTCATTGATCTGAACAAAAGGATTCAGCTGAAAGGGACTAAGGTAATTTTTGGAATTACTCGTGTTTGCTTTAATGTTTTAAGTTGTTTAAAATGATTTTGTATTATAAAAGTGTAGTGCTTAAAAATTTTTTACAGCTATTCATTAGTTCTGAATAGTTTCAAAATATAGTCAAATGCTTCTCAGCATAGGGGAAATATTGAAACTCCTTAACAAACCTTTTGGTTTGCCTGCCTGGGTCAGTCAGCCGTCAGTTTTTTTTCACAAACCGTTTTGACTGGATCCATCTCCCACTTTCCCTTGACCCTGCATGGGTTCTCTGTTTAGGTTTAGGACAATTTTAGACAAGAAGTTGGCACCAACAGAACTGGTTAAGGAGGGGCTACTATTAGCCTAAGACTGAATGCACGTTCTAGCTTACTATTCTTTGTGTGCATTCTTAATATTGGAAAGCAGTACAAAAGGTCTTGTGTTTTCCATGTGCTTGGGAGTAACAATAATTAATTGGTGGATTGTCAGCTTCAAAGCAGAGAGTTTTTAAACAGGGCACCTAATTGCTTGTTTCCTGCCTTGGAGAAAAGAATCAGATGTAAGATGAGCTTTGGAACCAGAATCCACACAGGCGGCCTTGGAGTAATTTTTGTAAACTTAGCTGAAATCTGTTGATTTCTGAAGTATGATTGATAGAAAAAATTAAAATTTGCCAAATGTGAATTTTTTAAGTTGTCTTTGGAAACCAATGACAAAACTTGTTTATCCATTTCTGACCCTTCAGTGTAGAAGAGAGTGTGGTTCTATATTGAAGACCAAGCTACTTGTAGTGTCAGAGCAAGTCAGATCTGGAACAGGGTGTAATTGGCCAGGTAACCTGCAGTAGCAGAGCACCCAAAGGCACTTGACAGGGTTGCTACACCACACAGTGTTCTGGAGATAACTGAAAGTTTACTCAAAAACTCAGGTGTAAGGGTCAGTTTAATGGAGGAAAGCAGTGAAATTTGGGGAAATTGTCGAACTTGATGCATTGGTCTCAAAGCATAGCAACAAGTGGTAGAACAATTAATTGTAGAGGAGAGGTAACCCAACATTAGCATAGTTAGCTAAGTTATGAACTGGAAAAGAGTGCAAAGATTAGGGAGACAAGATGATATATTTGTAAATGCATGTGCTTTTGTTCATAAAATCAAGGTATTGCTTATCCAGAAGCCAGTGTAGATCTGGTCACATGAGGTGATGAGTAAATAGCATGCATGTTAGAATATGCAAGGCAGAGTTTTGACCCATCAAAATCCAAACTAGGCTTTGCTAAACGGGAAATGTTGCTCACTAGGTCTGTCAACAGTACTTTATGTGCCTTCATCACTTTGATTTTTGAGAGTAGATTATTTTGATGGCAACTTCTATATTTGAACCTTCTTGATTTTTGTGGGTATTACTTACCTGGGCAGCTTCCAAAATTGTTAAGGCAGAGGGGAGAAGGGTTAGCAATAGCCACTGAAGCGGACGCTAGAAAAGCTAAGCTGTGCGGTGATCAAGTTATCAAGGAGTGCAACTGAGGAAAGGGCTGGATCTCATTCAGAGGGTTCGTTTGGAGTAGCCTTTAGGAATTCAGGAAATAAAATAAAGTTGAGAGTTCAGATCTAGGAAATGATTAGGTATCTAGGTCAATAGCCCAGGAAAAGCAAGGGAAGTACCATCAAACGATAAGCTCCTCTTACTTATAGCTGTATTCCCAATGTGCTTCTGACAATCTGACAGTGATTGCTACCCTTGGACAAGTTACCATAGCACTTGGTGAGGAGCTGAATGTTGTCTGTTTGTCAGGTTCATAATTTTCTTTTGAATTTTGCAGATGGAATTAATAAATAACATCAGTATTGGAGAACAACCTTACTTGTATACACGGCATGTCCATTTCCTCAACTTTACAAGGTAAAAAAAAAGCCAACTGATTTTAAAAAATGTTTGGCAGTTACGTAGTCTTCCCTTAATAATACTGCATCTTTTCGCAACTAAATTCCACAAATGACTTGGAACAGTTGGTATCATGAAAGTGTCAGCTTTGGCAAGCTAAGTAGTTTCCTTTCCTCTGAGTTTGAAACGCGTGCATTCAAGATTTGTTTCAGGAATTGGCAACATAATCTAGAGACACCCTTAAGTGCATTCGTGCTACTCGCTACAGCCATTTTATGTTATAGGCTGTCACACTCAAGCTGTTCTGTGTGAAGTTTCTCTCAGATACACTATTGCATTTACTACTGTCTTGTACTTACAGCCCTAAATTTTGATTTCCACCACCTTTTCCTCTTCTATAAAATTAGCCTTAGTCTGTTTGATCTTGGAAGTACTAATTGTTCCTTTTGATGCTGTGAAACTTATTTTGTACCTTTTTCTGTATTTCTTTAATACAGTTCAGGGATTGTGAACAATCTCCACAGTATTCCAGGCTCTGTACAGAAAAAATATCCATTGTATGCTCAACTTGCCTTGGTTTTGCAGAATTTTCTGACAAGTGGGTTATAAAGCTGTGGAATATCTGGTTTCTAATGCAACAAGGTGCTTTGAGGAGGAGAATTGGGAGATACAGGGTGTACAAAGCAGTCTCAAAGAGACAAACAGTAAGTGTCGATTTGTGCCATTGGATTGGAGCTGGCATCTTCATTGGTTGAGAAAAGGAAGAATAGTGGGAAGTTGGACACCAAAGTAGAAATGGGATGGAATCATGGGAGGGAGAAAGGTGATAGGATGTTTCTTTTTAAGATTGTAGGAGAGAAACGTTCATTTTCCGTGTAATTGTTTCATTTCATCTTTGTTGTTTCTCTTCTTACTATAAGGTGTGTAAAGCCCATGGAAAAGTTGTAGTTTTTTGATAATGCCAGTAATGAAAATGTTAGTTTTAAGGGGAGATTTTTCTTGTTTTTTTTTTAAAAGACCCTTTCATTATACTGAGATAGTAAACCACATCAGGAGAAAATCTATTACAGCCCATTAATTAGAAACAAAGGCCCAACTTTTAAAGATTATTAAGCATGATGAATCCTTGGAGTAAAATTTAATTTGATAATGACCTATTGCATCTCTCCCTCCAACCTAAGTGAAAGGCTGAACCAAAGGCACCACTTCTTCCCGGGGGTCTCACTTTCACCATTGAAAGTGTGCTGTGCTGAAAATCTCAGCAGAACCTGAGTGATTGAAAGAGGCCACCTGCTGAGGCAAATGCCAGAAGAATCCAGCTGCCAGTTCAGCAAATGGCAATAAATTCTGTTGATCAGCACTTTCTGGCCTGAGGTGAAATTAATTAGCAGCACTTTTGTTGGCACAGTCAGCTGGTTGACTAGCCTGACTTGTTTTATAATTGTATAAATTACAATGAGATTAGAAGGACAATATAACTCTCTGTACATCTTTAAATAATCTCTTTAAGAAGGCAGAAAACTTCTCACTGGAGTGATGATGTGGCCTCTGAGCACAAAGGATTTTGGGTTGCTGTTCTGGAGTGGAGCTCACATCCATGACCCACTGACTCAGACATGAGCATGCTACCAATGAGCCAAAAGAATGAAGCAGTTTCAGTTCCATAATTCTGTATAGTGTTTATGAAATTGTGGCTGGAAATGTTACTGCTACTTCAAACTCTGACCTTAATAATTGTTCATTGTAAAAATTATGTGTTAAATATGTAGAGCTGAGCAAGTATTTATTATCACTTTGTTCTTAAGTGGTATTTCAAAGTATAATGTATGTCATGCCTTAGAAGCCCATGGAGAGAGACTGTTTTCTGCAGCTGTGTCACCTTGGAATTCTTTCAACAAGGACTTCTCATCAGACCACCATTTGTTGTACAGAGATATAAATCTGAAACACAATTTTAAAATTTCTTGCCAAAAATATGAAAGATTTGGAATACATTGCCTGAAATGATAGCAGGAAAAGACTTAATTATAGTCTTCAGAAGGAAATTGGACAAATATTTTGGCAATGAAAAATGTGCCATGCCATGGCAACAGGATGGCACAGTGAGCCAAACAACATTCTACTGTACTCTGATTCCAAAAACTATGGACATTTGCATCCTATTAGTATTTTTCTTGCTGAGCTGCTAATTGGTATACGTTTGCAGCATGTAAGAAACTGCACTGCAATTCAAAATAAATTCATTGTCAATTATGTACAGTACATGTCACCATATATCTCGAGATTCATTTCCTTGCAGGCTTTCACAGTGGAACAGAAAAATACAGTAGAATCAGTGGAAAAACTACACACAAAGGCTGACTGACAATCAATGTGCAAAAGACAAACTGCAAATACAAAAAAAAATCGATAAATAAGTAATGCTGAGAACATAAGTTATAGAGTCCTTGAAAGTGAGTCCACAGTGAGTCCCTTTTATCCCCATGGTCCACTCTGACCAACAGATTTCTCCTTTTTCAGCCCTTTTCCCCTTGAACTTATCATCTCCCAGCTTCTTAATTTATTTCCCCCCTCCCCCACCTACCTTCCCCTTCACCTGATTTCACCTATTATCTACCAGCTTGTAGTCCTCCCCCTCCCCCCATCCTTTTTCTTCCCCTTTCATTTCTAGTCCTTATGTAGGGTATTGGCCCAAAATGTTGACTGTGTATTTCTCTGTTTATGCTACCTGATCTGCTGAGTTCCTCCAGCATTTTGTGCGTGTTGCTTTAGATTTTCAGCATCTGTAGAATTTCTTGTGTTTAGAGTGGATATTTTTTCTTGCAATTGAATGCACATTTTGAATTTTGCTGACATTTAAGACTTGTACCATAAGGCATTGTAAATTTTAAGTTGGTGCTATTGATTATGATGCACTTATTTCTGATTTTAGGTTTGGTTTGGAGCAGCCTGTACATATCAACATAATCAGGGATCCAATTAATCGGTTCGTGTCAAACTATTTCTTCCGACGTTTTGGAGATTGGCGATCTGAACAAAATCATCAAATCCGAACACCAGGGATGAAAGATGAAGAGCGATACATGGTAAATTTCTTCCTGAAACAGAATTTTCTTACCTGCTTTGGTTCTGTAGCAGCTAACCATGTGGATAGATTCATATTTTGAGTGGAATTATCTGCAATAGCAAAAATTATAACCTGATTTTTGAAGGCAGTGGAAGATGAAAGCATGCAGGTTATGGAACTACAGCACTTTTCACAGCCCTGGGAGCTCCCAAGGGGCTTTAGTACTTTAAACAAAGTGCTTTCGGGGGGGCGTCACGTGATGACGTGGGATTGAGACGTGTAAATCCAGCTCTCCCGCAACAAATCAATAAAGTACCATTTAAATAAAACAAAGTTGGTAAATATTTTCTGAAAACTACTTATAAACTTTGTAAGACTACTTTACGATATGCCTCCTAAACTGCAACAAAAGAAGTCTGCTGTTACGAAGCAGCCGCGAGACGGGAAGAAAAAAGGGCCTACTGCAACGATGGAGCCTCGGACTCAGGTTGGATCTCCTTCGGTAGAACAGGGAGCAATGGCGGTGGCAACGGTTTCTCCGAAGAAGACACCGGAAATGCGCATGCGCAAATCGACACAACGCAAACTACAAGAACCAACACCCACTGCAATTGAAAATGACTCAGAGTCAGAACTGGATTCTGCAGAGAACACAGATGAAGAAGAGGAGGAAGAATTGGAAGCGAGTGGAAGTAAAGGAGATGATAGAGACATAAGAGAGGCTATATTGCAATCAACGGCTGAATTAAGAAAAGTAAGAGAAGAGCTTAGAGATACGAAGAGGTACTATAATAAAGTTATGGAAAGACAGGACAAAATGGAAAAGAAGCTTCAGAAAATGGAAAGAGAAATGGGGCTTATGAATGATAGAGTGGAAAAAACAGAAAATGATTTGCTTGTCTGGAACTCGGAAAGAAACCAACTCTTGGAGAAAGTGGACATGTTGGAAAATTTCAGTAGACGTAATAATATTAAAATTGTTGGTCTTACCGAAGGTATGGAGGGAGAAGAGCCAATAGAATTTTTTCAAATTGGATCCCGGAGTTTTGCAAATGGGAGAGGAGGTTCGACCAATTGAAATTGAGCGGGCACATAGAGCTCTAAGACCAAAACCAAAAGGTGACCAATATCCACGATCGATTTTAATAAAATTCTTAAGATTTCAAGACAAGGAAAGGATTCTACAGGCAGCTGCTCGAGCTGCCAAAGATAGAAAAGGGCCATTGATAATTAAAGGGAACAAAGTTTTTTTCTACCCTGATATAAGTTACGAACTTTTGAAGAAAAGGAAGAAGTTTAATCCAGTGAAAAAAACACTATGGGATCATGGTTATCAATTTATACTGCGTTATCCTGCAACTTTGAAGATTTTTTTGCCTGGTGGAGAAAAAAGATTTTTTGATGACTACCAGAAAGCAGAGCAGTTTGTGCGAGATTCTCTGAATATTCACCAGATACAAGAACAAACTCAGGAGAGCGAGATAGATTGAAGATGAAGATTGGGTTAAAGAATGGACTTGTTGGATTTTTGAAGCTGGATGAATGTATAAATATATTATTAATTATATGAGGGGGGTAAGAAAGGTTAATACTGGAGGAAATTAGTTGGGAATAGTAATACTAATTTTGTCTATATATATATAAAAAACTTTTTTTGTTGCGGGGAAGCTGGAAGAAGCACTGATCGATTGCTACGTTAATCATGTGTGCAAGCGTGGCTTTTGCCGCGACCCGTAAAATGGAGGGGGGTAGTGTTGTGTATCCTTTCATTCACAACATTAGTGGGGGGGTATTTTGTTTTTTCTTTTTTTTCTATCTTTTTTTCTTTTTGCCTGGAAGGTTGGAGGGGGAACACATAGCAACATGGTGAAGTTTAAAGAGATTCCCCAAGGAACTATGGGAGTTGAGAAGATAAGTAATGTTTTAGATTGGAGTAACTTTGTTAAGAATAATGACTAATTTATTGAATTTTTTGAGTTTTAATGTTAATGGGCTTAATGGACCAGTGAAAAGAAAAAGAATCTTAACATATATTAAAAAAATGAAGATAGATTTAGCTTTTTTACAGGAAACGCACCTAACAGAAACAGAACATCAGAAACTAAAGAGAGATTGGGTGGGTAGTGTTGTTGCGGCTTCATTTAATTCAAAAGCGAGGGGAGTAGCAATTTTGATCAATAAAACGTTACCAATTAGAATACAAAATGTAATAACTGATTCTGCGGGGAGATATGTGATTATACATTGTCAACTTTTTTCCGAACTATGGACTTTTATGAATGTTTATGCACCAAACGAAAATGATGCAAAATTCATACAAGAAGCTTTTTTGAATTCGGCGGATGCACATGAAAAAATATTAATTGGAGGAGACTTTAATTTTTGCTTAGACCCAGTCTTAGATAGATCAACCAAGGCTGTTATAAAATCGAAGGTAGTAAGTTTAACTTTATCATTGATGAAAGATTTAAATTTGATTGATATATGGAGAAGAATCAATCCTAAAGAAAGAGACTATTCGTTCTATTCCCATAGACATAAAACTTACTCAAGGATAGATTTTTTTCTATTATCAATGCATATTCAACACAGAGTGAAAAATATGGAATATAAAGCAAGAATATTATCAGATCATTCTCCTTTATTAATGACAATAATAATGGCTGATAAGGAAGAAGTGGCTTATAGATGGAGATTTAATTCAACATTATTAAAACGTCAAGATTTTTGTGATTTTATGAAAAAGCAGATTCAATTTTTTTTTGGATACAAATTTTCATTCAGTGGAGGATAAATTTATATTATGGGATGCGATGAAAGCATATCTTAAGGGCCAGATAATAAGTTATAAGTCTAAAATTAAGAAAGAATATATGGCAGAACTAGATCAATTGGAAAAAGAGATTACAAGAATAGAAAAAGAATCTCAAAGATATATGTCAGAAGAAAAACGAAGACAACTTGTCAATAAGCAATTACAATATAATACGCTTCAGACATATAGAACGGAAAAAGCAATTATAAGAACTAAACAAAGGTATTATGAGTTAGGTGAGAGAGCACATAAAATTCTTGCCTGGCAGTTGAAAACAGAACAAGCTTCCAAAACAATAAATGCAATTAGAACAAGGGCAAGTAAAATATCTTATAAACCTCTTGAAATAAATGAAACCTTTAAAAATTTTTATTCTGAATTATATCAATCAGAATCCCAAAATGATGTTAATGAGATAGAAAGGTTTTTATCACAAGTTTCTCTTCCAAAATTGAATTTGGAAGAACAGAGGGGATTAGATATGCCTTTTACATTAAAAGAAGTTGAAGAAGCTTTAGGATCACTCCAAAGTAATAAATCTCCAGGAGAAGATGGTTTTCCACCTGAATTTTATAAAAAATTTAAAGATTTATTATTTCCTCTTTTTATGGAACTAATGCGTCAAGCAGAAAAAATACATAAACTTCCAGAATCTTTTTCAACAGCGAGTGTAATAGTATTGCCAAAAAAGGACAGAGATCCTATGAAACCAACATCATACAGGCCTATTTCTTTATTGAATATGGATTATAACATAATAGCAAAATTTTTATCGAATAGATTATCTAAATATTTACCAAAATTAATACATATGGATCAAACAGGATTTATTAAAAATAGACAATTGGCAGATAATGTAACTCGGCTACTCAGTATAATTCATTTGGCACAAAAAAGGGATGAGAAGAGTATAGTAGTAGCTTTGGATGCAGAAAAAGCATTTGATAGATTAGAATGGGATTTTTTATTTAAAGTATTAGAAAAATATGGGTTAGGAACATCTTTTATAAATTGGATTAAAACTTCAAATTCTAACCCTAAAGCTAAAGTAGTGACAAACTCTCAAATTTCAACACCATTCCAGTTAAAAAGGTCAACTAGACAAGGTTGTCCACTATCACCTGCTTTATTTGTATTGGCGATAGAGCCATTAGCAGAACTAATTAGAATCGATCCAGATATTATGGGTTTTAGAGTTAACCAAGAGGAATATAAAATTAATCTTTTTGCCGATGATGTTTTGATCTATTTAACAAACCTACAACATTCATTACATAAATTATCTTCTAGATTGGATGAATATGGGAAGGTATCAGGTTACAAAATAAACTGGGATAAAAGTGAAATTTTACCTCTTACTAAAGGAGACTATAGTCAATGTCGATTAGTAACCCAATTTAGATGGCCGGTAAATGGTATAAAGTATTTAGGTATAAGACTTGATAATGATGTAAAGAATTTATATAAATTTAATTATTTACCACTACTGAAAAAAATTCAAGAAGATCTTGACAAATGGATGATACTACCAATAACATTAGTAGGTAGAGTCAATGTTGTAAAAATGAATATATTTCCTAGATTACAGTATTTGTTTCAAACATTACCAATACAATTGCCACAGAAATTTTTTCAAGAGTTAAATAAATGTGTGAGAAAATTTCTTTGGAAAGGTAAAATGTCAAGAATATCATTGGAAAAACTGACATGTAAATTTGGGTTAGGAGGGTTACAACTTCCAAACTTTAAAAACTACTATAAAGCAAATCAACTTAGATTTATTGCATCTTTTTTCGATGATCAAAAACCAGCATGGATTAAAATAGAACTAGACAAGATAGGAGAAAATAAACCTGAAGATTTTATATATAAATGGGAATCTAAATGGATACGGGAAAAGAAAGAATCTCCTATATTAACACATTTGATTGATCTATGGAATAAGATAAATGTTGATAATGAAACACAGAAATCTATATTAGCAAGGAGACCTTTGTTTCAAAACAGACTTATTCCTTTTACAATGGACAATCAACTTTTATATAATTGGTACCAAAAAGGGATTAAATTTATAGGAGATTGTTTTGAGCGAGGTATATTGATGTCATTTGAACAATTAAAGGATAAATATAAAATATCTAATAATACTTTCTTTTGTTACTTTCAATTAAGGGCTTACTTAAAAGGTAAGCTGGGTCAAACAATGTTTTTGCCAAAGCCTAATGAAATTGAAATTTTAATTCAAAAAGGGAAAATTAAAAAATTTATTTCTTGTATGTATAGTTTGATTCAAGAACAGACAATTAAATAAGGAACCCATAAGTCAAAGCAAAAATGGGAAACAGATATGAATATTAATATTGATGAAACAAATTGGTCAAGACTCTGTCTTGACAGTATGACAAATACAATAAATGTTCGACTTAGATTAGTACAATATAATTTTTTACACCAATTATATATTACACCACAAAAAATAAATAGATTAAATTCAAATCTATCTGATAAATGTTTTCAGTGTAATCAAGAAATTGGTACTTTTTTACATTCTACTTGGTCTTGTTTTAAAATTCAACCCTTTTGGATAAATTTAAGAGTCTTATTGGAACAAATTACTGGAATTCAACTTCCACATAACCCTGTATTATTTCTATTAGGTGATATTGAAGGGATAAAACCGAAACTTGAATAAATATCAGAAAGAATTTATCAAAATTGCATTGGCAGTAGCTAAGAAGACTATAGCAGTTACTTGGAAATCTGATTCGTATTTAAGTATGGATCGTTGGAATAATGAAATGGCTAGTTCTATTCCACTTGAAAAAATTACTTATAATTTAAGAGATAAATATGTAACATTTTTGAATATTTGGCGCCCTTATTTACAAAAGGTTGGATGGCATATTTAAGTGCTCCGATAAAGATTTTGGTTACTTGGGGAAAGTAATGAATAATTATACCAAATTTATTTTGAATCCCATGGAGCATGTGGAAACCTTCCAATACCCAGGCGGCTCTTTTTTTTTCTCTTTCTTTCTTTTTAGGTAGGACTATATATGGGGGGGGAGGGTTAAGGGGAGGGGGGGTGGGTAGATTTTATCTTTTCATGTATTCTTTTTGAAAATTTAATAAAAATTATATTTAAAAAAAAATGCTTTCAGTGTGCAGTCACTGAAGGACATGTAGCAGCCAAACGGCCCTTAGTTTTGTCCACAAGCTGTGGTGATAAGTAATCTGTTTTGGGAAATGGATTGTTGGATAAGTATTCATCATCATCATCATTAGGTGCTGTGCCCAGTTTGAGCTTTGACTGCCATGGCCCACACACTCCTGTTTCGGGTCAAGTGGATCATTTCATTGGTATTCATTCCCAGTTCTCTGGCTGCTGTCTCCATCATTTGTTTTTGTCTTCCTCTTGCTTTCTTCCCTTCAATCTTTCCCATAATTACCATGCATTCTAACTCCTCTTTCCTAATCACATGTCCAATGAAGTTACGTTGCCTTTTCATGATCTTATGCATTATTTCTCTTTTTGTGTTTGCTCTGTTCATGACATCCTGGTTAGATATTTGTTTTGTCCATGATATTCTTTGCGTCCTCCTCAAAAACCACATTTCTGCTGCTACATTTCGTTTCCTCATGTTACTAGATATTGTCCAACATTCTGAGCCATATAATAACATAACTGGATAAACATAACATTTCAGTACTCTGAGGCGGGTTGTCATGCCTAGTTTAGTATTGGTCAGTATACTCTTCATTCTCGTAAAAGTGTCTTTTGCCATCCCTATTCTTCTTTTGATGTCCAAGTCGCACCTGCCATCTGATGTCACCCAGCTTCCTAAGTAGCAAAAGTTCTTTACTTGTTTTATGTCTTCCCCGTTTATTCTCAGCCTGCAGATCGGATTCTCCTTCTTTTTGGATATCACCATACATTCTGTCTTTTTGCAATTGATAGACCCATTTTTGCACTTTCTTCAACAATTATATCAGTTAAGTTTTGTAGTTCTTCCTCCGTACTTGCAATTAACACAGTGTCATCTGCATATCTGAAATTATTGATGTTTTCACTGCCAACTTTGATTCCCAAGATGTGTCTTATTTTTTGTAATATTGTTTCACTGTACACATTAAATAAATCAGGGGAGAAAACACACCCTTGTCTAATGCCTCTCTTGATTTTCATAAACTGACTCACTTCTCCATCTATTCTTACAGTGGCAGTTTGTTCCCAGTACAGATTTCTGATTAGGCGGAGGTCTTTCGAATCTAGATCTAGAGTTTTCTGTAATATTTCAAATAGCTTATTGTGCTTCACTTTATCAAATGCTTTTGTGTAGTCAATAAAAAAACAAACAATTCTTTTTGCACTTGAATAGCTCGTTCTGATAGTATCCTTAACATCAATATTGTGTTTCTTGTACCTTTGTCTTTCACAAAACCACATTGTTCTTTGCCTATTTCAGCTTGTATCTTACTTTTAGCTCTTAACAAAGATAAGTTATTAGGCTAGTCATTTGGAGAAATCAGCTGATTAGTGTCATGGGATCTTTTACCTACATAGGAGAGAGTAGATGGGGCTTCTGTCTTACCTGAAAATTTGCACTAGTAGTTTAGCTTTCCTTTTGTACTCTGTTGGAGTGTGAGTCTTGATGTATGGATTCACAATTTTCCTGTGGAATTTAAACTTGAATCGTGCCTCATTCCTTGCCACGTTTAAATTCTCCATTTAGGTGTAGACTCTAATAGCAGTCCATCTAATTACCAGGTTTATCTGAATGGGAAGGTATTCAAATAACCAGGCTTTCCACTTTGGTTCTTCAAACCTTAAAACATCTAGGGTTTTTTTGCACCAGTTCTAAGAGAACAGTGTGTGTCCCAACATAGGACCATAGGAGCAGAATTAGGCCATTCAACCCATCGAATCTGCTCTGTCATTGCATCATGGCTGATCCTAAATTCCACTCAACCCCATACACCTGCCTTCTCGCCATATCATTTGATGCCCTGACCGATCAGGAAACGATCAACTTCTGCCTTAAATATACCCACAGCCGTAGCTTCCACCTCAGTCTTTGGCAGAGCATTCCACAGATTCACTACTCTCTGGCTAAAAAAATTCCTTCTTACCTCTGTTCTAAAAGGTCACCCCTCAATTTGAGGCTGTGTCCTCTAGTTCTTTATATCTCCACCAGAGGAAACATCCTCTCCACATCCACCTTATTTGGTCCTTTCAACATTTTGTAAGTTTCAGTGAGTTCTCCATGCATTCTTCTAAGTTCCAATGAGTACACGCCCAAAGCTACCAAACCCTTACGGAGTTGACAGTGAGTTGATAAATGTGGAATCAGTTCAGAGTTGATGTGAGTGAAGCTACCCATGCTGGTTCAGGAGCCTAATGGTTGAACTGTAATAACTGTTCCCTAAGCTGGCAGTGTGATACCCAAGGCTCCTGTACTCCCTGCCCTATGGTAGTAGCAAAAACAGAGGATAGTCTGGATGGTGATTGATTGACTCTTTCTTGTGGCGAACTGCTTGTAAGTGTGCTCAATGGTGGGGGGTACATTCACATTCTAAAATCAGTTTTGTGATTCCAAGTACACGCTCAAATTTTTCCCGCTTCTCCTCACAGCATTAGTCTTTAATTTGTAGTACTATCGTCTGAAATTCCTTTTACTTTCTTGTTCTTGACAAAATTCCTAAATAGATATCTGTTAAAATTAAAGCAGGGTCATTTAAGATTATTGAGTCTCTGTAGAAGGCTGTGTATTCAGAAGGTCAAGTGATATTTTCAAAATTCCGTCTATAAATTTGTTTAAGGATATCAGCAAAAATGGATAAGTATCTGATAACGCTTCAGTGCAGAGAACTGCGAGCTAATTTAATGGCAGAACTATCTCAAGGATTTGAATGGCCTTTAGCTGAATACAAGGCCCTTTATTATAATTCTGGCAATCCAGTGATTCGCAGAGGTTCAGCAGTGCCTCTTCCTTTGTAATCATTGCAGATGTGGGGTGACAATGTGGGTTTGCTCTGGGCGCTCTGCTTTTCTCCCACCTTCCAAATGCTTCTGGGTTAGTTGGTCACATGGATGTAAATGGGCTGGAAGGGCCTGTTACTGTGCTGTATCTCTAAATAAAATGCCTCTCTTGTTAGAAGGATCAAATTCCTCTGCAGAAAGTTGAACTCGTAGTATAAGCTGACACTTTGCTAATTCGTTAAACTAGCTTTACAGGAGAAGAGAACTTCAAAGGGAAGATGGGAAACAATCAGCTGGTAAAGGGGAATTGAAGAGCAGAAAATTGTGAAAATATTAAGTAAATGCACTGTGTCAGAATGTTGACAGCATTTTCTGCAAGGTACATTAATTCAAGATATATAAATATAAGTGAATTGGTATGGTTTCATTCTGATTGAATCTTGTTTGCAGGGTGACAAAAGAGGGGAACTAAATATTCTCAGGTTTTTAGCGTTTCAGGTTTAACATTTCAGGCAACAAGGAAAAGGAGGGCACTAGTACATAATGTAGAGGTCAGTGCAGATATGAGAAATTATATTGGCTCAATAGATAATGATGTGCAATTAGAATCATTTTGGGTCAAACTTAAAAACAGCAAATAGAGAACAGTGAGATTATTTATAGGTCACCAAGTAGTAGCTGTAATGGAGGGTGTAAAATAAATCAAAAATTAGAGGTCCATATAATGTTTAATACTGTAATCATGGGAGACCTTTAACCTGCAAATATATTTGTCCTAATGAAGATGAAGATGATTTCTTGGAATATACACTGCATGCTTTTCTAGATCATTATATTGAAGAATCATTTGTAGAAAAGGATATTTTGGATTTTTGTTTTATGTGATAAGGTTTATCTACCTAGAGCATTGTAGTGGCTGATTCTATCATTCAAAATAGGAAATCGAGAAATTTCTGGAAATTAGGGAATAGTGATTGTGTGTGAACTTGGCATTGAAGTCAATTTGCCCTGATTGTGATGAATGGCAGAGCAGGCTTAAAGGACTGGATGGGCTTCTGCTCCTATTTCTTGTGTTCAGAGGACAATACAGAGCGACAGTGCTCTGCTGTGTCATCCCCTATCATTGAAGCTTAATGGCTGTATTGCAGATTTATGCACATAATTATATTGCTTTTTTCTAGCGAAATTGCCTTGCTTTGATAGGGAAAAGCTTCTGTAGCTGTTGTCATAAGTTCCATTTCCTCTGCTCTATAAATAGACTTTTCTGAGTAAATTAACTCAGTTTATGTACAATCAATTTGTTTCCTGTGAGTGAAGTTATATGCACACCCCAGGTCGCAACTCATTGGTTTACTGTATAGTCAATAGGCACTCTGTTCAAGTATGGGCAATATATTGCCAGTGATGCCCACATCCTTTGAACAAATAATTTTTTAAAAATTGTATATTTTACTTACCTTGATTTGAATGCTTTTCAAGACAGAAAGATAAGATGCTGTGGATCGCATTCTCATTCATCATCTGTTCATTTTAAATCATAAATAATTATGAAAAAAGATTCACAAAATCTGTAATTCTCAACTATTTAAATCTTCCAGACATTAAAGTCAATATCAATGTTTACTTAAACAGAGTTACATTTATATGATGCCAATGTAAAACCCGTTTCGTTATTGCAAAGTAGTCACAGTTTTAGCCAAAGTCTAGAGAAGCCTCAAGTACAATATTGCTTTCAGCATTATTGTGTTAGGGACACCAAAGCTTTGAAGAAGCTGAGACTGTATAAGAAACATGGAGAAGTGCACTCCTGGCATTAGAGAATTCAAAGGAGATATTTCATGGAGGAGTTCAAAATTAAGTGCGGGGGTTGGGGTGTAAGGGATCTCATTGAAACCTACTCCGTATTAAAATGTCTGGATAGAGTGGACATAGAGAGGATGTTTTCAACACAGTCTCATGATAGAAGGACGTCACTTTGGAACAGAGATTAGGAGGAATCCCTTTACCCAGAGAGTGGCGATTCGATGGAATTCATTGCCATAGTTAGCTGTGGAGGCCAAGTCATTGGGTATATTTAAAGTGGAGAGTAGTAGATTCTTGATTAGTAAGAGTGTCAAAAGTGTATGGGGAGAAGACCGGAGAATTGGATTGGGGAGGAAAGAGTCTGGGCCACTGAATCACACTGCAGAATATGGTGGCTTCTTTGTTGTAATTATTCACTGAATAATTCTAGGATTTAAAAACAGTTGTATTTGCTTGAATTTAGAAGACTAAAGAAGTTTGATTTGATAGGCATATTTAGATTGCAGAGGAACCCA
This sequence comes from Mobula hypostoma, assembly GCF_963921235.1. Taxonomy (NCBI): domain Eukaryota; kingdom Metazoa; phylum Chordata; class Chondrichthyes; order Myliobatiformes; family Myliobatidae; genus Mobula; species Mobula hypostoma. The sequence goes on along the minus strand of NC_086104.1, from coordinate 90,266,906 downwards.
AGCTGGTTACATACACAGTGTGGTATCTAAAATTTCTACCAAAGTTGAAATGGTTGTTTAAATCTGTTCCTATGGGTTTATGGGTCTTATCATGAATGATTTTGATCATTAAGAAGAAACTGTGTTGCTAACAGTGTTGCATTACATATCACTATGATTTAGAATGCAGTACCCTGAATCAGTTATTTAAAACAGATGGAAGGGAAAAACTTACAGTCTCTGAGAGCAAGAAAACAGGATCAGTTTGATAGTTGTATGCGAGGGCTCCCACTGAGGCAAAAAGACAACACTATTGTCCTGCAGTGTGTAGTTAAATGATTCTACATTGTTTTATCTTTAATCTTTTCTCCTTGTACTGCAGGATATCAATGACTGCATTTTAGAAAATTACCCTGAATGCAACAATCCCAGAGTATTCTACATTATCCCTTATTTTTGTGGGCAGCATCCCAAATGCAGGTGAGATAAACTTAGTATTATTTTGAAGTGACTGAGGTAGTGGACAGTTGAATGTCTATAGGTGTCATTTGTTTTCAGAAGAAAATGTATAAAGTGCCTTGTAAGTTATGAGTATCTTAAATTCATGAAGTTAACAACTTTGATCTAGTCAAAAGTGTTTGAATAGCAGAAAACTGAAATGGACAGAATGTTATTCCATTGGGATCTAAACTGATGAATTTGTGAATGACCAGGAGCCCAAAATGGACATTCCCTCATGATACTAAGATAAGCAATACTGTAAATCATGTAGATGGAAGCATAGAATTATGAAGCTGGAAAAATAAGATTGTGTAAGAACCAAACCGGAAATAGAGACCACACATGTTTTCTAAAGGAAATCTTTTAAAAAAGCAAATCTAATGAAACTTCGGTCCCAGAAAAGTAGATTGTTAAAATGGCATCGATAACTAAGCTGCTGTCCTTAGCATCCACGTAGCCTTGTACAGGAGTGTGTAGAAGGAATCCCACAGCATAGAAAACCCTTGACCATTATGAGTAGTTTTGCGGACTAGATTATAAGAAACGTGGGTTAAAGTTTGAAGGGGTGTTTCACAAACTGCGGTTATAATCTCTAGCATTTTAGACACTCAGTAAAGATTTAATTGAGGCTCAAGGTTTTGAAAGTCTTTGTAAGGACAGATAGAAACAATTGCCTGGTCAATAGGATATTTAGGACCTGGAAACATAGCCTAAAATTTTAAACCAATCCATAGCAGGGATAGGATTGGAAGTAAAAACAGAAAATCCTGCAAAAACTAAGTGGGTCAGATATTATTTGTATAAAGTGTTTTGGGTCCAGGACCATTCATCAGAACTGAAAGCAAAACAAGTTAGTCAAGGTAGCAGAGAGATGGGGGTGGGTGATAAGTGGAAGAGAAGGAATTTCTGAAATAGATCAAGATAATGGGGCAATCACAGTAAGTTAAGTTGCTTTGTCTATGTAGTGCAGGGGTTCCCAAATGTTTTTTATGCCATGGACCTCTACCATTAACCGAGGAGTCCATAGACCCCAGGTTGGGAACTTCTGGTGTAATATGATGCTGGTGTTTTGTTATCTGTATAGCATTTGGTTATTTTTTAAAAAGGAGGAGGGGGGAGGGAAGGATTGTAACCAAGAACAGCTGGTTATACAAACGGTGTGTTACATAAAGTTGGAGAATTCATTTTTAAGTCCTGTAAACAACAGTGGAGATGTAATGTTCCTGAGCTTGTGCTGGGCCTTGTAAGAGTGCAGGAAGCCACAAACAAGTCAGAATAGGACAGAGAATCAAAGTGGCAGAGAACAGGAAGCTCTGGGTCCCCTCTAAGGACTGAGAAAAAGGTGTTCTACAATTTGCTCACCCAATCTTTAGTTTCGTCGATGTAGAGCAATGAGGTCCCATTGTGGACACCCAGTACAGTCCAGTGGATTGGAAGAACATTGTTAGGAGGGGAAGAGGTAATAGAACAGTGTTGCACTCTATGTAATTGCTTGGGAAAGTGCCAAACAGCAGGGAGCCGTAAGCAGTGGTGGAAGTGCAGACGAGGGAGTCGTCCTTTCAAAATGCTGAAAAGGCAGGGAAATATTTTTCTGGTAGTGGAATCTTATGGGGAAGCAGCAGGTGCTAGTTCAGGATTGACAATAGAAACCACTTCACGACACTCAATGGACTCTTGGTAGGAAAAAGGAGAGTCAGTTAAATCCTATTGTGGGACATGTAGTGGGAATAGGTGTTGATTATTACAATAGCTGAACCAAGAAGGGCAAAATATGCTGACTGTGGAGTCCGCATGTTGTCATTGTAGCAACACACACCAAATGCTGGTGGAACGCAGCAGGCCAGGCAGCATCTATAGGAAGAAGTACCACCAGCATTTGGTGTGTGTTGCTTGAATTTCCAGCATCTGCAGATTTTCTCATGTTCTCACTGTGACTTGTTTTCTTCCAGTTCCTCTCTTTTCTCAAAGATGTATGGGTTTCTGGATTATTTGGCCATTGTAGATGGCTCCTGGAGTAGTAGAATCTGGGTAGAATCTGTTGATCAGAGTGTTGGAACAACTTAATGGCATGATTTTAGGATTAATGTAAATGGGTGCTCATGATCATCACAGACAGTGGCCAAAAGGGCCTGTTTCCTTGCTATATAACTGATCTATTAAAGATCTATGACCTCCAACTGTACTAATTTTGTCATCTAAATTGGCATTCCTTTATAGAAAATGTGCCAACCCATAGATTTCCAGGAAAATACAAAACTTTTCACCTGGAAAAAAAGTAATGATGGGAACATGGGTAGTATAGCTGTTTGCACTTTTTGTTCTGTTTGTTAATTACAATGACTCAATTTTTAAATATAGTACCTGGGTTACTAACTATTTGTGCTTTGATTCAATCTTCTGACTTGCTTTTATAGAGACCCAGGGGAATGGGCTCTACAGAGAGCTAAAGAGAACATGAATGAGAATTACCTGCTTGTAGGAATTCTAGAAGAGCTGGAAGATGTACTGCTTTTACTGGAGCGATTGTTACCTCATTACTTCAAAGATGCTAGCACTCTTTATCACAGTGCAGGTAATTTTGTCACACTTTCTATCTAATACATCTTGTTAAGTCACTTCATTCCCTCAAGTTTTTAGTTGAGTTTCTGTGACCACATAGAACTAGCTCAGTACCATTTCTATAAGCTCCAAATGTTGCAAATGCAGAGACCAGCTTTTTAGTAATTGGATGTTTCACTTATCAACCAGAGAATGAATAAATTGTGGATTTGTTTACTCCTGGGAAGAATACATAACATATTTAAACATATCAACTGAAACTCAAAGGTAATGGTTTTCAATAGTGAGAACTGGTGAAATACTGAGCCAGATAGTTGGTTTGATTGTAGTATTTAGTAAGCCGGACGTGGACACCCAGAGTCCAAATATGGAAATGAAAATAAATGGCAATTTTATTTATGTGACATTTCCAGCCAAGGAAAATTGAAGCTAATTGTAGAATGTATTGTTTGAGCAGTGGACAATCGTTATTCTACTTCACCTTCAGGTTAAACCAAGTTGTTAATAATAATCTGATTCTACATAGCACCTTCAGCACTGTAGTTTTTTTGGTATCACATTGCTGTTCACAGGAGCATAAACTAGACAAAGGCTGATACCTGGTGTTGAAGCAAATACTAAGCGACATAACGAAATCTGTCTCAGTGGTGAGCAGAACGGGAGATGAAGAGGTTAGAGTTCTTGGAAAAACAATTCTAATATTTTAATAGGAAGCTCTGAATTTGGTAGATTGTGAGAATTCCTCTCCAACAACATTCACATTTTCACAATTAGTTAATTTGAAAGTTTTGTAATGCAAGAATTGACTGGAATAGCTCCAACCTAGTTTTAGTTTCCAGCTTTCAGAACAACTTAATTAAAATTGCTGTGTCCACAGTGACAAGATTCTTTTATCAGCTTTCATCCCTTCACAGCTCCCTTCTGTTTCAAATTGTAAAAACCAAAGTTTGTATCATGTATTTTGATGCATAATTCTGGGGCAGTGTATCTTCAATTTGACACTCACTTAAGTGAGTTTATGATCAAATAAAGCATCTGTTTAGTCATGAATCATTGCACATTGACTCTCATGAGAGTTCTTGTACATGAAGCAGTTCTTGTTCTAAATGCTATGTAAAGGTTACAAGATAACGTCTAGTAATTATAATGCCATTAGTTTCAAGATAATTATGGAGAAGGATAAGTCTGGTCTTCGGTTTGAGATTCTAAATTGGAGAAAGGCTAATTTTGATGGTATCAGAAAGGATTTGGCAAGTCTAGATTGGGACAGATTGTTTTCTATCAAAGGTGTACTCTGTAGGTGGCAGGCCTTCAGAAGTCAAATTTTGAGAGCGGAGAGTTTATATGTTCCTGTCAGAATAAAAAGCAAGGATTACAGTTTTAGGGAAGCTTGGTTTTTGAGAGATATTGAAAAAGGTGCATAGCAAGAATAGGTGGGTAGGAACAAATGAGGTACTTGAGTTTGAAAAATGCAAGAGAATACTTAAGGAAATCAGGAAGGCTAAAAGAAGGCATGAGGTGGCTCTAACAGACAGGGTGAAGGAAAATCCTAAGGACTTCTACAGATATATTAAAAGCAAAAGAGCAAGGAGTGGTGAAATGCGCATGGAGTCAAAAGAGATAGGGGAGATCATAAATTGAATTTTGCATCTGTATCTACTCGAGACTGGTACAAAATCTGTCAAAGTGAAGCAAAGCAGCAGTGAGATGATAGACCCTATACAGATGACGGAGGAGGAGATGTTTGATGCCTTGATGCAAATTAGGATGGGTTAATCCCCAGGGCCTGACGTGGTGCTCCCTCAGGCCTTTAAGGAGGCTAATGCAGAATTTGCAGGTAACCTAGCAGAGATATTTAAAAGATCCTTAGCCACGGATGAGGTGCCAGAGGATCAGAGGATAGTTATTGTTCCTTGTTTTAAAAAGGCTCTAAAAATAAACCAGGAAAATATAGGCTGGTGAGCCTATACATCAGTAGTGGAAAATTTACTGGAATACGTTCTAAGGGACTGGATATATAAATATTTGGATAGACGGGGGCTGGTTAGGGATAGACAACATGGCTTTGTGCATGTTAAGTCATGTCTTACCAAATTTAGAGATTTTCGAGGAAGTTACCAGGAAAATTTGGTGAAGGCAAGGCAGTGGATGCAGTCTACAGGACTGTGATAAGGTCCCACAAGGGTGATTTGCCAAGAAGGTTCAGTCGCTTGTCATTCAAGATGAGTTAGTAATATGGAGTACATAAACATTGGCTTCGCAGAAAAAGCCATGGAGAGGTTGTTGATGGTTGTCTCTAACTGGGGTCCTGTGGATAGTGGAGTGCCACAGGGATCAGTGCGGGGTCCATTGTTGTTTGTCATCTTTATCGATGATCTGGATGATAATGTGGTAAACTGTATCAGCAAATTTGCAGATGACACCAAGACTGGCGGTGTAGTGGACAACAAGGAAGGCTATCAAAGCTTGCAGAAGGATGTGGACCAGCCGGAAAAAGGGGCTGAAAAATGACAGATGGGATTTAATGCAGTAAGGTGCTGCACTTTGGGAGGACCACCAGGGTAGGTCTTACACAGTGAGTGGTAGGGTGCTGAGGAGTGTGGGAGAACAGAGCATTAGTTCCATAATTCCTTGTCATTGGCATGAGGTAGGTAGAGTTGCGAAGAAAGCTATTGGCATGTTGGCCATCATAAATTAATGTATTGAATACAGAAGTTTGGGATGTTACGTAAAAGTTGTATAAGACATTGGTGAGGCCTGATTTGGAGTATTGTGTGTAGTTTTGGTCACTCACCTACAGGAAAGATGTAAATAAAATTGAAAGACTACAGAGAAAATTTCCAAGGATGTTGCCGGGACTTACGTTTTTGGGAAAAATTGAAAAGGTTAGAACTTTATTCCCTAAAACATAGAAGACTGAGGGAAGATTTGATTGAGATATAAAAAATTATGAGGGGTATAGATAGGGTAAATGTGAGCAGACTTTTTCTACCGAGGTTGGATGAGACTAGAACTAGAGGTCATGGGTTAAGGGTGAAAAGTGAAATGTTTAAGGAGAACATGGGGGGGGGGTCTTCACTTAGGAGCAGGGGTTCCCAACCTGGGGTCCAGGCAGATTACTAGTTTGGCACAGACTAGATGGGCTGAATGGCCTGTTTCTATACTGTTGTGCTCTATGATTTTGTAGACACAGTCCAGGTTGGTAGTTGTGCCTGAGGAGAACATGTGTTAATAGTGCCGGGAAGAAGGCAAGTTTATATTGTCTCCTGCTAAAAAATTAAATAGTACTTCTAATAACTCTCTATCAGAGCACGCCACAGATAGAATGTTTAATTTTCCACTTTTTTAAGTCCAGGAGAGCTTGTAACATGCTTAACATGAGCCACAGTGATGTATCTGTTTGACAGTATGGCCTTGGTACAGTACCAACTAATATATGTATAAAGTTGGTGTGCCCACTCAGAAGCAAATGCTTTCTTTCAAATGTTATATTTACAGTGGAGATAGAGAAATTCATCAGCAATGCCAAATGTAAAATGTATTTGAAAGCACTCATTGAAAAGTGACAAGGCCTTGGGGGAACTTGATGACATATTATGTTGGAAGGACTTGTAGCAGAACACCAATAAATCCTGCTTTTTGGGGCCATTCCCATACTCAGATAATTCAAACAATTTTACTCTACACGTTTAACATTTTGCACATTTATAATGAAGTTTTCAGTGAACATGAAGAGTTTAAAGAAAGCACAGAAATTAGGACCAGTGAATTTAAGCTTGTGTTGTAGGGAGTGTTCCTAAAGTCTCTGGCTAGAGCTCGGGTCCAGATTTTGAGCCGGGATCCAAGGTGCGTGTTTGGACACACACCCAACCCATGCCCTGAGTAACATATGGCTGACCTTGCCAACACTTGAAGAGTAAGTTTGTAGTGATAAGGGTAATAAGTAAGATCCAAGTGCCAAACCATTGGGATTTCTTTTATTGTATTGTACATTAGGATGTATTAAAAGTACAGATAAAGTTGATGTAGATTGTTTAAAAAAAAAGTGAGTACCAACCCAAAGCCTACAGAATTCAGAAGTGCAGTTAAAATCTTAAATAGCTTTCTCCCACCAATGGCATAATGGAATAGTTTGAGCGAATATAGGTGGGTTGAGATCAGTTGCAGCTTTAAGAGAGTGGGTTAACGATACTGAAAGTTTTAAATTTCCAGTGCCTTATTTTGCTTTTATACTGTTATGTCCTCTAGTTCATGATTCCCATTACTGAAAACATCTCAACATCCATCCTGTCAGGCCCCTGTAGAGCACAGAACAGTACACCTTAGCATGGGCTCTTTGACCTATAATGTAATGCTAATGTACGTAAACCTACTCCACAATTAATCCATCTCTTCTCTCTTACACAGCCAATAACTCTCCATTTTCCTTAGATCTATATGCCTATCGAAGAGTTACTTTAAATGCTCCTATTGTATTAGCCTCTACCATCCTTCCCTGCAGAGCATTCTAGGCACCCACCACCCCTTTTTTTTTAAAAAAAAAGACACTTGCCTCTGACATCGCCCCTAAACTTTCCTCCACTCACCTTAAATCAGGGGTTCCCAGCCTTTTTTATGTCATGGGCCCTACCAATAACTGAGGGATCGATGGACCCCAGTTTGGGAACGCCTGCCTTAAATGGATGACCTCTAGCCATTGCCACCCTGGAAAAAAGGTGCTAACTGCCCATTCTATCTATGCTGCTGAATGGATTATACACCTCGATCAAATTGCCTCATTCTCCTTCCCTCCAAAGAAATGCCAAGCTCACTCATTCTTCATAAGACAAGCAGCATCCTGGTAAGTTTCCTCTGCACCCTCTCTAAAGCTTCCACATCTTTCCTATAATGAGGGGACCAGAAATGAATACAATGCTCTTAAGTGTGGTCCAACCAGAATTTTATAGAGCTGCAACAGTACCTTGTGGCTCTTGAACTCAAACCCCCAACTAATGAAGGCCAGCACACCATGTGGTGTGAAAATAACCTACCGGAACCTTCTTTAGCTGTTGCTGACTGAAACCTCCTGAACCAAAGCCAAAACAATGCTAGCAGCAAAACCTTACCTTTTCTGACCTATGTCATCTCCTCTGTTCAGCCATTGCAACAGTGGGCCAATATTTCAGTGGAGACCTGAGGTTTTTTGGCCCAAGAATTTGCAGAATTTCTTGTGTGTATGATCTCCTTCTTTGTGAAGCCATTTTTTCTTAAATATCTGCTCTCACTCCAATAACTTAGGCCATTTACTACTCCTCTTCACCCCAAACCTCATCACTCCACTCAAGTATTGGCCCACTGTCACAATGGCTGCTCTGCTTGACCCTAACATTTATTTTGTGCTGTTGCCAATTAGCTGATTGCCCAATCAATTATCAGCTGACAACTTGCTGACTGCTAGTTCTCTTCGGGTCCTGCTACATGAAATTGAACAGGAATTCCTGAGATTCACCTCTTAAAATCTCCCGTCTCCTGCTCTGAGGCTTGCTCTTGCACTGTGAAATTGAACAAAATCTTGAGAATCACCTCTTTTGAAATCTTCCTCATCTCCATCAAGTCTTGGCTCCTGCTACATGAAACTGAAGAGAAATCCATGAAACTCGCCTCTTTTAAAATCAAGGATCCTATAAGTTTCAATTAGGTTACCTGTCATTTTTCTAATCTTTAGCAAAATCAGAATCTAACTGTCCAGCCTCCTGAAAGGACAAACACGATGAATTCTGCAGATGCTGGAAATTCAAGCAACACACGTCAAAGTTGCTGGTGAACACAGCAGGCCAGGCAGCATCTCTAGGAAGAGGTACAGTCGACGTTTCGGGCCGAGACCCTCCGTCAGGACTAACTGAAGGAAGAGCTAGTAAGAGATTTGAAAGTGGGAGGGAGAGGGGGAGATCCAAAATGATAGGAGAAGACAGGAGGGGGAGGGATGGAGCCAAGAGCTGGACAGGTGATTGGCAAAAGGGATATGAGAGGATCATGGTCCAAGAGGCCCAGGGAGAAGGAAAAGGAGGAGGGGGGGAACCCAGAGGATGGGCAAGGGGTATAGTCAGAGGGACAGAGGGAGAAAAAGGAGAGTGAGAGAAAGAATGTGTGTATATAAACAACGGATGGGGTATGAGGGGGAGGTGGGACATCAGCGGAAGTTTGAGAAGTCAATGTTCATGCCATCAGGTTGGAGGCTACCCAGACGGAATACAAGGTTTTGTTCCTCCAACCTGAGTGTGGCTTCATCCTTACAGTAGAGGAGGCCATGGAGAGACATATCAGAATGGGATGTGGAATTAAAATGTGTGGCCACTGGGAGATCCTGCTTTCTCTGGCGGACAGAGCGTTATTTATTTATATACATACATTCTTTCTCTCTCTGTCCTTTTTCTCCCTCTGTCCCTCTGACTATACCCCTTGCCCATCCTCTGCGTTTCTTCCCCCCCCCCTTTTCCTTCTCCCTGGGCCTCCTGTCCCATGATCCTCTCATATCCCTTTTGCCAATCAACTGTCCAGCTCTTGGCTCCATCCCTCCCCCTCCTGTCTTCTCCTATCATTTTGGATCTCCCCCTTACCCTCCCACTTTCAAATCTCTTACTAGCTCTTCCTTCAGTTAGTCCTGACGAAAGGTCTCAGCCCGAAACGTCGACTGTGCCTCTTCCTAGAGATGCTGCCTGGCCTGCTGCGTTCACCAGCAACTTTGATGTGGCTCCTGAAAGGACAACCCTCTTGTCCCAAGAATTTGACTGATAAATCATCTTCAGACTGTCACTAATAGTACTATATCTGTTGTTTGGTCAATGACTCCAACCAGTTCCCAGTAAAGGCCAAGATACCCTTTGTTTTCAAATACTTGTTGGATCTGCGTGCTTTCTTTTTGTGATACATGTACTTGAACACATAGATTCCTCTGTGCTTCACTCAATTGCAGTCTTATTTTAGATAATCTACCTTTTGATTTCTCTCACCAACATGCAGGAACATGCTCTCCATGTAAAATTCATTTGCAGGTTTCCAACAAATCATTCACTATCCTATTGCACAAACACAATGTCCTTGCACATATTTTTGTATCACTGACAAACTTGGAAGCTGTACATTTTGTTTCTTCCTCCAGGGCATTAATGTAAATAAATAGCAATTGAAGGCGAAGAGCTGATCCCTGAGATACTTCCCTCGTTTCATCCCTCCAGCCCAATTTTTTCCAATTCTCTTACTTTCTGTGTGACACCCAGTTTTTAATCCATACGCTAAAACACTTCTCAATTCTTCAAGCACTTAATTTGTGCATCACCTTCTTTCCAAACGCCTTTTAGAAATCTAAATACATGACAGGTTTCCCTTTAACGACTTTCCTTATATCCTCAAACAATTTGAGCAAACTTGTCAAACATGTTTTATCTTTTCATAAACCATATTGGCTAGGTTTGATTACACTGAGCTTTCTAAATTGATTAACTTTTTTTCCTTTTTGATTATTGACTCCAGCATTTTACCAACAATAGCCTTTATACTATAGTTTCCAACTTCTGTTTCTCTCCTTTTTAAAACAATGGTTATTTTACAATCTCTGGTTCCCTCCTAGAAATGAGTGCGTTTTGAAAGGTTCCAACCAATGGGTGCATGATCTCTTCAGTCACTTCCTTTAAAGTCTTTGGGTTCAGGCCATTGTATCCTGGCTTTTGTCTAATTCTAGTCCCATATCTCTAACACTTTAACCCATATCCTTAGTAGGGTTTTTTTTTTACAAGTTCCTCCATTATTTGACATTAGTCTATCTGTTTTCGAGGATATTTTCAGTGTCCTCCACATTGAAAACTAAAAAAGATTGAAATGACATATCTGTGTGGCTAGGTATAACTCAAGTACCATCTATGAATTTTCTGATGATACAACCATTGTTGGTAGAATCTCAGACGGAGATGAGAGGGCGTATAGGAGCGAGATATACCAGCTAGTTGAGTGGTGTCGCAGCAACAACCCTGCACTCAATGTCTTTAAGACCAAACAGCTGATTGTGGACTTCAGGAAGGGTAAGATGAGGGAACACAAGCCAATCCTCAGAGGGTTCAGAAGTGGAGAGAGTGAGTAATTTCAAGTTCCTGGGTGTCAAGATCTCTGAGAATCTAACCTGGTTCCAACATGTCGATGCATCTATAAAAAAGGCAAGACAGTGACTATATTTCATTAGAAGTTTGAGGAGACTTAGTTTGTCACCCAAAACACTCAAACTTCTAGAGTTGTAGCATGGAGAACATTCTGAAAGGCTGCATCACTATTCAGTATGGGGGGGAGCTACTGCACAGGTTCAATAAAAGCTACAGCATGTTGTAAAATTAGTCAACTCCATCTTGGGTACTAGCCTCTGTAGTATCCAAGACATCTTCAGGGAGCAGTGCCTCAGAAAGGTTGCATCCATTATTTAGGACCCCCATCACCCAGGACATGCCGGCTTCTCATTGTTACCATCAGGAAGGAGTACAGATGCCCGAAGAGGCACACGCAGCGTTTCATGAACAGGTTCTTCCCCTCTGCCATACAATTCCTAAATCGACATCGAACCCAGGAACACTACCTCACATTTTTTATATGTTATTTCTGTTCTTGCACCATTTTTAATATAACTATTTGATATAAATATATATGCTTACTGTAATTGAATAACTTAGTTTTCCCTATATTATCATGTATTGCATTGTTCTGCGGCCACTGAGTTAACAAATATCATGACATATGCCAGTGATATTAAACTTGATTCTGATTCTGCTAATTATTTGTTTCTTGTGACTAATTCACCAGCCTGATTTTTCAAATGTCCCACACATACTTAAACTACCACTTTCCTATTTATATATCCACAGGAACTGACTGTTTTGACATTACATGTAATCCTTCTCTTAAAATCAGTGTTCTCCCTTGTGTGCTCCTTGGCCCCTTTTTTGGAATCTAAAATTGCCCCATCCTCTGGCCTCCCATTAACCCTTACTATTTTGTATGTCCTACTTTTAAATTTAGCATTTGCTTTGATCTCCTATGTAACTACAAATTGTGCCTCTTTTTCATGGAATCCTTGTTTCTAATTGGGATATTATGAACCAGCTACAGCTCCCCTTATTTTACCTTCTTGAAGAACAACTTCATCTTCATATCATTATTTAAGTTGAAGGCAGTAGTTTTGGTTCTGTGGTGTTCACCCTCAAGCTGCATCGGCAATTCTATCATACTGTGGTCACTATTTCCTTGAATATTTTTAAGTGCAACATTTCTTTTTTATTAATTATCCCTTAATACCCACACCCAAATCTGAATATCCTCTTTCCTGGAGGTTCCATGCCATACTGTCCTAAGAGGCAATTCCTGGTGCATTTTAAAAATTCTTCAATGGCTACGCCTATTCAATTCGTCCAATCAATATTTAAATTAAAATTTTTAATGACAATTGTAGTTCCCTTCAAACATAAGACATAGAAGCAGAATTTGGCCATTTGGCTCATTGAGTTTTCTCTGCAGTTTCATTGTGGCTGATACATTTCCTTCTCAACTCCATTCTCCTGCCTTCACCCCGTAACCTTTCATGGCCTGACTTATCAAGAATCTATCAACCTCTGCTTTAAAAATGCCCAATCACCTGGCCTCTACAGCCACCTGTGTCAACAAATTTACCACCTTCTGGCGAAAGAAATTCCTCCTCATCTTTGTTCTAAATGGGTGTCCCTCTTTTCAGAGTTTGTGCCGTCTGGTCCTCGACTCCCCCACTATAGGAAACATCATCTCCACATCCACTCTATCTATACCTTTCAATATTCGTTAAGTTTCAATGAGATCTCTACTCCCCCCCCCCCCCCAACTATTCTTCCAAATTCCAGCAAGTACAGGCCCAGATCCATCAAACACTCCTCATATGATAGCCTTTCATTCCTGGAATCATTTTCATGAACATGCACTGAAAATTTCCCCATTTGTGCTTCACCTTGTTGAGAGATCACATTTTGAGGGCTTATAAGCTGCTCTCAGTTGGGTCTTTCCTGATTTCAACCCAATGCATGCCCATATTCTGACTCAACACTGCTTTGATACCTTCCTTAATTAAATGCCACCCTACCTCCTTTCTCTTTTGGAATATCATATAACCTACAACGATGAGCACCCAGTCCTGGTCACCTTATCTCCATATCTCTGTTGGTCATAGTGATGTTTTCTGATTGTCAACTCATCCATCTTATTGAAAATGCTACCTGCATTTAAATAATCCCAGTTAAGCTTTTATTTTTATTTAACATTTTTTGAGTAACTTTGGGTTTGTTCTGTGCTACACAATTTTCTTTCCAGTTTCTTCTGTAGCCTGATGCATGCACACGCACACACCATTTTAATATCCAGAAATTTAGCCATCTCTGCCTTCTATATCCAAAACTTTGTGTGTCCAAAGCACCCATGAGCACAACATTCCAGAAATTCACTGTGCATGAGGCAATATTGCTTATTCCTCAATAGTCTTATCTTGAGATTATGACACCCCAACCAGGGGAAATATCATCCCTGCATCTACAAACTTTGTACCATCACAAGCATTGGAATTTTCAATTTAGGTGAGATTAGCAGTCTTTTTACTAAACTCCAGGGAGTGTATACCCATTACTCTTTATGTCTGATCATAGGACAAGAACACCTTTCCTATCAATCCCAGGAATCAAGCTGGTAATCTTTATTGCACTTCCTCTATTCCAAATGTCTTGTCATTTGGAATATGAGTCTTGTCATCTTCAGAAGTTTTCGGATGACTCTGCCATAGTTGGATGCATCAGCAAGGGAGATGAGGATGAGTACAGGGTTACGGTAGGAAACTTTGTCACATGGTGTGAGCAGAATTATCTGCAGCTTAATGTGAAAAAGACTAAGGAGCTGGTGGTAGACCTGAGGAGAGCTAAGGTACCGGTGACCCCTGTTTCCATCCAGGGGGTCAGTGTGGACATGGTGGAGGATTACAAATACCTGGGGATATGAATTGACAATAAACTGGACTGGTCAAAGAACACTGAGGCTGTCTACAAGAAGGGTCAGAGCCGTCTCTATTTCCTGAGGAGACAGGTCCTTATAACATCTGCCTTATGATGCTGAGGATGTTCTATGAGTCTGTGGTGGTCAGAGCTATCATGTTTGCTGTTGTGTGCTGGGGTAGCAGGCTGAGGGTAGCAGACACCAACAGAATCAACAAACTCATTCGTAAGGCCAGTGATGTTGTGGGGATGGAACTGGACTCTCCTTGACGGTGGTGTCTGAAAAGAGGATGCGGTCCAAGTTGCATGCCATCTTGGACAATGTCTCCCATCCACTACATAATGTACTGGGTGGGTACAGGAGTACATTCAGCCAGAGACTCATTCCACCGAGATGCAGCACAGAGCGTCATGGGAAGTCATTCCTGCCTGTGGCCATCAAACTTTACAACTCCTCCCTTGGAGGGTCAGACACCCTGAGCCGATAGGTTGGTCCTGGACTTATTTCATAATTTACTGGCATAATTTACATATTACTATTTAACTATTTATGGTAATACTACTATTTATTATTTATGGTGCAACTGTAACAGAAACCAATTTCCCCCGGGATCAATAAAGTATGACTATGACTATGTCCTTCTTGGGTCAGGAGGCCACATCTATATGCACAATAGATTAAATTGGCAGATGAATATGTGTCTGAGGAATTGGTGCAGGGGGAAAGTTTTCAGATCTGTGGGTCATTGGGATCACGTCGGGGGAAGGTATGACCTATACAAAGAAGGCAAGTTACACTTGAACGTGAGGGGACCTATATCCTTGCAGGCAGGTTTGCAGCAGGGAGGATTTAACCCAGTTTGGCAGGGTGTTGGGAACCCAAGTCATGGGTCAGAGGATGAGGCAGTTGGCGTACAGGTGAGGCGGCGTAACAAGACCCATGGGTATTAGAGGAGATATACTAGCATGGATAGAAGATGGACTGACTGGCAAGAGGCAGAGTGGGGGAAAAGAGGGCCTTTTCTGGTTGGCTGTCAGTGACAAGTAGTGTTCTGCAGTTGTGGGTGTTGTTCTCTTCACGTTATGTGTGAATGATTTGGATAACGGAATGATGGATTTGTGGCCAAGTTTGCAGATGATACGAAGACAGGTGGTGGTGGGCAAGTGCTGTAAGGAAGAAGGGAGTCTTCTGAAGGACTTAGATTCGGAGAATGGACAAGGAAGTGGCAAGTAGAATATAGTATAAGGAATTGCATGGTCATGCACTTTGGTATGAGGAATAAAATTGTAGACTATATTCTAAGCAGGGAGAAAATTCAAAAATCAGAGGTGAAAGGGACATGTGAGTCCTTGTGCGGAATCTAAAGGTTAATTTGCAGGTTAAGTCAGTAGTGAGGAAGGTGAATGCCATGTTAGCATTCATTTTGAGAGGACTATAATATTAGAGCAAAGATGCAATAGTGCCAAGGTTTTATAAGGCACTGGGAGTATTGTGAGCAGTTTTGGGCCCCTTATCTAAGAAATGATGTGCTGGCATTGAAGAGGTTCTGGAGGAGATTCGCGAGGATGATTCTGAGAATAAAGGAATCAACATATGAGGAGTGTTTGAGGGCTGTGGGGCTGTACTCACTGGAATTTAGAAGAATGAGGAGGGTTCTCATCGAATATTGAAAAGCCGGGATAGAGTGGATGTGGAGGGGATGTTTCCTATTGTCTGAGACAGAGGCACAGCCTCAGAATACTGGGATGTCTATTTGTTTGTTTGTTTATTTATTGATTTACAGTGCAGAATAGGCCCTTCCAGCCCTTTGAGCCACACCGCCCAGCAGTTCCCCTGATCCACAATTTACAATAACCAATTAACCTACCAACAGGTACATTTTTGGACTGTGGGAGGAAACCCATACAGTCATTGTGGGGTTGGGGGGGGTGTTGGAATACAAACTCCAGTGGTAATTGAACCCTGGTCACCTCTACTGTAAAGTGTTGTGCTAACCACTAAGCCTCCGTGTCACCTCAACAGAGCAGAAGGGGAATTTTTTTCACCAGGTCATATATCAGATCTCTCGGTGGGTGAGTATTTCAAAGACAGAGACCACAACTCCCTGGTCTTTACAATAGCCTTGGAGAGAGGTAGGAGCAGATAGTATGGGAAGCTGTGTAATCAGGGGAGGGCGAATTCTGGTGCTTTTAGGCCAGAATTAGGGAGCATAAAGTGTAAACAGATGTACTCAATGAAATGCACAACTGAAATTGGATTCTGGATAGGCTTGTCCAGACAGGGAAAGGATGGTAGGATAAAGGAATCATGGTTGCCAAAAAACATCTAGTCAAGAGGAAGAAAGAAGCTCAAGGTTTAGGAAGGAAGGATCAGTCAGGGCTCCAGAGAATTACAGGAATGAGTTTAACAATGGATTTAGGAGAGCTGGGCGGCGGGGGGGGGGGGGGGTGGTACATGAGAAGGTCTTGGTGAGTAGGATTAAGGAAAACCCTAGGGCATTCTACATGTATGTGTAAAATGAGGCTGACTAGAGTAAGGGTAGAACCAATCAGGATCGAAGAGGAAACATGTCTGGAGTTGGAGGAAGGAGGGTAGATCCTTAATGAATACCTTGCCTCAGTATTCACCAGTGAGAGGGATCTTGACATTTGTAAGGACAGCGTAAAGCAGGCTGGGCTGATATTCTAGAAAATGTTGACATTAAGAAACAGAATGTGTTAAAACCTTTGGAAAAACATTAGGATTGATAAATGCAATGTTTGTAATGGAATATACTCTGGGAAGCGAGAGAAGAGATGTTGTGCCTTTGGCAATCTTTGTGTCCTGGCTCATCATGAAGTAGTACCAGATTGGAGGGTAATTATTTCTTTGTTCAAGAGAGTAGGGAATACCCTGGGAATTATAAACCAGTGAACCTTATTTCAGCAGTGGACAAATTATTGTAGAAGATTCTTAGAAACAGAACTTATGAGGAATTGGAGAAGCATAGAGTAATTAGGGGTAGTCAACATGACTTTTTGTGAGATAGGTTGTGCATCACAAGCCTGATTGAATTCTTTGAGGATGTAATAAAACACATTGAAAGTAGTGCAGTTCATGTCGTGTATATGTGTTTTTGTAAGGCGTTTGATAACGTCCCCATGTTAGGCTCATTCGTAAAGGCAGGAGGCATGAGATCCAAAGAAACCTGGCCGTATTCAGAGTTGGCTTGTGCATAAAGACAGAGGATGGTTGTAGACGGAGCTTATTCTGCCTGGAGAACGGTGCCCAGTGATGTTCCATAGGGATCTGTTCTGGGACCCCTGCTCTTCGTAATTTTTTAAAATTACTTGGATGAGGAAGTGGAAGGGTGGATTAGTATGTTTGCAGATGACAAGATTGGAGGTGTGGATAGTGGAAGGTTGTAGTAGGTTACATTAGAACATTGACAAGATGCAGACCTGGGCTGAGAAGTGTCGGATGGAGTTCATCCCAGGAAACTGAAGTGATTCCCTTTGGAAGATCGAATTTGAAGGCAGATGTAAGGTTTAATGGCAAGATTCTTAGTAGTGTGGAGGAACATGGGCTTGGGGACCACGTGCATAGATCCATCAAAGTTGCCATATAGGTTGATTGGGTTGTTAAGAAGCTGTATGGTGTGTTAAGCCAGGGGTCCCCAACCTTTTTTGCACCGTGGACTGGTTTAATATTGACAATATTCTTGCAGACCGGCCAACTGGGGGTGGGGGGGGGGTGTTCAAGTAGGGTTAAACTCACCTCAACATGTCTTTTACAGTTAGGGTTGCCAACTTTCTCACTCCCAAATAAGGGACAAAAGTAGCAATCAAATCCCAGGACAGTGCTTACCTCGAGAAAGACTACCATGTTCATGAAGCCTTGCGTGGGCACCTGTGTGCGCATGGGTGATTTTTTCCAAAAATCGGTTTTGACTTAATCTTCCTGACTACACTTTTACATACATTATTTCTACTTTATATAGGCTGTGTATTTATCATATCATTCCTGCTTTTACTATATGTTAGTGTTATTTTCAGTTTTTGTGTTATTTGGTATGATTTGGTAGGTTATTTTTTGGGTCTGGGAACGCTAAAAAAATTTTCCCATATAAATTAATGGTAATTGCTTCTTCACTTTACACCATTTCGGCACGAAAGGTTTCATAGGAACGCTCTACTTTAGTGGGGGAAATACGGGACAAGGGCGGTCCTGTATGGGACAAACCAATTTAGCCCAATATACGGGATGCCCCGGCTAATACAGGACAGTTGGCAACCCTATGTTCAAGTTCAACAGTGCGTGACAGGGAATGAGGAAAGATGCAGCTGACTCATATCGTTTCCTCGCGGCCCGGTAGCACATGCTTTGCGGCCCGGTACCGGTCCGTGGCCCACTGTGTTAAACTTCATTTGTTGGGAGATTGAGTTCAGGTGCTGCAGGATAATGTTGCAGATGTATAAAACCCTAATTATACCACTCTTGGAATAACGTGTTCAGTTCTGGTTGCCTCGTTATAGGAAGGATGTGGAAACTTTGGAGAAGGTGCAGAGGAGATTTACCAGGATGCTACTTGAATTAGGGAGCATGTTTTATGAGGAAAGACTGAGTGAGCTAGGGTATTTTTCTTTGGAGCAAAGGAGGATGAGAGGTGACTTCACGAAGGTGTACAACATGATAAGAGGCATAGATCGAGGTGATAGCCAAAGTCATTTTCCCAGGATGGAAATGCCTAATTTGAGGGACATAATTTATAAGGTGATTAGAGGAACGTATGGGGGAGGGTTTATTAGTGAGTTTTTAATGTAGAGTGGTGGGTGATGATCGAGGCAGATACATTAGGGATACTGAAACTCTTAGATAAGCACATGGATCATAGAAAAATGGAGGGCTATGGGAGAGGGAAGAGTTATAGTGATCTTAAAGTAGATTAAAATGCTGGCATAACATCATGGGCTGAATGGTCTATTGTGCTGTTATGTTCTGTCATTCAAGTTCCATGTGCATTTCCACAACAGCTTCACAGTCACTGCTTCTGAAGTCAGCTTTATTTTAGTTTCAATTTTTATATGTTTGAAGTAATGTCAAATCAAACTGCCCTGACCAAAATTTGGAATACTTGGAAAATGGCTTGGTGATAATATCAATATATACTTCAGTTGTTCCTTGATTCTTGGAGTATCTTGTACAACTCTGCTTCTGTGGTATGTTAGAGCTTTTCCAAGTTTGCAGCAATCATTCCCGAAGATCTAGTCTGATAGTCACACCATCCAAGTTTTTTGTTCTCCAGTTTTTATAACTTGCATAGCAACAGCTGGCCAGCAGATGCACAACGTCAACTACATTTTCCATCACACTATTAATGCCCTCAAGAATTAATTGCTGAGGACAATGTGATTAAATGGAACGTCCAGATACTTGGTGGATGTGGCCTTGATGTTGATGCTGGACAAAGGTCCTGCCAGCTCATATCCCTCATGTTAATCTAACTCAGTCGTTATCGCCTTTGATTTTAATTGTGCACAACACACAGCCCATGGACAGCTTAATTTGGTCCAGCCTGCCTGAATAGTCAATGAGCTGAACAAGCTCACTTACTTTACCATCCCTACCTGCATGGTAACCACATCTAGCTGCTGATCAAGGACTGCGTAGAAATACATTGACAGTCAACTGGACATGATCTGGAATGTTTCTGAATATCCCTGGCAGTCACAAATCCTGGCAAAAAAAAAAGCCTGGACTTACCAAACATTAAAAATAACTTGATAATTAAATTATTTATATTTAATTATCTAAATCAGTTTATAAAGACTATATGAATTATCTAATGCCCCTCTCTTTATGTTAGTGCTCCTCAGTGAAGTGAATGGAGTTTGATTCTCTGCCTTGTGTAAACTGGCACTGGTTTGATGCTCAGATTTTTTGGTGTTACTGCTGGAAGTTGAAACTTCACTGCTGGACACTGTGAGGAGACAGAGTGACACTGGCGGGGACTTTGGTTGTCTGACTGGCTTTCAGAAGTTTGTGATGTTGCCAGGTTGGTCTTCCCTGCTAAATAAGTGCACTATTGATTTTGCTTTCTCTGTCTTTATTGTGTGTTTCCCTTAAAAGTGTAAACATTTTTACCTCAGCTGGTCCAGCATTGCTGAAACCTATGGGTATCCATTTCCCATTCCCATTCCATTATGTTCATCCATGACCTCCTCCACTGTCGTGACGAGGCCAGACTTAGGTTGGAGGAACAACACCTTGTATTCCATTTGGGTAGCCTCCAACCTGATGACCTGAACATCAATTTCTCTAACTTCTGGTAATGTCCCCCACCCCCACCTCAGCATTTCCCATCCCCTTTTCCCTCTCTCCTTGCCCACCCATCGCCTCCCTCTGGTGCTCCTCTCCCTTCCCCCTGCCCTTTTTCTTTCTTCCATGGCCTTCTGTCTCTTTCATCAATCAACTTCCCAGCTCTTTACTTCATCCCTCCTCCTCCCAGTTTCACCTGTCACCTGGTGTTTCTCTCTCCCCTCCCCCCACCTTTTAAATCTACTCCTCAGCTTTTTTTTCTCCAGTCCTGCCGAAGGGTCTCGGCCGAAACGTCGGCTATGCTTTTTTCCATAGATGCTGCTTGGCCTGCTGAGTTCCTCCAGCATTTGTGTGTGTTGCTTGGATTTCCAGCATCTGCAGATTTTCTCTTGTTGCCATTAAACCCATCAAAGTTTACAGTTTGCTCCCCTGCTCACTTCCTGTGCCTCTCCATTTCCCCTTTCTAAGGAATCAACACACTGCTTCCCTTTAAGGAATTTATGGACTCTGCTTTAACAGAGTTTTGGGGCAGAGGATTCCACTTGCTAATCAGCCCTTTAATTCTTTTTGTGATTATCTTATTTCTGGTTTATCAAGGCACAAGGGAAACCTTCGAGCCAAGGAAGAGATGCAGAGAAGGGCCACGAGGCTGATCCCTGGTGTCAAAGGACTGGTTTTAGCAAAGGTTGGAAAAACTTGGACCCTTCAGCCTTTGACAGTAGGCAAATTTTCGAGGTATAGAAGACACTAACTGACATGGAAAAGTTTAATCCTGAGCACTGTTACAAAGGTTAAACAACAAATACAAGGCAGAAGGACACAGGTGCAAACTGATAAAAGGCAATTTCAGGACTACTGCTGAAAAACACTTTGCGTATTTCCTGTAAAGGTCTCCATGAGGGTGAAGTTCAGGAATTATTGAAGCTGTGTTTAGATGCTGGCCTTCTGCAAGGATGAAGTAAATGAGCTACATGGTCCCTCTCATGTACTTTTATGGGGGAAAAAAGAATTTGCACGAATATAGTCTTTTCCTCAGGAAATCCCAAAGAGCTACGCAATCCTTGAATATTAATGCAGATAATATTAAATATATCTGCCTGTTTTCAAAATGAGGTTAATGACTAATTAATGAGTATGATGGTTTTATCTGAGGGATATTGACCTCATCAGCTCTTTGCTGTACAACATTTCATAATGCTGAACTTTGCACTGCAGGACCAGGCCACATTATTTGAGATGTGGAGTGGGATTTGAACCCACTGTCTTGTGAATTAAAGAATTATGATAGAATTGGTTTCCATACAGTTATAATATACCTTTTGACCAGCAAGCTGTTTTTTTTACAATAAAGCTTCTATGTAGTCCTGGTCTCTTTCTGAACTACAGCTGATAGGATCTTGCAAATTAAATTTCGTCATAGTGATTTTTTTCTGGAAAGGATTTAGCAGAATAACCAGATTGAGATATGAGCAGGAACTTGTGATCAGTACAGTTACTTGAGTGTTAATGATAGGTTTTGCCCAGCAGTTTCAAACTATAAAATTCCAACTGACTGCAATTGCAATGATCTGTACTATAGCACAAACACACTATACTGGTATATTCTGCACGCAAAACGCATTGTTGCTCTCTGAGGACAACAAAATTGTTGCTGCACACATAGAGCTTGCCTCACTGCATGGAATAACCTTCTCATCCAATAGCAGATGTTGTCAGCTTGTTGAACAATCAAAGGAACTGCTTCACTCTCACTTGAATAAAGATAAACAGAAGGGTTGTCATTGCAGTCACCTGACAGCAAAGGCAAGTATCTTCAATTGGTATAATTTTATCTATTATATCTGTAACAACCTCACATAGTAACACAATACTATCCCCGGATCTCCGGATGTGTCAGTGAGGCAGATACAACATTGTGCTATCTACTTGAAGAAGACTTCTGGAAAAATATGAATGACTGATTTTTCCATTGAATAAGCCGTTTATTTTACATATCTTAGACATTTTGGATTAGAGCACATACATTCTAGATAAACATGCAAATTATGTTAATAATATGCAGATCACTGGAAGTGAGCACACACAGGAAAATAGAAAATAATAAAACATTAATAGCAGTTTTGGAATGGAATCTGCAAAACACTAGAGCACTGAAACAGAAGCGGGAAAGAGTTAATGTAGTAATTGATAGTTTCTCAGAATGGAGAAAGAATTTATAATAAATGGAAGATGTTTATCATCGAATCGGTAACAGCAGGATGGATTCAGAGTAAAATTAAATTTATTTCATGCAGCAAACTTTGGATGTAGAAGTAGTAAGAAACTACTTAACTATAATACTTGAAAGAAATATTAATAATAAATTCATATTTTGATAAGTTGAATAATAAAAGGATGTACAAAAAAAGCAGAGGGATTGACAACTTTAGTTGAAAAGTTAGCATCGTCATCAATGGGCCTATTGGCTTTGTGTTCTGTTATTCATTATATTATTAGATAGCTTTTGAATGACAACATTGTTTAGTAATTTAAAATAAATGTTTCTCAGCACACATCAGGCAAGAATTAACTGGTCAAAAAAAATCATAAAGACATGCTCCAAAGTTGGTTATAACTGAAAGCATTTTGATGGAAGAACTTGGTTTAGAAAGGAGGATGCATGGTTAGATGCTGTATCATCAAATGGTGTCTGGAGGGGAGATACAGTACTGTAGCAATTTTATGTATTGCACTGTACTGTTGCCACAAAAAAAAACAAATTTCATGGCATATGCAAGTGATGAACCTAATTCTGATATGGGTCTCTATTGTGGACTGAGATTGGGAAGTGGGCAGGGAAAGGGGAATTATGGTTGGGAAAAGGGGAGGGAAAATGATCACTAAACCAATTGTTTGGAATCAAATGACCTTGCCTGGTGTCTCAGGGCTGAGTGTGTCTGTTCCCACCCCAGCACTCTTTCTCTGCCACCTGTCCCACAGTGCTCCACCCTCACTATTTCCAACATCCTTTGCTCCTGACAGATTTACAAACTAGCTGCCCACTCTGTGTTGACAAATACAGTACTGTGCAAAAGTCTTCAGCTCCCTAGCTATATATATGTGTCTAAGTACAGTTCTGTAGGTAACTTTAATTGGCAAGTTCCTATTGCCTATATGTACAACATATTTTCAATTTTATGTCCACAAGCTGAAAAGATGATTAAGATCTTTAATTGGTTAGTGAACCTCTTAATAACATTTGAATTTTTTAAACTGGGTAATTTATAATATGAAGTTTGTCTCATTTATTTTGCCATCCTTAATCATGGAATCATACAGCTCAGAAAACCCTTCAGACTACTGTGTCTGTGTCAGCCATCAAGCACCCATCTGTACAAATTTATCAGCACTTACTCCGTAGTTTTCTGTCCCTTGGTGATTCAGGTATCATTTAGATACTTGATGTCAGGGTACCTGCTTCCACCATACGCTCAGGCAGTGTGTTCCAGATTCCAACTTTCCTCTACATGGGAAAAGTTCTTCAGATCCCCCTCTGAACCACACACTCCTTTCCCTGAACCCTCTAATTTTAGACTAAAATTATGGATGGAAAAATGTTTACTGTCTGCCCTCTATGCGCCACTCATTATTTTGTGTATTTCGGTCAGGTTCCCTTTCAGCTCCTTCCACCTTAAGGAAAGCAAATCCAGCCTGTCCAGTGTTTCCTCATAGCTCGTAAGCTCCATCTCAGGGGACATCATGAATGTCTTCTACACTTTGTCCCAGTTATGTGTGGCAACCACAACTGCTCACCATATTGTAGGTTGGCTAGGCCAACAATTTATGAAGTTGCACTTTAACCTCCCTTCTGTTATATTCTGTAACTGATTAGTGAAGGAAAGTATCCCGTATGCCTTCTTCACCATCTTAGCTACTTGTGCTACCATCTCCAGGTTTCCTTGGACTTGTACACCACGATTCTTTGCTTACTCAGTTCTGCTTAGAACCCAACGATTCATTGTATATGTGCTCCCTTTATTCATTAACTTCCACTTATTGGGATTAAATTACATCTGCCATTGCTCTGCCCACGTGATCACTTCATCAGTATCTATATGATTCCACCTCATCTTAGGGGGCACCCCATTCTGTGTCCTTAGTCCAAATGTGTTCTCCTCCCACCTTTTCACACTCTCTACCTGCTCATTCCATCCTTGCTGTAGCTGTTATATCATCACTTCCTCTTCTGGTATGTTACTTTATTCCTTTACTTCAGTTTTTAATATGAAGATATTGATAATGTGCAATACTGTGTTCTGTATTGCAACATGGTCATCAAAGTGTAAGCAAATAAATGTAATTTTTATAACATTTCCCAATGTGCTGTGAGGTATCACACATCAAAGTTGCTAGTGAACGCAGCAGGCCAGGCAGCATCTCTAGGAAGAGGTACAGTCGACATTTCAGGCTGAGACCCTTCGTCAGTACTAACTGAAAGAAGAGCTAGTAAGAGATTTGAAAGTGGGAGGGGGTGGGTAGATCCAAAATGATAGGAGAAGACAGGAGGGGGAGAGATGGAGCCAAGAGCTGGACAATTGATTGACAAAAGGGATATGAGAGGATCATGGGACAGGAGGCCCAGGGAGAAGGAAAAGGGGGAGGGAGGGGAAAAACCCAGAGGATGGACAAGGGGTATAGTCAGAGGGACAGAGGGAGAAAAAGGAGAGTGAGAGAAAGAATGTGTGTATATAAATAAAGGATGGGGTGCGAGGGGGAGGTGGGGCATTAGCGGAAGTTAGAGAAGTCAATGTTCATGCCATCAGGTTGGAGGCTATCCAGACGGAACATAAGGTGTTGTTCCTCCAACCTGAGTGTGGCTTCATCTTTACAGTAGAGGAGGCTTTGGATAGATATGTCAGAATGGGAATGGGATGTGGAATTAAAATGTGTGGCCACTGGGAGATCCTGCTTTCTCTGGCGGACAGAGCCTAGATGTTCAGCAAAGCGGTCTCCCAGTCTGCGTCGGGTCTCGCCAATATATAAAAGGCCATATCAGGAGCACCGGACGCAGTATATCACCCCAACCGACTCACAGGTGAAGTGTCGCCTCACCTGGAGGGACTGTCTGGGGCCCTGAATGGTGGTAAGGGAGGAAGTGTAAGGGCATGTGTAGCACTTGTTCTGCTTACAAGGATAAGTGCCAGGAGGGAGATGAGTGGGGAGGGATGGGGGGGATGAATGGACAAGGGAGTCGCGTAGGGAGCAATCCCTGCAGAAAGCAGAGTGGGGGGAGGGAAAGATGTGCTTAGTGGTGGGATCCCGTTGGAGATGGCGGAAGTTACGGAGAATATGTTGGACCTGGAGGCTAGTGGGGTGGCGGGAGGATGGAGTGAGAGCAGATGTTCGTGAAATGAGGGAGATGCGTTTGAGAGCAGAGTTGATGGTGAAGGAAGGGAAGCCCCTTCCTTTCAAAAAGGAGGCCATCTCCCTCGTCCTAGAATGAAAAGCCTCATCCTGAGAGCAGATGTGGCGGAGATGGAGGAATTGCAAGAAGGGGATGGCATTTTTGCAAGAGACGGGGTGAGAAGAGGAATAGTCCAGATAGCTGTGAGAGTCAGTAGGCTTATAGTAGACATCAGTAGATAAGCTGTCTCCAGAGATAGAGACAGAAAGATCTAGAAAGGGGAGGGAGGTGTCGGAAATGGACCAGGTAAACTTGAGGGCAGGGTGAAAGTTGGAGGCAAAGTTAATAAAGTCAACGAGCTCAGCATGCGTGCAGGAAGCAGCACCAATGCAGTCGTCGATGTAACGGAGGAAA